>NC_134557.1:31410021-32085021 GCF_025594145.1 Primulina tabacum
GAATTCGAGGTCATAGTAAAGTAAAACTAAGACAACCTTCAGGACTAGATATGGACATTACGAGTTTTTAGTTATGCCGTTTGGACTGACTAATGCTCCAGCTATTTTTATGGACTTGCTGAACAGAGTACTTCAGCCCTACCTAGATCAGTTCATCATAGTGTTCATTGACGACATTCTTATCTACTCGAAGAGCCATGAGGAACACGTTCAGCATTTAAGTACAGTGTTGCAGATTTTGCAGAGACACAAGTTGTTTTCAAAATTTAGTTAAGTGTGAATTCTAGTTGGAGAAGGTAGCGTTTTCGGGTCATGTAATATCTAGTAGTGGTATCGAGGTGGATCCAGCTAAGGTAGCGGTAGTAAGGAATGGGTTGAACCGAAGAACGCTTCAGAGATCCGCAGTTTTCTGGGTTTAGCAGGTTACTACCGTAAGTTTATTCAGGGGTTTTCGTCGATAGTAGTGCCGCTCACTTCACTGACCAAGAAGAATGATAAATTTGTGTGGAGTGATGAATGTCACAAGAGCTTTGATACCTTGAAGCAAGCTCTTATTTCAGCGCCAGTGTTAGCCATGTCATCAGGGCAAGGAGTTTTTGTGTTATACACCGATGCATCTAAGCTCGGGTCAGGCGCAGTGTTGATGCAGCATGGTCGGATTATAGCTTATGCTTCCAGGCAGTTGAAGGAGCATGAGAAGAACTACCCGACTCATGATCTTGAGTTAGCCGCCGTTGTATTTGCTTTGAAGATATGGAGACATTACTTGTACGACGATAAATGCCAGATATTCACTGATCACAAGAGTCTCAAGTATTTTTTCACGCAAAAAGAGCTGAATATGAGACAGTGACGGTGGTTAGAATTAGTGAAAGACTACGATTGTTAAATTAGCTACCATCCAGGGAAAGCTAATGTTGTGGCAGATGCCTTGAGCCGTAAAGTTGCAGTCGTAGCACAGTTTTCATTACAAAGATCTCTTCAGTCAAAGATTCAGAGATTTGGGTTAGAGGTTTATCCTAAGAGCAGAGCTCCTAAGCTGTCTAATCTGACAGTCAAATCCGATTTGCTAGACCGAATCCGTAGAGGACAGCCTTCAGATGAGCAGTTGCAGAAATGGAGGCTAAAAGACGAAGCCCAGTGCAGTGTACTCTACACAGTGTCTAATGGTATTGTGAGGTACAGAGGGAGAATGTTGGTGCCTAGTGTTTATTCAATAAGAGAAGATATCTTGTTAGAGGCACACGCATCTCCGTATTCTATTCACCCAGGTGGTACCAAGATGTACAAGGATCTGTGGATTTTGTATTGGTGGCCATGTATGAAGAGAGACATCCGTCGGTTTGTGTCTGAATGTCTCACTTGTCACCAGGTGAAGGCAGAGCATCAGAGGCCAGCAGGGATGCTTAAGCCACTCCCTATCTCAGAGTGGAAATTGGAGAATATCACCATGGAATTCGTTGTTGGGTTGCCGAGGTCAGTCAGGGGATCCAATGCTAATTGGTTTATAGTGGATCGACTTACTAAGTCGGCACACTTCTTGCCAGTGAGGACGACTTTCTACATGACGCAGTATGCGGAAATCTATATCCGGGGGATAGTCCGAGTGCACAGAATCCCAGTTTCTATTGTGTCCGACAGAGACCTAAGGTTTACATCGTCATTTTGGAAGAGTTTGCACACAACCATGGGGACGAAGTTGTTATTCAGTACAGCTTTTCACCCGCAGATAGATGGCCAGTCTGAGCGAGTGATTCAGATTTTGGAGGATCTATTGCGAGCCTGAATGATCAATTCCCAGGGGACTTGGGAATCTAAGCTACCTCTAGTAGAGTTTACCTACAACAACAGCTTCCAATCATCTATTGGTATGGCTCCATACGAGGCATTGTATGGAGGGAAGTGCAGATCGCCGATTCATTGGGATGAAGTCGGTGAGAGGCCAGAGCTTGGTTCAGAGATTGTTCAGCAGACTGCTGATGTGGTGGTCAAGATCCGAAGACAGGATGAAGACCGCACATAGTCGCCAAAAGAGTTATGCTGACAAGAGGAGAAGGGATCTAGAGTTTGCCGTAGGTGATCACGTTTTCATGAAGATAACACCCATGAAGGGTGTTAAGAGATTTGGAAAGAGAGGCAAGCTTAGTCCGAGATTCAAGAGTTGGGACACTAGCTTATCGTGTAGCTTTACCGCCGAATATGGCTGGAGTGCACAATGTGTTCCATGTTTCGATGCTGAGGAAGTATATAGCAAATCCTTCGCATGTTTTGGGTTTTGAGCCGTTGCAGTTGGCTCCAGATATGTCGTATAAGCAAAGACACATCCAAATTCTAGACACACAAGAGCGGAGACTTCGGAACAAAGTGACCAAGTTGGTCAAAGTCCGGTGGCTGAATCAATCAGTGGAGGAGGCCACTTGGGAGACTGAAGCAGATAAGAAAAGTCGCTATCCGGAACTTTTTGGTAAGATTTAATTTCGAGGACGAAATTTATTTAATTGTGGGAGAAACTGTAGAGCCCAAAATCAGTATACGTGAAATCGGTGCATTTATTTAATTTGTTAAAATAATTATTTAAGTTTAAAATGATTTTAGAGATGCATGATTTATAAAATTGCATTATTTAAATTATTTATGTTTATTTGATGCACGTTAAAATGTTTTCTCGAGTTTATGTTTCAGGCGAATATTCGATGCGGGAACGAGGGAAATAGATCGGCGACGATTTTGACAATTTTAAAATGTGGTATTTTATTTTAAGTTAGGATTGAGGCATTTTAAATTATTTATTAAGTTTTTAGCAATTTTTTTTAGAAGCGTAATTTAATTTGTTAAGTGATTTTAAGATTTTAAACTTTTAAAGTTTATCAATTGTGGATTTTATTTTAATTAGGGGATTTTAGTAAATTTATCATGGGATTAGAATTTTATTAACTTGATAATTGGCTTAACATTTTAATTGGCATGATTAATTAATTAATTAAACAAATTTTCCCCTAATTAAAACACACACACCTTATACTTACCAATTATGTGGATGCAATCACACCACACACACACCCCACACACCACACACATATATTCACGTATACACACACTCACACATTTCATTCCTTTATTTTATTATGGTGAGAGGATAAGTGAAGAGTTATTGAAACTCTCTTTCAGCAGCCTCCATATCACCACCTTCCTCTCCAAATTTCCTTCAGCAATCCTTCCTTGATTTAGCAGCAAAAATTGTGCCTCAAGTCGCCCGGATCATTTCCTGCACCATGTCGCTTCGATATTCACCGTATCATGAGTTTTAAAGATCAAAGGCATGTATATTCTTTTGTTTTATGCATCGATCTTGTCATAGTAGATATTTTGATGTATGTTATGCATGAAAGTTTGATTATTATGAGCAAAGTTTGAGCGATTATGCATTGAATCGATTTCTGAAACATTTTAGATCTCAAAAGACGTTTTTGCTGTCATTTAGGTTCCTGTGTAATTTTAGTTTGTTTTCTGAAATTATTTTCAATAAAAAAAACGTAGATCTTTTTTATTCCTTCGATTTGATATAAAATTCGTAATTTTTGGACAAGAAACGAGTGAGTTATGGTTGTTTTTGTGTGACTGTTCAAACCTGCGATCTTATGAAAATGAAGTTCATCATGTTTTGAAGTTTTTGAGTTGTAGGCTTCGTTGAGCACCGCCGGGCATGTGTTATTGCATTTAGATATATTATGGGATGTGTTTAGGTGTTATTTGGTGGTTCGTTTGGGTCGGGATTGGCTTGGGATGTAATAGAAGTCGTAGGAAGCGAACCAATGTCGAATTACGGGTTATTGTGGTATTGAAATTGCTTGTCGATGCTTGGGGACGTTTGGGGTATTTGTACGGGTTTGAATCAAGGTAATAGCATCCTAGGATGAGTCTTGAGGTGTTGATTCATGGTCCTTAGGCTTGGGTTGGAAGAATGAATCATTAAGTTAGTGAATTTTCGTGAATTTCCATGTCCAGCATGTACCCGGACCTCGACACGGAGTCCGTGTCGTTTTTTCTTCAAAAATACGAAATTTTCGTGCCTACCCGGACCCCTACCCGGACCCCTAAACGGGGTCCGTGTACCCCCTCTTAAAAAAATTTTTAATTTTTTTTCTGTTTTTAGGATTTGCTTCGGGGTTCTATATCATGGTTTATTAGGATGGTTAAAATTTATTTATGTAAAAATATAGGATTTGTTTTGGGGTTCTATATCATGGCTTAGTACGATTATTAAACGAGATCAATTCCCGAGAGATTTAGAATGTCATAAGACATTTATTTACTTCGATGGTGAGCACGAGTATCTACGTCTAAGCTATGAAAGATAAGTGTTTGAACTCATGTTAGTATGTTGCAGCAGCGGCCCCAAGCGAGATCCAACGAATTCCTCAACGCCAAGTAAGTGTGTTCGACGTGCAAAAGAAAATATTTTAAGTTTTTTAGGTATGCTAAATGTCTTGTGACCAAATTATGAACGGGTTTGGAAGTCGGCGAACGTGGTCGAGGACCTCTCCACCCCGGTAAAGCGTGACCAGGTTTAGATCAGGATTGGAAAGCGGTAAAGCATGACCAGGGACCAATCGACCCGTTAAAGCGTGAACGGGGATCTCATGTATGTGGTAGTGGACTTTCCCTGCCAGCCCAGTACTGTGGTTTAGTCTGATCAGGCACATTTATGTATGTGTCACTTGCTTTGAATCATATCTCTACGTAAAATGATGAAGTTTATGAATGTTCAAGTATGTACAAGTATGCAAGCATGTTTAAGAAAAGTCTTATGATGATGGCACGTCTATGTTTATGTATGTATGCACAAGTTTCAAGTATGTTACGTTCAGGCTTTTAAGTATGCAAGTTTAAGTTTCAAGTACGTACGCTCTATTTTAAAGTTGTATGTGATTTTATTACGTATTACTCGTTACTCCCAGTTTATACATGTTGAGTCTTTAGACTTACTAGACTTGATCGATGCAGGTGAGGATGCATTTGAGGAGACGAGGGGTGAGGACCAGTGAGCTGGCTCGGACTGAGCGGGAGGCTAAACCCGAGGACCACCATGTTTTTAAGAATTTATATATGAAAGTTTCAAATACTCTGATTTTATGTTACTGTCATGATGTCTAGTCAAATGCTTTACAAAATTTTTAATTTCGAACGTTTGGTTGCAGTTACTTTTTTAGAACGGATTATGGATGATCGCAATTTGAAAGTTTATTTCATATTTAAGAAAATTTTTATTTTCCGCAAATTTCAAGTATTTTAAAAGTACGGTACGTTACAGGTCATGTGTGGTTAAGTCATGGTTTAAGTTTGAGAAAGTTTGGTTGAGCTTCAAATTGATGGGGGTTAAAACCGGGACTCCGGTCAAAATTTTAAAACGAATTATAAAATTTAATGCATGTGCTCAAGTTCAAGTCTAAGAAATGATTATAAGTATTTTTTTAATGCCTTTAAATAAGTTTTGATGGCTTCGGGTCGAAATTTTAAGGTCCAGGGGTAAAATGATCAAATTAAAGTTTCAGGGGCAAAATGTTCATTTTGCACCTGAATCGAGTTAGCAATCCTGACAATGCCTTGTTAACTGAAAATACATGTTTTAAATGTTTATTTTGTATGAATATGAAATTTTCAAGAAAATGCTTAAAATATGTTGCATGCTTGATTTCAAGAAAACTTGTGCTTATGTATGAAATTTTATTAAGTGGTGAATATGATGACAGGTCTGAAGGTGGTGACTTGGCTGTGACTAAAACAAACACGAACACGAACATGAAACATGTAAGGCCAAGGATGAGTTGACGGGTGAGAGTGTCTCTGATGTTCCCGCCGCCTGGTACCATGGTTATACATAGATGGATCCATCGAACAACAGTTGATACTAAATTCACAACTAATTATCTGAATTCATTAAAGGAAAAATGAATATGTTTATGATGACATGATTTGAATATATTTATGTTTATGTTATGGCTCTGTATATGGACATGCTTTAGAATATCATGAAAGTTATTTTAATTACAGTATTTTTCACTATTTCTTTATATGTATATGTACTTTGTTATAACGGTTCAGTGTGTTGAGATTCGGTAGGTGTGATTGATGCAGGTGAGTAGTTTGTTTATTAGGAGATTGGAGGTACCGAGGACTGAGTGGACATGGCTGGTGGAGCACTGAAAACCCGAGGATCTTGCGTTTTTTCCACATTTCATGATTTTATGAGGGATATGTGTTGGGTGCAATAATTGTCCCTGCTTGGTAGAGCCATCGAACCATGGTACTTGAACTGCTGTGCGGTTTAAAAAGATTTGAGTTGCACCATTACCACTAGCTATAGCTTTTGGTAAAGCGGCAAGCGCTCGATCCTTCAATTGGTATCAGAGCAGGTTGTTCTAAGAAGAACATTTGAAGAAAACTGTATTTTAAAATCTCACTTTAAAATAGTGTTAAAAGTTATTTAAAAGTATTTCATACGATTTTAAAAACTATTTGAAAATATTTATATGTCGCTCTTTGGTAAAGAGTTGAGAGGATTGGCTCTGCGACTAATATTGCAGCCACTTCTTTAGACTCTTTACTAGGGGTTTTTAATTAGTCTACAGGGGACTGAGAATCATCTGCAAAGATGCACAGCTAAATTGCTCCTTGAACAAGTTTCAGTTGAAAGCCTACCAGGTCAGCTGTTCCTCAGACGAAACTCATCCATGCTAGGACGTTGGATGATTAAAATCACCAGCTGCATTCCAGTTGAGCTTAGTCAGAGTCTGCTCGACCAATTAGTCAGCTAAAAAGACAAGTTCAGGCAGTTTAACTCGTTTCTCTAGCAAGATAAACTCACAACCGTTGCAGCAGTTCAAACAGTCAAGCAACCAGTTGATGGTATATTCAGTTCTGTCACAAAAAGCAACTGATATCTGATGTTGTTTAAAATATGCTACCTTTGTAGTAATCTTTCTTGTTCAACTATGTTCAAATGTAAATACAAGGAAATTTCTTTAAATAAACATCGTATTTGTTCAGCTGTGTTTTACTGTAACTGAATGGATATTTCCAAATCTGTTGTCTACATTGCTTGAATGATTATAATCTCTGAATGAATGACTATATAACTATCTTTCAGATACGGGCTCTTATTCAATTTCTAAGTGGGAGCTTCTTGTCTTTCTCTTAATCTCTCAATCTAAAAATATTACGATCAGTTTTAAAACTCAGTTGTTACGAAAAATTCTTTCCTATTCATCATTGTAAAGTAGTTTCCTAATTCTGTCCATCTCTATTAAAAGGTTTTAACTCAGTTTTGGAGATGGAGTTTTTTTGTTTATTAAATTCAGTTAAAAAGGGGGAGCCTTTAATAATATTTGAACTTTCTAATCCTTAAACTGAATATATTGCGCTCAACTGCTCAGGTTTTGTAATCATCAAAACAGGAGAGATTGTTGGAACTTTTCAAGTTCGCAATCTTGATTTTGGTGATAACAAAACCTGTTAATTATGTTACTAATAATCTACCTTAGTGTGCAGCATCTAGGATCACTTACGAGACGTTTACATTGCAAAACTAAAGACCCAAATGATCGCCCAAAATGAATCAGTCTAACTGATTACGTCAATTGAGCAGCCCAGCTGATTGTCCAGTTGCTAGGTAATTCAGCAGGAAAACCTCAGAAGCCTGGCCAGCCGAAGGAGTGTTCAACTGATGAAGAAACCCAACTGAACAGTCCAACTGAACAAGTGTGAAATCAGTTCAACTGACGAGTCAACTGATTTCACCAGCCCAACTGAAAGATCAGTTCAACTGACCAGTTCGAAGCATCAGTTAGAATCTTTCAGTTATGGATGAAGACAAACTCTTTCAAGTGGAATCCAGCTGTAAGTGAAGGTACAAAGCCATTATCCAGTCAAAGGACAATAATGGACGTTGCATCAGTGCATTAAAGACAAAACGTTTCAGAAGGACAGTCGAAAAGTCGAGACACAAAGTCCAAGAAACAAATTCAAGATGCAACGGATACAACCAATGAGTCTCACTGTACGATCAGTTTTCCCGCCTATTTATAGAGAAGATTAGTGAAGACTCGATATAAAAACATGCACAAAAGAGAGAAAAAAAAGGGCACGCTTAAAAGTTATATCAGCTTAAAGAGAGAAGTATTCAGCCCAGTCGAGAGAACCCTTCACAAATATATCAGCTTAGATTAGAAGCATATTTTCCTCAGTGTGTGAGAATATCCTTGTTCAGTTCTCAAACACAAACACTCTCATCCACTCAAATACAGTCTTGCACAAAGACGTTAAACTTGTGTATGTAGTATTTGACACATAGACGTTAAAGAAGTGTTGGCTGGAAGGTGCTGCCTTTAGTCGTAGCTAGGAGTTCAGTTTAGGCAGTAGTGTTAGTCCTAGCTGCGTGGGTTTGTACAAGTAGTTGTATAAATCAAAGTCTTCTAGTGGATCCTATCCGTGGAGATAGAAGGGGTGACGTAGGAGTAGTTGAAGTCTCCGAACATCCATAAACATATCTTGTGTATTTAACTGATTAACTATTGTTTTCAAACTGTTTTGATCAGTTAGAGTATTCGTCAGTTTAGTTGTCACCGTAACTGAACTGAAGAATGCAAAAACTAATCTGTCTTATTTCAGTTAGTCAGTTTACATAAGTTAAAATATTTTCTAAATATATCAGTACTCTTCACGAAGGATTACTTCGAGTTTCTTCCGCTTGGTTATAAAACCAAACTCGATTTAATTCATCGGTGTTAATATTCTTAGAACACGAACTATTGTAGCTCATTGGAGAATATTTTGTTTGAAGCATCCCAAAGATGCTGAGCAAACGATCCTTGAATATCAAGTTCATGTGTGTGACCTTTCTCTTGACTCCAAAGCTTACTTTTAAAAACATTATGTCTGTGTTAGTGTAGACGGTCAACAAGACAATTTGTATCTTATTCTTTATTGATTATTATGTAAAAAAACCTTTATTTTAATAATATTTTACCATTTTATTTAATTGTGACAATTATTTTATTTGTATATCAATGCAAGCTTCATAGATAAAATACTTGAATATACTATAAGTACCATGAGATGTGCCTCGCAACGCAAGATCCTGAAACTTATTAGGAAGTGTATTATATATTCTAAATAGGTTTCTAGTCGAATCAGCCGTCTAAAATAAGGATAAAAATCGTGTGGGTTTGAGACTAACAACTGTGGTGTAAACACCATATTTCAATGGTAAGAGCATGGTGATGTCCATTCATACAGATGGATGACCATTTGATGATGTACTGAACAACTCTCCCTCAGACTATTTATCACTCATGAGTGGAGTAATCTGTGGTTATTGTTGTACACCATTAGTCCTTTGACCTAGGACAACGTAGAGGCTCTACATTAACATGCACTTTTTTTTCCGTTACAGACTCCATTGAGAGTCATCAAGTGGCGAGGTTGGTCATAGTTTCAAAATATGTAGGAGCCAATGCATTCTAATCAGATATTCATCATTTGCCTGCAAGTGAAGATATCTTATGTGATGGATGCAATCAGACTTGAGTTATGACATTCTTGATCAAGAGATTGATGAAAAGAATAAGGCTATTTATGATAAGCCCGAATAATAATAAATGTTACTTTGAATCACATAAAGTTGTGAACTTATGGGCAGCTGTATACGTGGACCATTGAGAGTCACACAAGTATTAAATTTTGTGTTCCCATTGAGATAGTCAAGTTCAAGGAGCTGAATTTGGCGACTGTAGTTTGATGGTGATAAAAAAAGATTGCTTATAAAAGAGTTTATAAGTTGACTCCATATGTTGGAAGATGTGGAAGTTAGCTTAACAACTAATTAAGTGTGGAGAGTATAACTTCTTTGTTTAATGAATAGGTTCCCAAAACTCGCAGCTGCAAAAAATGGATCAGTGGGAAATTTTGCCAATAGAAATTTTATTTTATTTTATATGAATGAGATTTGTACCCTCAAAACATTGAAACTGTCTATGTTGGGTTTAGAAACTATAACAATCTTGATTTTGAAAAAAAATTGTTATTATGTCTCCAACATATTTACTCAAGTGTGAAGTTGTTAACTCAAGATAGAAGCTGAAACTCAAACTTAGGCAAACTAAAATCTGACAAGATTCGGTGTTTTTATGATATATCTTGCTCGGTAATCCAAATGACCAGCCACGAAGACAACTGAACAGAAAATCCAATTTGAAACGAGTCGTTTTTCACATCAATTGGACAAAATCGGATATTATCTAGTCGAAACTAACATTTGAAAGACCAGACTGATTGCACAAAAATAGCAATTAGTTGGGCATAAGCAGTTGCGGTATTTTGGTCAGCCTGATCAGCTCAGTTGAGAAGATTCAGTTGAGCAGTTGACCAAGTTCAGTTGAGCAGTTTCAGTTGAACAAGTTCAATTGAGTAGTTATATTTTACCAGTTTAGGCTCAGGAATTGTCCAACCAGACGAATTTGACTGTTGCATTTTAGAAACAGCACAGAAACTTTCCAAAAGGTCAAATTTTTGTGTCTAACATATATATCATTGTTGTGGCCTATAAATACATCTTGAAGATCAAACAAAGGCTTTTTGAAGGGGATTCAAAGCATGAGCAGTTGGCATAAAGAAATCTTCCAGTTGAGAGCACAAGCCCTTGTGTGAGGGTACATTTGAGATGTACACTATAAAGGATAAATTTTCTCTCACACAATCACTCACATATACAAGAGAGTTGAACTTCAAAAATTAGTTGAGTGAGTCTGCGATACCTCTTTTCCCCCATGGTAAATAACTAAAGATTTAAAATATGTTTATAATGGGCTACAATAGATTTCTATAGCAACTTGTGTTAACCATTTTTGTAAAGCGATGACGAATAACAAGTAGTTGCTATAGAGGCCCATTATGCATTCATGCATACGCGTGACCGGGCTCGGGACGTGACAGAATGGTATCAGAGATGGTCACTGGCAAGGAACATTGGGAAATAAGTGCTATGCGGGCAAAGTGCTACGTGAATGGGAGCAACCTCTTGAACATGCGGGGCAAAGTGCTACATGACGGGACCCACCTCTTGAACCTGTAGGAGCAACCTCTAGATTCTTGGCGCTGGTGGATCGAGGGGTCAGGCCACAACGAGGACCTCGCGTTTTGAAGGAATGTGATTATGATACCTCTTGTCCCACATGATAAAAAATTAAAGATTTAAAATAATTTTATGAATGGCTACAATGGATTTTTGTAGCAACTTGGTTAAACATTTTTATAAAGCGATGACGAATACAAAGTAGTTTCTATAGGGACCCATTGTGCAGTCACGCAGGCGCGGGCCAGGGCTCGGGACATGACAGAGTCTTCACACACAGACATAAAACAATGTGTTTGTAGTAATTGCATATGAGACATTAAATAATATGTTGATTGTGAGGTGCTGCTTGCAATATTTAGTGCTAGGAGTTCTAGTTTGTTGTTGTCCTTCTAGATCGTTTTTGTACAAAGACTTGTATTAATCAAAGTATTTTAGTGAATCATTCCCAAAGGTAATAAGGGGTGACATAAGAGTTGTTAAAAGCCGAACATCCATAAATAGATTCATGTCTATTCGTTTATTGAATTTACTTATAATTTTCATTGTTTTAAAGATGCATTGTTGAAGCATTTTATGTGTTAAATATTTAAAGAATCGAGCTATTATAGCTCAACGATTATCTCCCAAATCAATCATATCAATTGGGATCAGAGCGGGTTGTTCTTGAAAGAGCGTTCGGAATTGATTTTTAGTTTTAAAATTCTTTTTTCATATTTGTCTAATACATATATGCAAAGTTTCAATTTTCTGGCAGCTTGCAGCAACTTTGGGAAAAATGACATAACTCTTTGCTCAGGTGTCCAAATGACAAACCGGTTTTTGAATTATAAACTAAACTCATAGAGGATAGCAGAGGTACAAAATTTGCGGCTTGATAATGCTCGAGGAAATGCAGTTTATTCATTAAATTCGGATCATAAGTGCTGCTGCAGAAAATGAGCTGTCGAGAAAATTAGTTAGTTATTATCCCTCTTCCTTTATAAATTTCAAGATTTCAGAAATATGGGGGGGGGAACTGTTTTGAGGGGGAGAAAATGTCGTGCTTAACTTGTTTTGAAAAATATGGCTTTTTGATTCACACAAAAGGGAGATAAAGATGTTAGTTGAAATCTTTATTTATCTGAGTTTTGTTATCATAAAAGAGGGATAGATTGTTGGGTTTAGAAACTCTAAATATCTTGATTTTGATTATTAAATAACTTGTTATTGTATTTCTAACATATTTACTCAAGTGTGAAGTTAATAACTCAAAATGGAATCTGAAACTCGAATTTAGCCGAACAAAAAATCTAGCAAGCTTTGGTATTTTTATGATATCTCATAGCTCATTAATCCAAATGACCAGCCGTTAATACCATTGAACAGAAAACCTAATTTGTAACAAGCCGTATTTCATATTGGTGAGGCTAAATCGGATGTTATCTAGTCCGAACTGACAATTGAAAGACCAAACTAATTGCACAAAAACATCAATCAGTTGGGCATGAGGGAGTTGCTGTATTTTGGTTAGCCTGATCAGCTCGGTTATCTAAAAGAAACGATTCAGCATGAGTTACGAAGCTACGACGACGATCTAAAAATCATATTCACAAATCAAAATCCGAATTGTAGTTTAAGATGTTGTAAATGACGATGAAGATACTGGTTCTGCACAGGCTGAAACCAGCAAAGCTGATTTCAACATTCCTCATCAGTTTATTTCAGTTAAGCAGATTAAGTTCAGTAGTTGACCAGGTTCAGTTAAGCAGTTTCGGTTTACCAGTTGACCAAACCGAACCAGTTGACCAATTTAGGCTCGAGAATATGTTCAGCAAAGCATTTGACCATTGCAATTTCAGAAACAGTACAGAAACTTTCATAAAGCTCATGTTCTTGTGTCTAACATATATATAATTGTCGAGGCTTATAAATATAACATCTTGAGGATCAAACATAGGCTTTTTGAAGAGGATTCAAAGCATGTGTAGTTAGCGTGAAGAAATCTGCTAGTTGAGAACACAAGTCTTGTGTGAGGATATATTTGAGATGTACACGGTAAATGATAAATTTCTCACACACAATTACTCACACATATACAAAAGAGTTGAACTTCAAAGATTATTTGAGTGAGTCTTCACACAAAGACGTAAAACAATGTGTTTGTAGTATTTGCATATGATATATTAAACAATATATTGATTGTGAGGTGATGCATACAATCTTGAGTGCTAGGAGTTCTAGTTGGGTGTTGCCCTTCTGGATCGGGTTTATATAAAGAGTTGTTTGAATCAAAGTCTTTTAGTGAATCATTTTCAAGAGAAAGAAGGGGTGACACAGGAGTTGTTAATCTCCGAACATCCATAAACAAATATGTTTCAATGTGTTTTTTGCATTTAATTATCATTTCCATTGTTTTAAATATGCATTATTGAAGCATTTTATGTGTTCTTCAAATATCAAAATATTGCTTACCAAGTGCTTGATAAAATGCTTCAACCAAAATATTTTTACTAATTCAACTTGTATATCTTTTAAATATTTTACAAAATGTTTAATCGATTTCTACGAATGAATATTTTGAGTGTCTTCCTCTTGATTTGAAAATCCAAAATCGATTTACTTCATTTGTGTTCAATATTTCAAGAACCGAGCTATTGTAGCTCAACGATTATCCCCCAAAATCGTCCTATTAGTACGATCGCGGATCTAGATTATAATAAATTCACAATTATATATTTAGTAAATTTTGAATCTACTAACCAAATAGTAATATTAGTAATAATGTCTACTAAATACAAAATTCTCACGAAACATTCTAGAAGAGTATAAATATATTAATTAATTATTTAACTAATTAAATAAAAGTTATTTAATTAAAGCATTAATATATGTATATATGTACACATACGTGTGTATGGATATATGTATATTTATATTGTATTATCAAAATTTGATAATAATTTAATTATTCATAGTATTTTCAAGAGTAAAAAATAAGTACTTTGAAAGATTTTAAGTAATGGAATAATAGTGTCTTGATCAAAGTAGGATTCTAGATTTAATCAGAAATTAAAATTTATAAATATTTCATTGAAGATTATATGAAATAGGATAACTTTTATACCAAAATTTTTCTTCATTCTCTCCTCCTCACAAAAATCGACCACCATAAAATTTTGGAGAAGAATTTCGGCCACTCTTCCAATCACCACCCGATTTTTAAAATTCCGATGATCTAATATCGATGTAAATTCCATTTAAATATTTAGTGCGATTTATATGAAGAATCTAGTCTCTGATCATGGACCTTATTTGACGATCGAATGATGAATATCCATTCCTAGGTAATTACAAGAAGGTCTAACTCCGCTAATCCAAGATTTTTTTGGTGTCCAGTATTAAATACGCGAAGGTAAATAGATCTAAATAGCCTATGAATGTTTTAAATCATACGATGCCTAAGAAACGCTTTGAACCAAAAAACAAAATTTTTTAAACTTCGGTGCGAGAAATGGTACTCCAACAATAGTAGCATAGCAAATGTTTCTCTATCATATGATTTATTGTTTAAATCGTGTTGAAAAAATTGCTTCCAACAGCATAAGAAATCAAAAATGCATGCCCTTAAAGTTTTTCCAAAAAAAAATGTTTTTTCTTGTTCTTCCTGGGATAGTTCTGGACAACACACGCACAAACTTAGCGGCTGCCCGCAAGTAGACGCTGCATATCTTGGTAGCTACCAGGTCCCTTTTTAAATTAATGGTTTTTTTTGTATTTAGGGGTTGTTGCACGCAAGGTATTTCAATGCCCGTGCACGAAACAACGCTGCTCGCTGACGACTGCCCGAAAACTTTAGACAGCGGTAAGGCGAAAAAAGAATGCCCGAGATGTTCTCGGGCAGTCCGTGGCCCATGAGATCGAAAATTTTTTGCCCAGGTGCAATTTTATTATTTTTAAAATTATGGGTTAAAATTTGATAATTTTGTCTTTGAAAATAATTTTAGTAAAATCATGAATTTTTATATTAAAATCAATAAGTTAAAAATATGATTTTTTTTATATATGATGAAAGAGGTTTTACCAAAAATTTAATTATTATTAAATTGGATAATTAAATAAAATCGCATACCCTTAAATTTTTTCAAAAAAAATATTTTTTGCTTGTTCTGCCTGGAATAGTTCTTGACAACACACACACGTTTAGCGGCTACCCGTAAGTAGATGTTGCATATCTTGACAGCTACCAGGTCCGTTTTTAAATTATTTGTTTTTTGTATTTAGGGGTTGTTCCACGCGTGTTATTCCGCTGCCGGTGCACGAAACAGCGTTTCTCACTGAAGACTGCCCAAAAATTTCAGACAGCGGTAAGGCGAAAAAAAAGGCCCGAGATGTTCTCGGGCAGTCCGTGGCCCATGAGATCGAAAAGTTTTTTCCCAGGTGCAATTTTATGATTTTTAAATTTATGGGTTAAAGTTGATATTTTATGAAAATTGGATAATTTTCTCTTCGAAAATAATTTTAGTAAAATCATGAGTTTTTGTATTAAAATTAATAAATTTGAAAATATGATTTTTATTATATATCGTTAAAGAGGTTTTACCAAAAATTTAATTGTTAATAAATTATCAATTTTTAATAAATTGGATAATTAAATAATGATATTTTTAATTCTGACAATAGTTACATATTTGTAAGATACATGATTTGATAATATTTAATATTATTATTTTAATATAATATTTGATATTATATGGAAAATGATGATCGAGATTTGCAAGTGTATGTTAGGATATTTTACATATTGTATTTTTATTTATTTGTTAATTATTTAAAGTGTGTCTTGTTTATGATCCGATCTCATCCCCTAAATTTGTATCCCAATGTGTCCAGGAAATTTAATGTAAATATTATATTTAATGAGATATCAAAGTTTGAAGATTGTGGGTCCAGATCCACAAAAGTTTTGAAGATCGAAAACATATAAAATATTGGAAGCTTATGTAATATTACATTTACATCCCTATATTTACCTAGGTTTTGGACATAGACACATGTAAGACTCATATAGATCAATTAGCTCTCAGTTATCGATCACAGCTCTATTATTTATAATGCATATGATATATTATAAATAATCAGTATATAAGTTGGAACTTTTCAAGTTCGCAATCTTGATTTTGATGTTAACAAAACTTGTTATTGTGTTTCTAACATATTTACTCAAGTGTGAAGTTGTTAACACAAGAAGCAAACTGAAACCGAATTCTGCACAAACTGAATTTCTGGCAAGCTTCGGTATTTGTTAGATATCTCTCAACTGGACAATCCAAATAACAATCCGCTAACTGGACTGATTAGAAAACTCAATTTGGAACAAGTCGTATTTCAAGTCAATTGGGCAAAATCGGAAGTTATCTAGGTCAAAGTGATCGCAACTGATCGTAACTAATCGTACGAAGACAACAATCAGTTTGGTTTGAGCAGCTGCGGTATTTTGATCATATCTCTCAGCTCAGTTATCCAAATGAGGCGATTCAGTATGCGTTGGAAAGATAAGACGATGATCTACAAATAATCTTTAGAAGTCAAAGTCTCAATCGAAGCTTAAAATGCTGATAAATGACGATGAAGTTACTGGTTCTGCACAAACTAAAATCAGGTAGGCTGATTTCAGCACACCAGCTGAAACTGAACCAACTGAACCAGCTGAAGACCAGTTGAACCAGACCAACTGAACTGAACCAGCTGCTATCCAGTTGGACAGTTGAACTGAACCAGTTGCTGACCAACTAAACCGAACCATTTTAACTGAACTAGACCAGCTGAACCTGAACCGAACCAGTTGAACTGAACCAGACCAACTGAACCAACTGAACTGAACTGAACCAGCTGCTGACCAGTTGAACTGAATGACCAGTTGAGTTGACCAGAGTTGAGCAGTCGGGAAAATGTCCAGCAAGACGAATTTGATCGTTGCAATTCCAGAAACAGTACAGAAAATTTCCAAACGGTCATATTCTTGTGTCTAACGTATATATCAGTGTTGGAGCCTATAAATACAACATCTTAAAGATCAAACAAGAGCTTTTGAAGAGGATTCAAAGCATGGGCAGTTAGCATGAAGAAATCAGCTAGTTGAGAGCACAAGCCCTTGTGTGAGGATACATTGAGATGTACACTGTAAATGATAAATTCCTCACACAATCACTCACACATATACAGAGAGTTTGAGCTGAAAAGATTAGTTGAGTGAGTCTTGCACAAAGACAATAAACTTGTGTATGTAGTCTTTGCATAAGAGACGTTAAACATTATGCTGATTGTTAGGTGTTGCCTACAATCTTGAGTGCTAGGAGTTCAGTTTAGGTAGTGGTGTAAATCCTAGCTGAATGGGTTTGTATAAGATGTTGTATAAATCAAAGTCTTCTAGTGAATCCTTCCCAAGGGGAAGAAGGGGTGACGTAGGAGCATTTGAAGTCTCCGAATATCCTTAAACAAATTCGTATCTATTTGTTTATTGAATTTACTCATCATTTTCATAGATTTAAAGAAGCATTGTTGAAGCATTTTATGTGTTATTCAAATACCAAAATGTTGCATATCAAGTGTTTGATAAAATGCTCCAACCAAAAATATTTTTACTCATTCAACTTGCATATATTTTTAAATTCTTTACAATATATTTAATTGGTTTCTACGAAGGATTATTTCGAGTGTTTTCCGCTTGGTTTGAATACCAAACTCGATTTAATTCATCGGTGCTCAATATTTCAAGAACCGAGCTATTATAGCTCAATGATTACCCCCTAATCGATCCTATCAATTGGTATCAGAGCGGGTGTTCTTGAAAGAGCATTGAAACTATTTTGATGTTTAAAATTCAAAACTTTCAGATTTTTACACATATATAGGCAAAACTGAATTTTCGCGCAGCTTGCAGCGACGGTAGGAAAAATGGCATATCTCGTTGCTCGTGTGTCCAAATGACAAACCGCTTTTTGCGTTGAAAACTAGACTCATAGAGGTTTACAGCGGTATAAAATTTGCAGCCTAATTATGCTTAAAAAAATACAGTTTATTCGTTGAAGGCAGAGCATATGTGCTGCAGCAGAAAATGAGCCATTGAGAAAATTGGTTAGTTATCCCTCTTCTTTTATAATTTTCAAAATTTCAAAAATATAAGGGGAGAACTCATTATAATGGAGATATTATTTTTAAATATTGAGGGGGAGAAAATTTTGTTTAAAATGTTTTGAAAATATGACTTTTTGATTCACACAAAAAGGGGGAGAAACTATGTTAGTTGAGTTGATTGTTTATCCAAGTTTTGTGATCATCAAAAAGGGGGAGATTGTTGGAACTTTTCAAGTTCGCAATCTTGATTTTGATGTTAACAAAACTTGTTATTGTGTTTCTAACATATTTACTTAAGTGTGAAGTTGTTAACACAAGAAGCAAACTGAAACCGAATTCTGCACAAACTGAATTTCTGGCAAGTTTCGGTGTTTGGTAGATATCTCTCAACTCCACAACCCAAATAACAATCTGCCAACTGGAATGATTAGAAAACTCAATTTGAAACAAGTTGTATCTCACGTCAGTTGGGCAAAATCGGAAGTTATCTAGGTCAAACGGATCGCAACTGATCGTAACTAATCGTACGAAGACAACAATCAGTTGGGTTTGAGCAGCTGCCGTATTTTGGTCTTATCTCTCAGCTCAGTTATTAAAATGAGGCGATTCAGTATGCGCTTGGAAAGATAAGACGATGATCTACAAATCATCTTTAGAAGTCAAAGTCTGAATCGAAGCTTAAAATGCTAATAAATGACGATGAAGTTACTGGTTCTGCACAAACTGAAATCAGCTAGGCTGATTTCAGCACACCAGCTGAAACTGAACCAACTGAACCAGCTGAAGACCAGTTGAACCAGACCAACTGAACTGAACCAGCTGCTATCCAGTTGGACAGTTGAACTGAACCAGTTGCTGACCAACTGAACCGAACCAGTTGAACTGAACTAGACCAGCTGAACCTGAACCGAACCAGTTGAACTGAACCAGACCAACTGAACCAACTGAACTGAACTGAACCAGCTGCTGACCAGTTGAACTGAATGACCAGTTGAGTTGACCAGAGTTGAGCAGTCGGGAAAATGTCCAGCAAGACGAATTTGATCGTTGCAATTCCAGAAACAGTACAGAAAATTTCCAAACGGTCATATTCTTGTGTCTAACGTATATATCAGTGTTGGAGCCTATAAATACAACATCTTAAAGATCAAACAAGAGCTTTTGAAGAGGATTCAAAGCATGGGCAGTTAGCATGAAGAAATCAGCTAGTTGAGAGCACAAGCCCTTGTGTGAGGATACATTGAGATGTACACTGTAAATGATAAATTCCTCACACAATCACTCACACATATACAGAGAGTTTGAGCTGAAAAGATTAGTTGAGTGAGTCTTGCACAAAGACAATAAACTTGTGTATGTAGTCTTTGCATAAGAGACGTTAAACATTATGCTGATTGTTAGGTGTTGCCTACAATCTTGAGTGCTAGGAGTTCAGTTTAGGCAGTGGTGTAAATCCTAGCTGAATGGGTTTGTATAAGATGTTGTATAAATCAAAGTCTTCTAGTGAATCCTTCCCAAGGGGAAGAAGGGGTGACGTAGGAGCATTTGAAGTCTCCGAACATCCTTAAACAAATTCGTATCTATTTGTTTATTGCATTTACTCATCATTTTCATAGTTTTAAAGAAGCATTGTTGAAGCATTTTATGTGTTATTCAAATACCAAAATGTTGCATATCAAGTGTTTGATAAAATGCTCCAACCAAAAATATTTTTACTCATTCAACTTGCATATATTTTTAAATGCTTTACAATATATTTAATTGGTTTCTACGAAGGATTATTTCGAGTGTTTTCCGCTTGGTTTGAATACCAAACTTGATTTAATTCATCGGTGCTTAATATTTCAAGAATCGAGCTATTATAGCTCAATGATTATCCCCCTAATCGATCCTATCAATATACGTTATTATTAATATAATAACAAGAGTTGCATGAACCCGAAAAACTTATAAACAAACATGACACGAAAATTTAAAATTAATGATGAGAAAATTTTTCAAAATTAAAATCCTTCATTTTTGATAAAATTCAAAATTTAAATCAAGATCATTAAAAAGAAAATTAAAGAAAAATTTAATATTTCATTGCCTTCCATCAACGGTGGTTGCATGATGAACGATATTCTCGGTCAGACTTTGGCCTAGATAATTAAAGAGTTATGGAAGACGTAAAATTGTGACTTCCATTCACATGCATGTTTGATGTGAATTACGTTGAGTACCCATGAACTCGGCCTAGATAATTAAGGATCTCTTGGCGACAATCCAATACTATTCAAGATTTATGGGCGACACGTAAAGTTAGAAAACACCATATTAGTGAGCCTTTATCAAACATGAGGCAAAACTACGTAAAGGTTGCAAAGTGTTGCAATTGGGTTATAACTTTTTGAAATAATGATTTTGCAAGATAATTTATATCATAATTTAGCAATTGGTCATTGTTTACTCACTACGAAAATTGGATTTCCCGCTTTCATTAGAGGGTGGTTAAAATGTCAAAGTAGTGGGAGAAAATTTATAAAACAAAAATCCATATTTTATGTCTTAAAAAATAATTTAAAATAGTTAGTAACATTTATTATTTTTCCATTTCAATATATTTACGATGTCATCACAAAATCCTCTATCTGTTATACTGGATCAAAACATGCTAACCTGAACAAATTACCTAGACTGATTGAGGAATTTAATTTTTTTAAAATTCTGAGAAAATATCATATGTGCTCAACAAGAAACCTCCAACAACGGCTGCGTCCAATGCCCCTGTCGAGGAATTGGTTAAGCTTGACAAATAGTGAGACCAAAATTTGCAAGCTAAGAGATATATACTTGCTTCTACGTCAAACAAATTGCAAATAATTTTTCAGAAAGCTGTAAATGATGCTGACATTTAAGTCCAACTACAAGAGTTGTATTCCAAATGAATTGTATACAGACATTCTACTGCTGTCAATACTATCATCGTTTGATGAGTTCGTGGTGAACTTCTATATGAACAAGTTGGAGCCCAGCCCATGCTCGTTACAAGATAAGGCTGAGGCTAGGCGCATGCTGGTTCAGCTTAATGTTGGCTTATCTGGTAACGATCATTAAGCTGAACCAACATGCACCTCAGCCTATACCAATGCACCACTACTGATCATGGGTCGTTAGGATGGTCTAGCATGAGCCTAGCCCATGCCCATGCACCGTCATTCATAGAATATCTCACCCCTAGAAAGTGGTTTCTTTCGCCTTCCCGAACACTTGAACCCAAGACCTCCAGACTTAAGTACCTAGATTCTTAAAATGTTGGTACCAGTTGAGCTAGATAGAAAGAAAAGATGACTAAAAACTCTTTCATAGGGAAAGTAAAACGTGCACATAAAACTCTTTCAAAGAATTCATCGCTGAAATAGAGAAACAATTAGGAAAGAGTATCAAAACACTTTGATCTTAAAGATGTGGAGAATACTTAGGTACTGAATTTCAATACTACCTTAAAGAAAATGAGATTCTCTTACAGTGTACCCCACCTGTCACACCTTAGTTGATGGTGTGTCAGAACGAATTAATCAAACATTGATGGACATGGTTCAATTTATGATGGGATTCACTGAACTGCTGCCATCCCTTTGGCGATTTGCGCTTGAAACTGCAGCAGTGTTGTAGACCAGTACATAAAAAGGCAGTAGATAAAATTATATATGAGATGTAGGCGAGAAAACCACACAAATATTCTTTCTTAAGAATATAGGGAACTCATGCTTATGTTAAGTAGAAAGTGAGAGACTACTTTGATAGTAGAGCCAATTTATGCTATTTTATGGTATAGTGAAAGAATTCTAATAGATATTATTTCTATGATCCCAAAAAACAAAAATGTTCGTTTCAAAAAAGTCACCTTACTAGAGAATGAGTTTCTATTAGTTAGAAAAGGGAAATGATTGAACTCCTCGAGAACCACCCACTTATGAAATAGTAGAACCCATACTCCAATAGACAGTTGAAGAAACACAAGCTCCTAAGAGATCTGAAAAATTTTCAAGGCCATCTAAGAGGATGAGCCTACTTATTGAAGAAGGCAAAAATGAGCCCATTCATATAAGGGATCCAAAAGCTTTAAAGAATCATTTTCTGATGCTGATTCATCCAAATGGTTTGAAGAGTCCGAGATAGACTCTATTTATTCGAAGGTCCTTAACTGATCTTCATGAGGTAATTGTTCTCATAGGAATCAATTGAATTTAAAAAAGAAAACTTGGGTTGGTGGGAAGGTAATGACCTTGAAAGTAAGATTAGTAGCAAAAGAATAAACTCAAAGACAAGGTATTGACTATAAGAAAAATTTTCCTCCAATCCAAATGTTCAAGTCCATAAGGATATTAGTGGCCATATGAATATGGTATGACTATGAAATATGACAAATGGATGTGAAGACAGCGTTCCTTAATGTTGACATAAGATAGAGATTTACATGTCTCAACATGAATGATTCATATCATTAGGAAATGAGCATAATGTATGCAAATTCAGAGATCCATCCATGGATTCAAACATGTATTAAGTAGCTGGAACCTCAGATTTGACAACACCATTAAAGAGTTTTATTTTGTTAAAAATCCTGAGGAACCATGTGTATATAAGAAGTTCAGTGAGAGTGTAGTGACATTATTAGTACTTTATTTTGATGACATACAAATCATTATAAATTATGTAGGGATGTTGCAGTCAATTAAAGTATGATTAGCTATTAAATTTTCCATGAAAGATATGAGTGAAACATCTTATGTATTTGGAATATAGATCTATATGGATAGATCAAAGAGGATGCTAAGGCTCATCCAGTCCACTTACGTCGATGTCATACTGAGGACATTCTCTATGGAGCAGTCCAAAAGATGTTATCTCCCAATGTGCCATGGTGTAACTCTATCTAGTTCTATGTGTCCTAAGACTGACGATGAGATAGAAACCAGGAGCTGCATCACATATGTATCTGCTATAGGCGGTATAATGTATGATTTCATAACTTGTGAGAACCCGAATTTAATTATTCAGTATTTGACAAGAATTAGAAATAATTATTTTATAGTGCTAAATTAAAATAAATAAGCCAAATAATTATACTTGTGTGTTAAACATATGTATTAGAAAAATATCGGTATTATAGACGATATTAAAATACATAACGATGTTTAATAGCACACGGGAGTTGTATATATTTGGACCGGGTCACATTCTAGCATTTGGGCTAAATCAATAAATTCATGTATATGGCATGTGTTATAGGAAACCCATTTTCCCCAAGCCCAATCCATTTCCTCCTTAAATCTTCTCGTTTCTTCTCATTTCATCAATTTCTTTTTCTTTCTTGCTCATCTTCTTAGCTGCCTGAGCTATTGCTTCGTTTTTTTTTCTCCAGCTTCTTACTTGTCACTTTTCTTGGTTCCTCAGTATGTGAAGAGGTTGATTCTAGCTTTATTTCAGTTCAAGGGAAGCTTTTGAAGGTAATCCATAACTCCATGTTTTAAATTTTGTTCATGGTAATAGAAGTTGGTTTCTGTTTTTGAGTTGCAGGTTTTGGCTTCTGATTTTCGGGTTTTTGTGTGGTTTGCACTAAGAATCTTGATTTGTGGTTCAAATAAAACTTATATATCTATGTGTAAGCTTTCTGTAGCAGCTGACGAAATGGAATTCAAATTAAAAATAGATTTGATATGATTTTTCTATCAAAAGGGAATTCTAGGTGGGAGCTGCGTAGATTAGCCACTGTATTTGGAGTTTATGACATTTATGCGCTCAGATTCTGAACTTGTGATTCAAATAAGAGTTGTAGAGCTATGTGTTGTCTTTGTATTGATACAAGAATCGTTAAATTCCATTAAGAATTGAAATATTTATGTTCATTTTTCCGAAACTTCTCAGTATAGAGTGTTGTCCGCGAATTGTGTTGGTTGTAGCGTCTTCTTGATAATTCTGGGATTTATTTATTAGTATTCTGGAAATGGTTTTTTCTAGGAAAACTTAGATATTTGAGTTTTATTTCATCTCCAATTGACTTATATCGATTTGAGTCAATGATGAGTTAGATATGAATTTTATACTCATAGGTGTCAAACTTGGATATGTCACAGAACTCATTTCTCATGGTTTCTGGTTTTGGACATTTTTCAGTGTCGAGATTATTGAATTTCTTTCTGATGTCTTCTGATGAAATATGGGATTTTGAGTTAGGATTCCAGCCATGTATGATAAGTTGTTTTGGTTAAGTTTTGGTTGAGTTGTGATCTTACAACTGAGCTTTGGGCCAAGCTGGAATTAGTAACTTGTTTTTGGCTAAGAGTTGAATCTTTATTTGATAGAAATAAATTATTTGCCACAAGTTTTAATAGCCAGGAAGCTCCAAGGAGTTCATAAACTATTGTGGTAATTTAATTTGAAGGTTAAGGTACGGATTGATCGATTCTTTACAGCGTTTATAACGACGTGTAATTTAATTGATGTGATTTTATGAGAATTATGTGTTTATGTGCTCTTTGTGCTATTTGGGTGTATTTTAAGATTATTCCAAATTTCTTAACATAAATGTGTTCTTTTTATATTAGAATAATATGTAGATTTATATGCATTGTTGAGCACGCATTCATATCGAGCCATGACTCCGTTGTTTTCGAGATTTTTGTTTACTCCTGGATGAGTTATTTAGACATCAGAGCCGAGGGCGTTTAAGCGTCACACCTCTGATGACTAGTGGAAGGGCCGAGCAGTTATGTAGACTGACACCCTTGACGCAGATGTGCAGGGCCGAGGGCGTATTTGACACGTCACACCCCTGGCACATGTGGCCACATTTGTTACTATCGCTTCTTTGGATCAAGTTTGATACCCGAGATTATTGGTACCCTACATGCATTGCATTGTATTGATTTCATTACATGTCATTTATTTATGTTGTAATTTATTTGATCTTCGTACTGGGGTTTGACCCCTGTCCCTCGGGGCTGCTGTGGTTTGTTTTGTGATTCCATAGCAGGTTATACAGGTGGTTCTGATGCGGCTGGCGGAGCGTATACCAGTGGAGCCCAGTGAGTCAGTTTGAGTTGGGAGTCCCAGATATTTATACTATATATTTAGTCATTTTGCCGCGGAGATGCCTCGTGTATTTGTATGGTTGTATTATTGAGTGATGGATCCTATTTGGTGTGATCGGGCCTGGCTGGCTCTATGTGCGATTGGTATTCTATTTTCGAGTAAATGTGTTGTTTTGAAATTTTTGGTATGTCCTATTTAAGGGGAGGTCATGCCGAAATTTCTGTAGGCCCAAAATGGAAAATTTTTACTCGTTTTCGTTGTTTACGCTAATAAATCCTGGTTGTTTGATAATTAAAAATTAATCAGGAGCACGTGCCCTCACAGTTGGTATCAGAGTGCAACTGGGGTAGGCTCGAATTAGAGTCTAGGACACTCGAGTTTAGACACAAGTAAATTGATTGCGTATTTGATTTACTACTTGCTCTTTATTTGATTTGCATGCTATGATTATTTAACTTAGCTGAGATAGAGCTGGTAGTGAAGTAAATTTGACGCTTCGTTTATTTGTACCTAGTGGACTAAGTTTTAAATTTCCTTGAACCCTTCAGTGCTTACTATTATTTTTTCTGCTTGTGGTATAATCCTTGTATAATGGCACCGGGAGGAAGAGGCAGAAAGGGAAAAGAAGTTATCCAAGAGTCCGAAGTTCAGAACATAGGAAATACTGAGGGTATTTGTAGAGGCCTAGAAATCCGTGTTTGAATATTTGCGGAAAAATTTAAAATTTTTTTTTAAACTAATCAAAATTGCCTCATTCACAAAATCAACTGATAAATCAAGTTTAAATGTTCAAAGTAGCAGCGGAAGAAATTATTACTCGCCAAAATAACAAGTTAAAGTATCCAACAACTGATAAAATGTTTGAGCATAAAAAAATGGCAAGTGCTTTAAATGAGGTCCTCGGGTGCCACTACTGCCGACCCAAGCTAGCTCACTGGTCCCCGCCCTCGGCCATGACATCATCAGTACCTACAACAATCAAGCCTAGTGAGTCTACAGACTCAGCATGCATATATCGTAGATAACGAGTAAATAATATAGTAAAATTGCATGGGAGTAAAATATCATGTCATGAGGCATAACGTGAAAATAACTTGTCATGAGAAATTATAATACGTGCATAACTGAACTGAAAATCACAGTGAAAATGTTTGCTCCTTGGAGCCCTGAATAAAATAGCATGTCATAAATTTTCTGTTGAGATTATGGTCTACGCAAGTGGCCCCTGCACTGAACTGAACTGACCGGTAACTGGCGACCGGACCGGTAACTGGCGACCGGGTTTAGTAATATGCGTCTGATCAGACTACTGCCAGAGTATATTGGGTGAAACAACTGAACTGACCGGTAACTGGCGACCGGGACGGGTAACTGGCGACCGGGTGAAGTACTGATAGTAAAGTGACCACAAGCAATATCGCATAAATCTCAAAATGAATATTTTTGCACGTAATATAATTAATAACCATAATTAAATATCCTGTAATAATTTTACTGATTGGATTGGATCGTTTCCAGGCTTGCTGCAATCTAAATATGCCATGAAAAATATGCAATAGCTTTTACTTGACCAACTATGCAATTAAATCTGAAAACTGAGACAATTGCGCTTAACGACTTCGTATTTAATCATGACTCCGTGCCAACCCGAACCAACACCGAACCATCAATTAGTCATGATTAAAATACGCCTAAAATGATGAAATAATGCTCCTAAAATAGTAAGGGCCGAAATCTAGGTGAATGGAGGCCAAAACATGAAACGCTCTTTCAAGAGTCAATTTGGCACATCGCACCGTAAATTCTTGTACGACATCAAAAATGATCCGAATCACAAACCGCCAAAAACATGACTTTCCTAACATAATGAGGCACTGTCCAGTCCAAGGCCATAGGCTAGAATCCAACCAAGAACTCGAACGAGCCAATGAACCGTCACAGCAAGTTGCTGTCCACAAAATACAGCAGCTGTGCTTTGGTTTCTTGCGTTGTTTTCGAGACTACCGGCCATTGGGGCTTGAACCACCGACCATAGACTCTTATCAACATCCCAAAGAATGATTTGAACCATGGCTAAGGACCCTAGGCCAGCCACAATTCGCACCATTCCAGAAATAACCCGAAAGTTTCACCCGAGAACACCTTGCATGCGTGTGGAGTGTTGGGCTTTGTTTGCTATCTCGTGTCGTTCCAGTGGCCATTTGATTGCACATGGCACGATCTAGACATCTAGGGGTATGGTATGAACCATGGCTAAGGGCCATAGGCCAACCAAGATCCACACCATTCCACCATTTTCGAAACACAATAGCTGTAAAATTGAGGAAGCCGAAGGGGGAGGGCTGTTCTTGTGTTTGTTTGTAAAAACCGATTCACCATGGACCAAGCCTCCAAAAGGGCGACTTTGTCACGTCTTAGACATGCTGGGGAAGTGTTCTAACCATGGATATAGGCCTTGGGGCAGCCATGATCAGTTTCATTTCCTTTATGACAGCAAAACAGAATTTCGAATGCAATTGGGACATGTTTGGGGAGTTGCTGTCATCCCTTGATCTCGGCTAGCATGGGACTCAAACCAATGGACAAATGTGTTCTTAACATGTCCTAGTACATGCCTAGGAGCAGCCTTGGGAGCCTGGAATCAAACCAATACCTGAAACCCACAAAACAAAGCAACCCGTGAAGCTTGTCATAGAAAGCCGAAATCTACATGATTATTTTTCTGAAAATTCCTTGATGTGTTTCGGTTTTTGCATGGAAATGATGATCATGTAATGTTAAATAATGATAATAGGACTTGATTGAAGAGTCAAGGAAGAACATATGCATGCCTGGTTTCGTTTTGAAAGAAAAACGAAAGAATAAGACGACTCGGCGCGGAGGGGTGGAGCGTTCTTGCTACCTTGTTTGCTACTGATTTTTCCTCTTGTTTCTAGCTATGAAACCCACGGTTTTTAACACTGAATTTGCTCTCAGATTTTGGTGGAGAGGGGAGGAGAATTATTGGTTAGGGGAGTGAGGAAATGGTTGCAAATATAATGGGAAAATGCAAGACCAAGTCTCCTATTTTGAAATTTGAATTTTGGTTGATATCAAATATTTGTTGGGGTGTTTATTAGGGTGCATATGGCCGAATTCTACATGTCAACACAAGGTTAGGATAGTGACTAGTATTAATTAATTAAGGTGGATTAATAATTAAAAAGGTTAGCATGCTAAAATAACATAGAATGAGTCAAAGGTGAGTTGGCATATCATTGCTTAATCCACTAAGGGGTGGCCGAAAATTAGAAATAAAAAATGAAGGGGGAAATGTTGTTTATTTAGTAAATTTATAACCCTTAAAAATCTTACCTATCTTTTAAATAATTTAGTGAGTTAACCCCTTAATTATGGAACTTAAATGAACTTATTTTCTACTCACCTCAAGTTGTTTAAATAATTCCCTAAACCTCCTTTTAACTTAAATAAACTTATTAATTAGCTAAAATAAATTCTGAAAATGTTTTCTGAATCTTAAATTCTATCTCAAAACTCCAACTCCAGTCCGGCCTCACTGAATTAACTGAAATGATAAAAATTTAAACTGCTACGGAAAATAATTAAATTTAAATACTCAAGCAATAAAAATCATTTTAATTTAAATATTAGAATTATGCATGGCTTATACGTAGTCTAAGTTACGGGTTCTACAGTATTAGCTGAGGTAGACGTGACCGCCCTAGAGGAAAGGCAAATGGGAGATTGTTAGAGTAGGTGCCCGTCGAGCCAAGTGTTGGCCGAGGGTTAATGTTTAAACTCTATGTATAAACAATCTTTATTTTAATAATATTTGAAATTATTATTTTGGCACATCTTTATCTGTATACCCTTGCTAGTTGCATAGATAAAGCCCTTGAATATACAAATAATAGAAAGAATATGAGATGCTCATATGATGGGTATCATGAAACTCATATTTATAATACTGTATATTCTAAACAGTTCCTAGTCGATTCAGCCGCCGCTAAGAAGGATATAGGCCGCTCGAGTTCGAGACTATTATCTGCGAGGTGAGTACCATGTTTCATTGGTAGGGGACATTGTGATGTCCGAGCATGCAGATAGGTACTCCTTGTAGAGTACACTGAACAACCCTCCATAAAGGAGTTTCCAAGTGGTTCTCACTTATCGAGTGGAAACGTCCTAGTTTATGGTTGTACACCATTAGTCCTTATGACCCGGGACAACATTGAGACTCTATGTGCTAGCATTGCACTTTGACTTGTTTACCGACTCTCAAGGGGTCATCAGGTGGCAAGGTTGGGTGTTTTGTCGAAACATATAGGAGTCGATGCATTGTAGTCGGGGATTCACCGCTTACCTTCGGATATGGATATCCTATGTGTACTCGTGTATGTGTAGTATGAAATCTCTGATCAGAGTATGGTGGTAATTATGAAAGGGGTTTCATAGATTACACCATCGATGCAACTACGACATGACACATAGTATCGATTCATTGACAACTCTCGATATACCAATGGTTGTCGAATCGGTCGGGATATATGAGTTGAAGGGACCGTACTGTACGCTAACCATAATTGAATGGTTCTTGCAGGCACTATCATTTGATACCTAGGGAATCATGTAAGCGATGCTGCTAGGCGTTTAACAAGATTGGTTGGGTACTATCATACTTGAGTTCTGACATTCTTGTTATCAAGGATTCTTGTTATCAAGGAGTTGATAAGTAAGAATGGAGTAATTGGGGTATGCTCGTATAAGGACATGTTTAGTCCGAATCACATGGAGATGTGAACCCACGACTAGTTGTATCAATGAACCATTGAGGGCCACACAAGTACTAGCTTTCTAGATCCTGTTGAGAAGTTAAAATAGTTCAATGTGTTGAACTGCTTATAAATGAGTTTATAAGCGTAAGGAAAAATAGAAGTATGACTTCTATGAGGGAAATGTAACTTTTAATTTATGGAAGTGTTCCTAAATTAAAAGTTGGCCAGATAAATAATGTATTTGAAAATTGTGATTTTCATAAACATTATTATGGAATAAATTAAATTAATTCAAGTGTTGAATTAATTAAATACTAGTGGGCCTAGTAGAGTCCAATTAGAAATAATTATTAAACTAGTGGGCTTGAGTAAAATCAAGTAAATTTTAAATGGACTCAAATATGTTTGGAACAATTAAATAAAAGTCCATGGGCCTTGTAATTGTTACAAGCCCAAGTCAAAAGCATGCTTGGGAGGTGAAGAGTTGGGGAATACTTTTCATTAAAAATTTTGCATGGCATGCAACTTTTGATTCAACTTTTTGCAACCCCAAGGCAACTCATCCTCCCTTGTCTAGACACTCACTTGGCCAAAATTTCCTCTTGCTTTCTCCCTCATTTTTGTTCTTCAATTGTTGGAGAAACAATTCTCTTCTCAAAGAATAATACCCTACATTTTCTAGTGCAAGTGTAAGGTGGATCTTTTAAGTTTTGTGGTGGGCTTGATTTTGAAGTAAGGAAGCTTGTAGATTGTCTTGCCTTTGAAGAGCTTAATTGTATATCAACTAAGTTGGAGCCAAACATCAATCTCAAGAGATTGATAGATATACTTTCTAAACACACTATGTATGTCATATTTTGTGTTTTGTATTTGCTACACATCCTAGTACATGAGGTGCTCGAATTTCTCTTGCAAAAACCGAAATTTTGAACTTCCGTTGCGCTTTAGAACAACTAAAACCGATCCTCTTTCAAGTGGTATCATGAGCTAAGGGTACTAGTTTGTGTAGCATATACATAATATTATATTGAGGTCGATTTCTAACCGCATTAGATGAAATTTTTGCAACAAAATCAAGGAATTTTTGGGGCAATTTTCGGGTAGCATGTTGCTGCCCATTTCGGGCAGCTCGGGCTACCCGAGGGGCTACCCATTTCGGGCAGCAAGGGGCAGCCCCTCGGGTTGCCCGAACGTCCCCCTCAAAAACAAAAAAAAAATTTTGCATGTTGGCCGGAATCCAGCGAAGGAGCTCCGGCGACGGAGACGACGACTAGGGTTTTCAAAAGGTGTTTTGAAATAACAAAGTGTCATTGGCCTTGAGTTGTTGGGCCATTGGATGGCTAACATATTTGTGAAATTTAAATGGGCCAAAATGTTTTTGGTGAAAAATGATTTTTTGGGCCCTTAAGTTTAAATTTACAAAAGTTGCAAATATTTTCTCATGAAATAAATAATTGAAGTTGGACTTTAATTATTTATAGTAAATTGTGATTTGCAAGAAATTCGGTTATAAATAAATTAATTAGAAAGTAGACAAAGGTGTTTGTATACTTTGTTAATTTAGTTTATAATCGTGGCGGTTAGTGATTGGATCAAGATATATAATATTGGATCAATTAATTATTGTGATAATTCATTGATGGTGTATGATATGTGATATTATGTATGAAGGATGATCAAAAGTCCAAGCCCAATTTGCTAGTTGTATGCTAGGATATTTTGTGTTGAATGATTGTAATAATTATCAATTTATAAAGTGGGCTTGGTTTATGGCCCGTTCCCACCCCCATGAGATGTATCCCTATTTGCCATGGATATTTATTTGTAAATATTAGTATAGTGGATGATCAAGATTGGAAGATGGTGGCCATGATGATTATGAAGATCGAAGACATGTGAATATTGGAAGCTAATGTAATAGTTGCATTTGCATCCCATGAATTTCCCTAGGATTGGACCTAGACCCGTGTTTAGCTCACACGGGCCATTAGTTTTGGGGCAATTGATCATCCTTGTTTTGTTTACTGTTTATAATATATGCATGATATGTTATAAATAATGAGTATGTGCGTTATTATTATGATAATAACAAAGTTGCATGAATCCGGCAAACATACGATCAAACATGGCAAGCTTTTAAATAAAATTAATGCTGAGACCTTTCAAAATTAAAAACCCTCATTTTGAACAAGATTCAAAATTAATATCAAGCCCGAAAAGGGGAATTATAAATTTGTTTATAATTTCCATGTCTTCCATCGACAATGGGTGCATGATGAACGCTACCCGTGCTCGGGGCTCGGCTCATATTATTGGGGGGGCCCTGGGTGCTGGAAAGCTGTGACATCCATTGACATGGTGATGTGAACTACGTGGAACTCCCATGATTTCGGCTCATATTATTGGGGGAACTCATGGCGACTGTCCATTAAGGTTCAACATCGATGGGTAAGGCTTGACACGTGAAGATGAACGACGTCATATTATTGGGTCCTAATCAAACGTGAGACAAAAGTTTACGTAAAACGGTTGCATGGTGATGCAATTAGAAACTACCTTTTAGGGATTGTGATTGGCTGATATTATTCGGGATCATAATTCGCTAATTGGACCTTGCGTACCTACTGAGGAAAGGAGTTTCCCGTTTTCACTAGAGGGTAGTGAAAGATGTCAAAACAGTGGAAGTAAACATTTATAAAGTAAAAGTCCATACTTTATATCTTATTAAATATTTTAAAATAGTCATTAACATTTATCTGTTTTACTTTTCAATACTTTTTGACAATGTCTTCGATTCGCAATACGCTATCTGTAATACTCGACAAACACGTATTAACCGGACCTAATTACCTCAATTGGCTAAGAAATCTGAAAATCGTCTTTAATTCGGAAAGGATAGCGTATACACTTACTAAGTCGTCCCCCGTTGAGGCTCCGACTGACTGCACTTCTGAGGAATTGCAGACTTACAAGGAATGGTGTGACCATGACTTGAAAGTCAAGTGTTATATGCAGGCTTCTATGAAAGATGAGAAGTCGGTTCTTTATGTGGGCTCTTCATCTGGTACAAAGACTGGTCCACCTGGGAAGGGAAAGAAGTGTTCTTTCTAATGTCCCAAGAAGAACGTGCCCTTGAAGAGGCAAGCTCCGAATCCCGTTATGGCAGCCACACCAGTGAAGGCTGACAAGCCTATTGACATCTGTCATCACTGCAAGAAGCCTGGACATTGGAGGCGTAACTGCAGAGAATATCTTGCCCAGAAGAGTTCTGAAACGGTATGTTCTATATTGAAGTAAACATTTCAATTAACTCTACTTCTTGGGTATTGGATACCGGCTGTAGCTCACATCTCTGTAATGATTTACAGATGATGGGAAGAAGTAGGAGACTTAGGGAAGGTGAGACCTTCTTGAGGTTGGGCAATGGAGCAAGAGTTGCTGCCAAAGCCGTGGGAAATGTTTACTTATTGTTGAACAATGATTTTAAGTTGATTTTAAGAGATGTTTTGTTTGTACCTGATTTGGTGAAAAAACATTGTTTCCATTTCTATGCTTGATAAAGATGAATATTCTTGTTTATTTAGCAAAGGTGTTTGCAACATTTACAAGAATGAATGTTTAATTGGTACTGGAGAACTTGAAAACGATCTCTATAACTTAAAATTGAAAGATATTCCACTAAACACTGTCCAAGCAATAACAACAACAAACAAGCGAAAGCAATATACTCTTAATACGGCACAATTATGGCTTGCTCGATTAGGACATATTTTCCTAAGAAGGATGAACAAGCTAGTGGGAGTAGGTATGTTTGATATGTCTGATATTAATGCTCTCACGACTTGTGAATCATGTCTAAAAGGAAAGATGACCAAAATTCTCTTTAAGGGCCATGTGGAGCGAGCCAAAGGGTTATTGGATTTGATCCATACCGATGTGTGCGGTCCGCTTAGCATCACCACTAAGCATGGACATGCCTACTTCATCACCTTTACCGATGACTTTTCGAGGTATGGGTATGTGTATTTGATGAGATACAAGTCTGAAGCCTTTGAAAGGTTCAAAGAATTCAGATATGAAGTAGAGAAGCAGTTGGGACGAAGCATCAAGACACTTCGATTGGATCGAGGTGGTGAGTACTTGAGTGCCGAGTTCCAAGATTATCTTAGGGAGAATGTGATTCTCTCGCAGTGGACTCCGCCCGCTACACCACAGTTGAATGGTGTTTCGGAGCGTCGTAACCGGACTTTGATGGACATGGTTCGGTCCATGATGGGGTTCACGGAGTTGCCGCCATCCTTTTGGGGATTGCGCTTGAGACTGCGGCACTGTTGTGGAACAATGTCCATACAAAGGCAGTTGATAAGACACCATATTAGATATGGAAGGGTAAGCCACCCAAATATTCTTATCTTAGAATATGGGGGTGCCCTGCTTATGTGAAGCAAGTAGTGGGAGATAAATTGGATAGTCGATCCATTTTATGTTACTTTGTGGGATATCCAAAGAATTCGGTTGGATACTACTTCTATCATCCCCAAGAAACAAATGTGTCTGTTTCTAGGAATGCAACCTTTTTGGAAAAGGAATTTCTATTGGATAGAAAAAGGGAGATGATAGAACTCGAAGATGTTCGAGAGACACCCACAATTATAGAACCCACACCCGAAGATCCAAGAGAGGAGATACAAGCTCGTAGAAGATTCGAGAGAGTCTCGAGACCACCTATGAGGTATGGTCTGCTTCTTGAAGAAGGCCATGACGAGCCTAACCATGGATGTAATCCAAGGACCTTCAAGGAAGCGTTATCTGATGCCGATTCATCCAAGTGGCTTGAAGCAATGGAATCTGAGATGAATTCCATGCATTCGAACCAAGTGTGGAATCTCGTGGATCCACCTGAGGGAATTGTTCCCATAGGTTGTAAATGGATTTACAAGAGGAAACTTGGGGCGGATGGGAAAGTATTGACCTTCAAGGCGTGATTGGTGGCAAAAGGATATACTCAAAGACAAGGAGTTGACTTTGAGAAAACCTTTTCTCCAGTTGCAATGTTCAAGTCCATAAGGATTTTGCTAGCCATAGCTGCATGGTATGACTATGAGATATGGCAGATGGATGTTAAGACAGCCTTTCTTAATGGGGATATTAAGGAAGAGATTTACATGTCTCAACCTGAAGGGTTTACATCTATCGGAAGTGAGCATATGGTATGCAAACTTCAAAGATCTATTTATGGTCTAAAGAAGTCATCTAAGAGTTTGAACCTTAGATTCGACAGTACAATCAAAGAGTTTAGTTTTACTAAGAATCCTGAGGAACCCTGTGTGTATAAGAAGGTCAGTGGGAGTGCTGTGACATTCCTGGTGCTGTATGTTGATGATATTCTACTCATTGGAAATGATGTAGGAATGTTGCAATCAACTAAGATATGGTTAGCGAGTAAGTTCTCGATACAGGACTTGGGTGAAGCATCTTTTGTATTGGGAATACAGATCTATAGAGATAGATCAAGAAGATTGCTTGGTCTCACCCAGTCCACATACATTGATACCATCGTGAAGAGGTTCTCGATGGATGAGTCCAAGAGAGGACATATACCAATGTGTCATGGCGTGTCCCTATATATGTCTCCCAAGACTGATGCAGAGATAGCGGTGATGACACGCATTCCGTATGCATTTGCAATTGGTAGCATCATGTATGGGATGATATCTACTTGTCCTGACGTGGCTTTCGCACTAAGTGTAGTGAGTAGATATCAATCGAACCCCGGACTTCCACATTGGAAAGCTGTGAAAGACATCCTCAAGTATTTGAGAAGGATCAATAAGTTGTTCTTGGTCTATGGGGGTTGGGAACTGAAATTGGAAGGCTATACCGACTCTAGCTTCCAAAGCGATATCAATGACTCGAAGTTAACCTCTAGGTTCGTATTCATGCTCAATGGTGTTGCTGTCTCTTGGAAGAGTTCCATGCAAGACAGTACTGCGGATTCCACCACTGAGGCCGAATACATTGCTGCATCAGATGCAGCAAAGGAGGCTGTTTGGATAAAGAATTTCGTCCAAGAGTTGGAAGTCATTCCTAATGGAGTTGCTCCTGTCCCGGTGTTGTGTGACAACACGGGAGCTATAGCTCAAGCAAAGAAGCCAAGGTCTCATCAGAAGTCCAAACATGTATTGAGAAAGTATCACATCCTCCGAGAGATTGTGGAAAAAGAAGATGTCTCGATTGACAAAGTCGGCTCCGCAGATAATGTTGCTGATCCGCTAACTAAGCCTTTACCTGGACCATTATTCGAGAAGCATCGCGAATCGATGGGTTTGAAGCATATGGGTAGTTGGCTCTAGTGCAAGTGGGAGATTGTTAGAGTAGGTGCCCGTCGAGCCAAGTGTTGGCCGAGGGTTCATGTTTAAACTCTATGTATAAACAATCTTTATTTTAATAATATTTGAAATTATTATTTTGGCACATCTTTATCTGTATACCCATGCTAGTTGCATAGATAAAGCCCTTGAATATACAAATAGTAGAAAGAATATGAGATGCTCATATGATGAGTATCATGAAACTCATATTTGGAATACTGTATATTCTAAACAGTTCCTAGTCGATTCAGCCGCCGCTAAGAAGGATATAGGCCGCTCGAGTTCGAGACTAGTATCTGCGATGTGAGTACCATGTTTCATTGGTAGGGGACATTGTGATGTCCGAGCATGCAGATAGGTGCTCCTTGTAGAGTGCACTGAACAACCCTCCATAAAGGACTTTCCAAGTGGTTCTCACTTATCGAGTGGAAACGTCCTAGTTTATGGTTGTACACCATTAGTCCTTATGACCCGGGACAATATTGAGACTCTATGTGCTAGCATTTCACTTTGACTTGTTTACCGACTCTCAAGGGGTCATCAGGTGGCAAGGTTGGGTGTTTTGTCGAAACATATAGGAGTCGATGCATTGTAGTCGGGGATTCACCGCTTACCTTTGAGTATGGATATCCTGTGTTCTCATGTATGTGTAGTATGAAATTTCTGATCAGAGTATGGTGGTAATTGTGAAAGGGGTTTCAGAGATTACACCATCGATGCAACTACGACATGACACATAGTATCGATTCATTGACAACTCTCGATATACCAATGGTTGCCGAATCGGTCGGGATATATGAGTTGAAGGGACCGTACTGTACGCTAACCATAATTTAATGGTTTTTGCAGGCTATAATGACCCGAAAATTCGTGTTTGAAAATTTGCGGAAAAATTTAAAATTTTCTTTTTAAAATTATTAAAATGCCTCATTCACAAAATAAATTGATAAATCAAGTTTAAGGTTTAAAAATAGCAGCGGAAGAAATCATTACTCGCCAAAATAACACGTTAAAGTATCCAACAACTAATAAAAATTGTTTGAGCATAAAAATGGCAAGTGCTGTAAATGAGGTCCTCGGGTTCCACTACTGCCGACCCAAGCTAGCTCACTGGTCCTCGCCCTCGGTCCTAACAACATCAGTACCTACAACAATCAAGTCTAGCGAGCCTAAAGACTCAGCATGCATATATCATAAATAACGAGTAAATAATATAGTAAAATTTGCATGGGATAAAATATCATGTCATGAGGCATAATGTGAAAATAACTTGTCATGAGAAATTATAATACGTGCATAACTGAATTGAAAATCATAGTGAAAATGTTTGCTCCTTGGAGCCCTGTACTGAAATAGCATGTAAAAATTTTCTGTTGAGATTATGGTCTACGCAAGTGGCCCCTGCACTGAACTGAGCTGAACTGACCGGTAACTGGCGATCGGATAATACAATGCTCCCATGACCGGTAACTGGCGAACGGGTGAAGTAATGAACGTCTGATCAGACTAATGCCACAGTATACTGGGTGGTACATAACTGAATTGACCGGTAACTGGCGACCAGATACTACAATGCTCCCATGATAGTGAAATGGCCACAAACAATATCGCATAAATCTCAAAAATAAATATTTTATCTTTTTATGCACGTAATATAATTAAATGACGTAATGAAATATCCTGTATTATTTTACCACATGGATTGGATCGTTCTCAGGCTCGCTGCGACCTAAATTTAACATGAAAAATATGCAAATGATTTTCTTGACCAAACTTTGTAATTGAATCCAAAACGAGACAATTACGCTCAACGACTCCGTATTTAATCATGACTCCGTGCCAACCCGAACCAACACCAAACCATCATTTAGTCATGATTAAAATACACTTAAAATGATGAAATAATGCTCCTAAAATGATGCAAGTCGAAAGTTTGGTGAATGGAGGCCAAAACATGAAACGATCTTTCGAGAGTCAATTTGGCACATTGCACCGTAATTTCTCGTACGGCTTCAAAATGATCCGAATCATGAAAAGCCAAAAACATGACCTTCTAACTTGATGAGGCACTATCCAGTCCAAGGCCATAGGCTAAAAGCCAACCAAGAACTCAAACGAGCCTCTGAACCGAAGCACTAAGTTGCTGCCAGAAAATTCCAGCAACTGCACTTGCGCTTACATTGCTTCGTTTGCGAGATGATTGGTCATTGGGGCTTGAACCACCAACCAGAGCCTCTTCCCAACATCCTAAGGGGTGGCTTGAACCATGGCTAAGGACCCTAGGCAAACCACAATCCAATCCAACATCTATGACAACACCAAGCTTCAACCGAGAACACAAAAATCTGTACGGTGATGTTTCTGAAATTTTGTTTTGTTGCTGTCATGCATCATACCAGTGGCTATATGGTTGGCCATGGCTTGATCTAGACATCATGGGGTATGGTATGAACCATGGCTAAGGGCTAAAGAGCCAACCAAGATCCACACCAACACCCAAAACCGAGAGGACACATGCAGAATTTAAAAGGGTCGAAGGGGCTGTTCTTGTTGTTTGATTTGAAAACCGATTTCACCATGGACCAAGCCTCAAAATGGCAACTTGGTCACGTCTTGGACATGATAGGGTTGTGTTCTAACCATGGCTATAGGCCCTTAGGGCAGCCAAGATCAGATCCATTTCCCTTTGACATCAAAAAATAAAATCGAATGCAATTGGGACATGTTTGGGGAGTTGCTGTCATTTCGATTTCCAGCAAGCATGGGGGCTGAACTAATGGACCAATGTGGTCCTAATCCATCCTAGAACATGTCTAGATGTATCCTTGGGAGCCTGGAATCGAACCATCCACCTGTACTCACAAAAACAAGCAAACCGTGAAGCATGAAAGAAGAACAAAATTCTGCACTTCATTTTCGAAAATGGTATGAAAAGATTTCGGTTTTTGAACTTAAGTAAATCATGATTATGATGTTTCAAAATACTACTATGGCTTGATTGAAGAGTTAAAAAAATATAAACATGCCTTGGTTTCGTTTTGAAAAGAAAACGAACGAAATGCAACGACGCGGCGCGGAGGAGACGGAGCGCTTTGCTACCTTCTTTTCTTCTACTCGATTTTTCTCTTGTTTTTTTCTAAGGCTTGCTCACGATTTTTCTCTCAATTTCTCTCTGAATTTCGAAGTAATGGAGAGGGAGGGAATGGTTAGGAGAGTGAGGGGAGATCCAATAATAAAGGAACTCAAATGGTATGACCAAGTCTCCTCTCTTTTGAATTTTGAATTGGTTGATATCAAATGATTTTTTGGAGGGATAAATGAATGGGGTGTGGCTGATTTCTCATGCTAATCTAGACTAGGATAATGTTATAATATTAATTAATTAAGGGTGAAAAGATTACCATGCTAAGGAGTGACAAGGAAAGGGTCAAAGGTTGAGTTGGCATAGAATTGATTACTCATCTAAGGGTGGCCGAAAATTCAACAATTAATGGAGGGAAAATATTGTCTAGTTGATAAATTTTAAAACCTTAAGAACTTTACCTATCCCTTAAATAATTTAGGGAATTAACACCAAAAATTATGGGACCTAAGTGAACTTATTTCCTACTCACCTCAAGTTACTAAAATACTTTCTTAAACCTCCTTTTTAACTTAAATCAACTTACTAGATAGCTAAAATAAACTCTGGGAATGATTTCTAAATCTTAAATTCTATCTCAAAACTCAAACTCCAGTCCGGCCTCACTGAATTAACTGAAAAGATAAAATTTAAACTACTGCATAAAATAATTAACTTTAAGGAAAAGCATTTAAATACTCATGCAATAAAATCATTTTAATTTAAAATACTAGAATTATGCATGGCTTATACGTAGTCTAGTTTACGGGTTCTACAACTCTCCCCCCCTTAAAAGAAATTTCGTCCTCGAAATTAAAACTCACCGAATAACTCGAGGTACCGACTCCTCATCTTTGGCTCAGACTCCCACGTAGCTTCCTCCTCTGAATGGTTGTGCCATTGACTTTGACTCGCTTAACCAACTCGTTCCGAAGCTTTTTCTCCTGCCTGTCTAAGATCTGCACTGGTCTCTCCTCATAAGATAGGTTCGGAGTAAGCTGCAACGGCTCAAAGTTCAAGACATGCGAAGGATTCGCCATATACTTCCTCAGCATAGAGACGTGGAACACATTGTGTATTCCGGCCAGATTCGGCGGAAGAGCCACACGATAAGCTAGAGTCCCAACTCTGTCGAGGATCTCAAATGTTCCAATGAATCTCGGACTGAGCTTCCCTTTCTGTTGGAAACTAAATTCCGGCGTTTGACAAAATATGAATCAACTGAAAATACGAACCAACTGATCGAGTAAACTGAACTCAGCAACTGGACTTAATAACTGAAATCAACTGACTGATCAGTTGGAAACTGATAAACTGACTGATCAGTTGGAAACTGATCAGTTGATATATTCAGCCGTATGCTAAGCACCCTTCAACTAATCATATCTCGGGAAAGAACAATCAACCGTCAAGAAACATAGAAGATTGCAACGCCGCACTTCAATCAATACAGCTTAGAAAAACGAATTTCGGCGAAAGCAATTAAGACGCCGCATCACAATAAATGAACCAAACAATGTCCAAGGAATAATCAAGTAGAAATCAACGGATACAAAGATTCAAATTCATCTCAAGTTACCGTTGGAGAAAAGAAGCTTATAAATATGACAGAAGAACAGCTGAAGAAAAGAGAGAGTCAACACTATTCAAAAAGCTTGCTGTCACTCTATCAAAATCTCAGCTCAATCTTACTTGATATATTCGTAGCAGTTAAGTCTAAAATTTGAGCTCATTAGAAAGTTGTAATAATCGTTGAAATTCGATAGTGCTAAGATCAGTTACGCCCTGAGAACATTCTGTAATACTAAGAGTTTCAGTTTTTGGCAGTGTTAAATCCAAAATGAAGTGGGTCAGTACAATTTTTGTATTTGATCAAAGTCTTTTAGTGGATATCCTATCCTTGAGATAGAAGGGGTGACGTAGGAGTAATTAAATTCTCCGAACATCCAGAAACAACCCTTGCCTATTTTATTTCAGTTTCGTATTCTATCTTTCAGTCAGTTATTTTCCGCAACTACTTTAGTTTAACTGATTGTCATTGACCAACAAGATTCCGAGAATCAGTTTGTCACCAAACTGAACTCAAAATTCGAAAAGATCAGTTTTAATTGTGAGTTTTTATTCAACCCCCTTTCTAAACACTCTTGATACGTTAATTGATCTTGTCAAGTGGTATTAGAGCGGTTGAATTTTGTTCTTGAATACTTTTGATCTAAAAACTTGCCAGCATGACTTCATTCAACAAAATTCCCATGTTATTGGAAAATCAGAATGCAGGCTCATTTGGCTGCACAAGATGATGACATGTGGTATGTCATAACTGATGGACCCATGAAGATTCTAAAAGCAAATACAACAGTTGCCATAACAGAAGGGGCACCACAAAGAATAGAAAAGCCCAGAGATGAATGGACAACTGAAGACAAAAGAAAAGCAAATCTTGACAATGTGGCTAAAGACATTCTGTACAAAACGCTGGACAAAGTAACTTTCAGCAAAATAAAGATGTGTAAAACAGCCAAAGAAATTTGGGAGAAGCTGATCCAGCTGTATGAAGGAAATGATCAAACCAAGGAAAATAAACTTTCTGTTGCTATGCAAAAGTTTGATAACATGAAAATGAAAGCAGGAGAATCGATACACGAGTATGAGGAAAGAGTAAGCAGTGTCATCAATGAGTTAAATGCACTTGCAAAGTGTATACGAACAAAGAGATTGCACTAAAGATAATGAGAGGTCTTCCCAAGGAATGGGATGTGAAAACCATGGCAATGAGGGAGTCCAAAGATCTAAGCCAGATTGAACTTCATGATTTATTTGCTGATTTAAAGGCTTATGAGTTCGAGCTGCAGACCAGAGAAGGAGAACCATCCACCCCTGCAGCCACAACTGCTCTAGCTGCTGTCAGAACTGAACAAATCAGTTCAGTCGAAAAATCTGCTGATCAGTTGAGTAATGATGCTATGTCATTATTCATAAAAAAATTCGGAAGGTTCATGAGAAAGAATCAAGGGAACTTCCAGAAGCCATACCAAAGGAACAATTCCAAAGATGAACCAAATGCCTGCTATAACTGTGGCAAATCAGGTCACTTCATTGCTGATTGTCCTAAACCCAAGAAGGACTGTCAAGGCTCAACTGACAGAAGAAAGAAATCATATGAACGCAAAATAAGACCCAAGGAAGATAAGAAGGTCTTCAGAAAGAAACATGAGGTATTCTTAGCTGAAGAAAACAAATCTAAATGGGCAGAAACTGACAGTGAAGAGTCGGAACCAGAAAGCTCATGCAGTTCTAGTGATGATGAGGAAGTAAAGTGCTTGATGGCTAATGATGCAGCAGAAGAATCATCTAGCCAACATGTATTTGATTTCAGCTCAACTGATTTCACACGAGAAGAACTCATTCTAACACTACATGACATGGTAAATGAGCATCAAAAGCTTGCATCATCATTTGAAGAAATCAAAGCAAAGCAAACTGATCCCACAGACAATAAAACTAAAACTGATGAATCAGTCGATGAGTTGAGTTTGAAAAGGGAAATTGCTGAGTTAAAAGCAGAAAGAAACAAAAATCAGTCATTAATACAGAAGTTGATGCTTGAAAACTCAAAACACACTGAGCTTATTCAGTCTTGGAACAAATCATCTACTGCACTAAATGAAATGCAGATTTCACAAAAATCAGTTTCTGATAAAACTTGTTTAGGGTTCAACACTCAAGGAGAAATGTATCCAAATGATACTCAACCAAAGCTAACAATAGACAAAGGGAAATACATTCACTTTGTCAAATCAGCAGTGGTACAAGAACAAATTGAGCCCAGTAAACTTACTGAGAATATAAACAAGGCTAGAAGATATGGGATTGGTTATAGTCAAAAATTCTCAACTGATTCACAAAGTCAGTCATGAAAGAGATTTTACAAAAACTATTCGAATGGCTATTCCAATTACTATAACTGCAAACCAGTTCAAAAGAGATATAGACTGAACAATCAGTTGAATAAAGCTAAAACACATATTGTATCATTCGTACACTACACAAGCACACAAAAGCCGAGAAAAACCATTTGGAATACAGCTACTGGAAAGCCTGTTAGACTAATCAAAGTATGGGTTCCTAAAGGACTAATCAGTTCAGGACCCAAATAGATATGGGTACCAAATTATATTATGTGTGTGACTGCAGGTAACAGGTACAAACAAGAACTCAATATGGTATTTGGACAGTGGATGTTCGCGACATATGACAGGAGATGCAAGTGTGATATCTCAACTGATCAAATACAGTGGTCCAAATATCAGTTTTGGGGACAATTCCAAAGGTAGAACTGTGGGTAAGGGTAAGCTTATCCATGGTAACTTTTCTTTTAAATATGTTCTATTAGTAGAAAACCTGAAGTATAACTTGATCAGCATCAGTCAGTTATCCGACAGTGGATTCTCAGTACATTTTGACAAAAACTCATGTTCAGTCAAAACTTCAACTGATGAAATCATACTAACTGACAAACGTTATGGAAACACATATAAAATCAGTTGGAATGATCAAACTTATGCACCAGTTTATTTTATTGCTTCCAAATCATCTAAAAACTGGTTGTGGCATAAGAGACTAAACCATTTAAACTTTAAAACCATTGCCTATCTGAGTAAACATGAACTTGTAACTGGTTTGCCCAAAATAGACTTTTCGAAAGAAAAACTTTGCTCAGCATGTCAGTATGGTAAACAAGTACGATCTTCTTTTAAAAACAAGGGTTGTAAATCTTCATCCCGATGCTTAGAACTGTTGCACATGGATCTCTTTGGTCCTATACCAATCATGAGCTTAGGGGGAATGAAATACACCTTGATAGTCGTAGATGATTTTTCAAGATTTACTTGGGTTATTTTTCTCAAATCTAAAGACCATACTGCTTCACAACTGATAAAGCTCTTCAAAAGACTTTTAAATGAAAAATCAGTTGGAATTGATCGAATCAGATCAGAGCGAGGAACTGAATTCATCAATCAAACTCTTTCAAATTTTCTAGAGAGTGCTGGAATTAAGCATGAGCTCACAGCAGCCAGAACTCCTCAGCAAAATGGTGTAGCTGAGAGAAGAAATCGGACCCTTAAAGAAGCTGCTAGAACAATGCTTGCTGATTCTGGTATTTCTCAAAGGTTTTGGGCAGAGGCAGTAAACACTGCGTGTTATACTCAGAACAGATCAATGATTAATAAGAATCATATGAAAACACCATATGAGATCTGGCATGGAAGAAAAAGTATAATTACTTATTTCAAAATATTCGGCTGCAGATGTTTTATCCTTGATAATGGTAAAAATTATTTAAAAGCGTTTGATGCTAAATCTGCAGAGGGAATATTTCTTGGATACTCATCAGTTAGTATAGCTTATAGAGTCTTCAACAAGAAAACCCTAAATGTTGAAGAATCAACTCATGTTGATTTCGATTAAACTGAACTAACTAATAAGCCAACTGATCAAGTTGAGCTAGTTGATCGAGTTACAGATATGTTTGGAGGATGATGATGAAAAAGACAATCATATTAATCAAAACAATCTACAAACACCCGAACCAGAAGTGTCAGATCAATCAGCTGAACCAGAAGCCATTCCTAATGATCAGTTGATAAAGCATAATGATAACATTCAAGTACCAGTTGACGAAGCACCAACTGAGACTAAAAACTGTGTTCAGTTACCAACTGAAGAAATTGCTGATACAACAAATACTGAGTACAGATGGAGAAAATCACATCCACCTGAGCTGGTAATAGGAAATCCATCTGATCTAGTAAGAACTCGCAATCAAATGCTAAATTTATTTATCCATTCAGCTTTTGTATCACAACTAGAACCAAAGAAAACTGATGAGGCTCTTGCTGATCCTAACTGGGTAAATGCAATGCAAGAAGAGCTAAATCAGTTCACTCATAACAATGTCTGGAACATAGTTCCAAGACCAGTTTCAAAAACTGTTATAGGTACAAAATGGGTTTTCAGGAACAAACTGAACGAAGATGGTTTAGTTGGACGCAACAAAGCAAGATTAGTAGCACAAGGATACAGACAAGAAGAAGGAATTGACTATGATGAGACATATGCTCCAGTTGCAAGACTGGAAGCAATCAGAATGTTTCTTGCTTATACATCATACAAGAACTTCAAAGTCTATCAAATGGATGTCAAAAGTGCATTCCTAAATGGCCAGATACAAGAGGAAGTATATGTTGAACAACCCCCAGGTTATGTAAACCACAACTTTCCTGATCATGTATATCATTTGAACAAAGCTTTATATGGTCTTAAACAAGCTCCCAGAGCTTGGTACGAAACTCTTTCAAAATTCCTAACTGATCATGATTTTTCTGTTGGATCAGTTGATAAGACCTTGTTCAAATTTACTAAGAATGATCACATTTTATTAGTTCAAATTTATGTTGATGATATCATATTTGGGTCAACTAACCCCAAATTATGCGAGAAATTTGCTAAGCTAATGCAGGATAAGTTTGAAATGAGCATGATGGGTGAACTGACATTCTTTCTTGGACTACAAGTGAAGCAACTGGAAACTGGTACATTCATCAGTCAGACTAAATATACAAAGGAGCTGCTGAAGAAATTTGGCATGGAATCATGTTCAGCTGCGAATACTCCCATGAGCTCATCAGTAAAATTGGACACTGATCAAGGGGGAGTATCAGTTGAGACGACATTATATCGAGGTTTAATAGGGTCATTGTTATACCTAAATGCCAGTCGCCCTGATATTGTATTTGTTGTGTGTATGTGTGCTAGATTTCAAGCAAATCCTAAGCAATCACATTTCTTCAGCTGCTAAAAGGATTTTGAAATACCTTAAGGGTACACAAAATGTTGGGTTATGGTACTCTAAAGACTCTACTTTCAATTTAGTTGGATATTCAGATGCAGATTATGCAGGATGTAAGCTTGATCGTAAAAGTACAAGTGGATCTTGTCAGTTTCTAGGAGACAGGCCGATCTCTTGGTTCAGCAAGAAGCAGACATCTATAGCTACCTCAACAACTAAAGCAGAATACCTTGCTGCTGGTAGTTGCTGTGCACAAATGATCTTGATCCAGCAACAATTGAGAGATTATGGAGTAATTACAAATAATTCGCCCATATTTTGTGACAATACGAGTACAATTGCCATCACCTATAATCCAGTTCTTCACTCAAGGACAAAGCATATAGATGTCAGACACCACTTCATTAGAGATCATGCTTTGAAGAAGGACATCAGACTGGAGTATATATCAACTGAGCAACAAGCAGCTGATATCTTCACCAAACCATTACCCGAGACTAAGTTTTCTTACTTTCGCAATATTCTTGGTTTAATTGATCTGTCTTAAAATTATTACTACTATTGCTTTACTAATAGAATTATCTGCAGAAAATAAGTACACAACAAATTGAAAATAATATTTTATTAAGAATACCATCGATCCCAGTTTACAGAAGTTATCATAGAACCAACTGAATCCTGCCATTCTCTTATCCAATCATTCAACTCATAAATTTGGATTCTAGAAAATGACCTAGTTGTAGAAATCTTCTTAACCACATGCCATTCCTTCCATAACATCGCTTCTAACAGACATTGGTCATCAATCAGATCTGTAACATGCCTAACTTCAAAACGATCAATGTATTTTCTTGCTGTTGCTGCTTGAGCACGAGTAGGAACAGTACCACTACTACTTACCCTCTACAAATCATGAATCTTGAACCATGTTGACATCACTTTCATCAAGACATATTCTTCCATTGTCTTCTTCAATTCTTCTAAATAAGGACTTAATTGCTCATTAACTTGAATATGCGAACTACTGCATGCATCAGAGTTACTTGAATTCGACATATTGAATTGTTATTGTCTCACATTCTATCATCTTATTTATAGACAGATGCAATTTTAATGTTGAAGAAACTGAAGAGACTCAAATCAACCGAAGCGTCTTTCTCATTTTCCGAGGCTTCTTAACTATGAGTTGTTCATTATCAACTGATATCAGTTTGACATTTATTACTTAACGCTTAACCAATCATCAGTTCATCTGTTTATGATCGTAATTCATATATAATAACTAATGAAACTTATTATTTGCAGGAAAAAGAAAAAACAAAGTTAAGCCAAAATAAATGTTTCATTCAACAATAAATATTTGTTTGGATTACATCTTCATATTTTTCTTCCACATCAATTATCCACATTTTCAACCAAACGGATAGAGGTGAGGTAGATGTCTTGAGAAAGCTGTGGGAAGAAGCTATGCGAGTAAGGATCTCCAGCTCCTCTCGAAGCATCAGCTGATAGATATGACCATCCTTGAAGATGTCCACCCACACAGCTATATTCAAGTGCTCCCGCACTTCTCTCACCTCTGCCATCAGTTCGGGAGTGGTAGCCTCTCCAGAATTATACAGGAACGCAAGCTCCTGTAACTTTTCCCAGTAGGGAAGACTATTGTAGAAGACTTCGTCTTCTATAACAGCCTTCCTAGCTTCTAGAGAAAATGGCGAAGCACTCAAACTACTCGCATCTGCCATTCTTTCGTCTTGAATATTTTCACCAATATGACTGAAACTAACCGTGTTACTTCTATTTATAGCAGAATGTCAAAGAAGCTGAAGGGTCGTCAACGTTTCAGCAAATGAAAATTTTTCTGACCATTAAATTTATTCGCTTTAATTATTTTATGCACTAATTAAGGGGGAATAATGGTTTTAAAAGGTTAACTAAGAAGACAAATGTTAGTAAACTCTCAACTGAAAGGACACAGTCTTACAACCGATCGTTCAGTTGGGTATTTCACTAATCTTCTCATATAAGTTAACTAATTAAAACATATTATATTCCAAATCAAGTGACATGACTGTCTATTATCTAATGATGAATCTCATTTTGAAAACGTGGAAGCATTTGAACCGTTTAAATTGTACACACGCTTATAGCACACGAACACACGTTTTTATTCAAAATTTTGATGGAATGACACGTGTCCAGAATCTAAACAGTCACATACATATAAATAATTTCCCGCTTCAATTCAGCTTTCTTTCTTAAGCTTACATCATCTCTCAGAGCAAACTCATACACTCAGAGCTTGTATTTCGCAAAATTTCAGGTTTCTTTACTCTCAGCAATGGCGAATCAAATCCCAGCTCACATGTTGAACGCTATGGCCATTGATTTTGACTCAGTTTTATCAGTTCACGAAGCTGAAAATAAGAACGTCTTTCTGAAGATTGAATCTGCTGGTCTCAGAATGTTTTTGGGACAATACTCGCAGGAGATTTACCCAAAAGAACTCCAAGACCTCTACTCAAATGGATATATCAACTCTGATGGAAACATCATTGCCACTATTAATGGTCAGTCGGTGACCATTTCTGAAGATTCTTTCGGAGAAATCTTTTCATTACCCTCTGATGGATTAGTACACCTTGCTGATGTTAAAGCATCAGATATTGAAGAAATGCAAACTGCACTCTCTGCTGATGGACGGAAAATCAAAGTTTCCGATCCTAAGAAGAAACTGAAGCATGAGGTTCAGTTGCTGGCTGATATCGTAGCCAAAGGGCTATTGGACAAGGCAGGATCGTATGCTGTCCTGACTTTGGAGAAGTTTCAAGCTATTACGATCATTATGGCTGGAAGAAAATTCAACTGGAAGCAACTTATTTTTAGTATCTTGAAGAACATGTTTTCCTCCACCAAGCAATCCAAAGGATTTGCAGTGCCGCTAAGCTATTTGATGAAAGTCAAAGGGTTGGTGGCTGATGATTCGGAGCGATTATCTAAATTCAAAATTTTCAATGGGAAGAATATTTTGCCACCCAAGACTAAACTAGATATCTCTCCCGATCAGTTCGTAAAGATCAAGAAGGAGATTGGGACACAACAGGCTGCTCCCAAATCAGTTAAACAGGAGAAGACATTGGCTCAACTGAAGACAGTTAAAAGAAAACTGATTATTAGTGAATCCGATTCTGAGAAGACGCCCTCTCCAAAAATTGCCAAGAAACCAAGAACACAAAGGACAAAATTACCAACCACAGTAGAATCAATTCCTACCGAAAGACTGATATCTTCAGATGCCCAACAGCCTATCAAAGCAGTTCCTCTGAAGATTATTCCACCAGAAATCTCAGCTGGTGCAACAAAGGAAATAGTTAGAATCAAAGCTCCTCTAATCCACATCAATCGTCCTACCGTTCTAGCACCTGCCAGACCCAAAAGTATAAAGATTATAGAACTGGTGGATACTGCTCGTACTGGATTGGAAATTCCACACATCCTCAGTACTAAAAAAGGCAAAGGCAAATTGATTGAAGAGCCCAGGCCATCCAATTCAATTCAAACTCATATTGACCTTGTTTGGGAACAAGTTAATAATTTTGCAGCATCAAAGCTTAAAATCTATGATGACAGGACCGTCTACAGAACTCAAATTTTTGCTAAGCAGCTAAAAAAGAAATCCCAGCTAAACAAATTTATCAAACTGGAAGCAATTGTCCTCAAGATGGTCAAAGCTGCTACAATTGTTCAGGCTTTGGAGAGAAAAACATAATTTTTTTGATCAAATTCGAGCTAATAAGCTATCTCAATTGCTTGAGAAATTAAAGGCAAACTATATTCCCACCAATCCAACTGCCTATAATGATCGAGCTGTGATCACTCAGCTAGATACAGATCTTACTAGCTTGCAAGCTCAGATAAAAATGTGGGAAATGGATAAGAAGTTAGTTCTTCCTGAGGAAGCCTCTGAAGAAGAAGAAGAAGACCCCTCCTCTCAGCAGAAAGAGCCTTCCTCAGAACAAACTATTGTTACAACTGAAGAACCAGTTCAGGATGTGCCACAATCATCTGCTGTGGAACATCAGCTGTACTCTGAAGCCGAGTTGAATTTTGCCAACATTGATGAAATAATTCAAGCAGTAGTGACAGAATCTATGAATAATGAAACCATTTCTAAAGAAGTTAATCACTCAACTGATCAAATCACTCAAGAGGTTTCTATCTCAACAGAAGCACCAGTTCAGCCTACTGTTTCTGAACTAAAGGAGCAAACAATGATGCCTACTCAATCATCAAATCAACAGATTGCTGAAAATATGGAGGCAGTTCATGACCCTTTCACTGAAAATCTTATTCAGCAGGAAAGCCCAATTGTTGATCAACATCAATCTTCATCTCCTCCAGTCCAAGTAGCAGTAACTGAAACAGATATTCCAGCACAGACTGTCTTTGAAACGATATTATCCGATAGAACCATGGTGGTCTTTGATCAAGTCTCACATGAACCAAGAACATCTAAGCAGTCACCTCCTTTTCAATCCACAGAAATGGATCTTGTTCTTGAAGAAATCCAGAATATGCAGCACAATATGCAGCAGATGATTACTGAAATCAAGAAATTTCAATCCACACAATTCTCTCATACTGTCAAATTGGATTCTTCAATTGAATATGACTCCGCAAAACTGAAAGCCATTCAAGCAAACATGGAGTCTCTTACCCGAACTGTACTTGAGATGAAAAATAACAGAGGTCTAGCTCAAAGTCTCTATACAACTCAGGATATAATCAGTCAACGAGTTGAGCGATTGGAAACTTCTGTTTCTAATAAAATGGAATTGCTGCAGACTTGTTTACAAACTGCTGTCTCAAGTATCTCCGCAGATGTCAAAATTCTTTCCACTGACGTTCGAAAATTATCTGAGAAGATGGATTTGTTTGACAAAAAGGGGGAAGAAATCAAATATCAAAGAGCATCTTGAAAAACAGCAGAAAACAGCAGAAGCAGTTAATCAGATTATTAGATTCAGCTGTTATTAAATCATGATCTCTTTCAGTTCAAGAAATTCAATCTCTTATTTTATTTACAATGAGCTCAGATGTTCAGTTATTATTTACTTAGTTTTGTCAAACACCATAAAGGGGGAAATTGTTGGAAACTAAATTCCTGCGTTTGACAAAATATGAATCAACTGAAAATACGAACAAACTGATCGAGTAAACTGAACTCAGCAACTGGACTTAATAACTGAAATCAACTGACTGATCAGTTGGAAACTGATCAGTTGATATATTGAGCCGTATGCTAAGCACCCTTCAACTGAACATATCTCGGGAAAGAACAATCAACCGTCAAGAGACATAGAAGATTGCAACGCCGCACTTCAATCAATACAGCTTAGAAAAACGCATTTCGGCGAAAGCAATTAAGACGCCGCATCACAATAAATGAAGCAAACAATGTCCAAGGAAAAATCAAGTAGAAATCAACGGATACAAAGATTTAAATTCATCTCAAGTTACCGTTGGAGAAAAGAAGCTTATAAATATGACAGAAGAACAGCTGAAGAAAAGAGAAAGTCAACACTATTCAAAAAGCTTTCTGTCACTCTGTCAAAATCTCAGCTCAATCTTACTTGATATATTCGTAGCAGTTAAGGCTACAATTTGAGCTCATTAGCAAGTTGTAATAATCGTTGAAATTCGATAGTGCTAAGATCAGTTACGCACTGAGAACATTCTGTAATACTAAGAGTTTCAGTTTTTGGCAGTGTTAAATCCAAACTGAAGTGGGTCAGTACAATTTTTGTATTTGATCAAAGTCTTTTAGTGGATATCCTATCCTTGATATAGAAGGGGTGACGTAGGAGTAATTAAATTCTCCGAACATCCAGAAACAACCATTGCCTATTTTATTTCAGTTTCGTATTCTATCTTTCAGTCAGTTATTTTCCGCAACTACTTTAGTTTAACTGATTGTCAATGACTAACAAGATTCCGAGAATCAGTTTGTCACCAAACTGAACTCAAAATTCGAAAATATCAGTTTTAATTGTGAGTGTTTATTCAACCCCCCCTTCTAAACACTCTTGATACGTTAATCGATCCTATCACTTTCTTTCCGAACCGCATGACACACTTCATAGGTGCTACCTTCACAAAGACATGGTCGCCAACGGAGAACTCTAGATCTCTCCTCCTTTGATCTGCATAGCTCTTCTGTCGACTTTGAGCAGTCATCATCCTATCACGGATCTTGACTACTACATCGGCAGCCTGCTGAATGATCTCCGGACCCAACTCTGCTCTCTCTCCTGCTTCATCCTAATGAACAGGAGATCTACACTTGCGGCCATACAGTGCTTCATATGGTGCCATACCTATAGACGACTGGAAGCTGTTGTTGTAGGTGAACTCTACTAATGGCAAGTTCGACTCCCAACTCCCAGAGAAATCCATCACACAAGCACGGAGAAGATCCTCAAAAATCTGAATAACTCGCTCTGACTGCCAATGTGTCTGGGATGGAAAGTTGTGCTAAACAGCAACTTCGTACCCAGAGTCGAATGAAAACTCTTCCAAAATAAGGAAGTGAATATGGGATCTCTGTCAGATACGATAGAAATTGGAATACCATGAAGTCGGACTATCTCCCGGATATACAACTCTGTATACTGAATCATGGTGAAAGTCGTCTTAATAGGCAAGAAGTGCGCTGCTTTGGTAAGACGATCTACAAACACCCAGATAGCATTTGATCCTCTGACTGACTTCGGCAATCCGGTCACAAAGTCCATGGTAACATTCTCCCACTTCCACTCGGGAATGGGAAGAGGCTTGAGCAAACCTGCTGGTCTATGATGCTCCGCCTTCACTAACTGGCAAGTCAGACACTCAGATACAAATCGTCTGATGTCTTTCTTCATCCCAGGCCACCAATACAATGACTGCAGATCTCGGTACATCTTCGTACTCCCTGGATGAATAGAGTACGGCGACATGTGGGCCTCTGATAGAATATCTGCTCGAATAGAACCACTGCTAGGAACCCACATCCTGTCTCGGTATCTCACAATACCGTCGCTGACTAAATACAAGACGCTGCCCTTGGCCTCATCTCTATGCTTCCACTTTGCTAACTGCTCATCTGTTGACTGACCACTGCGAATACGGTCAAAAAGAGAGGACTGAATAGTCAAGGTAGATAGACAGGGAACTCTACCTTGAGGATATGACTCTAGATCAAACCTCTGCATCTCAATCTGAAGAGGTCTCTGAATCGTCAAATGAGCCATCACTGCGACTTTTCTGCTCAATGCATTCGCAACTACATTAGCTTTACCCGGGTGGTAACTAATGTTACAGTCATAATCCTTCACAAGCTCCAACCAACGCCTCTGACGCATGTTCAGCTCTTTCTGCGTAAAGAAATACTTGAGGCTCTTGTGGTCGGTAAAGATCTGGCACTTCTCCCCATACAAATAATGCCTCCAAATCTTCAAGGCAAAGACCACGGCGGCCAACTCTAGATCATGGGTAGGGTAGTTTTTCTCATGAGTTTTCAACTGTCTAGAAGCATACGCTATCACCTTCCCATGCTGCATCAATACTGCGCCCAAACCGAGCTTCGAAGAATCGGTATACCGAACAAACTCACCGGGCCCTGACGGCATGGCCAAAACTGGTGCTGAGATAAGAGCTTGCTTCAAAGTATCGAAGCTCTTCTGACACTCCTCGCTCCACACAAATTTAGCATTCTTCTTGGTCAATGATGTGTGTGGAACAACAATAGATGAGAATCCCTTAATGAACTTCCGATAATATCCTGCTAGCCCATGAAAACTGCGGATCTCTGATGCATTCTGTGGCACAGCCCAATCTCTGACTGCGGCAACTTTCACTGGGTCTACCTCAATACCACTGCTAGAAACAATGTGGCCTAAGAACGCCACCTTCTCTAACCAAAATTCGCACTTACTGAACATTGCGAATAACTTGTGCTTCTGCAAGGTCTGCAGCACTGTGGTCAGATGTCTGCTGTGATCCTCCTGATTTTTCGAGTAGACGAGAATGTCGTCTATGAATACTATCACAAACTGGTCAAGATACGGCTGAAATACGCGATTCATGAGATCCATGAAGATCGCTGGCGCATTCGTCAGACCGAACGGCATCACAAGGAACTCATAGTGTCCATAACGAGTCCTGAAAGCAGTCTTGGAAACATCAGCATCTCTCACCCTCAACTGATGATAACCGGAACGCAGATCTATCTTGGAGAATATCGAAGCTCCCCTGCAACTGGTCAAATAAGACCTCAATCCTCGGAAGTGGGTACTTGTTCTTCACTGTAACCCTGTTCAACTCCCGGTAGTCAATACAAATTCTCATAGAGCCATCCTTCTTCTTCACAAATAAGACTAGCGCGCCCCATGGTGAAAAACTCGGGCGAATGAACTCCTTGTCAAGAAGTTTCTGAATCTGCTTTTTAAGCTCTGCCATCTCTGTCGGTGCTAGTCGGTACGGTGCTTTTGAGATCGGAACCGTACCTGGCATAAGCTCGATAGAAAACTCCACCTCTCTCTCGGGTGGCATACCAGAGACGTCTTCCGAAACAACGTCTAGAAAATCCCTGACAACTGGGACATCTGAAGCTGACTGACTGGACGCCTCGAGGACATATATAAAGGTCGCTAAAAATGCCCGACACCCTCTATGCATGAGCTTCCTAGCTTGGACATAAGGAATAATGCGCGGTAAATAAAAGTACCTGTCCGGCTCAAATAAGAACTGCGTCATTTCAGACGGTCGGACTAGAACAGATCTCCGCTGGAAGTCAATCAAAACTCTCTTCCGCAATAGCCAGTCCATCCCTAGAATGATATCAAACTCTGGCATCGGCAACACGATCAAATCCGCATAAACGAGGTTGCCATGGAGCTCCAGATCTATATCTTGGATCACATTGGTAGCTGCCATCTCTTCACCAGAAGGCAATACTATTGAATAGGCTACATCTAGCCCAACGGTCTTGACCTTGAGGAAATTAGCAAATACATCCGAAATAAATGAGTGAGTAGCCTCTGAATCTATCAAGGCTTTCGTAGCGGAACCAGCTATAAAAATTCTCCCTGAAAGGTTGGAACTCTAAGTTGAACCCAATAATCACAAGAACTAACTTATAGACATGCAAAGGTCAAAGTTTCTGTAACCTAATTCCCAAAAATAATACTGAGTAGAGCATGCAATCCTACTGTAATTCTATGTTCAAAAATCTTAACTCAACACATTAAATCCCAAATGTAAACTTAAAGCTTAAAGGTACCTGTCATGAGCATCGTATCTGGGTTCGTCTCCGTAGCATGGAGAGCAAACACTCTGTCTTTGGTAGGCAGAATCCTCTGAGGGCACTGCAGCAACATGTGGTCTGGACTGCCACACTTGTAACACTTCCCTGAGCCAAACATACATGCTCCAGGATGGCGGCGTGAGCACCTAGGGCAAACTGGGTGCTCTAAAGTCCTCGGGACTGGGCGTCCCCGCTGCTGCTGCTGCTGACCTCTGTTTCTAGGCGGTCCGTGAAAAGGTCTCTTGTTCTGCTGCTGATGCTGCTGAGGAGGAGGGCAATGCGGTACCTGGACTGGGCGCTTGCCCTGGCGGTCTCTCTCGATATCACGCTGATCCTGCTCTGCGGCTAGAGCTTTGGAGACAGCAACCTCATAAGTAGTAGGGTCAGACACCCTAACATCATGGCGCAAGATCGGTCGTAGACCCACCAAGAAATGCATCAACTTGGTTTTAGCATCATTCGCGATCAGGGGTACGAAATGACAACCCCTGTCAAACTTACGGATGAACTCCGTAACCGTCATATCTCCCTGCCTCAGGCTCATGAACTCAGTGGTCAACCTGGTGCGCACCTCCTCAGTGAAATATTTGGAGTAGAACACCTCCGTGAAGCACGCCCAACTCAGTGTAGCCAAGTTCAGGGCTACTGATGCTCCTTCCCACCATAAGCGGGCATCTCCTCCGAATAAATAGGTGGCACATCGGACTCTGTCTGCATCTCCAAGCTCCATAAACTCGAAGATAACTTCGAGGGACTTGATCCAGCCCTCGGCAACCAATGGGTCCGTCGTCCCTAAAAAATCCTTAGGACGCATCTTCATAAATCTCTCGTAGACAGCCTCGGGCCCTGTCGGCCTGGTCGCCACAGCATGGTTCCCCACAAACTGTGCGAAGAACTGAGTCATCCCAGCTAGCATCTGGGCACTCATGTCAGGTGGAGGGGGTGGTGGAGGCGGTAAGTCTCTCTCCTGCCTCTGCTCCTCCCTGTCCTCATGGCGAGGCTCCTCATCTCTAGTGCGCTCTAGGATGCGTCTAGGGGGCATACTGTTCCATACATAACCCATACGTAACCAACATTCATAATTCCATAATTTAATTAAATTCAAATACTGAACAATAAAATAAATATGGACGTAAAATAATTCATGAAAACATGCTGTCAAATAATTCATGTTTGAAATAAAATGCGTAAATGTAAAACTTACAGACCGAAGACGTGACTTCATGAGCTTCTCGTGGTCAGTTGTAGTACAACCTTTTACAGAACCATTGCTCTGATACCAGCTATAATGACCCGAAAAATCGTGTTTGAAAATTTGCGGAAAAATTTAAAATTTTCTTTTTAAAATAATTAAAATGCCTCATTCACAAAATAAATTGATAAATCAAGTTTAAGATTTAAAAATAGCAGCGGAAGAAATCATTACTCGCCAAAATAACAAGTTAAAGTATCCAACAACTGATAAAAATTGTTTGAGCATAAAAATGGCAAGTGCTGTAAATGAGGTCCTCGGGTTCCACTACTGCCGACCTAAGCTAGCTCACTGGTCCCCGCCCTCGGCCCCGACATCATCAGTACCTACAACAATCAAGTCTAGTGAGCCTAAAGACTCAGCATGCATATATCGTAAATAACGAGTAAATAATATAGTAAAATTTGCATGAGATAAAATATCATGTCATGAGGCATAATGTGAAAATAACTTGTCATGAGCAATTATAATACGTGCATAACTGAACTGAAAATCATAGTGAAAATGTTTGCTCCTTGGAGCCCTGTACTGAAATAGCATGTAAAAATTTTCTGTTGAGATTATGGTCTACGCAAGTGGCCCCTGCACTAAACTGAACTGAACTGACCAGGTAACTGGCGACCGGATAATACAATGCTCCCATGACCGGTAACTGGCGACCTGGGTGAAGTAATGAACGTCTGATCAGACTAATGCCACAGTATACTGGGTGGTACATAACTGAACTAACCGGTAACTAGCGACCTGGATAATACAATGCTCCCATGATAGTGAAATGGCCACAAGCAATATCGCATAAATCTCAAAAATGAATATTTTATCTTTTTATGCATGTAATATAATTAAATGGCGTAATGAAATATACTGTATTATTTTACCACATGGATTGGATTGTTCCCAGGCTCGCTGCGACCTAAATTTAACATGAAAAATATGCAAATGATTATCTTGACCAAACTTTGTAATTGAATCCAAAACGAGACAATTACGCTCAACAACTCCGTATTTAATCATGACTCCGTGCCAACCCGAACCAACACCGAACCATCATTTATTCATGATTAAAATACACTTAAAATGATGAAAAAATTCTCCTGAAATGATGCAAGTCGAAATTTTGGTAAATGGAGGCCAAAACATGAAACGCTCTTTCGAGAGTCAATTTGGCACATCGCACCGTAATTTCTCGTACGACTTCAAAAATGATCCGAATCACAAACGGCCAAAAACATGACCTTCCTAACTTGATGAGGCACTGTCCAGTCCAAGGCCATAGGCTAAAAGCCAACCAAGAACTCAAACGAGCCTCCGAACCAAAGCACCAAGTTGCTGCCAGAAAATTCCAGCAACTGCACTTGCGCTTGCATTGCTTCGTTTGTGAGACGATTGGTCATTGGGGCTTGAACCACCGACCAGAATCTCTTCCCAACATCCTAAGGGGTGGCTTAAACCATGGCTAAGGGCCCTAGGCCAAACAGAATCCAATCCAACACCTAGGACAACACCAAGCTTCAACCGAGAACACAAAAATCAGTACGGTGATGTTTCTGAAATTTCGTTTTGTTGCTGTCATGCATCATACCAGTGTCCATATGGTTGGCCATGGCTTGATCTAGACATCATGGGGTATGGAGTGAACCATGGCTAAGGGCTAAAGAGCCAACCAAAGATCCACACCAACACCCAAAACCGAGAGGACACATGCAGAATTTAAAAGGGTCGAAGGGGCTGTTCTTGTTGTTTGATTTGAAAACCGATTTCACCATGGACCAAGCCTCAAAATGGCGACTTGGTCATGTCTTAGACATGATAGGGAAGTGTTCTAACCATGGCTATAGGCCCTTAGGGCAGCCAAGGTAAGATCCATTTCCCTTTGACATCAAACAAGAAAATCGAATGCAATTGGGACATGTTTGGGGAGTTGCTGTCATTTCGATTTCCAGCAAGCATGGGGGCTGAACTATTGGACCAATGTGGTCCTAATCCATCCTCGAACATGTCTAGATGTAGCCTTGGGATCCTGGAATCGAACCATCCACCTGTACTCACAAAAACAAGCAAACCGTGAAGCATGAAAGAAGAACAAAATTCTGCACTTCATTTTCGAAAATGGTATGAAAAGATTTCGGTTTTTGAGCTTAAATAAATCATGATTATGATGTTCCAAAATACTACTATTGCTTGATTGAAGAGTTAAAAAAAATATAAACATGCCTTGGTTTCGTTTTGAAAAGAAAACGAACGAAACGCAACGACGCGGCGCGGAGGAGACGGAGCGCTTTGCTACCTTCTTTTCTTCTACTCGATTTTTCTCTTGTTTTTTTCTAAGGCTTGCTCACGATTTTTCTCTCAATTTCTCTCTGAATTTCGAAGTAATGGAGAGGGAGGGAATGGTTAGGAGAGTGAGGGGAGATACAATAATAAAGGAACTCAAATGTTATGACCAAGTCTCCTCTTTTTTGAATTTTGAATTGGTTGATTTCAAATGATTTTTTGGAGGGATAAATGAATGGGGTGTGGACAATTTCTCATGCTAATCTAGACTAGGATAATGTTCTAATATTAATTAATTAAGGGTGAAAAGATTACCATGCTAAGGAGTGACAAGGAAAGGGTCAAAGGGTGAGTTGGCATAGAATTGATTACTCATCTAAGGGTGGCCAAAAATTCAACAATTAATGGAGGGAAAATATTGTCTAGTTGATAAATTTTAAAACCTTAAGAGCCTTACCTATCCCTTAAATAATTTAGGGAATTAACACCAAAAATTATGGGACCTAAGTGAACTTATTTCCTACTCACCTCAAGTTACTAAAATACTTTCTTAAACCTCCTTTTTAACTTAAATCAACTTACTAGCTAGCTAAAATAAACTCTGGGAATGATTTCTAAATCTTAAATTCTATCTCAAAACTCAAACTCCAGTCCGGCCACACTGAATTAACTGAAAAGATAAAATTTAAACTACTGCATAAAATAATTAACTTTAAGGAAAAGCATTTAAATACTCATGCAATAAAATCATTTTAATTTAAAATACTAGAATTATGCATGGCTTATACGTAGTCTAGTTAACGGTTTCTACACAGGCACAATCATTTGATACCTAGGGAATCATGTAAGCGATGCTGCTAGGCGTTTAACATGATTGGTTGGGTAGTATCAGACTTGAGTTCTGACATTCTTGTTATCAAGGAGTTGATAAGTAAGAATGGAGCAATTGGGGTATGCTCGTATAAGGACATGTGTAGTCCGAATCACATGGAGATGTGAACCCACGGCTAATTGTATCAATGAACCATTGAGGGCCACACAAGTACTAGCTTTCTAGATCCCTTTGAGAAGTTAAAATAGTTCAATGTGTTGAACGGTTATAAATGAGTTTATAAGCGTAAGGAAAAATAGAAGTATGACTTCTATGAGGGAAATGTAACTTTTAATTTATGGAAGTGTTCCTAAATTAAAAGTTGGCCAAATAAATAATGTATTTGAAAATTGTGATTTTCATAAACATTATTATGGACTAAGTTAAATTAATTCAAGTGTTGAATTAATTAAATACTAGTGGGCCTAGTAGAGCCCAATTAGAAATAATTATTAAACTAGTGGGCTCTACTAGGCCCACTAGTATTTGGGCTTGAGTAAAATCAAGTAAACTTTAAATGGACACAAATATGTTTGGGACATTTAAATAAAAGTCCATGAGCCTTGTAATTGTTACAAGCCCAAGTCAAAAGCATGCTTGGGAGGTGAAGAGTTGGGGAATACTTTTCATTATAAAAATTGCATGGCATGCAACTTTTGATTCAACTTTTTGCAACCCCAAGGCAACTCATCCTCCCTTGTCTAGACACTCACTTGGCCGAAATTTCTTCTTGCTTTCTCCCTCATTTTTGTTCTTCAATTGTTGGAGAAACAATTCTCTTCTCCAAGAAAAATATCCTACATTTTCTAGTGCAAGTGTAAGGTGGATCTTTTAAGTTTGGTGGTGGGCTTGATTTTGAAGTAAAGAAGCTTGTAGATTGTCTTGCCTTTGAAGAGCTTAGTTGTATATCAACTAAGTTGGAGCCAAACATCAATCTCAAGAGATTGATAGGTATACTTTCTAAACACACTATGTATGTCATATTTTGTGTTTTGTATTTGCTACACATCCTAGTACATGAGGTGCTCGAATTTCTCTTGCAAAAACCGAAATTTTGAACTTCCGTTGCGCTTTAGAACACCTAAAACCGATCCTCTCTCAAAAAGATCGACGTTTTGTGTGGACTGCAAATGTGAATCAAGTTTTCAGACTTTGAAGGAAAAGTTGACAACAGCTCCAGTGTTAGCTTTACCTTCAGGCTCATGTGGATTTTTTGTGTGTACAGATTCTTCTCTAAATGGACTGGGATGTGTTTTAATGCAAAATGGGCGAGTGATTGCATATGCATCTCGACAGTTGAAGCCACATGAGACTCGATATCCAGTCCATGACTTAGAGTTGGCTGCCATTGGGTTTGCATTGAAGTTATGGCATCATTATCTATACGGTGAACAGTTTGTAATTTATTCTGATCACAAGAGCCTTAAATATCTTTTCACACAGTCCGACTTGAATATGAGACAACGTCAATGGATGGAGTTGCTTAAAAACTTTGATTATGAGATTCAATATCAACCAGGGCGAATGAATCTAGTTGCAGATGCACTTAGCAGGAAAGATCAAAACACTATGCTGACATCTCTGAATATTCCTAAAGTCCACGAGCATTTGGGAACATCAGGATGGACTTATAAAACAAGTGGAGATTACTTTATAGTTTCATCTATCAAAGTCGAGCCACATATAATAACAAGCATTAAAACAGCAGAGAGAACTGATCCGCATATTCATAGATTGAATAAATTGGCTCAAACAGATAAGTCAGATAAGTTCAGTGTTGCCTCTGATGGTAGTTTGCGTTTTAATGGGAGACTTGTGGTGTAGAGCCCAAAAATCAGTACACATAAATCCCATGCATTTATTTAATTGTTAAATTATTTATTTAAGTTTAAAATGATTTATAGCGATAAATGATCTATTTAAATCGCATTATTTTAATAAATTATGTCTATGTGATGCACGTTAAATATTTTCTTGAGTTTCATGTTTCAGGCGATCATTCGATGCGGGATCGAGGAAAGGAGACCGGCGACGAGTTTGGCAATTTTAAACGTGGTATTTTATTTTAAGTTAAGGTTGGGGCATTTTAAATGATTTATTAAGTTTTAGCATTTTAAAGCCTAATTTATTTATTTAGTGATTTTTAGAATTTTAAAATTTTAAAGTTTAGCAAATGTACATTTTATTTTAAATTAGGGGACTTTGCTTAGTAGTGAGAATTAACATTTTTAATTAGCATTTTATTAGCATTTTGATTAGCATTGTAATTAGCATTATTAATTCCTAATTAAGCAATTTTCTCCTTAATTATATTACACACACACACCGAGATCACACACACACAAACATGTTTTATCACACAACACACACATACACAATTCAGATTTTTATTTTTGAGAGAAAACCTAGGGTTCCTCTACCATAGAACAGCCGCCCCCTCCCTCTGATTTTCCAGCAAGATTTCGTTGAGTTATCGTCAAAGAAAATCGAGCCACGTTCGTCCCGGATCGTCTCTCGCATCCTTCCCGCTTCGGTGTCGTCGTTCGGTAACGTTAAAGATTTAAAGGCATGTATTGAAACGTCCTGCCCTTTTTATTGCTTTAAAAGTACTAGAAATTTTTTTTTTATAAACACTCAATTTTTCGGCCATGTACCTTTCCCACATGAAAATATTTTTATAAAATATTTTACCCTTTAAAATTAAACACTAACAACTAGCATTTTAAAAATCAAGTGAAATAGTCATAAAACTGAAATCGTTTTCTGTTTACAAAACATAAAAAGCAATAATTTGAAAGGTAAAGCCCATACTAAACCTCTCAAAAATCTCTCAAATGCATAAATAAATAATCTTAAAAATCTTTAACTTAAATCAGTAATCATAAAACGTAATGCGGAAAATGTAGCGCTGGTCCTCGGGTTGTGTGCACCTTCTGCCCAGTCAGGTCAACCTTCAAGACCTCCATCAAACTCACCTGCATCCATCACACCTAGTGAGTCTAAAGACTCAACACACCATAATCTTGATAACAAGTAATACGTAATACAGTCAACATATAACAGTGAAAACTACTTGTACTTAAAATATCGTTTTCATGAAGATGCATAAACTTAAACATAAAAATTTTCATAAATATTTTCATGATGCATTTCATAAACCTTAACCTTTTTCCTTTTTCCTCAACATGACATGACATAAAACATATTCATGATCATAAACATTTTTCCTTTTCCTTTTCTTTTTCCTTTGTTGAATTCAAATCGTTAATTGTGACTTTCCTGATCATGACATGAAGGTCGATGGATCCATCTACATATAACCACAGTACTGGGCGGCGGGGGACACCAGCAACACTCTCACCGGTCAACTGGGCCCTGGCCTATCATTATTCGAATAGAAATACGATCGTCGGGGCTCCCTCTGGGGCCTTTTCTCATAAATGGGGCTCCCTCTGGGGCCTTTTCCACTCACGATATTCCCATTCTTCCGTTACCACATGACCGTTACCACATAACCATTATCATATATTCGTAATGATGGAAACACGATCGTCGGGCTCCCACTGGGACCATAACCCTCACGACGTCGCCAACATTAACGAATTAGTCACAATCACTTCAATTCCTTCAACATTTACATTCTCATCACTTTATAAAAATCATGAATAGCCTTATATTTTGTTTTTGAAACCAAGCATGCAACATGTCTTTTAAATGTCTTCCTTAATTCATAAAAATCCCATGGACATTTAAAAAAATCATAATTTAATCATGAACATTTCATAAACATTTAAAATGACATTTTACCCTCAAAGCATGTAAAATAACAATTTTACATATTAAATCATAACCATCTAAAATTCCTTAAGAATTTAAAATATCATTTTACATATAAAATCTCATAAACATTTAAAATATCATTTTAACATAAAAAAATTCTATAAACATCCACAACTATAGAAAATAATCATATTAGCACATAAAACAGCATTCAGGGCACTGCATGATGTTTACTAATTTTTAGGTGTAAAATGACCGTTTTACTTCTGGACGTAACATTCCTCGTTTTTGACATTTTCTTAATTTCATTGACTCTAACATGTCCCAAATAATTATTTAAGCCTACATGAATTTTTTCATATTTTTATTTAGCTTAAATCGAGGACTTTTAATTTAATCTTTAAATGTGACGTATTAATGCGTTTTAAATCCCGGATTAAACCAAACCTTTATATGAAATTCTCAAATTGAAAACATAGACTTTTAATAATTATTTAAGCCTAAATTTAATTTTTCATAATTTTATAAAGCTTAAAACTAGGCGTTTCCCAATTCGTTTTTTTTTAAAACTTAGACGTACTTCTCGATTTTGACTCGTATGGACTCGAAACTTAACCAAACTTGAACCAAAGCTTTCTAACACATAACTAAGCCTTATTGAACTCAATTCAAGCCCACAAAATTCCTGGAACTCGCCCCTACAGCTGCTGATTTCTCTGCATGGGTGCTCTAATCCTAATAGAACTCTAACTCCTCCTATTTCGGTTCCAGCCCTTAATCAATTAAGTCAGACTCTGGTCGACACTCCTAGGACCCTACCTGAAACCTCTAAGACCCTCTGAGATCAGCCCTCAGGAGCCATGCACGAAGACGTGCATGGTTCTCTTCCTTGCGCTCGGCCACGGCTAGATGGTGCTCTAGCCGTGTGCCCTTCCACTCCTAACCCTTCCAGCCCTGCGTGCACCCCCTTGGCTCGAGGCTAGGACCCTCATGAGCCCAGCCCCTCACCTGGAAAGCACCACGCACGGCTCCTTTCCTGAACCTCCCAAAAACCGAGCCCGAGTTACCCTAACTCCCAAAATTCGTGCAGCCTTTTTCCTCCCACTTTCTAGCCTTAAGTCGTGCTTATAGAGACTCTTAAACGTGTGGGAAAACTTCCCCTCAAGTACCCCTAACATGGCAGCCCCTTTGTGCATCGTTAGGAAGAGTTTTAAAATAAGAAAACACTAGTTTTGTGCATGTATAGCCATAAAAACGAAATTAAATAAAGTTTATCATGTTTTTCATGCAATCATGTATCAAACACATAATATGGTGTGAAAGATGAGAAAAAGGAGATTAAGGCGTGCCTTTGCGTATTAAACGCACGATTTAACGTTGGCGATTGAAGAACGATGACGAGGAGGGCCTTGGCTTGAAACCTTGAAGAATTTTCAAAACTTTTCCTTTCCAACCCTTGAGAGTGATGTGAATTGAGGGGAAAAGGAGTTGGTATGATTTAGGGGAGTGGGGCGTGAGTTTCCATGGTGTGTGGAAGGGTTTTGAATATTAAATACTTAATTAAGTTACTAATTAAGCTTAGGCCCATTAGGTAGGTTAATTAGGCTCATTAGTGTTTAATTAGAATTTAATTAAAATATTAAAATAGTTTTGTTTAAATAAGTTTGTGAATTTATTAGCCGAGTTGCCAAAACATTCGAGTTTTGGTTGAAAAAGCAACACCAATAAAATTTACGTCCAGGCGTATAAAATCACCTCAAAACCCCTTATTTTCAAAAATAAGAAAAAGCATCATCCTTAATTTAAATAATTAAAAACAATTATTTAATAAAAACATTTTCTATTTTTCAGCCATCGATCTCCGTTCCTCGATCGCAACTCGAATATCCCTTTTAAAATACATTTTAATGCAACAATGAAGAAAAATATATTTTAAACATACAAATACGCACAACATAATTAATTTAATGCAATTAAAACAATTAACTAAAATACAAGGAAATTTAATAATTGCATGCATGTGGTTTACGTGAACCTTTAAATTTTCGGGAGGTTACACGTATATTCTGTTTTTCCTTCGTCGATCTAGTCATATTATGTGTTGCGATGTTTTTATGCGAGAAAATCCATGTGTGATGTAAAGGGTTTGAGCAGAAAAATTGTTTGATCAATCTATGCAACGTTTTTAGATCTCAGAATTTTGTTTTCACTGTATTTTGAATTACTGCGATTTTTCGGTTGCGATTTTGGGAAAACTTTCAACATATGAAACGTAGAACTTTTTGATACCTTCGATTTGATATAAAATTCGAAATATTTGGATGAAACTTGAGTGATTTATGATCGTTTTTGTGAAACTGCTCAAACTGCGTTTTCTGGAAAAATATGTTATTGATGTGTTCTTGAAGTTTTATGGTTGCAAGCTTCGTTGGGGATCGACAGGTGATCGCTGCTGCGTTTAGGTATACCGTTATTGATGTTGGGATGATTATTGACGTTTCGTTTTGCGTCGTTAGGCAATTGGGAGATTGAGTAGCCGTCAAAATCGTTTTGTTGTAAAAAGTCGTGTTCACGGGTTTATCATGTTACTTGTGATGCGTGGTTGTTTTGGGACAATTAAATAGGTTTGAGTCAGTGTAATAGTATACTAGGATGGGTCTCGAGGTGTCGATTCATGGTCGGGAGGATCGAGTTAGGGAGATTGAGTCTCAAGCACAGAATTTCCGTTGGTTCGCGTCAACAGTGGGTACACGGACCCTGGCATAGGGTCCGTGCCCTTTTTTCTTCCGAAGTGTCTTTTTACAGAGTCTACACGGCCCCTTAGACGGACCCTGACATAGGGTCCGTGTCCTCCCTTTTCTTCGAGTATATAGATACAGTACCTACACGGACCCAGACCCGGAGGGGAGCACAGGGTCCGTGTACTCCAGTTTTTGGGAAATATTTATTGATTGTTTTGGGATTTTATTTCATGGTTTAGTACGATGATTAAACGAGATCAAGTCCACAGCGAACTAGAATGTCATAAGCTACTTATTCACTTCGGTGGTGAGATCGAGTACCTACGTCTAAGTTATGCAAGTTAAGTATTTTAAACTCATGTTAGTATGTGCAGCAGTGGCCCCAAGCGAGATCCAACGAATCCCTCAACGCCAAGTAAGTATGTTCGACGTGCAAAGAAAATACTTTTTAGTTTTTGAGGTATGCTAAATGTCTTGTGACCAAATTTTGTATGGGATTGGAAAGCAGTAAAGTATGACTAGGGACCAATCCACCCCGTTAAATTATGAACGGGTTTAGATCAGGATTGGAAAGTGGTAAAGTATGACCAGGGACCAATCCATCCGTTAAATTATGAACAGGGATCTCATGTATGTGGTTTAGTTTGATCAGGCGTATTTATGCATGGTTTAGTCTGACCAGGGACCAATCCACCCGTTAAATTATGAACGCTAACTTCTCTTTACGACCAATCTTCCCTGTCAACCCAGTACTGTGGTTTAGTCTGATCAGGCGTATTTATGTATGGGTCACTTGCTTTGAAACATGCCTCTATGCAAAATGATGAAGTTTATGTATGTTCAAGTATGTACGATGTAAGCATGTTTAAGAAAAGTTTTATGTTGATGGCACGTCTATGTATGTATGTACGTATGCTCAATCTTATTTATGCAAGTTCAAGTACCAGTATGTACGTTCTACTTTAAAGTTGCATGTGATTTTATTACGTATTACTTGTTACTTTGTGGCTAAATGTTTAACTTGCCAATAGGTTAAAGCTGAACGAATGAGACCTGGCGGTACGTTACATAATCTTGAAGTACCACAGTGGAATTGGGAGCACATTGCTATGGATTTCGACACACCTACCTCGTTCTAATCGTGGTTGTGATGCAATTTGGGTGATTGTTGATAGATTGTCTAAATCAGCCCATTTTATTCCATATGACCATACATGTACTTTCACAAAATGGCGAAATTGTACATTGATCATGTGGTAAGATTGCATGGTGTGCCAGTAACTATAGTATCAGACCGTGATCCAAGTTTTACTTCAAAATTTTGGAGTAGTTTGCAATCAGCTTTGGGTTCAAAGTTGGCCATGAGCACTGCTTATCATCCCCAAACATATGGTCAATCAGAAAGAACCATCCAGACTCTAGAGGATATGTTACGAGAAGTTGTAATGGATTTCAGGGGTGGTTGGCAAGAGTCATTGTCTCTGGTCGAATTCTCTTAAAACAATAGTTTTCAGAGAACGATCGGTATGGCACCATTTGAAGCTTTATATGGCAGAAAGTGAAGATCTCCGATTTGTTGGGAAGATGTAGAAGAACGACAGATGTCTAAACCAAGTTTGTACAAGAAACGAAAGATAAAGTTGAAATGATCAGGAAAAGAATGAAAGGAGCCTGATACAAAACCTCGTACGAATGAAAATCAAGAATGAATATTGAAATCGCACCCTCAATTCAATAATAAACAAGAATCGATTATGTTGTCCCGATCTTTTGAAACAAGTAACGATTTGTGATATTCACCTCTAAGCGATTATAACTTAGCAACAAATATCAATGATAATAACAATCGAATTTCAAACGAACCTTCAAAGAACTTGTTTTGACAATCCGTGCGAAAAACAATCGACAAACGCCACAAAGATACAATCTTTGATAAGTTTTATTTGTGTTGAAGATCAAAGCAAAATGCCTTGAATATTGAGAGAAATCTCCAATATTATGTTTAAAGTCTGAAATTATTTCGTTCATGGTCTGATACAATGCATATATAATCAATAAAGCATGAAAAAGTAGTGTAAAAAGGCTTAATTAAGATAACTAGCAGATTTGACACGGAAGTGAAGACCGCGGGTGCGCTGATGATACGACCGCGGGTGCGGTGCAGCTTCGGGAATTTTTTTTAAATTCGATTATCATGGACCGCGGGCGTGGTCCCTATTTTAGCGTGGGTGCGCTGGACCTTCGGCAATTGCACTTGAATAACACTCCAAAGACCTCCAAAATTATTCCCATGATTCCCAACCTCCTCTAATTCAGTCACCCAATTTGTAGATCCTCCTTGGTAGTTCATCATGAGTCCTTGAAGTGCTTCTTTAAACTTCTTGCTACGTCCCCTCGTTATAGGTCCTTCGGGCAACTCCAACGACTCTCATGCTTTCTTTGGTGCTTGATCAACCATGTTTGCATCATTCTCCCCTTCTTGAAAAGGATTTGTCCTCAAATCTTGATCATCTCCTACATCAAACAACGAAAGATCACTAACATTAAAAGTAGAACTGACATTGTACTCACCTGGTAGGTCTAATTTGTAGGAATTGTCGTTGATTTTTTCAAGCACTTGAAATGGTCCATCACCCCTAGGTAGGAGTTTCGAACGTCGCTTTTTTGGAAATCTTTCCTTTCTTAAGTGAAACCACACCCAATCTCCCTTTTCAAAAACCATCTTTTTCATCCCCTTGTTGGCTTGCTTCGTATATTGTAAATTCTTCTTCTCGATGTTATTCTTGACCTTCTCATGCAATCTTCTAACGAATTCAGCTTTCTTCTTGCCATCCATGTTCAACCTTTCACTCACAGGCAAAGACATCAAATCCAAAGGAGTTAAAGGATTAAAACAATAAACAATCTCAAATGGTGAATAATTCGTAGTAGAATGCACGCTACGATTATAAGCAAACTCAACAAATAACAAACATTCTTCCCAATTTTTCAAGTTCTTTTTGATTATAGCAGGCAAAAGTGTCCCTAGAGTTCTATTAACAACTTCAATTTGTCCATCCGTTTGAGGATGACATGTAGTAGAAAATAACAGTTTTGTGCCAAGTTTGGCCCACAAAGTTTTCCAAAAGTAACTCAAAAATTTAACATCAGGGTCAGATACAATAGTCCTAGGCATACTATGTAACCTAACGACTTCTTTGAAGAAAAAATCCGCAATATTTGATGCATCATCGGTTTTATGACAAGCAATAAAATGTGCCATCTTAGAGAATCTATCAACAACAACAAATATTGAATCCCTCCCCTTCTTAGTCCTTGGCAAACCTAAAACAAAATCCATAGAAATATCAATCCAAGGTTCACTAGGAACAGGAAGTGGTGTATACAATCCATGTGGTTGTATTCTAGACTTAGCTTGTCTACAAATAATGCATTTTTCACAAACACGTTCAACATCACGTTTCATATGTGGCCAATAAAAATGCTCATGCAAACAACTCAAAGTTTTAGCCACACCAAAGTGCCCCATCAAACCACCACCATGTGCCTCCCTCACAAGTAATTCACGAATTGATGACTTAGGAATGTACAATCTATCTTCTTTAAATAAATACCCATTATGAAAATAAAATTTATCATGTGGACCATGCATACATGTTTCAAATACTTCCTTAAAATCCTCATCCGTCGCATACAATTCTTTCACATGTTCAAATCCCAAGATTTTTGAATCCAAGGTAGAGATTAGTACGTACCTCCGTGATAGTACGTCGGCCACTACATTATCCTTACCTAGTTTGTACTTGATTATGTAGGGAAATGTTCCTATGAATGCCACCCACTTAGCATGCCGCTTGTTCAGTTTCTGTTGTCCCCTAAGGTACTTTAGAGACTCATGATCCGTATGGATCACAAATTCCTTAGGCCTCAAGTAGTGTTGCCATATCTCCAAAGTCCTCACAGGCGCGTACAACTCCTTGTCATACGTTGGATAGTTCAGCGATGCTCCATTGAGTTTCTCACTAAAGTACGCCACTGGTCGTCCTCCTTGCATCAAAACTCCTCCAATACCTACACCTGAGGCATCACATTCAATTTCAAAAGTATTAGAAAAATCAGGTAAAACAAGTAAAGGCGCATTAATTAATTTTTGTTTAATAATATTAAAAGACTTCTCTTGTTACTCGCCCCAATGAAATGGAACGTTTTTCTTAATCACCGCCGTCATCGGTGCCGCCAGTGTGTTAAAATCTTTTACAAACCTCCTATAGAAGCTTGCTAGACCATGAAAGCTTCGAACTTGACTAACATTAGCAGGCGTTGGCCAATCTCGAATAGCACTTATCTTGTCCTCATCCACTTGTATCCCCTTTGAACTTACCACTAAACCAAGAAAGACAATTTTCCTTGTACAAAAATCACATTTCTTAAGATTAGCATATAAATGTTCATCCCTAAGTGTGATCAGTACAAATCTCAAATGCTCAACATGCTCTTCTAAATCTTTGCTATACACAAGAATATCATCAAAATAAACCACAACAAATTTCCCTATGTAAGCACGCAAAACATGATTCATCAACCTTATAAAGGTACTAGGAGCATTAGTTAAGCCAAAAGGCATGACCATCCACTCATATAACCCATATTTTGTTAGAAATGCCGTTTTCCACTCATCACCTTCCTTCATTCTAATTTGGTGATAACCACTTTTTAAATCAATCTTAGTAAAAATACATGCACCATGCAACTCATCTAACATATCATCTAGTCTAGGTATGGGATGCCTATACTTGATGGTTATATTATTGATTGCCCTACAATCTACACACATTCGCCATAATCCATCTTTCTTAGGAACTAATAAAACAGGTACAGCACAAGGAGACATGGACTCACGCACAAAACCCCTATCTAACAATTCACTTACCTGTCGCTGAAGCTCCTTAGTCTCATCTGGATTGCTTCTATAAGCTGGACGATTTGGCAATGCACTTCCGTGCACAAAATCAATTTGGTGCTCAATCCCCCTCAATGGTGGTATTCCTTGAGGTAGCTCCTCCGGAAATATATCATCAAACTACTGCAAAAGGGAAACAACAATGCTCGGAAGATTTTCGGCTATATCACTTGTGTTAAAGAGAATCTCTTTGTAAAGAATCAACACAAGTGTATCATGTGTGTGCAACAATTGTCTCATATCACTCTTTTGGGCTATATATTTTTTTCTTTTTGACCTCTTTCCTCTCATTTTCTTTTCCCTCTTTTTTTATCTCTATGGTCATCTCATCATTTTTTTATCACTTATTATTTTGACCATATCTTTTTCTTGTTTGTTTATGGCCACCTCACTTTTCTTTTCACTCTTTCTTTCGACCTCATCTCTTTTTTTCTATTGTCGTTGGTCTTCCATGATTGTTTTGGGGACAAAGGAAGTAAAACAATGGGTTCTTTCTTGAGTACAAAAGAATATCTATTTTTAAACCCATCATGTGTCACTTGCCTATCATATTGCCATGGTCTCCCTAACAAAATATGACAAGCATGCATTGGCACCACATCACATAACACCTCATCAATATACTATCCCAATCGAAAACGCAACCAAGACTTGTTTGTTCACTTTCACTTCAGCACAGTCATTCAACCACTGTAGCCTATATGGTTGAGGATGTTTCAAAGTAGGCAAGCTCAATTTTTCAACCATCTCAAAACTAGCAACATTGGTACAACTTCCTCCATCTATAATAAGATTGCAAATCTTGCCATTGACAAAACACCTAGTATGGAATAAGTTTTCCCTTTGGTTAGTTTCTTCTTCCTTGACTTGGGTACTCATTATACGCCTAGTCACTAATGCTTCGCCCACAACTGCCTCATATCCCTCATCAGGATCCTCTAATGCAGGCATCTCATCTTCATCCTCTCCATCATCTCCCTCACTATGAGATTCATACTCCCCATAATTATTCAACACCATCGCCCTTTTATTGGGACATTGGCTAGCAATATGACCAACTCCTTGACACCTAAAACATTTAATATCTCTAGAACGATTAATAGGAGTTTCAGGTTTACCTTGCACTCCCTGCTTAGGCGCCTCCTGTTTAATGTCAACTTTGGGTTTGACCACTACCTTGCTTTTTTCACGTTTAACAAGATTGGAACGCCAAGGTGTTGATGTATTCCCGTATTGTGTGGTACGTCCAACTCCTCTCCTCTTGAGTTGTTGCTCCACTTTTATCGCCATCTGCACCATTTCATCTAGATCCAAGTAATGTCTAAACTCCACTTGGTCTTGAATTTCCCTGTTCAAACCACACAGAAAACGAGCCATAGTAGCCTCACTATCCTCATCTATATTTGTTCTAATCATGACTACTTCCAACTCTTTATAGTAGTCCTCAACACTCTTCACACCCTGTCTCAAAATTTGTAACTTCATAAACATTTCTCTATAGTAGTGATTTGGTACAAACCTCTTCCTCATTACACTCTTCATCTCAGCCCAAGTTTCTATAGGCCTCTCATTGCATCTTCTCTTAGTGGTTACTAATTGATCCCACCGAATAAGTGCATAATCAACAAACTCAACCACGGCCAACCTACCTTTTTGAGTTCAGAATAATGGTGACAATTCAACACAAATTCAACTCTCTTTTCCCATTCTAAATAAGCCTCTGGATCCGACTTACCATGGAACGACGGAATTTTCATCTTAATTCTACCTTTGTTATTATCTTCCTTATTCCCATCATCTTACCTACCTTGTAAGGCTTCTCTTCTTCCCCTACCAAATCCTCTACCTCTTCCACTCCTACCCCAGTTCTCGTTTTGACTCTCCTCTTCTACTCCTAATTCATAATCATCCTCTTCTTCTTCGACTGTACCCAAACCTTTAGGTTTAGATTTATTTTCACTAGTGCTAACTTCAAGCCTATCCAACCTCTCATATAAAGGATCCAACTAGATCCTCATCATTCTACTAAAATGCCCAAATAACGCCTCCATTTGAACCTTAGACAACCCCCCTGGTTCGAACTTTCTCCTACTTCCCTCTCCATTTTACTTTCAGATTTTGTACCTGCAAGAAAATGTTAGTAGAAATAAAAGATGTTCCTCACCAAAATTCTCACAATCACTCCAAAGAAATAACACTCGCACTCAAATATTTTCACTCGAATGTGATAGTTCTCTCAAAGATGTGATCAATCTTTATATTTGTATACCAAACTATCAAGATTCAACTCGTGACACTTGCAACTGTCTCACTTGGATTGCACAAAGCCAAGAACACTAGAATAACACAGATTTGAAAACAGAACAAAGGATTACACATATCTGAAAACAGAAACGAAGGAATAACACAGATCTGATAACAGAATGAAATTTATATTTTTCTTTTCTTATATATATATATATATTTATATATAGAAAGATTTGACAAAAGAAACGAAAGGATACCACATATCTGATAACATAACAAAATTTTAGACAGATCTGAAAATTAAGAACAAGATACTTACTTGAATTCAATGAGACAAAGCTCTGATACCAAATGATACGAAACCTCGTACGAATGAAAAGCAAGCACGAATATTGAAATCGCGCCCTCAATTCAATAATGAACAAGAATCGATTATAATGTCCCGATCTTTTGAAACAAGTAACGATTTGTGATATTCACCTCTAAGCGATTATAACTTAGCAACAAATATCAACGATAATAATCGAATTTCAAACGAACCTTCAAAGAACTTGTTTTGACAATCCGTGCGAAAAACAATCGACAAACGCCACAAAGATACAATATTTGATAAATTTGATTTGTGTTGAAGATCAAAGCAAAATGCCTTGAATATTGAGAGAAATCTCCAATAATATGTTTAAAGTCTGAAATTATTTCGTTCATGGTCTGATACAATGCATATATAATCAATAAAGCATGAAAAGTAGTGTAAAAAGGCTTAATTAAGATAACTAGCAAATTTGACACGGAAGTGAAGACCGCGGGCGCGCTGATGATACGACCGCGGGTGCGGTGCAGCTTCGGGAATTTTTTTTAAATTCGATTATCATGGACCGCGGGTGCGGTCCCTGTTTTAGCGCGGGTGCGCTGGACCTTCGGCAATTGCACTTGAATAACATTCCAAAGACCTCCGATATTATTCCCATGATTCCCAACCTCCTCTAATTTAGTCACCCAATTTGTAGATCCTCATTGGTAGTTCATCATGAGTCCTTGAAGTGCTTCTTTAAACTTCTTGCTACGTCCCCTCGTTATAGGTCCTTCGGGCAACTCCAACAACTCCCATGCTTTCTTTGGTGCTTGATCAACCATGTTTGCATCACAGCCCAGGATCGTCAAGCAAGTTATGCTATTAAAAGGCGTCGGCCTTTAGAGTTCCGGGTTGGCGATTATGTTTTCTTGAAATTATCACCGTTTCGTGGTACTATGAGATTTGGACGTAAAGAGAAGTTAGCTCCACGGTATATTGGTCCGTATGCAATTGTTGAGAGGATTGGCACTTAGGCTTATCGTTTGGACTTGCCGCATAGTTTGACTGCGATACACGATGTGTTTCATGTATTATGCTGCGGAAGTACGAGCCAGATCCATCTCATGTATTGAGTACCGAGGATGTGGAGTTAGATAGTTCCCTAAGTTATGTTGAGCATCCAGTTCAAATTATTGATCGCAAAGAGAAGCAACTCAGGAACAAGACGATTCATTTGGTTTTGGTACGATGGAGTAGACATGTGATAGAAGAAGCTAGAATGTGTCAAGAGTGGCCTCACTTGTTTGAAAATATGATGAATAACTCCATGTACTCAGATTTTCCTATGTATTATCAGTGGTAAATATTTTAACCACTTTGTGTAAGTGGTGTATGCTAGATTTCAAGAACGAAATCTTTTATTAGAAGAGGAGAATGTGAGAACCCGAATTTAATTATTCAGTATTTGGCAAGAATTAGAAATAATTATTTTATAGTGCTGAATTAAAATAATTAAGCCAAATAATTATACTTCTGTGTTAAACATATGTATTAGAAAAATATCGGCATTATAGACGATATTAAAATACATATCAGTTTTATAGCACACGGGAGTTGTAAATATTTGGACCGGGTCACATTCTAGCATTTGGGCTAAATCAATAAATTCATGTATATGGATATGTGTTATAGGAAAGCCATTTCCCCCAAGCCCAATCCATTTCCTCCTTAAATGTGGGGACCCAAACCTAATTCGTCTTCTTAATCATTATTAGGATCAATTAATTAATATGGGTCAAAAAAATTTTTTTAAATACATAAGTGCGGAACATATGATAATCAGTCTGATATAAACATCGAAAGTAAAGTACAAGTCTTGTACAAATACATTTATCTCAACTAAGGTTCAACAACTATACATCAAGTGTTGAAAGCCAATCTACTTCTAAGTCCGGATCTCCATGCTAATCCTGATCTCCCATCCTCTTCTGGACCCTGATCCTGTCCCACCTGTTGTCATGCACACATACAAACGCAACAACAGCCGGATAACTCCGGTGAGAAATATATTCCCAGTATAAACAATGTATACATGAAATCATATAAACAGATATAAAAGCATGAAACAGATATCAATAACATGTATCATAATATGAAAGACATGAATCGATATAAAACTGTAAATCAAACTCTTGACGCATAATCTCAGACTCGACTCTTCTCTAATCTAGGGATCCCGGTTCCTGGACTTTGGCATACTATATCAAATCTCAGCAATAGAAGCCGATCTGCTCCTAAGCAACATCGATATAAACCAAACATCCAGTGTCTTGGCACCTCCGCCAAAGACTTGGCACCTCAGCCAATGACTAGGCACATCCGCCCATGACTCAATACATGCTTTGCTATAAATCAATAGACTAAGCATATCAATCTCATGAATTGCAAACATCAATGCAATAAAGTAAAGTATGTGGTTTTGGAAAACTCAAGTCCGATATAACACGAGTTGTATCTTCCCGGTTCAACATTGATTTATACCTTTCTTTTGTCGATCTAACGAAGTCGAAGTCTCGAATTCGAATCTGTCAATACTCAATCTGGCAATGACAATATTGAGGAGTACAATATCAACATACAACTCAAATCAATACTGGATATAATCAGAACTCAATCTAATTCTGTTTCGACGGCATAACTGTACAATCTCAATATACCCAGCAATAACATATCAGCACATACGAATCATAATTCATAATCAATCAACAAACACAATCTAATACCAAATATGTATAATCTCAATCAAATTCAATCTGAAAATGATAACAAATTCATACGGTATCCGTTCTTCTATCCGGTTTCAATTATACGATGACAACAAACTCAGGAACACATAATATCAATCATATAATGATTTGTTCCATATCAGATTCTCAAATCATATCGAAACATAAGAAAACTTACGTCCTTTTGAAGCCTTTATCGAGAGGAGCACAAAACTCAAGTCGGATTGAAATTCTAACGAGCGGATCTTCGCAACCAAATTCTAGTATCAAAAGGAATTGAAGCATTCCCAGGGATTTCTCGTTCTTTTCTCTTGTCAAAGCTGAAGGAATGAAGTTATATTATATATATCATGCATGGAAAGGGGCAAGTGGCTTAATGTATATACTGCAAGTCTCGCGCATATGCGCGACCTTCCTCGGCGCATATGCGCAAGGACTACTAATCTCGGCATTTTCCATTTCCTCAGCTCGCGCATATGCGCGTCCCCTTCCAGCGCATATGCGCGAGGTTCTCTGCCATACTCGTGCATATGCGCGGGTCCTGGTCGCGCATATGGGCGAGGTTCTCTGCCTACCTCGCGCATATGCGCCCTGCTCGATCGTGCATATGCGCGAGGGGTTCAGTCCTCGCACATAATTCAGTCTTCTTTTGTCTTTTCCGGTCTGATCTTTTTCGTCTATAATCACATCAATTATCAATAAATCATTTCAAATTACAATAACAAAATTCTCGGGCATTACAATTCTCTCCTTCTAAGATCTGATTTCGTCCCAGAAATCACAGGCAATAAAATCAAATAGCAAATCAGATACAAGAAGGAGATATACAGAAGCTAAATAAAGATACTCACATCAATGAAATAACTCCGGGAATTTCTCTCATATCTGATTCAGTCTCCCAGGTAGCTTCTTCAATGCCATGACGACTCCAGTGAACTTTCACAAGCGGAATAGTCTTCGTTCTGAGTTGCTTTTCTTTACGATCAAGAATCTGGATAGCTTCTCAAAATAACTCAGTGTCTCATCAAGTTCGGCCTCGTCTGGCTGAAGAATATGAGATGCATCAGGAAGATATTTTCGCAATAAAGATACATGAAAGACATCATGTATTTCAGATAGAGAAGGCGGTAAGGCGAGTCGATAGGCACGATCCCCTATCTTCTCGAGAATCTCATATGGCCCAATATAACGTGGAGACAACTTCCCTTTCTTGCCAAATCTGACAACACCTCTGAAAGGAGAAATCTTCAAAAATACTCGGTCTCCTGCCTCAAATACCAACGATCGACCACGAACATTGGCATATTTGGCATGTCTGTCTTGAGCTGTTCTCATTCTTTTCTGAATCATCTCCACTTTCTCTGTCATTTCTCGAATCATATCAAGCCCAATCTCAGGTACCTCGGAAATATCATCCCAATAGAGAGGGGATCTGCATTTCTTGCCATACAACGCTTCAAACGGAGTCATCTCTATACTCGTCTGATAGCTGTTGTTGTATGAAAACTCACAAAGTGGCAAAGAATCTTGCCAACTAGTGCCAAAATCTAGAACTATAGCTCTAAGCACATCTTCCAATGTCTGGATAGTCCGCTCTGACTGTCCGTCAGTCTGTGGATGATATGCGGTACTCAAGTGCAATTTAGCACCTATAGCTTGCTGCAGGCTGTGCCAAAAGTGCGAAGCAAACCGAGGATCACGGTCTGATACAATCGACTTCGGCACTCCATGTAATTTGACCACTTCTTTGACATAAATCTCTGCCATCTGGTCATGTCTGTACGTCATCTTGTACGGAATAAAACATGCTGATTTGGTTAATCTGTCAATCACGACCCAAATCGCATCACAATCTCGGGAGGAACGTTGTAGTTTCGTCACAAAATCCATAGAAATGTGATCTCATTTCCATTCAGGAATAGACAAGCTATGTATAAACCTCCTGGTTTATTTGTTTCGGCTTTCACCTGATGGCAATTCAGACATTTTGATATAAACATTGCAATATCTGCTTTCATCTGTTTCCACCAAAACTTTCTTTTCAAATCATTATACATTTTTCTTCCACCAGGATGTATACTGAATCGAGTACTGTGCGCTTTCTGACAATATCTGTCGTTTCAAATTTGAAAAATCTGACACAATAAGACGATTATTCACATACAGTAAATCATCACGTACCTGATATTCTGATCGATGCACTGCTCTGACCATTGATATCGAGTTCTGAACATTCAGATCAACTTTCTGAGCTTTTTTAATTCTCAAAATTTGCTCTGGTTCAGCTTGAATAGAATAGAGTCTCAGCGGTCTACAATCTGTTTCAAATGCTAATCCGGAAAAACAGCAATCTTCAATCAAATTTGAAACACCAATCGTCAATAAGGATAAAGAACATACCTTTCGACTCAGTGCATCAGCTGCTACATTAGATTTTCCCGGATAGTATTTGATTTCACAATCAAAATCTTTCAGTAAATCAAGCCATCTTCATTGCCTCATATTCAATTCTGACTGTGAAAACAGATATTTCAGACTCTTGTGATCAAAATAAATCTCAAACTTCTCACCGTATAGATAGTGTCGCCAAATCTTTAATGCAATTACGATGGCTGCCAATTCAAGATCATGAATTGGGTAGCGAGACTCATATGGCTTCAGTTGTCTTGAGGCATACATCAAGACACAACCCAATCCTCTGTGAGAAGCATCACAATAAACAATAAAATCACCAGTTGGTCAATCTTTTCTTCAACTCTAAGAAACTGGATTCACATTCCTCTGACCACACAAACGGTGCATTCTTATGAGTCAACTGAGTAATAGGTATAGCAATACTAGAAAAATCTTTAATAAATCGACGGTAATAGCCTGCTAAACCCATAAAACTGCGTATCTCTGGCAGAGATGTCGGTCTAGGCCAACTGATCACTGCCTCAAATTTACTGGATCAACAGAAATACCATTTCTAGATATGATATGCCCCAGAAATATCACTTGTTTCAGCCAGAATTCACATTTAGACAGCTTTGCTTATAATTTCTCAGCCCTAAGAATTCTCAACACAGTTCTCAAATGCTCAGCATGATCAATCATATTTTTTGAGTAAATCAGAATATCATCAATAAATATAATCACGAAATCATCAAGATATCTCCTAAATACACGGTTCATCAATCCCATAAATACAGCTGGAGCATTCGTCAAACCAAACGGCATGACAATAAACTCATAATGGCCATACCTGGTTCTGAAATCTGTCTTCGATATATCATAATCTCTGACTCTCAGCTGATGATATCCAGATCTCAGATCGATCTTGGAATACACAAAAGATCCCTGCAACTGATCAAATAAATCATCGATACGAGGCAAAGGGTATTTGTTCTTTACCGTAGCCTTGTTCAGTTGTCGGTAGTCAATGTAAAGTCTCATTGAACCGTCCTTCTTTCGAACAAACAATACTGGAGCACCCCAAGGAGAAACACTCGGTCTGATGTAACCCTTGGCCAGTAAATCTTCTAACTGATCTTTCAATTCTTTCAATTCAATCGGCGCCATTCTGTATGGAGCTCTAGAAATCGGAACTGTACCTGGTACCAATTCAATGCTGAAGTCTATCTCTCGAACTGGAGGCAAACCCGGAATCTCATCTGGAAAGACATTAGCAAACTCGCATACCACTGGCAAATCTGCCAATGATGGGCTCGGTTTCAGTACGTCAACTGAATACACAAGGAATCCTTCTGCTCCTTTCTGTAAAAATCGAGTCATGGATAACGTAGATATGAAAGGAATTCTAGATCTAGAACCCTTACCGTAAAATTTCCATTCATCAGCCATCTCAGGTCTGAATCTCACAATCTTCTGGAAACGATCTACGGTAGCTCTGTACTTGGTCAGCATATCAATACCAATAATGCAGTCAAAATCAGACAACCCTAGTACAATACAATCTAACTCAATCTCATGTCCGTCTTACTGTAGCATACAATGGTTCACAGACGTCACTGATACAAGACCTCTCCTCAAAGGTGAAGAGACATATACTACAGATGATAATGACTCAACAGGCAATGCATGAATCAATGCAAATCGCTCAGAAATAAATGTATGGGATGCACCCGTATCAATCAATACGTAATCAGGATAAAAACATAAAGAACAGTTACCTGCAACAACATCATCTGGTGCTTCCTATGCATGTTCTTGTAATGCCCGAGAATTTTGTTATTGTAATTGGAAATGATTTGTTGGTAATAGAGATGATTATAGACGGAACGGATCGGATTGGGAAAGACGAAAGAAGACTGAATTATGTGCGCGACCCAGCCCCTCGCGCATATGTGCGACCCAGCCGGGCGCATATGCGTCAGGTAGGGACCCGCGCATATGCGCGAGTATGGCAGAGAACCTCGTGCATATGCGTGACAGGACCCGCACATATGCGTGAGTACGGCAGAGAACCTCGCGCATATGCGCCGGGAGAGGGCGCGCATATGCGCGAGCTGCCGAGAAGCCACGCGCCGAGACATAATGTCTCGCGCATATGCGCGATGCACCGAGGATGGTCGCGCATATGCGCGAGACGTGCTGCACAAAGAGAGAGCCACTTGCCCCTTACATGCATGATATATATATATATAGCAATGTTGCATTCCCTTGAGATTCAGAAAGAAGGAACCGAGAGAAGCTCTTGCAGAATTATCAAGTTCTTGAGATTAAAATTGTGATTACGAAAAATCTGTCCGTCCGATTTTCGATCTGAGTTTATTTCTGTGATCCTCATATCAACGGCTTCGCACGATCGTAAGTTTTCTTATGTTTTGATATGATTCGAAAATATGATATTGAAGGAATCAGATGTGATTCATATATGGTGTTCTTGCGATATTAGACATCGTATAATCGAAACCAGATTGAAGAACAGATACCGTATGAAATCGTTATGATTTTCAGAATGGATTTGATTGAGATTTGATATCAGAATTTTATTATTATTGATTATGAGTTGTGGGAATTGATATATGTTGATTTGTATTACTGGGTATATTGAGATTGTGCAGTTATGCCGTTGAAACAGAATTTAATTGAGTTCTGATTTTATCCAGTATTGATTTGAATGATGTATTGATACTATACCCCTCAATATTTTCATTGCCAGATTGAGTATTGACCGATTCAAATTCGAGACTTCGACTTCGTCAGATCGATAGAAAGAAAGGTATAAATCAATGTTGAACCGGGATGATACGACTCGAGTTTGATTTAACTTGAGTTTTCCAAAATCACATACTTTACTGTATTGCATTGATATTTGCAATTTATGAGATTAATATGCATAGTCTATTGATTTATAGCAAAGGAGTCATGGGCGTATGTGCCTAGTCATGGGTGGATGTGCCTAGTCATGGGCTGATGTGCCTTGTTATTGGCTGAGTTGCCAAGTCTTCGGCTGAGTCGCCAAGACACCGGACGTTTGGTTATATCGATGTTGCGTAGAAGTAGACCGCCTTGTATTGCGGAGATTCAATCGACAGGACCAAAGTCCGGGAATAGAAACGTACCGCCACCCCGATCGGGAGAGTATGTGGGAGTTTTGTTACATTTTTATTCAAACCGGGATCCCTAGATTAGAGATGAGTCGAGTCTGAGATGACGAGTCCAGAGTTGATTTACAGTTTTATATCAAGTCATGTCTTTCAGATTGTGATACATGTTATGGATATCTGTTTCATGTTTTTATATCTGTTTATATGATTGCATGTATACGTTGTTTATACTGGGAATGTAATTCTCACCGGAGTTATCCGGCTGTTGTTGTGTTTGTATGTGTGCATGACAATAGGTGGTACAGGATCAGGGTCAAGAAGAGGATGAGAGATTACAGTTAGCGTGGAGATTCGGACCCAGAATTAGAATAGGCTTCAGCACTTGACATATAGTAGTTGTATCCTAGTCTGATTTTAATGTAATTGTACAAGATTTATACTGTTATATTGATGTTTATATCAGATTGATTTTATTATGTTCCGCACTTGAATGTTAAAAAAAAAATTTAGACCCAGTTTATTAAATTGATCCAATTATTCCCAAGAACGGTTAAGAAATGAATTAACGTCTGGGTCCCCACAGCAGGTGGTATCAGAACAGTAGGGTATTTTAGCCTGAGATAAAAGATAGTGAGCGGGGTAGAATGATTTTTCTTCCTTGCTTTTGATTGCTAGCATGTTTTACTGCTTTGAAATGCATGTTTACCTGATTATTTGATTTAATTGCAAACATGTGTTATTGAGAATGAATCAGAACCGATTCTTGCTCAGCAGTAAGATGATCAGAGGAGGACTGAAACAAGTTTGTTGTATTTGGTTACTAATCCTTTTGGTAATCAGATATACCTCCTCGAAGAATTCCAGAACTGGGTAGTATTTTGACTAATCCAATGGATATGTCCGCAACTCCGATGGAAACACTATTGAAGAGGTTTCAGTCATTTCAACCGCCGATTCTGAAGGGTACTGAGACGGCTGGTGATTGTGAGATTTGGCTAGATGATATAGAAATGATGTTTGATTCACTTGATTACCCAGATGAACGTAGAGTTAAACTGATTGGGCACCAGTTACACGAGGTCGCGAAGAGTTGGTGGCTCGCAACCAAGGAAACCTTAGAACAGCGTGGTACGGTGATTACGTGGAAAATCTTCAAAACTGAATTTTATCAAAGATTTTTCCCAGTATCATACAAGAAAGACAAGGTTGCAAAGTTTAGCAAATCTGAGACAGGGTCTGTTGAATATTGAAGAATATGTGGCCAAGTTCTCTACCTTGCTATGTTTTGCTCCTCACATGGCTGGGAATGATAAAGTTGTAGCTGATCAGTTCATTAATGGATTGAATCCGGAGATATTTACATTAGTAAATGTTGGGCGACCGCATAATTTTGCCGATGCCTTGAACAGAGCAAAGGGAGCTGAGGAAAGTTTGATCCAACAGCGAGGAATGTCATATATTGTTCAACCACAAAAACAGCAACAGTCTCCAGCTCAATTCTTGCAATCCTCTCCTAGACTTGATAGTGGCAGTAGTAGCCGCGGAAAGAAAGATAAGCTGAAAGCTAGAGGAAAACAGTTTAAAAAATCGGGAAGTAGTTCATCTAGTTCCAATGGCTCACGACAGACCGATTCTGGCCAGGGTTATACAGGGGTTTATTGCAGAACTTGTGGAGGAAGACATCCCACAGAGCAATGCCGAAGTGTGTTTGGTAGTTGCAACGTCTGTCGACAGCCAGGACACTTTGATAAAGTTTGTCCACAGCGAGGTTCCCAGGGATCCCAGGGAGCAGAATCATCTGGATCAGTGGCACAGCCTAATAGACGATCATCTATTGTTCACTCTTTCCAGCCACCCTCTACCCAGTCACAGCCAAGGCCAGGAGGAAGCCAGACAGTTAGCCAACCTCCTAGACAGTAGGCCAGAGTGTTACATTGACCGAGGAACAGGCCCAGGACGCATCTGATGATGTAATTGCAGGTAATTGTTTCCTGTGTGGTTATCCTGCATATGTATTGATAGATACTAATGCATTCCATACGATTATCTTTGAACGAATTGCATTGATATATGCTTTGCCTTTTGAATACTTATATACTGTAGTATGTATCTTTTCATCTTGGGGAGAGGTTTGATTTCAGTGAATGATGTTAAACATTGTATGCCACAGTATGACGGGCATGAGATTGAGTTAGATTGAGTTATACATGTGTGGTCTGATTTTGATTGTATTATCGGTATTGATATGCTGACCATGTACAAAGTTACCGTTGATTGTTTTCATAAGATTGTGAGATTCAGACCTGAGATGGCTGAAGAATGGAAATTTTACGGTAAGGGTTCTAGATCGAGAATTCCTTTGATATCTGCTATGTCTATGACTCGATTATTACAGAAAGGAACATAGGGATTCCTTACGTATTCAGTTGACGTACTGAAATCGAGCCTATCATTGGCTGATTTTCCAGTGGTATATGAGTTTGCTGATGTTTTCCCAGATGAGATTTCGGAATTGCCTCCAATCCGAGAGATAGATTTCAGCATTGAATGCGTACCAGGTACAGTTCCTAACTTTAAAATACTGGACAGGATGATACTGACTGAATTGAAAGAGTTGAAAATGCAGTTGGAAGATGTACTGGACAAGGGTTACACCAGACCGAGTGTTTCTCCTTGGGATGCTCTAGCTATGTTGATGGGCTTAATGAACCGTGTATTTCAGAAGTATTTTTATGATTTTGTGATTATATTTATTGATGATATTCTGATATATTCGAAGAATGCGATTGATCATGCTGAGCATTTGAGAACAATATTGAAAATTTTGAGGGCTAAGAAACTGTATGCCAAGCTTTCTAAATGTGAATTTTGGCTGAGACATGTTGTATTTTTGGGGTATATCCGAAGATGGTATATCGGTTGATCCTAGCAAAGTGAGGCCATGATCAGTGGGCCAAGACCGACAATAGTGTCAGAAATTCGCAGTTTTATGAGTTGGCAGGCTATTATCGACGATTGGTGTTTTGAATTGATTGAAAATTTCTGTTTTTCTTAATCAAGATTTGAAATAGATTGTAAACCGTTGAGATTATATGCTGTTCAAGTCAAACCAGAGCTAATTTTGAGAATTAAAGCGGCTCAGAAAATGGATTAGGATGTTCAGAATTCGATTGCGATAATCAGAGTAGGGCATCGATCCGAGTATCAGGTTTGTGACAGTGTGTTATATGTGAATAATCGTCTTATTGTGCCAGATGTTTCAGATTTGAAACGACAGATATTGTCAGAAGCGCATAGCAGTCGATTTAGTATTTGTCCTGGTAGCAGGAAAATGTACAATGATTTGAAAAGACAGTTTTAATGGAAATAGCTGAAAGCTGATATTTCTGAATTTGTATCCAAGTGTCTGAATTTCCAACAGGTAAAAGCGGAAAGAAAGAAACCAGGAGGTCTGTTACAGAGTTTTTCCATTCCTGAATGGAAATGGGATTACATTTCCATGGACTTTGTGACGAAGTTACCGCATTCCTCCCGAGGTTGCGATGCGATTTAGGTTGTGATTGACAGATTGATCAAATCTGCATGTTTTATTCCGTATAAGATGATGTACATACATGACCAGATGGCACAGATTTATGTCAGAGAAATGGTCAGACTGCATGGAGTGCCGAAGTCGATTGTATCAGACCGTGATCCTCGGTTTACTTCGCACTTTTGGCACAGTTTATAGCAAGCTCTAGGTACGAAGTTACATCTGAGTACCGCATATCATCCACAGACCGATGGACAGTCAGAGCGGACTATCCAGACATTGGAGGATATGTTGAGAGCTGTAGTGCTACATTTTGGTACTAGTTGACAAGATTCATCGCCACTTTTTGAGTTTTCGTACAACAACAGCTATCAAACGAGCATAGAGATGATACCATTTGAAGCGTTGTACGGTAAGAAGTGCAGATCCCCTCTTTATTGGAATGATATCTCTGAGGTACCTGAGATTGGACCTGACATGATTAGAGATATGACCGAGAAAGTGAAGCTGATTCAGAATAGAATGAAGACAGCTCAAGATAGAAAGGCCAAATATGCCAAGGTTTGTCGTAGACCGTTGGTATTTGAGGCAGGATACAGAGTATTCTTGAGGATTCCTTAGTTCAGAGGCGTTGTCAAATTTGGCAAGAAAGGGAAGTATATTCCCGATGCTTCACATATTTTTCAGCCAGATGAGGCAGAACTAGAGGAGACTTTGAGTTATTTCGAGAAGCCGATCCAGATTTTCGATCGCAAAGAAAAACAACTCAGAACAAAAACTATTCCGCTTGTGAAAGTTCAGTGAAGTCGTCATGGCATCGAAGAAGCTGCGTGGGAGACTGAATCAGATATGAGACAGAAATTTCTAGAATTATTTCACTGATGTGAGTTTCTTATTTAGTTTCTATTCTCTATTCCTTATTGTATCTGATTTGTTATCTGAGTTGATTGCCTGTGATTTCGGGGACGAAATAAGATTTTAGGGGGGAAGAAATGTAATTCCCGAGAATTTTGTTATTGTAATTTGAAATGATTTGCTGATAATGGAGATGATTATAGACGGAACGGATCGGACCGAGAAAGACGAAAGAAGACTGAATTATGTGCGAGGACTGAACCCCTCGCGCATATGCGCGACCCAGCCGGGCGCATATGCGCGAGATAGGCAGAGAACCTCGCGCATATGCACCGGGAGAGGGCGCTGCATATGCGCGAGCTGCCGAGAAACCACGCGCCGAGACATAATGTCTCGCGCATATGCGCGATGCACCGAGGATGGTCGCGCATATGCGCGAGACGTGCAGCACAAAGAGAGAGCCACTTGCCCCTTACATGCATGATATATATTGCCCCTTACATGCATGATATATATATATATAGCAATGTTGCATTCCCTTGAGATTCAAAAAGAAGGAACCGAGAGAAGATCTTGGAGAATTATCAAGTTCTTGAGATTAGAATTGTGATTACGAAAAATCTGTCCGTCCGATTTTCGATCTGAGTTTATTTCTGTGATCCTCGTATCAACAGCTTCGCACGGACGTAAGTTTTCTTATGTTTTGATATGATTTGAAAATATGATATTGAAGGAATCATATGTGATTCATATATGGTGTTCTTGCGATATTAGACATCGTATAATCGAAACCAGATTGAAGAACAGATACCGTATGAAATTGTTATGATTTTAAGAATGGATTTGATTGAGATTTGATATCAAAATTGTATTATTATTGATTATGAGTTGTGGGAATTGATATCTGTTGATTTGTATTACTGGGTATATTGAGATTGTGCAGTTATGCCGTTGAAACCGAATTTGATTGAGTTCTGATTTTATCCAGTATTGATTTGAATGGTGTATTGATAATATACCCCTCGATATTGTCATTACCAGATTGAGTATTGACCGACTCAAATTCGAGACTTCGACTTCGTCAGATCTACAGAAAGAAAAGTATAAATCAATGTTGAACCGGGATGATACGACTCGAGTTTGATTTGACTTGAGTTTCCCAAAACCATATACTTTACTGTATTGCATTGATATTTGCAATTTATGAGAATGATATGCTTAGTCTATTGATTTATAGCAAAGCATGTGTCGAGTCAAGGCGGATGTGCCTAGTCATGGGTGGATGTACCTAGTCATGGGCTGATGTGCCTTGTTATTGGCTGAGTTGCCAACTCTTTCGCTGAGTCGCCAAGACATCGGACATTTGGTTATATCGATGTTGCGTAGAAGTAGACCGCCTTCTATTGCGGAGATTCGATTGACAGGACCAAAGTCCAGGAATAGGAACGTACCGCCACCCCGATCGGGAGAGTAGGTGGGAGATTTGTTACGTTCTTATTCAAACCGGGATCCCTAGATTAGAGATGAGTCGAGTCTGAGATGAAAAGTCCAGAGTTGATTTACAGTTTTATATCGAGTCATGTCTTTCAGATTGTGATACATGTTATGGATATCTGTTTTCTTGCTTTTATATCTGTTTATATGATTGCATGTATACGTTGTTTGTACTGGGAATGTAATTCTCACCGGAGTTATCCGGCTGTTGTTGTGTTTGTATGTGTACATGATAACAGGTGGGACAGGATCAGGGTCAAGAAGAGGATGAGAGATTATAGTTAGCGTAGAGATTCGGACCCAGAAGTAGAATAGGCTTCAGCACTTGACATATAGAAGTTGAACCCTAGTCTGATTTTATTGTAATTGTACAAGATTTGTACTTTTATGTTGATGTTTATATCAGATTGATTTTATTATGTTCCGCATTTGAATGTTTAAAAAAAAAAATTTAGACCCAGTTTAATAAATTGATCCAATTATTCCCAAGAACGATTAAGAAATGAATTAGCGTTCGGGTCCCCACAGGCCTCTACTGTGACTGATAGTAGTCGGTGGTGGTTGTAAGGAGTGAACAGCAGATGCTCGTCTATCAGTCTGAGCCACTGATCCAGATGATTCTGCTCCCTGGGATCCCTGGGAATCTCTCCGTGGACAAACTCTAGCAAAATGTCCCTGCTGTCTGCAAATGCAGCAACTACCAAATACTCCTTGGCATTGTTCTGTGGGATGTCTCCCTCCGCAAGTTCTGCAATAGACCCCTGTACTACTCTGGCTCTGTCGTGAACCACTGGAGCTAGATGAAGTGCTCCCTGACTTCTTGAATTGTTTTCCTCGGGCTTTCAAATAGTCTTTCTTCCCACCACTGCTACTGCCACTCTCAAATCTGGGAGGGGGTTGCTGGAATTGAGTAGAAGGTGGTTGTTGTGGTCTCGGTGTTGGATGAACATACGAAGCTCCTTCCAGTCTCATCAGACCCGCTTCTGCTCCTTTGGCTCTATTCAGGGCATCAGCAAAATTATTCGGTCTTCCAGTGTTTACCAATGTAAAAATCTAAGGATTCAACCCATTGATAAACTGATCAGCAACAGCTTCATCATTCTCCGCCACATGTGGAGCAAAATGCAACAAGGTAGAGAACTTGGCCACATACTCTTCAATGTTCAACTAGCCCTGTCTCAGATTAGCAAACTCTGCTCCCTTGTCTTTCCTATACAATATTGGGAAAAATCTTTGATAAAATTCATTCTTAAAGATTTTCCAAGTAATAACTGTACCTCGATATTCCAAAGCCCGCTTCGTCGTGAGCCACCAGTTCTTTGCAACATCATGCAATTGGTGCCCAATCAGTCTGATTCGTCGCTCAACTATATAATCCAATTAATCAAACAGAATTTCTATATCATCTAGCCAACTCTCACAGTCAACTGAAGTCTCAGTGCCTTTCAAAGTCGGTGGTTTGAACGACTGAAATCTCTTCAGCAAGGTTTCCATAGGAATTGTTGTGACATCCATCGGAGTATTCAAGGTACTACCCTGTTCTGGAGTTCTTCGAGGAGGCATATCTTATTATCAAAAGGGTTAGTAATCAAATTTGACAAATCTGTCTCAGTCCCCTTCTGATCATCTTACCTCTGATCAAGAATCGGTTCTGATTCATTCTAAATAACACATGTTTACAATTAACTCAGATAATAAAGTAAACATGTATCAAAGCAGTGAAACATGCGATAGCACGACAGCATTTCAAAATCAGAAAAGAAAATTCAAATACCCCGCTCACTCTCTTCTATTCCAGTCTAAGGAACCTATTGCTCTGATACCACCTGCTGTGGGGACCCGAACCTAATTCGTCTTCTTAATCATTATTATGATCAATTAATTAATTTGGGTCTAAATTTTTTTAAAAAAAATACATAAGTGCGGAACATATGATAATCAGTCTAATATAAACATCGAAATTAAAGTACAAGTCTTGTACAAATACATTTATCTCAACTAAGGTTCAACAACAATACATCAAGTTATGAAAGCCAATCTACTTCTAAGTCCGGATCTCCATGCTAATCCTGATCTCTCATCCTCTTCTTGACCCTGATCCTGTCCCACCTATTGTCATGCACATATACAAACACAACAACAGCCGGATAACTTCGGTGAGAAATATATTCCCAGTATAAACAATGTATACATGCAATCATATAAACAGATATAAAAGCATGAAACAAATATCAATAACATGTATCATAATATGAAAGACATGAATCGATATAAAACTGTAAATCAAACTCTTGACGCATAATTTCAGACTCGACTCTTCTCTAATCTAGGGATCCCGGTTCCTGGACTTTGGCATACTATATCGAATCTCAGCAATAGAAGTCGATCTGCTCCTAAGCAACATCGATATAAACCAAACATCCAGTGTCTTGGCACCTCCGGCAAAGACTTGGCACCTTAGCCAATGACTAGGCACATCCGCCCATGACTCAATACATGCTTTGCTATAAATCAATAGACTAAGCATATCAATCTCATGAATTGCAAACATCAATGCAATAAAGTAAAGTATGTGGTTTTGGGAAACTCAAGTCCGATCTAACTCGAGTTGTATCTTCCCGGTTCAACATTGATTTATACATTTTCTTTGTCGATCTGACGAAGTCGAAGTCTCGAATTCGAATCTATCAATACTCAATCTGGCAATGACAATATTGAGGAGTACAATATCAACATACAACTCAAATCAATACTGGATATAATCAGAACTCAATCTAATTCTGTTTCGACGGCATAACTGCACAATCTCAATATACCCAGCAATACCATATCAGCATTCATAATCAATCAAAAAACACAATCTGATACCAAATCTATATAATCTCAATCAAATTCAATCTTAAAATGATAACAAATTCATACGGTATCCGTTCTTCAATCCGGTTTCGATTATACGATGACAACAAACTCAGGAACAGATAATATCAATCATATCATGATTTCTTCCATATCAGATTATCAAATCATATCAAAACATAAGAAAACTTACGTCCTTTTGAAAACTTGATCGAGAGGAGCACAAAACTCAAGTCGGATTGAAATTCTAACGGGCGGATCTTCGCAACCAAATTCTAGTATCAAAAGGAATCGAAGCTTTCCCAGCGATTTCTCGTTCTTTTCTCTTGTTAAAGCTGAAGGAATGAAGTTATATTATATATATCATGCATGGCAAGGAGTAAGTGGCTTCATGTATGTACTGCACGTCTCGCGTATATGCGCGACCTTCCTCGGCGCATATGCGCGAGGCCTACTGGTCTCGACATTTTCCATTTCCTCAGCTCGCGCATATGCGCGTCCCCTTCCGGCGCATATGCGCGAGGTTCTCTGCCATACTCGCGCATATGCGCGGGTCCTGGTCGCGTATATGTGCGAGGTTCTCTGCCTACCTCGTGCATATGCGCTCCGCTTGGTCGCGAATATGCGCGAGGGTTTCAGTCCTCGCACATAATTCAGTCTTCTTTTGTCTTTTCCGGTCTGATCTTTTTCGTCTATAATCACATCAATTATCAACAAATCATTTCAGATTACAATAACAAAATTCTCGGGCATCACAATAAATCTTCTTATTTCAACAATTTTTTTTTCTTTTTTGCTCATCTTCTCAGCTGCCGAGCTATTGCTTCGTTTTTTTTCTCTAGCTTCTTGCTCGTAACTTTCTTGGTTCCTTAGTATGTGAAGAGATTGATTCTAGCTTTATTTCAGTTCAAGGGAAGCTTTTGAAGATAATCCCTAAGCCTAGGTTTTAAATTTTTTTCATGGTAGTAGAAGTTGGTTTCTGTTTTCGAATTGAAGGTTTTGGCTTCTGATTTTCGGGTTTTTGTGTGGTTTGCACTAAGAATCCTTACTTGTGGTTCAAATAGAACTTATAGCTCTATGTGTAAGCTTTTTTTAGCCGCTGACAAAATTGAATTCCAGTTAAAAACGGATTTGACATGATTTTTCTATCAAAAGGTGTCAAAAGGGAATTCTGTGTAGGAGCTCCGTAGATTAGCCACTGTATTTCGAGTTTATGACATTTATGCGCTCAGATTCTGAACTTGTGATTCAAATAAGAGTAGTAGAGCTATGTGTTGTCTTCGTATTGATACAAGAATCGTTAAATTCCATTAAGAATTGTAATAGTTATGCTTTTGCCGAAACTGCTCAGTACAGACTGATGTCCGCGAATTGTGTTGGTTGTAGCGTTTCTTGTTAATTCTGGGATTTATCTATTAGGATTATAGAAATGGTTTCTTCTAGGAAAACTTATATATTTGAGTTTTCTTTCATCTCCAATTGACGAATATTGATTTGAGTTAATGATGAGTTAGATATGAATTTTATGCTCATAGGTGTCAAACTTGGATCTGTCACAGAACTCATTTCTCATAGTTTCTGGTTTTGGGCGGTTTTCAGTGTTGAGATGATTGAATTTCTTTCTGATGTCTTCTGATGAAATATGTTATTTTGAGTTAGGATTCCAGCCATGTATGATAAGTGTGTTTTGGTTAAGTTTTGGTTGAGTTATGACCTTAAAACCGAGCTTAGGTCCAAGCTGGAATTAGTAACTTGTTTTTGGCTAAGAGTTGAATCTTTATTTGATGGAAATAAACTATTTGCCACAGGTTTTAATAGCCAGGAAGCTCCAAGGAGTTCATAAACTATTGTGGTAATTTAATTTGAAGGTTAAGTTACGGATTGATCGATTTTTTACAACGTCTATAACGACGTGTAATTTAATTGATATGATTTTATGAGAATTATGTGTTTATGTGCTCTTTGTGCTATTTGAGTGTATTTTAAGATTATTCCTCATTTCTTAAAATAATTGTGCTTTTTTATATTGGAATAATTGTGGATTTATATGCATTGTTGAGCACGCATTCATATCGAGCCATGACTTCGTTGTTTCCGATATTTCTGTTTACTCTTGGATGAGTTATTTAGACATCAGAGCCGAGGGCGTTTAAGTGTCACACCTCTGATGACTAGCGGAAGGGCCGAGCAGTTCTGCAGGTTGACAGACCTAACGCAGATGTACAGGACCGAGGGCGTATTTGGCACGTCACACCCCTGGCACATGTGGCCACATTTGTTACTATCGCTTCTTTGGATCCAGTTTGATACCCGAGATTATTGGTACCCTACAAGCATTGCATTGCATGGATTTCATTACATGTCATTTATTTATGATGTAATTCATTTGATCTTCGTACTGGGGTTTGACCCCTGTCCCTCGGGGCTGTTGTGGTTTGTTTTGTGATTCCATGGCAGGTTATACAGGTGGTTCTGATACGGCTGGCGGATCGTCTTCCAGTGGAGCCCAGTGAGTCGGTTTGAGTTGGGAGTCCCCATATATTTATTCTATATATTTAGTCATTTTACCGAGGAGATGCTTCGTGTATTTGTATGGTTGTATTATTGAGTGTTGATATAAAGGCCTCATTAAATTCGTGTTTGAAAATTTGCCAAAAAATTTTAAATTTTTCTTTATAAATAATTAAAATGCCTCATTAAATAATTAAAATGTCTCATTCATAGTTCAACTGATAGATAAAGTTTAATATTCAAAATAGCAGCGGAAGTAAATATTTGTTTGCAAAATAACAATTTAAAATAATCCAACAAAGGTAAAATGTTTGAGCATAAAATAGTAAATGCTGAAATGAGGTCCTCGGTTTCCACTACTGCTGACCCAATATGGCTCACTGGTCCTCGCCCTCGATCCCGACCTTATCAGTACCTACAACAATCAAGTCTAGTGAGTCTAACGACTCAGCATGCATATATCGTAAATAACAAGTAATAATAATAAACTCGCATGCAAAGTAAAAATATCGTGTCTAGTTATTATAATACTAGCATAACTGAACTGAAAATCGCATCATGAATAATTATAAATATGTGCATAACTGAACTGAAATTCGTAAGTGAAATGTTTGCTCCGTAGAGCCCGGTCATAAAATAGCATGTAATGATTTTCTGTTGAGATTATGTTCTACGCAAGTGGTCCCCTGAAGTTAATTGAACTGAACCGGTAAGTGACCACCGGGTGATGTAATATCGTCTGATCAGACTAATGCCACAGTATACTGGGTGGAACTGAACTGAAATGAACCGGTAAGTGACCATCGGGTGAAGTAATAATCCCATGATAGTGAAGTGGCCACAAGCAATCTCGCATAAATCTCAAAAATGAATATTTTATATTTTTATGCACGTAATATAATTAAATGGCATAATTAATATCCTGTATTATTTTACCACATGGGTTGGATCGTTCCCAGGCTCGCTGCGAACCAAATCTAACATGAAAAATATGCAAATTGTTTAACTTGACCAAACTTTGTAATTGACTCCAAAAAAACGAGACAATTACGCCCAATGACTTAGTATTTAATCATAACTCCATGCAAACCCGAACCAACACCGAAACATAATTTAGTCATGATTAAAATACTCTTAAAATGATGAAATGATGCTCCTAAAATTTCAGTATATCGAATTTTGGTGAATGGAGGCCAAAAACATGAAACGCTCTTTCGAGAGTCACTTTGGCACATTGCACAGTAAATTCTTGTACGACCTCTAAACTTAACTGAATCACAAACGGCAAAAAATACGGCCTTCCTAACTTGATGAGGTACTGTCCAGTCCATGGTCATAGGCTAAAACCCAACCGAGAACTCGAAACTCACCTTTGAACCGCAGCACACTTGCTGTCAAAATTACAGCAGCAGTGTTAGCGTTCCATTGCGTCGTTTGCAAGGCTAATGGCCATTGGGGCTTGAACCACTGACCAGAACCTCTTACCAACATCTTAAGGAATGGTTTGAACCATGGCCAAGGGCCCTAGGCCAGACACAATCCAAACCACACCATGAATCACCTGAAAAATCCCACCCGAGAGGCACCCTTGCGTGCGTGGGGTGTATTGCTTCCGTTGCTGTCCCGTGTCATTCCAGTGGTCATTTCATTGACCATGGCATAATCTAGACATCAAGAGGTATGGTATGAACCGTGGCTAAGGGCTAGAAAGCCAACCAAGATCTACACCACACTAAATACTCGAAAGTACACATGCAGGAAAAATGAAGGGCCGAGGGGGCTGTTATTGTTTTGATTTAAAAACCGATTCCATCGTGGACCAAGCCTCAAAAGGCCGACTTGGTCATGTCTCAGACATAATAAGGAGGTGTTCTAACCATGGCTATAGCCCCTAGGGCAGCCAAGATCAGAAACGTTCTCCCTTGACAGCAAACAAAAAAAATCGAGATTCATTGTGACAATATGGAGGAGTTGCTGTCGTTTCTAACTTTCCAGCGTGTATGGGGCTTGAACGAATGGACCAATATGATCCTAACATGTCCTAGTACATGTCTAGATGCAGCCTTGGGAGCCTGGACGTGAGCCAACCCCTGAACCATCAAAACCAAGCAGAAACGTTAAGTGCACAAGGGAGGCAAGAAAATTCTGTGCATGCTTCAAAACTTGTTGTCATGCATTTCGGTTTTCATGGTTAAAAATCAAGCACATGGGATGTTAAAATCCGTATATGACTAGATTGAGGAGCATATAAAAACATATACATGCCTGGATTTTTGTTTTGAAGAAAACAAAAGACAAACAACGATGCTGCGCGGAGGAGACGGAGTGTTCTTCTTTTCTCACTTTCTCTCTTGTTTTACCTTGCTTGGGGACTCACGATTTCTTGCTGAAATGTTCAGAGTTTTCGAGAATATGGGGTGAGGGAAATGTGTAGGAATGAATGGGAAGGTTATCAATTAAATGGGAGTTTAAATGTCAAGGTAAAATCTTTTCTATCCTAGTGTTTGTGAGATAAGGAAATTGCTATGATTTGATTTGATTTCATGGTGAGTGGCCGATTTCCTCATGTCAAATAAGGGTAGGAAAATTGCTTAATGATTAATTATTGAAGATTAAAGGTGAGGAGATTATCTCCCAAGAAAAGAATAAGGGATGATATCAAAAATGGTGATTTGCCAAAAATTAAATCTTTTAAATTGAAGTGGCCGATTTTTACTAGATAAATGGGTTTGAAATATTGCCAAATTATTAATTATTGGAGAATTAAAATTGTGGAAATCATTCAACCATGAAGGGATAAGGAAAGGTATCAAAGTTTGTGAGTTGTCAACTTATTTAAATCTTGTAGGGGAGGTGGTCGAATTCTTTGATTAGAATGGGGTGGAATATTGCCTAATTAATAGTTATTGAAGATTTAAAGTTGAAGGAATTATCTACAAGAAATGGTTAAGGAAAGAATCAAGATGGAGAGTTGACAATATATTTTAAATCTCCTAATGGGGTAGCCGATTTTTATCATTTAAAAAGGATGGAAATGTTGCTTAGATAATGTATTTTAAATCTTTAGAGTTTAATCCACCCATTAAATATTTTAATGAATTAATAAATTGATTATGGTATAACCTTATCTTGCATGCATGGCTAAATATTTGAATTACATAAATAATTCCTTAAACACCCTTTTACATTAAATTAACTTATTATTTATCTTAAATAAATTTTAGGAATGATTTCTTAATATTAAATTTTATCTCAAACTCCAACTCCAGTCCGGTCTCACTCAATTAACTGAAAAGGTAACAATTAAACTACTGCAATAAAATAATTAAATTTAAAGAAAAGCATTTAAATTCTCATGCAATAAAATCATATCTAAATACTAGAATTATGCATGGCTTATACGTAGTCTAATTTACGGGTTCTACAACCCTTCCCCTCCCCCCCCCCTCCCAAGAAATTTCGTTCTCAAAATTAAAACTCACCGAATAACTCGGGAATCTCTGGCTCAAACTCTCACGTAGCTTCCTCCTCTGAATGGTTAAGCCATTTGACTTTCACTCGCTTAACCAGCTTGTTACGAAGCTTCTTCTCCTGGCTGTCTAAGATCTGCACTGGTCTCTCTTCATAAGACAGGTTCGGAGCAAGCTGCAACGGCTCAAAGTTCAAGACATGCGAAGGATTTGCCATATACTTCCTCAGCATAGAGACGTGGAACACATTGTGTACTCCGGCCGGATTTGGCGGAAGAGCCACACGATAAGCTAGCGTCCCAACTCTGTCGAGGATCTCAAATGGTCCAATGAATCTCGGACTGAGCTTTCCTTTCTTCAAAATTCGCATGACACCCTTCATAGATGCTACTTTCACAAAAACATGGTCGCCAACGGCAAACTCTAAATCTCTCCTTCTCTGATCTGCATAGTTTTTCTGTCGATTCTGAGCAGTCCTCATCCTATCACGGATCTTGACTACTACCTCGGCAGCCTGCTGAATAATCTCCGGACCCAACTCTGATCTTTCTCCTACTTCATCCCAATGAACCGGAGATCTACACTTACGACCATACAGTGCTTCAAACGTTGCCATACCTATAGATGACTGGAAACTGTTGTTATAGGTGAACTCTACCGATGGTAAGTTCGACTCCCAATTTCCTGAGAAATCAATGACACAAGCCCAGGGAAGATCCTCCAAGATCTGAATAACTCGCTCTGACTGCCCATTTGTCTGAGGGTGGAAAGCTGTGCTAAACAGCAACTTCGTACCCATCGTCGAATGCAAATTCTTCCAAAATGAGGAAGTGAATCTGGGGTCTCTGTCAGATACGATAGAAACTGAAATACCATGAAGTCGGACTATCTCTCGGATATACAGCTCTGTATACTGAATCATGGTGAAAGTCGTCTTAATGGGCAAGAACTGCGCTGATTTGGTAAGACGATCAATAATCACCCAGATAGCATTTGACCCTCTGACTTACTTCGGCAAACCGGTCACGAAATCCATGGTAACATTCTCCCACTTCCACTCGGGAATGGGAAGAGGCTTGAGCAAACCTGCTGGTCTCTGATGCTCTGCCTTCACTAACTGACAAGTCAGATGTAATGGACCGTATTTCGTATTCATATTTTAGCGGAATTATTAAAAATTTTCTAAATAAGTAATTATCTTGCCTCATTTATAAAATAAACATGTAAATAATTTTAACTTTAAAATAACAGCGGAAGCAAATACTGTTTTCAAACAACAACTTTAAGAATATATCCAACGTATTAAAACTGAGTTTGAACAATAAAGGTAAATAAACTAAAACATGAGGTCCTCGGGTTTGCTACTGCTGCCTAAGATAGATCACTGATCTACGCCCTCCGTCTCGACCCCATTAGTACCTACAACAATCAAGTCTAGTGAGTCTAAAGACTCAACATGTATATATCGTGAATAACAAGTAAATATATCATAAAATCGCATGCAACGTAAAAATATGGTATCGTAAAGCGTACAATGAAAGTCGTATCATGAATAATTATAACTACGTGCATATCTGAAAATCCTACGTAAAATCTTTGCTCAATAGAGCTCTGTCATATCATAACATAACTTTCTGATAGAGATAATGTTTCTAAGCAAGTGGCCATAACATAACATGAGCGCCTGATCAGACTAAACCACAGTATACTGGGCGGTAGAGATCACCACAGGCCTTGGACTGGATATCCGTACCCATACATAATCGTAAACCGGTCGTAAGTCACCGGGTGGAGAGGTCCTCGGTTGCGCCTACCGACTTCCAAACCCATAAATATAAGGTGGCCACAAGACATATCGCATATATCTCAAAAATAAACATTTTATATTTTTGTGCACGTAATATAACTATAACCTTGTTTTACCGGATGAGTTGGATCGTTCCCAGGCTTGCTGCGACTTAATTCTAATATGTGACACATGCAATAAATCTTATCTTGACCAAAACTTGACAATCGAACCAAAAACGAGACGATTATGACCAACCAATTAATTTTTCAATCATGGCTTCGTACCAACCCGAACCAACATTAAACCGACGTTTAACCATGATTAAAATACCCCGAACATACTGAAAAATATTCATGATGATAGCTGTACACGAAAATTGGTGAATGGAATCCAAAAACATAAAACACTCTTTCGAGAGTTATTTTGGCACATTGCACCGTAAATTCTCGTACGACCTCTAAACTCAACCGAATCACAAACGGCCAAAAACATGACTTTCTAACCCATTAAGGTACTGTCCAGTCCAAGGCCATGGGCTAAAAGCCAACCAAGAACTCAAACAAGCACCAAAACCGAAACTGAAAGTTGCTGTCAAAATACAGCAGTAGCAGCTTGTGTGTTTGTGGTGTAAACTCTGAAATTTAATGACCATTGGCTTGAACCACCGACCAAAGACTCTTACCAACATCCTAAGTCATGGCTTGGACAATGGCTAAGGGCTAAAAGCCAACCACAACTCAAGCAAACACCTAGGACATTCACAGCATACCAGCCGAGAGCACCACTTGTTGTGTAGTGTGTTGTATTGAAATATTTTACTATCTTGTCTCGTTCAAAGGGCCATTTGATCGACAATGGCTCGATCTAGACATGATGTCGAGTTGTATGAACCATGGCTATGGGCTAGAAGCCAACCATAATCCAAGCAACACTCAAAAACCGAAACCATACTCATACAGAAAATCAGAATTTTAAAACCGATGGGCACTTGTCATGTTTATGTAAAAATCAGAAGGATCCGTGAACTAAGCCTGTAAAAAATGATTTGGTCATGTCCTAGACATGATAAGGAAGGGTTCTGACCATGGCTACAGTCCCTAGGACAACCAAGATTCGAACACACTCCTTAACCAACCAAGAACAAAAAAAAACCGTGGCTCAAATCTGTATCTTTGGAAAAAGTTGATGTCACTTCTGTATTTGTGAGGTTATGGATGTAAACCAATGGACCAATAACACCCTAACACACTCTAAATTATGCCTAGAAGCAGCCTTGAATGCCTGGAACCGAGCAACTCCCTGTAAGCAACAAAAACAACACAACCGTGAAATACATATCATAGGGCCGAGAAGGCTTGTGCAGATTTTCAGAACAATGCTGTCAAATTTCGAGTTGTTGCTTAAATCATGAACATATAATGGTTTAAAATTATCTATATGACTTGATTGAAGAGACAAGAAACCATATATACATGCCTGGAATATGTTTTGGCAAAACAAATCAATACGACGAATACGAGCGGCGGAACCGGAGTTGGTTTTCTCTTCTTATTTCTGCTGTTGAGTCTCGGTTCTAAGCTGCTGTTTTTCTGCTACTTTTTCGAAGGGGAGAGTATGGGTTTGCTATACAATGAAGATGAGTGTTATAGGAGGTGTTAAAGGTGTAATAATATGCATTAAGGTGGGAGGTTACAAGTGAAGGAGTGGAGTGGATTTGAATTGTTTCTTTATTCTCCTTACTGTCGATTCTTTTTCTCACTTTTGTTGCATGTTCTCTTTTATTTGTTAACACATTGAATTGAGAAAGAATTAAGTTGTATTATTGTGTTTGAATTTTATTACTAATTAAAGAATTAAAATGAGGGAATGAATTCACCTTGATGTCCATTTAGAAGTGCCTTGAATGGGGAGTTACTAACCATTTGAATGTGTCTAGTATTTGACCGAAAGTTGTCACCAATTCTTGCATGGTATAATAGTGTTTTAAATTCTTGTATTTTAATTACTTAAAGTTTAACACACTAATTATATATTTTAGTAAATTAACAATTTAGAATAGAACGTTGCATGGTTTAACTTTTAAGTATTTAAATGTTATGTTTAATTTTTTGAATATATTATACCTAAATTAATTTATCCCCATTTGTTTACATATTTTAATTTAAGCTTTAATTAAATATTGAATCTAAAAGAACTTATTTAATAATTTAACTCCAATTAATTTAATAAATCCTAAAACATTCTATTTCTTTAAATTAAATCATTCATTGCCTTAAATTAAATTTAGGAATACTTTTCTTATTATTAGTCTTACTCTAATCTCCAAACTCCGGTCCGGCCTCGCGTATTTATCCTGAAAAACTAAACATCTCTCTTTAAAATAAATAATCATGGCTTAACAATTATAGAAATGGATTAAACACTTCATATATTTATAAAAATTCATTTTTAATATAAATAATGACAATTATGCATGGCTTATTCGTAATCTGATTTTCGGGTTCTACAACTCTCCCCCCCTTAAAGAAATTTCGTCCCCGAAATTATAACTTATCGAATAACTCGGGATAACGACTCTTCATCTCTGGCTCGGATTCCCACGTAGCTTCCTCCTCCGAATGATTAAGCCATTTGACTTTCACTAGCTTGACCAATTTGTTCCGAAGCTTTTTCTCTTGCATGTCTAAGATTTGTACTGGTCTTTCCTCATAAAACAAGTTCGGAGTGAGCTGCAAAGGTTCAAAGTTCAAGACATGCGATGGATTTGCCATATACGTCCTCAACATAGAGACGTGAAACACGTTGTGTACTCCGGCCAGATTCGGCGGAAGAGCAACACGATAAGCTAACGTCCCAACTCTGTCGAAGGATCTCAAATGGTCCGATGAATCTCGGACTGAGCTTTCCTTTCTTCCCGAACCGCGTAACACCTTTCATCGGTTCTATCTTCACGAAAACATGGTCACCAACAGCAAACTCTAGATCTCTCCTCCTCTGATCTGCATAACTCTTCTGTCTACTCTGAGCAGTCCTCATCCTATCACGGATCTTGACTACTATATCAGCAGCCTGCTGCACAATCTCCATGCCCAATTCTGATCTCTCCCCTACTTCGTCCCAATGAATAGGCGATCCACACTTACGACCGTACAGTGCCTCATATGGAGCCATACCTATAGACGACTGAAAACTGTTGTTATAGGTAAACTCCACCAACGGTAGCATTGATTCCCAACTCCCGGAGAAATCTAGGACACATGCACGAAGAAGATCTTCCAAATCTGGATAACTCTCTCGGACTGACCATCTGTCTGTGGGTGGAAAGCTGTGCTAAACAACAACTTCGTACCCATAGCTGAATGTAGACTCTTCCAAAATGAGGAAGTGAATCTAGGATCTCGGTCAGACACTATATAAACGGGTATACCAAGAAGTCTGACGATCTCCCGGATATACAACTCTGCGTACTGAATCATATAGAAAGTCGTCTTAATAGGCAAGAAGTGCGCTGATTTAGTAAGACGATCAACAATCACCCATATAGCATTTGACCCTCTAACTGACTTCGGCAAACCGACAACGAAGTCCATGGTAACATTCTCCCACTTCCACTCGGGAATAGGAAGAGGCTTGAGCATATCTGCTGTTCTCTGATGTTCCGCTTTCACTAGCTGACACGTCAGACACTCGGACACAAAACGTCTGATATCCTTCTTCATTCCGGGCCACCAATATAATAACTGCAGATCTTTGTACATCTTCGTACTCCCTGGATGAATAGAGTACGCGACATATGGGCCTCAGCTAAAATATCTGCTCGGATAGAATCGCTGCTAGGAATCCAAATTCTGTCTCGATATCTCACAATACCGTCCCTAACTGTATACAAGATACTGCCCTTGGCCTCATCTCTCTGCCTCCACTTTGCCAACTGCTCGTCTGCTAACAGTCCACTTCGAATACGGTCTAGAAGAGAAGACTGAATCGTCAAAGTAGATAGACGAGGAACTCTACCTCGAGGATATGTCTCTAGTTCAAACCTCTGCATCTCAAAATGAAGAGGTCTCGAAACCACCAAATGAGCCATCACTGCGACTTTCCTGCTCAACGCATCCGCAACTATATTAGCTTTTCCAGGATGATAGCTAATGTAACAGTCATAATCTTTCACTAGCTCCAACCAACGCCTCTGCCGCATATTCAACTCTTTTTGTGTAAAGAAGTATTTGAGACTTTTGTGTTCGGTAAAGATCTGGCACTTCTCCCCGTACAAATAATGCCTCCAAATCTTCAATGCAAATACTACGGCTGCCAACTCAAGATCATGGGTAGGATAATTCTTCTCATGAATCTTCAACTGACGAGAAGCATATGCTATCAACTTTCCATGCTGCATCAATACTGCGCCTAACCCGAGTTTCGAAGCATCGGTATACAGAACAAAATCTCCGGGCCCTGAAGGCATGGCCAACACTGGTGCTGAAATAAGAGTTTTCTTCAAAGAATCGAAGCTCTTCTGACACTCATCGGTCCACACGTACTTAGCATTCTTCTTTGTCAATGACTTGAGTGAAACTGAGATGGAGGAGAATTCCTGAATAAACTTCCGATAATATCCAGCTAGCACAAGGAAACTACGGATCTCTGATGAATTTTGCGGCACAACCCATCCCCGACTGCTGTAACTTTCGCTGGGTCTACCTCAATACCACTGCTAAAAACGACGTGGCCTAAGAACGCCACCTTCTCTAGCCAGAACTCGCACTTGCTGAACTTCGCGAATAGCTTGTGCTTTTGTAGGGTCTGCAATACTGTAGTCAGATGTCGGCTGTGATCCTCTTGATTCTTTGAGTAGACGAGAATATCGTCTATGAATACTATCACGTACTGATCAAGATACGGCTGAAATACGCGATTCATGAGGTCCATGAAGATCACTGGCGCATTCGTCAAACCGAACGGCAACACAAGAAACTAGGAGTGGCCATAACGAGTCCTAAAATTAGTCTTGAGAACATCGGCGTCTTTCACCCGTAACTGATGATACCCGGAACGCAGATCTATCTTGGAGAAGACTGATGCTCCCTGAAACTGATTAAAAAAATCTTCAATCCTCGGAAGTGGGTATTTGTTCTTCACTGTAACTCTGTTCAACTCCCGATAATCAATGCAGAGCCTCATCGAACCATCCTTCTTCTTCACAAATAAAACTGGCGTGCTCCATGGCGAAAAACTCGGGCCAATAAATTCCTTCTCAAGAAGTTCCTGAATCTGTTTCTTAAGTTCTGCCATCTCCGTCGGTGCTAATCGGTATGGTGCTTTGGAGATCGGCGCAGTACCGGGCATAAGCTCAATAAAAAATTCCACCTCTCGCACAGGTGGTAGACCAGAGACGTCATCAGGAAAAACGTCTAGAAAATCCCGGACAATTGAAACATCGGATGCTGACTGTTTGGGTGTCTCGGGAACAGATACAAGAGTAGCTAAAAATGCTCGGCACCCTCGATGCATGAGTTTCCTAGCCTGGACATAAGGTATTATACGCGGTAAATTAAAATACCTTTCTGGCTCGAATAAAAATTGCTCCATCCCAGGCGGTCGGACTAGAACAGATCTCCGCTGGAAATCAATCAAAACTCTGTTCCTCAATAGCCAGTCCATCCCCAGAATGATATCAAATTCTGGCATCGGCATAACGATAAGATCCGCATACACAAGATTACCAAGAAGTTCGAGGTCTATATCTCGGATTACATTAGTAGCTGTCAGCTCCTCTCCGGAAGGCAACACTACTGAATACGCTATATCTAGCCCAATTGTCTTGATCTTGAGAGAATTTGCAAAGGTTTCTGAAATGAACGAATGAGTAGCCCCTGAATCTATCAAGGATTTCGTAGCAGAACCGGCTATAAAAATTCTCCCTAAAAGATTGGAATATCATGCTAAACCCAATAGTTTTACAAGAACTAAGCTTTTAGACATGCAAAGGTCAAAGTTTTTCTAATCCTAAGTTCTCGAAAATAACCCTGATTAGAACATGCAATCCTATAACCAATTCTAAGTTAAAAATCTTAACTCAAACTCTTATAACATTACATTTCAAATACGAACTTAAAGCTTTAGGATACCTGTCATGAGCATCGTCTCTGGGTTAGTCTCCGCTGCATTGAGAGCAAAAACTCTGCCTTGGGTAGGCAGATTTTTCTGAGGGCAATTCTTCAGTATGTGGTCAGTACTGCCACATTTGTAACACTTCTTCGAGCCATACATACAAGTCCCCGCATGACGGCGTGAGCACTTGGCACAGACTGGATACTCTGATGTCTTCGAGACTACACGTCCCTGCTGATGCTGTCCTCTGCTCCTGGATGAGCCGTGGAAAGGCTTCTTACTCGGATGCTGCTGCTGAGGAGGACGGTATGGTGCCTGAAATGGTCGTTTACCCTGGCGATTGCGCTCAATATCATTCCGGTCTTGCTCTGTCGCTAGAGCTCTGGAAACAGCAACATCATAGGTAGTAGGGCCAGCCACCCTAACATCATGGCGTAAGATCGGCCGCAGACCATTCAGAAAATGCCTCAATTTGGCTCCAGCATCATTAGCAATTAGGGGTACAAAATGACATCCTCTCTCGAACTTACGGATGAACTCCGTAACAGTCAAGTCTCCCTGCCTCAGGGTCATGAACTTCGTGGTCAACCTGGAACGCACCTCTTCAGTAAAATATTTAGAGTAAAATACCTCCGTGAAACGCGTCCAGCTCAAAGTAGCCAAATCCAAAGCTACAGATGCTCCTTCCCACCACAGGAGAGCGTCTCCTCCAAACAGATAAGTCGCACAACGAACCCTATCTCCATCTTCGAGCCCCATGAACTCAAAAATAACCTCAAGGGACTTAATCCAGCCCTCGGCAGCCATAGGATCTGACTTCCCTAAGAACTCCTTCGGTCGCATCTTCATGAACCGCTCATAGATAGCCTCCGGCCCCGTCTGTCTGGCTCCTACTGCATTGTTCCCCGCAAACTGTGTGAAGAACTGAGTCATCCCAGCTAGCATCTGGGCATTCATGTCTGGTGGAGGGGGTGGTGGTAAATCTATCTCCTCGTTCTCATGACGATGCTCATCACCTCCCGTGCGATCAATAATGCGTCTAGGAGGCATGTTGTTCCATAATTATAACACATACATAACCAACATGCATAATTACACTATTTTCTTTAAATTTAAATAAATGCTGCATAATCGTAATCTTGACATAAAATATTTTATGCAATCATGATGTAAAAATATTTTTATGCTTTAAACGAAATGCGTAATCGTAAAACTTACAGACCAAAGACGTGACTTCATGAGCTTCTCGAGAGCAGTAGTAGTACAACCCTTTACAAGATCATAGACTCTGATACCAACTGTAAAGGCCCGTATTTCGTATTCATATTTTAGCGGAATTATTAAAAATTTTCTAATTAAGAAATTATCTTGCCTCATTTATAAAATAAACACGTAAATAATTTTAACTTTAAAATAATAGCGGAAGCAAATACTGTTTTCAAACAACAACTTTAAGAATATATCCAACGTATTAAAACTGAGTTTGAACAATAAAGGTAAATAAACTGAAACATGAGGTCTTCGGGTTTGCTACTGCTGCCCAAGATAGCTTACTGATCTACGCCCTCCGTCTCGACCCCATTAGTACCTACCACAATCAAGTCTAGTGAGTCTGAAGACTCAACATGTATATATCGTGAATAACAAGTAAATATATCATAAAATCGCATGCAACGTAAAAATATGGTATCGTAAAGTCTACAGTGAAAGTCGTATCATGAATAATTATAACTACGTGCATATCTGAAAATCCTACGTAAAATCTTTGCTCAATAGAGCTCTGTCATATCATAACATAATTTTCTGATAGAGATAATATTTCTAAGAAAGTGGCCCTTAACATAACGTGAGCGCCTGATCAGACTAAACCACAGTATACTGGGCGGTAGAGATCACCACAGCCCTTGGACTGGATATCCGTACCCATACATAATCGTAAACCGATCGTAAGTCACAAGGTGGAGAGGTCTTCGGTTGCGCCTACCGACTTCCAAACCCATAAACGTAAGGTAGCCACAAGACATATCACATATATCTCAAAAATAAACATTTTATATTTTTGTGCACGTAATATAACTATAACCTTGTTTTACCGGATGAGTTGGATCGTTCCCAGGCTTGCTGCGACTTAATTCTAATATGTGACACATGAATAAATCTTATCTTGACCAAAACTTGACAATCAAACAAAAAACGAGACGATTATGACCAACCAATTAATTTTTCAATCATGGCTTCGTACCAACCCGAACCAACACTAAACCGACGTTTAACCATGATTAAAATACCCCTAACATACTGAAAAATATTCATGATGATAGCTGTACACGAAAATTGGTGAATGGAATCCAAAAACATAAAACACTCTTTCGAGAGTCATTTTGGCACATTGCACCGTAAATTCTCGTACGACCTCTAAACTCAACCGAATCACAAACGGCCAAAAACATGACTTTCCTAACCCATTAAAGTACTGTCCATTCCAAGGCCATGGGCTAAAAGCCAACCAAGAACTCAAACAAGCACCAAAACCGAAACTGAAAGTTGCTGTCAAAATACAGCAGTAGCAGCTTGTGTGTTTGTTGTGTAAACTCTGAAATTTAATGACCATTGGCTTGAACCACCGACCAAAGACTCTTACCAACATCCTAAGGCATGACTTGGACCATGGCAAAGGGCCAAAAGCCAACCACAACCCAAGCAAACACCTAGGATAATCACAGCATACCAGCCGAGAGCACCACTTGTTGTGTAGTGTGTTGTATTGAAATATTTTACTGTCTTGTCTCGTTCCAAAGGCCATTTGATCGACCATGACTCTATCTAGACATGATGGAGAGTTGTATGAACCATGGCTATGGGCTAGAAGCCAAACATAATCCAATCAACACTCAAAAACCGAAACCATACTCGTACAGAAAATCATAATTTTAAAACCGATGGGCACTTGTCATGTTTATGTATAACTCTGAAGCATCCGTGAACCAAGCCTGGAAAAACTGATTTGGTCATGTCCTAGACATGATAAGGAAGGGTTCTAACCATGGCTACAGTCCCTAGGACAGCCAAGATTCGAACACACTCCTTAACCAACCAAGAACAAAAAAAAAACCGTGGCTCAAATCTGTATCTTTGGAAAAAGTTTCTGTCATTTCTGTATTTGTTAGGTTATGGATGTAAACCAATGGACCAATAACACCCTAACGCACTCTAAATTATGCCTAGAAGCAGCCTTGAATGCCTGGAACCGAGCAACTCCCTGTAAGCAACAAAAACAACACAACCGTGAAATACATATCATAGGGCCGAGAAGGCTTGTGCAGATTTTCAGAACATTGCTGTCAAATTTCGAGTTGTTGCTTAAATCATGAACATATAATGGCTTAAAATTATCTATATGACTTGATTGAAGAGACAAGAAACCATATATACATGCCTGGAATATGTTTTGGCAAAAACAAATCAATACGACGAATACGAGCGGCGGAACCGGAGTTGGTTTTCTCTTCTTATTTCTGCTGCTGAGTCTCGGTTCTAAGCTGCTGTTTTTCTGCTACTTTTTCGAAGGGGAGAGTATGGGTTTGCTATACAATGAAGATGAGTGTTATAGGAGGTGTTAAAGGTGTAATAATATGCATTAAGGTGGGAGGTTACAAGTGAAGGAGTGAAATGGATTTGAATTGTTTCTTTATTCTCCTTACTGCCGATTCTTTTTCTCACTTTTGTTGCATGTTCTCTTTTATTTGTTAACACATTGAATTGAGAAAGAATTAACGTGTATTATTGTGTTTGAATTTTATTACTAATTAAAGAATTAAAATGAGGGAATGAATTCACCTTGATGTCCATTTAGAAGTGCCTTGAATGGGGAGTTACTAACTATTTGAATGTGTCTAGTATTTGACCGAAAGTTGTCACCAATTCTTGCATGGTATAATAGTGTTTTAAATTCTTGTATTTAAATTACTTAAAGTTTAACACACTCATTATATATTTTAGTAAATTAACAATTTAGAATAGAACGTTCCATGGTTTAACTTTTAAGTATTTAGATGCTATATTTAATTTCTTGAATATATTATATCTAAATTAATTTATCCCCATTTGTTTACATATTTTAATTTAAGCTTTAATTAAATATTGAATCTAATAGAACTTATTTAATAATTTAACTCCAATTAATTTAATAAATCCTAAAACATTCTATTTCTTTAAATTAAATCATTCCTTGCCTTAAATTAAATTTAGGAATATTTTTTTATTATTAGTCTTACTCTAATCACCAAACTCCGGTCCGATCTCGTATATTTATCCTGAAAAACTAAACATCTCTCTTTAAAATAAATAATCATGGCTTAACAATTATAGAAATGGATTAAACACTTCATATATTTATAAAAATTCATTTTTACTATAAATATTGGCAATTATGCATGGCTTATACGTAATCTGATTTTCGGGTTCTACATCAGACACTCGGATACAAAACGTCTGATATCCTTCTTCATTCCTGGCCACCAACACAATAACTGCAGATCTTTGTATATCTTCGTACTCCCAGGGTGAATAGAGTACGGCGACATATGGGCCTCTGATAGAATATCTGCTCGGAGAGAATCACTGCTAGGAACCCACATCTTGTCTCGATATCTCACTATACTGTCGTCACTGTATACAAGACACTGCCCTTGGCCTCGTCTCTCTGCTTCCACTTTGCCAACTGCTCATCTGCTGACTGACCACTGCGAATACGGTCTAGAAGAGAGGACTAAATAGTCAAGGTAGATAGACGGGGAACTCTACCTCGAGGATAAGTCTCTAGACCAAACCTCTGAATCTCAGTCTGAAGAGGTCTCGAAACTATCAAATGAGCCATCACTGCGACTTTTCTACTCAATGCATCCGCAACTACATTAGCTTTACCCGGGTGGTAGCTAATGTCACAGTCATAATCCTTCACAAGCTCCAACCAACGCCTCTGACGCATGTTCAGCTCTTTTTTCTTAAAGAAATACTTAAGGCTTTTGTGGTCGGTAAAGATCTGGCACTTCTCTCCATACAAATAATGCCTCCAAATCTTCAAGGCAAAAACTACGGCGGCCAACTCTAGATCATGGGTAGGGTAATTCTTCTCATGAGTTTTCAGCTGTCGAGAAGCATATGCTATCACCTTCCCATGCTGCATCAACATTGCGCCTAAACCGAGCTTCGAAGCATCGGTATACAGAACAAACTCACCGAGCCCTGACGGCATGGCCAAAACTGGTGCTGAGATAAGAGCTTGCTTCAAAGTATCGAAGCTCTTCTGACATTCATCGCTCCACACAAATTTCAAATTCTTCTTGGTCAATGATGTGAGTGGAACGGCAATAGAGGAGAATCCCTTAATGAACTTCCGATAATATCCTGCTAGCCCAAGAAAACTGCGGATCTCTGATGCATTCTGCGGCACAACCCAATCTCTGACTGCTGCAACCTTCGCTGGGTCTACCTCAATACCGCTGCTAGAAACAATATGGCCTAAGAATGCCACCTTCTCTAACCAGATTTCGCACTTACTGAACTTTGCGAATAACTTATGCTTCTGCAAGGTCTGCAACACTGTGGTCAGATGTCTGCTTTGATCCTCTTGATTCTTGGAGTAGACGAGAATGTCGTCTATGAATACTATCACAAACTGGTCAATATACGGCTGAAATACGCGATTCATGAGATCCATGAAGATCGCTGGCGCATTCGTCAGACCGAACGGCATCACAAGGAACTCGTTGTGGCCATAACGAGTCCTAAAAGCAGTCTTGGAAACATCAACATCTTTCACCCTCAACTGATGATAACCGGAACGCAGATCTATCTTGGAGAATATCTAAGCTCCCTGCAACTGGTCAAACAAATCCTCAATCCTCGGAAGTGGGTATTTGTTCTTCACTGTAACCATGTTCAACTCCCGGTAATCAATGCAAAGCCTCATAGTGCCATCTTTCTTCTTCACAAATAAGACTGGCGCGCCCCATGGTGAAAAACTCAGCCGAATGAACTCCTTATCCAGAAGTTCCTGAATTTGCTTCTTAAGTTCTGCCATCTCTGTCGGTGCTAACCGGTACGGCGCTTTTGATATCGGAGCCGTGCCTGGCATAAGCTCAATAGAAAACTTCACTTCTCGCTCGGGTGGCATACCAGAGACGTCCTCAGGAAAAACGTCATGAAAATCTCTAACAACAGGGACATCTGAGGTTGACTGACAGGGTGCCTCGGGGACAGATATAAAAGTTGCTAAAAACGCCCGACACCCTCTATGCATGAGCTTCCTAGCCTTGAATTAAGGAATAATGCGCGGTAAAGGAAAGTATTTGTCTGGCTCAAATAAGAATTGTGTCATCCCAGGCGGTCGGACTAGAACAGATCTCCGCTGAAAGTCGATCAAAACTCTGTTCCGCAATAGCCAATCCATCCCTAGTATGATGTCAAACTCCGGCATCAGTAACACGATCAGATCCGCATAAATAAGGTTTCCATGAAGCTCAAGATCTATGTTTCGGATCACATTGGTAGCTATCATCTCTTCTCTAGAAGGCAATACTATTGAATAGGCTATGTCTAGCCCCACGGTCTTGACCTTGAGGAAATTAGCGAAGACCTCCGAAATAAACGAGAGAGTAGCCCCTGAATCTATCAAGGCTTTCGTAGCGGAACCAGATATAAAAATTCTCCCTGAAAGGTTGGAATATCAAGCTGAACCCAATAATCACAAGAACTAACCTATAGACATGCAAAGGCCAGAGTTCTTCTAAACTAAATTCCCGAAAATAATACTGAGTAGAGCATGCAATCCTACTGCAATTCTATGTTCAAAATCTTAACCCAAAATATTAAATCCCAAACATAAACTTAAAGCTTAAAGGTACATGTCATAAGCATGGTCTCCGGGTACGTCTCCGTAGCATGGAGAGCAAACACTCTGCCTTGGGTAGGCAGATTCCTCTGAGGGCACTGCAGCAGCAAGTGGTCTTGACTACCACACTTGTAACATTTCCCTGAGCCATACATACACGCTCCGGCATGGCGGCGTGTGCACTTAGGGCAGACTGGATGCTCAAAATTCTTCGGGGCTGGGCATCCCCGCAGCTGCTGCTGCTGCTGGCCTCTGCTTCTGGACGGGCCGTGAAAAGGCCTCCTATTCTGATGCTGCTGCTGAGGAGGAGGAGGGCGGTGTGGTACTGGAATCGGTCGCTTCCCCTGGCGATCCCTCTCAATGTCACGTTGGTCCTGCTCTACAGCTAGAGCTCTGGAGACGGCAACATCATAAGTAGTAGGGCCAACCACCCTAACATCACGGCACAAGATCGGCCGTAGACCATCCAGAAAGTGTCTCAACTTGGCACCGGCATCGTTCGCGATCAGGGGCACAAAATGGCAGCCCCTCTCAAACTTACGGATGAACTCCGTAACAGTCAGATCTCCCTGTCTCAGGGTCATGAACTCCCTGGTCAACGTGAAACGCACTTCGTCAGTAAAATATTTGGAGTAAAATACCTTCGTGAAGCGTGTCCAGCTCAGCGTAGCCAAGTTCAGGGCTACTGACGCTCCTTCCCACCATAAGCGGGCATCTCCTCCGAATAAATAGGTGGCACATCGAACTCTGTCTGCATCTCTAAGCTCCATGAACTCGAAGATAACCTCATGGGACTTGATCCAGCGGTCGGCAATCATGGGATCAGACGTCCCTAAAAACTCCTTCGGCCTCATCTTCATGAAGCGCTCATAAGTAGCCTCGGGCCCTGTCGGCCTGGGTGCCACAGCATTGTTCCCTGCAAACTGTGCGAAGAACTAAGTCATCCCAGCTAGCATCTGGGCATTCATGTCAGGTGGAGGGGGTGGAGGTCCCTGTCTCTCCTGTCTCTGCTCCTCACCGTCCTCTTGGCGAGGCTCATCATTTCTAGTGCGCTCGAAAATGCGTCTAGGGGGCATACTGTTCCATACATAACCCATACGTAACCAACATGCATAATTCCATAATTTATTAAAATTTAAATACTGAACAATAAAAATCTGGACGTAAAATATTTCATGAAAACATGTTGTTAAATAATTCATGCTTTAAATAAAATGCGTAAATGTAAAACTTACAGACCAAAGACGTGACTTCATGAGCTTCTCATGGTCAATAGCAGTACAACCATTTACAAGAACATAGGCTCTGAAACCAGTTATAAAGGCCTTATTAAATTCGTGTTTGAAAATTTGCAAAAAAAATTTAAAATTTTCTTTTTAAATAATTAAAATGCCTCATTAAATAATTAAAATGTCTTATTCATAGTTCAACTGATAGATAAAGTTTAATATTCAAAATAGCAGCGGAAGTAAATATTTGTTTGCAAAATAACAATTTAAAATAATCCAACAAAGGTAAAATGTTTGAGCATAAAATAGTAAATGCTGAAATGAGGTCCTCGGGTTCCACTACTGCTGACCCAAGATGGCTCACTGGTCCCGGCCCTCGATCCCGACCTCATTAGTACCTACAACAATAAAGTCTAGTGAGTCTAACGACTCAGCATGCATATATCGTAAATAACAAGTAATAAAAATAAACTCGCATGCAAAGTGAAAATATCGTGTCATGATTTATTATAATACTAGCATAACTGAACTGAAAATCGCATCATGAATAATTATAAATACGTGCATAACTGAACTGAAAGTCGTAAGTGAAATGTTTGCTCCGTAGAGCCCGGTCATAAAATAGCATGTAATGATTTTCTGTTGAGATTATGTTCTACGCAAGTGGCCCCCTGAACTGAACTGAACTGAACCGGTAAGTGACCACCGGGTGATGTAATAATCGTCTGATCAGACTAATGCCACAGTATACTGGGTGGAACAGAACTGAACTGAACCGGTAAGTGACCACCGGGTGAAGTAATAATTCCATGATAGTGAACTGGCCACAAGCAATCTCGCATAAATCTAAAAAATGAATATTTTATATTTTTATGCACGTAATATAATTAAATGACATAATTAAATATCCTGTATTATTTTACCACATTGGTTGGATCGTTCCTAGGCTCGTTGCGACCCAAATCTAACATGAAAAATATGTAAATGGTTTAACTTGACCAAACTTTGTAATTGACTCCAAAAAAACGAGACAATTACGCCCAATGACTTAGTATTTAATCATAACTCCGTGCCAACCCGAACCCACACCGAACCATCATTTAGTCATGATTAAAATACTCTTAAAATGATGAAATGATGCACCTAAAATTTCAGTATTTCAAATTTTGGTGAATGGAGGCCAAAAACATGAAACGCTCTTTCGAGAGTCACTTTGGCACATTGCACCGTAAATTCTCGTACGACCTCTAAACTTAACCGAATCACAAACGGCCAAAACCACGGCCTTCCTAACTTGATGAGGTACTGTCCAGTTGAAGGCTATAGGCTAAAAGCCAAACGAGAAGTCGAAACTCACCTCTGAACCGCAGCACACTTGCTGTCAAAATTACAGCAGCAGTGTTAGCGTTCCATTGCGTCGTTTCCGAGGCTAATGGCCATTGGGGCTTGAACCACCGACCAGAACCTCTTACCAACATCCTAAGGAATGGTTTGAACCATGGCTAAGGTCCCTAGGCCAGCAAAAATCCAAACCAGACCATGAATCACCTGAAAAATCCCACCCGAGAGGCACCCTTGCGTGCGTGGGGTGTATTGCTTCCGTTGCTGTCCCGTGTCATTCCAGTGGTCATTTCATTGACCATGGAATGATCTAGACATCAAGAGGTATGGTATGAACCGTGGATAAGTGCTAAAAAAAAGCCAACCAAGATCTACACCACACTAAATACTCGAAAGTACACATGCAGGAAAAATGAAGGGCCGAAAGAAGCTGTTCTTGTTTTGATTTAAAAACCGATTCCATCTTGGACCAAGCCTCAAAAGGGTGACTTGGTCACGTCTCAGACATAATAAGGAGGTGTTCTAACCATGGCTATAGCCCCTAGGGCAGCCAAGATCAGAAACTTTCTCCCTTGACAGCAAACAAAAAAATCGAGATTCATTGTGACAATATGGAGGAGTTTCTGTCGTTTCTAACTTTCCAGCGTGTATGGGGCTTGAACGAATGGACCAATATAATCCTAACATGTCCTAGTACATGTCTAGATGCAGTCTTGGGAGCCTGGACGTGAGCCAACCCCTGAACCATCAAAACCAACCAGAAACGTTAAGTGCACAAGGGAGGCGAGAAAATTCTGTGCATGCTTCAAAACTTGTTGTCATGCATTTCGGTTTTCATGGTTAAAAATCAAGCACATGGGATGTTAAAATCCGTATATGACTAGATTTAGGAGCAAATAAAAACATATACATGCCTGGATTTTTGTTTTGAAGAAAACAAAAGACAAACAACGATGCGGCGCGGAGGAGACGGAGTGTTCTTCTTTTCTCACTTTCTCTCTTGTTTTACCTTGCATTGGGACTCACGATTTCTTGCTGAAATGTTCAGAGTTTTCGAGAATATGGGGTGAGGGAAATGTCTAGGAATGAATGGGAAGGTTATCAATTAAATGGGAGTTTAAATGGCAAGGTAAAATATTTTCTATCCTAGTGTTTGTAAGATAAGGAAATTGTTATGATTTGATTTGATTTTATGGTGAGTGGCCGATTTCCTCATGTCAAATAAGGGTAGGAAAATTGCTTAATGATTAATTATTGAAGATTAAAGGTGAGGAGATTATCTCCCAAAAAAGAATAAGGGATGATATCAAAAATGGTGAGTTGCCAAAAATTAAATCTTTTAAATTGAAGTGGCCGATTTTTACTAGATAAATGGGGGTGAAATATTGCCAAATTATTAATTATTGGGGAATTAAAATTGTGGGAATTAGTCTACCATGAAGGGATAAGGAAAGATATCAAAGTTTGTGAGTTGTCAACTTATTTAAATCTTGTATGGAAGGTGGTCGAATTCTTTGATTAGAATGGGGTGGAATATTGCCTAATTAATAGTTATTGAAGATTTAAAGTTGAAGGAATTATCTCCAAGAAATGGTTAAGGAAAGAATCAAGATGGAGAGTTGACAATATATTTTAAATCTCCTAATGGGGTGGCCGATTTTTATCATTTAAAAAGGAGGGAAATGTTGCTTAGATAATGTATTTTAAATCTTTAGAGTTTAATCCACCCATTAAATATTTTAATGAATTAATAAATTGATTATGGCATAACCTTATCTTGCATGCATGACTAAATATTTGAATTACTTAAATAATTCCTTAAACCCCCTTTTACATTAAATTAACTTATTATTTATCTTAAATAAATTTTAGGAATGATTTCTTAATATTAAATTTTATCTCAAACTCCAACTCCAGTCTGGCCTCACTCAATTAACTGAAAAGGTAACAATTAAACTACTGCAATCAAATAATTAAATTTAAAGAAAAGCATTTAAATTCTCATGCAATAAAATCATATCTAAATACTAGAATTATGCATGGCTTATACGTAGTCTAATTTACGGGTTCTACAGTTGAATCCTATTTGGTGTGATCGGGCCTGGCTGGCTCTGTGTACGATTGTTATTGTTTTTGTTTTAACGGACTCTATTTTCAAGTAAATGTGTTGTTTTGAAATTTTTGGTATGTCCTATTTACGAGGAGGTCATGCCGAAATTTGTGTAGACCCAAAATGGAAAATTTTTACTCGTTTTCGCTGTTTACGCTTATAAATCCTTGCTGTTTAATAATTAAAAATTAATCAGGAGCACGGGCCCTCACATATCTACTCGAACTGATATTGCATTTGTACTAAGTGTTGCAAGTAGATATCAATTGAATCTCGATCCATTGTAATGAAAAGACGTGAAGGACATTCTTAAGTAGTAAAGAAGAAATAAGAATTTGTTCTTGGTTTAGAGAAATAGAGAAATAAAATTGGAAGAGTGATTCAATCTTCCAATCCAATGGTGATTATTCAAATTCAACCTCTGGATTTTTATTCAAACTCAATGGTGGCATTGTATATTGTAAGAGTTTCTAGAAAGATACCACAATGGATTCAACCACTGAGGTCGAATACATAACTGCATCAGATGTAGCAAATGAGGTTGTTTGGATGAGAAATTTTGTTCAATAATTAGATGTCATTCCTCAAACAGTCGATCTAGTCCCAGTCTATTTTGACAAGACCGGTGCTGATGTCTCATCAGCCATCCAAACATATACTGAGGAAGTTCCGCAGAATCTGAGAGATTGTGGGAAGATGAGACATACCAGTTGGGAGAGTCGTATCTGCAGATAATATTACTGATCAAGTTACGAAACCTTTGCCAGGACCATTGTTTGAGAAGCATCGTGAAGCAATGAGTCTAAAATCTATTGGTAATTGGTTGTATGACAAGTGAGAGATTGTTAGAGTAGGTGTTCAACAAGCCAAATTGTGTCTTGGTCTTTATTGAATCTTATATAAAAACAATCTTTATTTTAATAATATTTTACGATTTTATCTAATTATGATAATTATTTTATCTTTATACCTATACAAGCTGCATAGAAAAATCTTTTGATTATATAATTGGTACCATGAGGTCTGTCTCGCAACGTAATGCCATATATTCTAAACACGTTAATAGTTGAATCAGCCGCCTAAAATAAGGATAAATTTTGTTTGAGATTTAGACTAGAATATTTTATATACGCAACATGTTTCATTGGTAAGGGCATAAAGATGACTATTCTTATAGATGGGTTGAAACGACTACTACAAAAATACAAAATATTGCTAGATTTTTTTTAAGCTACTACTCAGAATTTATATTTCCAAATGAATGCATGCAATACTGCTGAAAATTCACGTTTTAAAATAAGAGAAATTTCATACTGAAAAATTAATGCAGTTAAAAATATTTCCAAAACTCCTGTCGGACCATCAACATATAAAAAGACAAAGTATGAAAATATCCAAAACATTCATATCTTATAAACTTGATGTGTGGAAGAAATGAGGTCCTCGGGTTAGCGTGCGCACATCCAACCCCGCCTACTCAGTCTTCAGCATCTCCAGTCTCCTCATCGATATGCTCACCTGCATAATTCACATCTAGTGGGTCTAAAGACTCAACACACCTGTAACGGTATAACGAGTACGTATACATAACATGCAACAGTGAAAAATATTGTAATAAAAATATATTTCATGATCGTAAAAGCGTAAACGTAAACATAATAAAGCATACGAGTCAATGCATATCTCAACATATCATCATATACGTGTTCATTCCTCTTTTTTTTAAAATTTTTCTCATTGGTTGTGACTTTCGTATTATCATGTCAGTCGATGGATCCATCTAAGTGTAATCGTGGTACCCAGCGGACGGCACATCAGCGACAGCATTACCCGTCCACTGAGCCCTGGCCTTACATGTCATCGTTTCATCGTATTAGTCACAACCAACTTTCATCCTTTAAAACATGTCATCATCTTCATCACTCAATAAAACCATGCATATACGTAAAGTTTTCTTAAAAGCAAGCATGCAGCGTATTTTTCATATTTACATAAAAATCATGTCCATGATAACATAAATATTTAAAAACATGTAAAATCGTGCATAGGGCTCTACCAGGATTAAAAACTCGACCCAGGTGCACAATGACCATTTTGCCCCTGGAAACCCTAAATGGTCATTTTACCCCTGGACCTCAAAATTTCGACCTGAAACTTACCAAACTTCTTAAAACACCCCAAAACATATTTATAAGCAATTCTTAGAAGTAAGCTCGAGTCTGTTCCAAAACATAAACGATTCGTTTTAACTTGGATTGGGGTCCCGGTTCAACCCAAGTAAACCCGAAACTTAATCAAATTTTTCCCAACTTAAACCGTGACTCGAAATTACACATCCAGCCCCTAAATCACATGTTCCAGACCCCTTAGAACCTATGAACAAATCTTGCAAGTCGCTGGAAAGTACACAAGCCGAACCTTAGCCACCCAAACTTGCGATTCAACGATCCTAGACCTAAACATTGAAGACCAGACCCAAGCTAACATCCCTTAGACAAACCCTGGACCATCCTTGTAAAGTCCAAAAATTATGACGATGTAATTCCACAGCATGCAAATCTAGGAAATATGAAAAATGATTAATCAAACGATTTTAATGGCATAAACTATTTGTGACATGCATGATTATGTGTTAAATAGAATTTTGTTTTCATTATGCATAAAACTGTATTTTAAAGGTTATTTGAGTTGCAATCGAGGAACGGAGACCGAGGGCTGAAAAAAATGAAAAATATTTTTATTAAATAATTGTTTTTAATTATTTAAAATATGATTGATACTTTTTCATATTTTTTAAAATAAGGGGTTGTGAGGTGATTTTATACGCCGAGGGACATAAATTTTATCGGTGTTGGTTTTTCAACAAAAATACGAACGTTTTTGCAACCTGGCTAATAAATTCGCAAACTTATTTAAACAAAATTATTTTTATTATTTTAATTAAACACTAATGGGCCTAATTAACCCCCTTAATGGGCCTAAGCCTATTGGTAGATTAATTAAAATATTTAATGTACAAACCCACCCCTAAACCCTCCAAACCCCACATCCACATTCAGATTTTTTTCTCCAAAACTTTCCCCTCAATTTACACGATACACACATCATATTTTTGAAGAGCAATTTTGAAGCTTTCAAGGAAAATTCAAACATAGGCCCTCCTCGTCGTCGTTCTTCATCGTCAACGTAAATTCGTGCGTAAAATACGCAAAGTCACGCCATACATCTATTTTTTCTCGTCTATCACATTACGTTTGTATGAAATGCTTGATTTTCTTATAATTATTTTCGTAATTATGCATATACATGTGTTAAACTCATGAATTTATGTTCCAAAACTTGATTTATTGTTGCATGAAGGGGTTGCCACCATAAAGACACTAAAAGGGAAGAGGAATGTTTAAACGTCCCTAGACCATGTCTTAGGGGGTGCACACAAGCTGATAGAAGGTTTGATCGAAAATTGGAGTTTCGGCTCACAAGGGTTCGGTTAAAGGGATGACCCACGCACGGCTCGACCAGGGCTTGATCGAGGCTCGGGCTGGACGTGGTTGAGGGTGAGGTAGAGTCCTAGCATGGCTAGGACTCGTGTACAGCAAGGGAAGATTCAATGCATGCAAGAACTCTTCCCCATGCGCGAGGGCGCGCGGCCGAGAGGCTGCTGCAGCAGGGCGGTTAGGGCTTGGTTAGGATGGCTAGATGAAGTTCTAAGAGGGCCCAGAGAGGGTCTCCATGTGGCTGGGCATGGGTGGTGATCAGAGCGAGGAGTCCTAGTGGTGTTAGGATATTGGGCGCATGGAAGTAGGGCTCGCGCGTGTCCTTGTCTTCAGGCAGGGATTGCAGTGGGATAATTGCTGGGTCATGGGGTCATGTCGGTCCATTAGGGTCCATAGAAGGTCTAGGAAAGGGTTGGCTTGGGGTGGCTTGGGTGCGGCTCGAGGGAAACACAAGATGGCTCGAGGGATGTTGGTTAGGGTTCGGTCTAGGGTCTTCAAAGGGCTAAAGGGTTCTAACATGGCTCATGGGGGTCGAGTCATGGTTCACGAAGGCCAAATAATTATTAAAAGTCTAAGGTTTTAAATTTAGGAATTTTATTTCTAAGTTTGAAATTATTCGGGATTAAAAGTTATTAAAACCGACTAATTAAAGATTAACTAAAAAGTCTAGTATTTAAGCTAAATAAAATTATAAAAAATTTAATTTAAGCTTAAATAATTTTATTTGGGACATGTTAGAGTCAATGAAATTAAGAAAAAATCAAATTCAAATAATTTTACGTCCAGGGGTGAAACGGTAATTTTACACCTAAAAAATTAGTAAACGTCATGGCAGTGCTCTGAAAGCTATTTTATCTGCAAAAAATATTATTTTAAATGTTTATTGATTTTTATGATTAATTTATGGATAATTAAAAGATATGTTGCATGCTTGGTTTCAAAAGAAAATGATTTTTTATGCATGATTTTCATAAAGTTATGATAATATGAAACATTGGAGGAGGTGAAGTAATTGTGACTATTTTGATGCTATGATGATATGAATGGGGATGTCGTGAGGGGAAAAGGCCACAGAGGGAGCCATTTATGGGAGAAGGCTCTAGAGGGAGCCCATTCATGGGAGAAGGCCCATGAGGGAGCCCGTCTGTGGGAGAAAGCCCCAGAGGGAGCCCCGACGATCGTATTTCCATGTGATGATAGGCCAAGGCTCAGTTGACGGGTGAGAGTATTGCTGATGTCCCCGCCGCCCAGTACTGTGGTTTTATGATAGATGGATCCATCGACCTTATGATGATACGAAAGTCACAAGTAACGATCCAAATTCAAAAAAAAGGAAAACGTATATACTTATGATGGGAAAAGGAAATGATTATGATAAAAATGATTAATGATATGGATATGTTTATGATTTTATGAAAATGTTATGTTTCACATGATCATGAAAATGTTATTTTAAAGTACAAGTATTTTCACTGTTGCATGTGATTTGTATATGTATTACTTGTTATCAAGATTATGGTGCGTTGAGTCTTTAGACTCACTAGGTGTGATGGATGCAGGTGATTATGATGTTAATGTTACTATTCTGAAAATGGTGCAAAAATATTTTATATATATGTATATGTTTCGGCCGAATTGGTATAGGTTTTTAAAAAAAAATTAGTACTTTTTAAGCAAACAAATATCAGACGTTTCACTCCTGGATCGACGTGACCCGAGCTCACAGCCCCGTGCAAGCTGCATGACTCAAACACTCGCTAGCCACCAAAGGAACTCCAACCGAGACAAACTCGCACACAACTCGATTGACCGAACCTAACACCAAACCAGAAGCATTCGAGCCACCCCTAGACCATGACTCAAACCCACAAAGGTTTGGTCCATGGCTAAGAACGGCCCTTCCACGGTCGGCGCCCTTAATTCTTCCAACCTAGCCCCAACCGAGCCAAACCACAGGACAAAAGTTCGGCCCTCAACAAATTTTGGACCCTTACTCGACTCTAGCCCTTTGACACCTTGTTCTTCGGCTTACACAGCCCCTATGATCAATATACGGCATCCCCTTACTTTAAAATCAAGAAAAACGTGAGATGTAAGCAAAAACATGCGGGTTCATGTCAAAACCGAATGAAATAACGTGATATCATGCAAGGACCGAGCAATCTATATACATAACACACATCACATCATATACACGACGGGAATGATATGAGAAAGAAGATACATGGCATGCCTTGATGATTAAAAGCTTGAAAACTCGAAGAACTACGCAGGGGACTAGCGCCGGAGGAGCGGGAAAGATGCTTTCTTAGAAAATTATTGAGGAAAACGAGGTGGCTGCGGGTTGGTGCTGAAAACCGAGGGTATGGAGGCTGCTGAATGAGGGGAGGGGGCGGCCAATGGTGTATTTAGGTTTTGGGTTTTATTAGGTTAGGTTTAAGTTAATAAAACATGCACTAATGGGCCCTATTAAAATTTAAAAGGGTTTTGAGCCTATTAAGCATTAAAACAAACCCATCAAACTCAATAACACTCCCGAAAAATAATTTATTTTGTATTTTTTTGAAAATATTGCTCGAACCTTCAAGAAGTCCTCCGAATCGTTAAAAATTGCGTACCGGTTAAAAATATAACTCAGCGAGTAAAAATACACAACCAAGGCCCATTTTCAAAAATCATACTTAAATACACCTCAAATTAAAAAATTAAAAATTATTATTCAATAAAAAAATATTTTCATGATTATCCCCGATCTCCGATACTCGTTCTAGCGCGCAATGCATCTAAACTCCCTAATGCGTGAAACTTTAAAATACCCATGTGATAACACTTAACCATGCAATAATCATGCATTAAATGAATAAAAATCATTTAAACACATTTTAAATAAAACTCTAGATTGCATGCTGTCAGGTTACGTAGTTCATATTTCCTAGACCTTACATGGGTGATCATTTAATGATGCACTGAACAAACCTCCCTCAAACTGTCCAAGTTGTTATCATTTATCAAGAAGAATAGTATGCGGTTATGGTTGTACACCATCTTACCTGATCTGATGAGTTAATAATACAAGGAATCTCTAGCTAGAGTAAGACGTGCATTTTGGAAATGTGTTTTCCTCAGTTGCACATATGATGTCACTGTTACTACTCAAATATATATCACATCGTTATAGAATTCATTTTCAACTCTCGATATACCAATTGTTTTAGATTCGATCGAGATATATGAGTTGAATAAACCATAATGTATGCTAACCACAATGAGACTTGACTACTGATGGGTGCAATCAGACTTGCTTTCTGAAATTCTTGATCAAAAGGTTGATGAAATAATTAGACTAATTAGGGTAAGCTCGAATAAAGATAAATGTTAATCATGAATCACATGAATTTTTGAGCTCACGGCTAGCTATATCCCTGAACCATTGAGGGTCATATAAGTATTGGATTATGTGTTCTCGTTGAGATAGTCAAGCGCAAGGAGTTGAATTTGACGAGTGTAGTTTGATGAAATCAAACAGATTGCTTTTTAAAAAAAGTTAGATTGATTCTATATGATGGAAGATGTGGATGTTATCTTAACAACTAATTATGTGAGGAGAGTGCAATTGCCAGCTGATTGAAGGAGTTCACAAATGAAAAAAAAAGTGGATAAGTAAAAAATTTTGTCCTTCAAAATTTAATTTTTCATTATATGAATGAGATTTGCACTCTTGACATATCGACGCTCTATGATCGTTTATCGGAGTTATAATGAGTTCATAATTGTTTATTTGGTAAATTTAGAATGTATTAATTAAATAATAATATTGGTAATTGTGACTCTTAATTGCAAAATTTTCATGAAATATTCTAGAATAGTAAAAAATATACAAATTAAATAATTGAGTAATTAAATAAAAGTAATTTAATTTAAAACACACTCACACACACACACACAAAACACACACACACAACACACATATATACACATCAAAATTTGATTATACATTGTATTCTCAAGATTAGAAAATACATATATAAGATATTTTAAATAATAGAATAACAGTGTCTTGATCCAAGTAGGATTCTTGATTTGATCATTAATCAAAACTTATAAATATTCCATTAAGGTTTATATAAAATAAGATAACTTTTACAACAAAATTTGTTCCTCGAAAATTTTATTCCCTCTCTCTTCCTCACAAAAATCATCTAACACATAATTTTGGAGAAGACATTCGGCCGCCCTTCCATCAGCGCACCGTCGCACCACTGTCTGTTTTTTGAAATTCCGACGATCTAATCTAGACGCAAATTTCGTTTAGATTTCCAGTTCGATCTATACGAATAATCAAATTTCTGATCGTGAACCTTATTTGACGATTGAAGAAGAAAGAAGATTTGTTTGTAGAGATTTACAAGAATGACCAACTTCGCTAATATATGACTGATTTGGTGTCCAATATTAAATACGTAAAAATAAACGTATCTAAACATCCTATTAATATTTTAAATCATACAACGTATAAAAAAATGTTTTGAACGTCAAAACAAATTTTTTTTATCTTAGGCTGATAACATTAGTCCAACAGTTCACGTACGCATGAGTGGGTGAATAAGCTAATACAGTGGAAGAAGTGCTGCCGCAATGGGTGAATGGTTAATTCTCTATTAGTTCTTGAAACACTCTTAACTTTTAATTCTACCGGAAAAAGAGAAAAAAAAAATGGCAACATATTTCTAGGTAAACCCGAAGTTTGGAGGTTATTTAGGTAATGGGTGTTATGAAGGTTGCTGAACCGAAGCCGAGTATATCAGGATAGAGGTCCTTTCGTCCTAGTTCAAGTGCAAGAAATGTTACTGAACTGTAAAATTTTCTTGGTTTTCCGAACTTTTTTATCCTTATAACAAATCAAATAATATGTTTGATCATGTTAGTTCATCTAGTCCTTTACTACATGTATGCATCGTTCACGTGATCCTGTCTTTCTACTGTTCCTTAGAAATAGAATAGACATTTTACCCATTTTAGAATTCCAGCTTTGGTTCCACGTGGCCCATCAACCAGGTGAATTAGTGGGGTAGTATGTTTTTGGTTCTTGGCCTGTTCCAAGTCGATCCAGACCCATAAATTTGATCGAGCTATGGTAACTTGATATAACACGGTTCCGAGGCTTCGGCTTGTATGTACAAGCATGTCAGATTATTGAGTGTGATACACTTGAAAACAAGAATCCCAGTGTATAATTTGCATTGATCCTTTGTGTTGAATATATTGGTAGAACTTCGCTTTTAGAGCTATAATTATTGAATGTGACAGATCAAACTATTGACTCACGTAAAACTGGTAAGAAATAGCACCTCAAAAGTTCAAAACTTCCAGTGTATTGATCGCAACATGCATGTGCGTTGTCATGAAAGTTGATACCTATGATTGGTATCAATAATGTCTGTGACATGTACGGAACAATCAAGAATAGTTGTTGAGGCCCCAGAATGCATCTTGTTTCCCATCAAACACAACAATATAAACACCGTTTCCATGGAATCAGAACACCACAACTTAGCTCAAACTCAAACTGACAATGCCTTTTAAAGCAACACGATTGTTGTATTTATGTTTCGAGTGTTCTAATGGTCCATCATACATAACGAAATATTTTGAGGACTAAGATGAGTAACACAGGCCGCATGTTTCATAGAAGTGTTGAATAAGCTTCAGTATCATTAAATTCGTATATGGGGATGCATGTGTAGGACAAAAGATGATGAAATTATTCCGATTTTCTTCTGTTTTTCAATGTAATTAAACTGTGTTGATTGGATCTTCTTTCGTGCTGCAGGCCGATATCTAACGTTTCCAGTGATCTAACAATTGAAGTTGGAAAGACAAATTTTGCTCTTGACAAAGTAAGAGCTATAGAATCAGGAAATCGATTATATTGGCCATTAAAGCTTCCATCTTTTTTGCAGTTCCCTCTCGTTTCTCGAAGTGGTAGAATACGGAAATTATTGTTGGAAGGAAAAGATTCCAAAGTATATTAGGCTAAATCTCTCTGGTACTCCTGGTGGATCACAGGCATTTGAGCTAGCTGCAAAGTTCTGTTACGGGGTAAACATCGAGATTACACTAACTAACGTTGCTATGCTGCAGTGCGCAGCACATTTTCTTGAAATGGTAGAAGAATTTTTTGAGAAGAATCTTAAATCCAAGACTGAAGTATACCTTAAGGATATTGTCCTCCCAAGTATACTAAACTCAATACCCGTGCTTCATAATTGAGAAAACCTGTTACCGATGTCTGATGAGATTAAACTTGTCAGTAGTTTGATAAATTTGATTGCGAATAATGCATGTAAGGACCAGCTAATTTCGTGCTTGTTGTAAGGTCCAAAATTAAGACGACGTAAACCAACTGCATGCGAATCTAGGAAATTATGAAAATTTAGTAATTAATCGACTTTAGTTGCTAACTAATTATGTGACATACTGGTTTATACGCTAAATGAGATTTTATTGTCATCATGCATAAAAATTGTATTTTTAGGAATATTCAAGTAACGATCGAGGAACGGGGACCGAGGGCTGAAAAATGTAAAATATTTTTATTAAATGATTATTTTAATTATTTAAAATATGGCCGATGTTTGTTAGTATTTTTGAAAATAAGGGTTTTGAGGTGATTTTATACGTCAGGACGTAGATTTTATCGGTGTTGGTTTTTCAAACAAAAACTCGAACGTTTTAGCAACCCGGCTATTAAATTCACAAAATTATGTAACCAAAAATTATTTTAATATTCTATTTAAATCCTAATTAAACTAATGGGCTTAATTTAGAGGCTTAATAGGCCTAAAGCCTAGTTAGTATTTAAATAAACTATATAACACATGATTAGCTCCCCAAAATCCTACAATCCCTACACAAACACACGCCTCACTTCTGAAAATTCACCCCAAGACACACGGCTCACACACATCACGATATTGAAGAAGAAAAATCGAGATTTTTGCAAGGAAGAGTCTAGCCAAGGTCTTGCTCCGTTCTTCGCAATCGTCAACGTAAAATCGTGCGTTGATTACGCAAAGACACGCCTATTCTTCCTTTCAAAACCATCATCACATCATAGTATTCTTTTATGCATGAAAAACAAGTAACATATTATGTATTTTCGTTTTTGTATGTATCATGTAAGTTTCAAGTGGGATTTTTGATCCAAATTGTGTTGTTTGTGTGCATAAAGGGGCTCCCATGTCTAGGGAAGGTTATGGTATGGTTTTACATGAATTTCAGACACCTAAACACCACACACGATTCAAACGCATGCTGGGAAGCAACTCGCTGTCATGGGAAGCAAGGGGCTCGGTTTTTGTTCTTCACGGCTAGGCTGGGCGTTGGCTGGTTCCAGGGGCTAGCCAAGGTCGTGATGGAGTCAAGGGAAGTGTCCTAGCCATGCTAGGACTCGAGCTAAGAGGCTGGGAGGAGTCCTTGACAGCAAGGACTCCTACCCGAGAAGAGTCATGGACGGGCGCAACTTCTGTGCTTGTTGCAGACTTGTGGGCGCGGTCCAGGGGGCCTGGGCTGGGTTAGGTCGACTCCTTGGGGTCTTAAGTGAGTGCTCATCACGATGGTTCAGGGTTGGCTCGGTAGGTTAGAGTCCTGGAAGTTAGAACAAGAGTCCTTGTCAAGGTGTAACTCTCGGCCAGCTTAGGGTAGTTGTGTGAGGGCTTCGATTTTCTGTTTGGGGTGGTTTCCGTGTGTTCCTTAGGTCCAGTAGGGTACTCTAGGGTGTTGGTCAGGGTTTGGACCAACATGGCTCGGGGGTGACTCGATAAAATCAAGAGATGGCTCGGGGTCGAAGTTTATGTGTCATATTAGGGTTTCCTATGCTTTAAAACTTGAACAACGGCTCACGGGGGTCGATTCGTGGTTCATGGGGACTAAAATAATATAAAAGACTAAACTTAGAATTTAGGAATTTTATATTAAAGTTTGGGATTTTTCGGAATTAAAACGCCTTCAAACACGTCCGAATACGAATTAATTAAAAAGTCTCGTTTTTAAGCTACGTAAAATTATGGGAATTTTAATTTAAGATTAAATAATTATTTGGGACATGTTAGAGTCAAGAAAATCAAGGAAACGTCAAAAACGTAAAACGTCACGTCTAGGGGTAAAACGGTCTTTTTACACCGGACATTTATATGCTAACATGATTATTTTTAATGTTTATGAATGTTTACAGGGTAAAATGATTATTTTATATGTTTATGATTTAAAATTTTAAAATGTTCATTTTAAATGCCTATGGATTTTCATGATGAAACAATAACATTAAAAGACATGTTGCATGCTTGGTTTAAAATGAAAAATGTTATATGCATGATTTTTATTAAGTGATGATAATATGTTGAAGGATGTGAAGGGATTGTGACTAACACGATGATATGTTGGAGATATCGTGAGGGTTATGGTCCCAGTGGGAGTCCGACGATCGTATTTCCTTGGATACGGATATGTATATGTATATGTATATGATGATATGATAATACGTAAGGCCAGGGCCCAGTTGACCGGTGAGAGTGTTGCTGGTGTCCCCCGCCGCCCCGTACTGTGGTTACATGTAGATGGATCCATCGCCTAACACGTATATGAAAGTCACAATCAACGATCTGAATTCAACAAACACGAACATGAACACGAACATGAGTTGGAATGCGAATATGGACATGAATATGAATATGTTTAAGTGATATGTTTATGTCTTTTGAAAATGTTTTTATGCATCATGGAAATGTTTACGAAAATATTTAAGTTTAAGTTTATGCATCCTCATGAAAATGATATTTTAAGTACAAGTATTTTTCACTGTTATATGTTAACTGTATTACGTATTACTTGTTACCAAAGATAGGACGTGTTGAGTCTTTAGACTCACTAGGTGTGTTGATGCAGGTGGGATTAATGGCAATGATATTGGAGGTCTTGACGGGTGACTTGCTGGACTGTCGGTGCACATAACCCGAGGACCAGCGCTTCTATTTCCGCATTTAAGTTTATCGCTTTAAGTTAAAGATTTCTACGACATTTTACTTTATGATTTTGAGAGATTTTTGAGAGGTAGTATGGGCTACACTTTTCAATTAATTATTGCTTTCTAGGTTTGGTAAACGATTTACGATTTCATGTTTGACTTCTCTCTTTGGATTTTCAAGCACTAGTAGGATGTTTTATTTTAAAAATGGTGACAAGGTATTTTAAAACTTTTGTATATAAGTATATTTATTTACGAGGAAAAAAAAAATTCTAGTACTTTTTAAGAAAACGAAAAAGAGGAGACGTTTCAGTTGGTATCAGAGCAAAGGTCATGTAAAGGGTTGTGCCACCATCTGCGCCGGGAAGGTCAGTCGTCAAGCCTCAAGTTGTAAGTTTTACTTGCTTCATGTGATTCTATATGATTTAACCTGCATGACGTTATGGATAATGTGTTTATGATACATGTTTATTAGCTTTTTGAGTAGTATTGCCTTGCATGCTTAAAATGCTAATTAAGTTAGGATGTGTTACATGATTAGAAAACTTAGATTTAATTGCATGTTGGTTACGTTAGAATTTGGAAAACATTAAGATAAAATGCCTCCTAGACGTGTACCTGTTATCGAGAATCAGGGAGAGAACATTGTTAATGGCCGAGGGAATAGTCAAAGAAATGCACCACCACCACCACCCCCTCCTCCAGGGGATCCTGCTACTCGTGCATTAGAGGGTATGGCTCGTCTCTTTGAGCAACAGTTACAGCAGCAGCAGATACAGCAGCAACAGCTACAGCTGCAGTTACAGCAGATGCAGCAGCAGCCACAGCAGCCACCTAGGCCACAACATGATATTTATGATCAGTTCCGAAGGCTAGGGCCGAAGGAATTTTCTGGCACTACTGATCCCTTTGCCGCTGAGAGTTGGATTCGTTCACTCGAGGTACATTTTCGCTATCTAGACATGGGGGATGCTGACCGTGTGAGGTGTACAACTTATCTGTTTCAAGATGACGCTTATTTATGGTGGGAAGGAGCCGAGCATGGTGTTGACCTTGCTACACTCACTTGGGCACAGTTCAAGACAAAATTCTATGAGAAATACTTCACTGCTGATGTCAGAAGCCGGATAAAGAGGGAATTTATGACCCTCCGCCAGGGAGACGTATCTGTTGCTGATTTTGTGAAGAAATTTGATAGGGGTTGTCACTTTGTACCCCTTATTGCTAGGGATGCGGAAGAAAAGCTTAGACATTTCAAGGATGGCCTACGACCTACCATTCGAGATAAGGTCATGATGATGCGTCCTGGAGATTATGCCACAACAGTTACCTATGCATATCAGGCTGAGCAATCCCTAAAGGACATTGACTTTGAATTACAGCGTAAGAGGCAACAACATCAGAATAATAACCAACCCAACAAGAAGCCATATACGGGTCCTCCTAGACCTCAAGGGCCTCAAAAGCCCCAAGGTCAAGTCAAGAAACCAGCACCACCAAAGCCACCACCTTCAGCGCCAAAGCCTGCCGATAAGCAACCTTGCAAGGAGTTCAACCGTTTTCATTTTGGCAAGTGCATGTGGGGATCTTATAAATGCTTCATCTGCAAGCAAGAAGGGCATAAGGCTTCCGATTGCCCGAAGAAGAAAGCACCTACGGTTGGAAGAGCTTATGTGATGAACGCTGAGGAAGCTGAGGAAGAGGCAGACACTACACTCATCACGGGTAACCTAGTCATTTAACATTTTTATATTGCTTACTATTGCATGAAATGTTAAATTGGTTAATATAATTGTTTTGGGAATGTAGAATTAACCTACTGAAGATTAGGTTGCATGTTCTACTTACTTAGAATTAAGTGATGATTCTAGAACCATAGAAAGTGATTTGAATTGTGTGCCCTATTTTATGTGAAGGATGAAATGGTTCCAAATAAAAAGTTTTAGGGCCAAAATTAAAGAAAATCATAATTTAGGGAGGTTTCGAAATTTTGGGGGTTATTGAGCAATTTTCGAAACTTTGAGGTCTATTGTGGAATTTCGAAAAAATAGGGTACCTAAGTGAAATTTCCGAAAATCTTAAGGATCAAAAATGCAATTTTCGAAACATGAAGGGCTAAATCAGAATTCAGAATAATATAAGGACTTAATTGCAATAATTCGAAAATTTTGGGGTCAATTTTGCAAATTTCAAAAAATTGAGGGACTAAGGTGCAATTTTTTCAAAGAAATGTTTAAGTTCAACGCGCAATCTTCTTATAATTTTGGGAATTAATGATAATAAATCCTTAAGATTCAACGCGAAGAGATATATAAGACAATTTTCATCGCTGGGAGGATCATCATTCTAGGTGTAGCTACCCATGCTTTGCTAGATTCAGGAGCTACACATTCTTTCATATCAGAAACCTTCATCAAAAGACTGAATATTACTCCTCAAGACATGGGTTTGGGTTTCAAAGTTTCTATTCCATCCGGTGATCAATTGCTCACATCTAAGATTGTCAAGAATCTGGAGCTTCGTTTATTCAGGGATGTAGTTCGGGCAGATCTTATTGTGCTCCCTATGCCCGAATTTGATATTATACTTGGGATGGATTGGTTATCAGCAAATGGAGCTTCGATTGATTTTCGTCAGCGATCAGTATCTATTAGACCGCCTAGTGGTAAATCTTTTGTCTTTGAGGCGGCAAGAAACAGGCAAATGCCGCACATCATCTCTTGTCTATGTGCAAGGAAGCTCATTAAGCGTGGATGCCAAGCTTACCTGGCATGTGTCACTACCACGCATGCATCTGCCAGTCAGATTTTAGAAGATGTTGATGTTGTGAGAGATTTTCCTAGCGTCTTTCCCGAAGACGTTTCTGGCATTCCGCCCGATCGTGAAGTGGAATTCTCTATTGATCTTATGCCGGGCACTGTTCCTATATCTAAAGCACCTTATCGTCTAGCACCCGCTGAAATGAAAGAATTGAAAGATCAAATTCAAGAACTGCTAGACAAGGGTTTCATTCGCCCTAGTTACTCTCCATGGGGTGCTCCGGTATTATTTGTGAAAAAGAAAGATGGTAGCATGCGTCTTTGCATCGATTATCGTGAGCTTAATCGGGTTACTATCAAAAATAAGTATCCACTGCCAAGAATTGAAGATTTATTTGATCAGTTGCAAGGAGCATCGATATTCTCTAAGATTGATCTGCGATCGGGATACCATCAATTGAAAGTTAAGGAGTTTGATGTTCACAAGACGGCATTTCGCACGAGATATGGGCACTATGAGTTTATGGTCATGCCATTCGGGTTGACCAATGCGCTAGCGATCTTCATGGATCTCATGAATCGCGTATTTCAGCCGTATCTGGATCAGTTTATTATAGTCTTCATTGATGACATATTGATCTATTCCAAGAGCACAGAGGAGCATAGTCGCCATTTGAGGACAGCACTGCAAGTTCTACAAGACAGAAAGCTTTATGCAAAATTCAGCAAGTGCGAGTTTTGGCTTGATAGAGTGGCATTCTTAGGCCACATTATTTCTAGTAGGGGAGTGGAGGTCGATCCAAGTAAAGTTGAGGCAGTGAAAGAGTGGCCAGTACCGAAGAGTGTTACCGAGATTCGCAGTTTCTTGGGACTAGCTGGCTATTATCGCAAATTCATCAAGGGATTCTCCTCTATAGCAGTGCCTTTAACATCTTTGACTAAGAAGAATGCGAAGTTTATTTGGGGGCCCGAGTGTCAAGACAGTTTTGACAAGTTGAAGCAAGCCTTGATATCAGCATCAGTGTTATCTATGCCATCAGGGCAAGGGGAGTATGTTCTTTATACCGACGCTTCTAAGCTTGGTTTGGGCGCAGTTCTTATGCAAAACGACCGAGTTATCGCCTATGCATCAAGACAGTTGAAAATTCATGAAAAGAACTACCCTACTCATGATCTTGAGCTTGCAGCAGTAGTCTTTGCAATAAAGATTTGGAGACACTACCTTTACGGGGAGAAGTGCAAAATATTCACTGATCATAAAAGCTTGAAATACTTCTTCACCCAAAAGGAGTTGAATATGAGACAGCGCAGATGGCTTGAATTGGTAAAGGACTATGATTGTGACATTAGCTACCATCCGGGGAAAGCTAATGTAGTGGCAGACGCATTGAGTAGAAAAGCAGCAGTTATCACTCATTTATCACTCCAAAGACCGTTGCAGTCCGAGATACAGCGGTTTGAGCTTACAGTGTATGCTAGGGGTGAGGCCCCTAATCTTGCTACAATATCAGTGCAGTCGACTTTGAGGGACAGAATTCGTGATGGGCAGTCTACTGATGAGCAGTTGCAAAAGTGGAGAGCAAGAGATGAAGCCAAGGGCCGGAATTTATATTCAGTGGTGGATGGTTTAGTCCGTTATCGAGACCGTCTATGGGTTCCTAGTGACGATTCTTTGAGAGATCTTATTATGAAGGAAGCCCATGACACGCCATATTCCATTCATCCGGGCAGTACGAAGATGTATAGAGATTTACAGTTGTTATATTGGTGGCCAAGCATGAAGAGGGACATTTTGAGATATGTATCCGAGTGTTTGACTTGTCAGCAAGTCAAAGCAGAGCATCAAAGGCCCGCAGGAAAATTGAAGCCACTCCCTATTCCCGAGTGGAAATGGGAAAATATCACCATGGACTTTGTTGTGGGATTGCCTAAGACTGTTAAGGGACTGAATGCCATTTGGGTGATAGTTGATCGTCTTACGAAATCAGCGCATTTTCTACCTATTAAGACGACATTCACTATGACTCAGTATGTAGGGTTATACATACGAGAGATAGTTCGTCTGCATGAGATTCCATTGTCTATTATTTCTGACAGAGATCCGAGATTCACGTCTTCTTTTTGGAAAATTCTGCATGCGGCGATGGGGACCAAGTTATTATTCGGTACAGCATTTCATCCTCAAACCGATGGTCAGTCAGAAAGGGTTATACAGATTTTGGAAGATCTACTGCGAGCATGCGTCATTGATTTCCAAGGCAGTTGGGAATCAAAGTTACCTCTAGTGGAGTTCACTTACAATAACAGTTTTCAATCATCAATAGGGATGGCTCCTTTTGAGGCACTCTATGGAAGGAAGTGTAGATCTCCTATTCATTGGGAGGAGGTTGGGGAAAGAAAAGATATTGGTCCAGATGTGATTGAAGAGACAGCTGAGCTTGTGGTCAAAATTCGTGATAGAATGAAGACTGCACAAAGCCGACAAAAGAGTTATGCCGATAAAAGACGAAGAGACTTAGAGTTTGCAGTGGGCGATCATGTATTTGTGAAAATAGCACCCATGAAGGGTGTTATGCGCTTTGGCAAGAAGGGCAAGCTTAGTCCAAGATTTATAGGTCCGTTTGAGATTTTGGAGAGGGTTGGGACACTAGCTTATAGAGTGGCATTGCCACCAGCGCTTGCAGTAGTTCACAATGTGTTCCACATTTCGATGCTGCGGAAGTACATGTCGAATCCGTCACATGTGCTTAATTATGAACCTCTTCAACTAACTCCAGATATAACATATGAAAAAAGACCCGTCCAGATATTAGCAAGACAAGAAAGACGATTGAGGAACAAAGTCATTCCAATTGTCAAGGTCAAGTGGTTGAATCACTCGGAAGAGGAAGCTACTTGGGAAACCGAGAGAGACTTGAAGAGCCGCTATCCAGATCTATTCGGTAAGTTCTAAATTTCGAGGACGAAATCCTATTTAAGAGGGGGAGGAATTGTAAGGTCCAAAATTAAGACGACGTAAACCAACTGCATGCGAATCTAGGAAATTATGAAAATTTAGTAATTAATCGACTTTAGTTGCTAACTAATTATGTGACATACTGGTTTATACGCTAAATGAGATTTTATTGTCATCATGCATAAAAATTGTATTTTTAGGAATATTCAAGTGACGATCGAGGAACGGGGACCGAGGGCTGAAAAATGTAAAATATTTTTATTAAATGATTATTTTAATTATTTAAAATATGGCCGATGTTTGTTAGTATTTTTGAAAATAAGGGTTTTGAGGTGATTTTATACGTCGGGACGTAGATTTTATCGGTGTTGGTTTTTCAAACAAAAACTCGAACGTTTTAGCAACCCGGCTATTAAATTCACAAAATTATGTAACCAAAAATTATTTTAATATTCTATTTAAATCCTAATTAAACTAATGGGCTTAATTTAGAGGCTTAATAGGCCTAAAGCCTAGTTAGTATTTAAATAAACTATATAACACATGATTAGCTCCCCAAAATCCTACAATCCCTACACAAACACACGCCTCACTTCTGAAAATTCACCCCAAGACACACGGCTCACACACATCACGATATTGAAGAAGAAAAATCGAGATTTCTACAAGGAAGAGTCTAGCCAAGGTCTTGCTCCGTTCTTCGCAATCTTCAACGTAAAATCGTGCGTTGATTACTCAAAGGCACGCCTATTCTTCCTTTCAAAACCATCATCACATCATTGTATTCTTTTATGCATGAAAAACATGAAAAACAAGTAACATATTATGTATTTTCGTTTTTGTATGTATCATGTAAGTTTCAAGTGGGATTTTTGATCCAAATTGTGTTGTTTGTGTGCATAAAGGGGCTCCCATGTCTAGGGAAGGTTATGGTATGGTTTTACATGAATTTTAGACACCTAAACACCACACACGATTCAAACGCATGCTGGGAAGCAACTCGCTGTCATGGGAAGCAAGGGGCTCGGTTTTTGTTCTTCACGGCTAGGCTGGGCGTTGGCTGGTTCCAGGGGCTAGCCAAGGTCGTGATGGAGTCAAGGGAAGTGTCCTAGCCATGCTAGGACTCGAGCTAAGAGGCTGGGAGGAGTCCTTGACAGCAAGGACTCCTACCCGAGAAGAGTCATGGACGGGCGCAACTTCTGTGCTTGTTGCAGACTTGTGGGCGCGGTCCAGGGGGCCTGGGCTGGGTTAGGTCGACTCCTTGGGGACTTAAGTGAGTGCTCATCACGATGGTTCAGGGGTGGCTCGGTAGGTTAGAGTCCTGGAAGTTAGAACAAGAGTCCTTGTCAAGGTGTAACTCTCGGCCAGCTTAGGGTAGTTGTGTGAGGGCTTCGATTTTCTGTTTGGGGTGGTTTCCGTGTGTTACTTAGGTCCAGTAGGGTACTCTAGGGTGTTGGTCAGGATTTGGACCAACATGGCTCGGGGGTGACTTGATAAAATCAAGAGATGGCTCGGGGTCGAAGTTTATGTGTCATATTAGGGTTTCCTAAGCTTTAAAACTTGAACAATGGCTCACGGGGGTCGATTCGTGGTTCATGGGGACTAAAATAATATAAAAGACTAAACTTAGAATTTAGGAATTTTATATTAAAGTTTGGGATTTTTCGGAATTAAAACGCCTTCAAACACGTCCGAATACGAATTAATTAAAAAGTCTCGTTTTTAAGTTACATAAAATTATGGGAATTTTAATTTAAGCTTAAATAATTATTTGGGACATGTTAGAGTCAAGAAAATCAAGGAAACGTCAAAAACGTAAAATGTCACGTCTAGGGGTAAAACGGTCTTTTTACACCGGAAAATTAGTAAACGTCATGGCAGTGCCCTATTTGCTGTTTTATATGCTAACATGATTATTTTTAATGTTTATGAATGTTTACAGGGTAAAATGATTATTTTATATGTTTATGATTTAAAATGTTAAAATGTTCATTTTAAATGCTTATGGATTTTCATGATGAAACAATAACATTAAAAGACATGTTGCATGCTTGGTTTAAAATGAAAAATGTTATATGCATGATTTTTATTAAGTGATGATAATATGTTGAAGGATGTGAAGGGATTGTGACTAACACGATGATATGTTGGAGATATCGTGAGGGTTATGGTCCCAGTGGGAGCCCGACGATCGTATTTCCTTGGATACGGATATGTATATGTATATGTATATGATGATATGATAATACGTAAGGCCAGGGCCCAGTTGACCGGTGAGAGTGTTGCTGGTGTCCCCCGCCGCCCAGTACTGTGGTTACATGTAGATGGATCCATCGCCTAACACGTATATGAAAGTCACAATCAACGATCTGAATTCAACAAACACGAACATGAACACGAACATGAGTAGGAATGCGAATATGGACATGAATATGAATATGTTTAAGTGATATGTTTATGTCTTTTGAAAATGTTTTTATGCATCATGAAAATGTTTACGAAAATATTTAAGTTTAAGTTTATGCATCCTCATGAAAATGATATTTTAAGTACAAGTATTTTTCACTGTTATATGTTAACTGTATTACGTATTACTTGTTACCAAAGATAGGACGTGTTGAGTCTTTAGACTCACTAGGTGTGTTGATGCAGGTGGGATTAATGGCAATGATATTGGAGGTCTTGACGGGTGACTTGCTGGACTGTCGGTGCACATAACCCGAGGACCAGCGCTTCTATTTCCGCATTTAAGTTTATCGCTTTAAGTTAAAGATTTCTACGGCATTTTACTTTATGATTTTGAGAGATTTTTGAGAGGTAGTATGGGCTACACTTTTCAATTAATTATTGCTTTCTAGGTTTGGTAAACGATTTACGATTTCATGTTTGACTTCTCTCTTTGGATTTTCAAGCACTAGTAGGATGTTTTATTTTAAAAATGGTGACAAGGTATTTTAAAACGTTTGTATATAAGTATATTTATTTACGAGGAAAAAAAAAATTCTAGTACTTTTTAAGAAAACGAAAAAGAGGAGACGTTTCACTTGTCTAAGCTGGATCATAACATACCATCAAAACCCAGTGCAGAAAATCATGCAGATTGGTGGGGAATGTCACTCTTAATGTTGAGCCTCGATTTTTTCCAAAGGGTTAATTCTTTCAGCTGTCAAAACAAAGGGCTTGAAACAAGATTTCGTGTGCCAAATTTTGATAAATTATGCCTAGAACTCTCTTCATGGCCTTGTGGCTAGAGATACGCAGTTAGTTAAAGGGAGTATCTCAGATCTTGATTTACAGAAGAAGCAACGAGTCACCATTGAAATGGCTGTCGGTTTACTACCATCCCAATCAAGAAAGAGCACAATTTCAATGAGGTTTCTTTCATTTTTGTTGAAATACGCAATAGCATCATCAGCTTCCACATCATGCAGAACTGATCATGAGTGGCGGATTGGTCTACAATTGGACCAAGCAATTCTAGATCAAGACATTCTTATTCATGCAAGTTCGCATGGAATCAACCATGGCCCCTTGTAAGATGTTGATTCAGTCCTGAGGATTTTCTCAATTTTCTTGAATCTTGATGAGGATGATGATGAAGATGATCATAGCCAATTACGGGATGAAAGTGAGATGATCTATGGATTTGACAGCACGGGATCTCCAAAACAAAGCTTTGTCATTTAAGTGTCAAAACTACTGGATAATTATCTTGCAGAAGTTGCACTAGATTCAAATTTAACCCCATCAAGATTCATAGCACTTGCAGAATTACTTCCAGACCATGCTCGTATGGTATTAGACAGATATACCGAGCTGTGGATATCTTTCTTAAGGTAAACCAGTTACAACCTTCAAAAAACTTAACTATATTCTGTGTAAACATCATGTTTTTAATGTTCCTCATTTTCTTGATGAATTAATAGGTTCATCAAAATATAAGGGACTAGGAAAGATATAGGCTTTGCAAAACGATAGACTGCCAAAACTCTTTCAGTAAGCTGCAGTCATGCAGCTCAAAATGAACGGTTACCAGTGCAGATGGCAGTTCAAGTGCTACATTTTGAACAAATTCACTAGTAGAAAAATTGCTTTTTATTTCGCGTATTCAATGAAGTAATAAGGTAGTTAATTGCCGAAGTATATGGATGTGAAGTAATAGATGTATCTTTTACTTCGCATAATAACCGAAGTTGTATGATTGAAATTACTGAAGTCTTTGGCCGGTTTTCGAAGGAAAACCGGTCCAGAATTGGACCGGCGCCGAAGTAAGAAATGTGTTTTACTTCATCGATTTTTGTAAATAGTGAAGTAATAGATTATATATAACTTCGTCTTAATTATTATTTAGCGAAGTAGTTTATAATATTTTACTTCACAATTTACATTGAATGACGAAGTAATTCATGTGAAAGACTTCGTAGTTATGTATTTTGGTGAAGTAATATAAACGCAAACAACTTCACAATTTATCCTATTTGTTGAAGTAAATATAATCTATAAATTCAGCATTTATCCTATTTGTTGAAGTATTTTATATTATGTTACTTCACAATTTACATTTAGTGACGAAGTAAGTAGTTCGAAAGACTTCAATAATTTGTATTTTGGTGAAGTAATTGCGCAAAACAACTTCGTTTTTACAGAACAATGGTGAAGTAAATTAATTCTATCACTTCGTCTGATTTCTTATTGACGAAGTATTTAATATTATGTTACTTCATAATTTGCAAATAACAACGAAGTAATTTATCTGTTACACTTCATTATTTTTTATTTTGATGAAGTAATTGTTAAAAATGACTTCGCAATATATGACTTAATACACTAATATAATTAAATTCATAAATTATCCATCTAAATATGATGAATATCCACGAATCCACAATTACATATTCATTAATCCACAAATAACCCAAAAATATATTCACAAAACCAAAAGTATATCCAAAAATCCACAATGACAAACAAAATATTTATCCCAACATACACCATCCATTTAAGCACCTACATATGAGTAGACAAATTCACTCCATTCACTTCTGATTTCATCATATTGAGATTGGTTGTAAAATTGGTTCTTGATGCATCCTGCAAACTGAAATTTTAAAAAAAAATACATTAGATTCTTCTATTTTAAATAAAAATTGACAGATATATATTTAAAAAGTATTTAAATTGATGGAATCTGAACATATTACATATATATTGGCACTTAAATAAAAAACAATGGAGATATAATGACAAAAAATAACAGATATGCTAACAGCCGTGTGTGAGAACTTCACAAAACTGAAAAACCAATTAATGAAGCATGCAACCATGAATCGACTCAAAGGAAAATCTGATTGTGCATCAGTATACAATATCACTGTACCAGTTCTCGACTGAAAACACAGATGCTTGGACAGAAAAGTCCAAAAATCATATAACCAAAAAATGTCTAGAATTTCTGTTTTGAGTTGTTTTTGTTTAATGTGAATGTACCATTTCTCGGCAGAAAAGTCCAAAAATCACAAAATATGCATTTCCAGTTCTCGGCTGCAAGTTAACGAAGGCAGTGAAGACATGAAGATGACAACTTGGATATAAAGCTATGCAAGAAGGAAAACCGTTTTTACAGAATTGGTAGAGATAGAAGATGCAAAGGGTTAGCCTTGCAAAAATACCAAAGACACTGCGTTTCGATCCATCAACTTCGTTTACGAGTGGACTTTTCATTGCTAAGTTCACCAAGTTAACAATTCCATAACAGTTTTGTATCTCAATTTGTATTACTGGAACTACAAACTAAAAGAACAGGGAACTTAATTAAAGCATTTAAGAACTCTCTGTAGATACAACAAAGGAAAATGAACGAAGAAGATAGGTAAAAGCAATATTATGCAATGGTACGGATTTGAAGAATCATGGGGATCTGTATAGTTTTCAAGAGTTACCAATTCATGAAACTTTTCAATTTCTAGATCCAATTCACTAATATCAGTGGTTATTCAAGATGATATGGCTTTTGAATTGGCTACCAATTCATGAAACTTTTCATTGAAGAGCCTATGGTTTCTGACTCGGCTAACATCAGTGGTTATTCACTAATATCAGTGGTTATTCACACTGAAGAATCCTACATACAAAATCTGAATTTTAGCATCTACGGTACTGCTAAAATCTGAATACAAAATCCATATTTCACTAATATAAATCTGCAGAATCCAAAGGCAAACAAGTTACTGTGTTCACCTAAAATATCACTAATATAAAATATATCACAATGACAACAATTCATCTCAAGCAATTATATCAACAATAAAATATATCCCAATGGCAACACATTATCTCAACAATAAAATATATCTTAATGGCAACAATTCATCTCAATCAATCAACAAATTTATCCCAAGAAGAAACTCACCATCTTCTCCAACTGTGGATCATCGCAATCGACTATCTCTTTCATGTACCTCATCACACAATATCCACATTCAACAGAACTACTTTGTTTTAGATTACCCTATAATGGAATTGAAAAGTTAATGCAACAATCACAATCTAATTAATAACAACTATCAATTCATGTATTCATAAATAAGTACGATACATACCGTCAATATTTTAAAACCTGGCCCTTTAGAAATACCCTTCGAGGCATTGTACATCTTCACCCCACTACATTTTAAAAAGTAAGAAGTTATTTTTTTGCATATTTATAAGTTAATGTATTCAAAATCAACATAAGCTACTACCTACTTTGTCACAATAGTTTTCCATGTATCATCTCGGTTCCTGTTAGACATAGAATCCAATAAATATATCATATTCTTATCTTCGTTGACGATAGTCAAGATCCAATGGTACTTGAAAAAATGAAATTACAACATTGACTATCATGAAGTAGAAATCTATAAATAACTAAAATCTTACCCAGTGTTGTATGGGATGAGGCAGATGCTATCTCTACACAATGCTTCCAACTGGTCAGCAATATGTTGTGATAAGTCACGGCCATCTGTGCCAATCGGGCATGTAGGTATATTACCGGGATCGACAAACGAAAAATAGTCAGCCTTGTCTTTTTCCTTCAAATATTTGTAGAGGTGACTGCAAGATATAGATGCACAAATATATCGTTTAGAAAATTTTCAAAATATGAACAAGTACCACAAAAAATATTATATAAATGCATAAATATTGTAAGTTAGACATTATATATACCACATGTAAACTAAAATTTGTCTGGCACCTATCTCCCTCATCTCCATAAAGCGTAAGATATCTTCTCTTAGCAACCGTATGCTTTTAGGATGTCCAAACATAGCATCCTCAAACTCTATGTATATGGTATCCGATTCATTCAGCAATCTAACAACATGAGAGTAGATATACTTGCACGACATGGGTAATGTTTTTTCAATTTCTTTGAACTTGTCGCGCTGACCAGGAACATCCGCAAGCGCAAATGATTGAGGTTTCCCCTTCCTCTACAATTTAAAATATTATTCATACAAGTATTTTAAAATAAAACATTGTTCGAGCAACATATCTGACAATTGCAAACACAAAGTCAAATGAAAACCTAAAGTACCTTTGTCGTTGGAAAAATAACCAACTCTTTAGGTCAACCAACAATGACTCCAACAGCATCATTGATGATTGTTGGTCCAAACTTAATTGGGATCAGAAGCTGTGCTTTTTCATCTAAGACAACATCAATAGATACCTTGAAGTTCTCTTCCCCAAGTGGAACATGGTGAATCATAACATTTGGACCTCCTTCTGATATTATTTTGCCATAAGCCACCACGTTTTCGCGTTCTTTTACAGTCAGGTGACATTTTTTCCCTTTCAAGAACAAAAAGAAATGATATATTTTTATATGGAGGTGAATAGAATTTAATTAACATTAAATTCAGAGACATACAACCTTCGTATTTGAAGTGCCGCAATCATAAACTTCTTCCACATCATCTGAAAATTTTGAGTCTTTCACTCCTGAGAACTTGTTTGATGCTACAGTCTCAGAAGATCGATCATTGATTAATGGAATCACAGCAGCAAGTTGAGACCTCAGCATCTCCAATTCAGCTTTCAAACTTTTAGTCTTCTCCGATTGTCCTTTTACATTTTCAATCACAGCTTTTGAGATTGTTTCTCTCTTCTTTCTTGGAGTTTTAAAGTATACTTGTGGTTTTACGAAACCTCCCACACCTCGAACCCTTCCATAGTGTTCTTGGCTTCCTAAGGCAGCGGTTAACACGTCATTCATTCCAGAAGATTTGAACTCTCCTTTGCCTTTATTTTCCAACAATTCATCCTACAATTGGAGACATGAAAAATCAATTCACAAACTACAGTGTTATTTATCTAGGCAATATGGCGATTGAATAAAACTAAACATTTACAATTTTTTCAGCTACTTCTGATGTCTCCGAACATGTTATGTTGCCAGATTTGTCTTCTCGAGCATTACGCCAAAGCATAGATCTATCAACTTCCTCATCTTCAGCAACCAAGTTTTTGTTCCGCTACAATTTCAAAATTCATATGTTTAATAACATGAAGAACATGCTAAAAATTACAAATATATTGCTCTGTTTCTTACCAGTTCAGCCTGCAAGCCGATGTAACCCTTGCGAGACATTGTGTGGTGATATTTACAATGCATGGTCCGTTGTTTTTGTTTTTCATGAGTAACCTACATCATAATGTTGGCTCAGTTAAGTATTGAATTTAATAAATTCGTGAGGAAACATATCAATTATTAAAGTACCTCCTATGATGGATCCAGTCTCGCATCCACAAATGCTTTCCAATTTGCTATTGGGAGTTGATACTGACTTGGTGGAGAAATCAACTTTTCAGGATTATCTTTGTTCGGCCAAAAAAATCTACTAGTCAATTTGTTTTTGAAATCTCGCCACTTCTGAGATGCTGAATTCATCACAGCATACTCACTTTTTGGCGCTAGTTCAAAGATATTATGCAACAAAAACAGATTAGTTAGAGGTGCAAGTATGACTATAAATTCAAATTGAAGCCTGTACTTACCGAGATCTCTTCCCACAGTTTTTGTTTTATGTTTTCTGGAACTTCAGGCCATGACTTTATACTGATTGGCACCATGGCTCTATCAATAGAACCAATGTATGATTGTAAAGCCCTTCCATTTGCATTGTATGCTGGCCACCCCATGTCATCATACTCAATCTTTGCTTTTTCCCCCATCTGGCAGTAGCAATTAGTTTACCCATCAACGTAGGGCCTCGCTTGTTCCTCTGCACATCTACAGGATGTTCTTCTCCATCAGTAAGTACAGGGTGCTCTGCATTAGTAACTTCATTTAGCTTATCATCATGTACTCCTTGTATCATCTCAACTGTAGCATTTGATTCCTTTTTTTTACGACCCATTGATCTTTTTTCTTCATATTTACATGAATGAAACTAATGTTAAAACCTACACAATAACATTAACCATTAAAATAACATAAACAATAATTGTAATAAGACATGTATAAACATGACATAAATAATAACAGAAACAATAATAACATAAATAATAAACATGACTTGTAGAAACCTGAATAAATAATAAACATGACATAAATAATAGCAATGAGGTTATGTTTATATTATAACAAAAAACATGACATAAAAGTGAAAAACATCATTTTTTCTTGTTCGTTTCTCAGCCACCCTCAGTTTCTGATCTAAAGTAACTTTCATGAGCCGGAATACAATGAGTATCAACATCATCAATTGGTCGAGAATCAGGAATACTAGTCCAACCATCATCATCTCCCTCGTAACATCGATTTGGCACAGGGAGTACAATTGACCACCATTTTTGTAATAGGTCATCAATATAAAAGACTTGATTGACTTGACTTGCAAGGACAAATGAGTCATTATTATGCCCTATTTTGTTCATATTGACCAAGGTGAATCCACATTCATCATTGTTGATTACTCCTTTGTCATTTGCAACCCACGCACACTTGAAAATAGGAACTTGAAATTGATGATAGTCCAACTCCCATATTTCTTCAATCACTCCATAGAAAGTCACATCAGTTATCAAGGGATTCTTATCTTTGGCACTACAGACAAGCATGGTGCTAGAAACTAGAGAAACCCCACTGTTTTGGCAAACTCTCTAATCATCCCGTGCCTTTGTTTGGTATAAATTGTCATTTATCACGTAACTACTATACTTAATGACTTGCCCACGTGTACCATGAGCCAGCCATGTCAATGTTGATGTCGTTCCACCATTGCATCTATCTATTTCAACATCCACCTGACATTTATACAATTAGAATAGGGTGATTAAAATACTAGCTACAAACTGTTCACCGCAAAATGCATAAAGCAGATTTATCCACCTAACCTTTGCACGAAACCAGTCAATGAACTTCTTATTGTGAGCATCTTGTATCCACCTTTCATCTTTCTCTTTTCTCGGAAACATTGACTTCAGGAAATATTTATTTTCACTGTGGAAATATTTATATAGAAATTTGTGTTGGATATTAAATATTGACAATCACATGGGTGCAGAATTATAGATTAATGCAATACACTTACATAATGTAGGGAGATACTTCTTCTGTATTTTCCAGCACAGTCAAATGTGCTTGTTGAAGGTCAACTTGTGGCACTATAATTGGTGTTTTGCATGCTAAGAAGCCAGGAATGTTTGATTTGGGATCGCGATTTGATTGAGGGACCCAAATAGGATCAAGGTCATTTAGGTATTCCGAACAAAACTCAATTGCTTCTTCGGCTGAATATCTCTGAACAATGCAACCTTCCGGATGTTTTCGACTACCTACATAACTCTTAAACACCTTAATAGATCTTTCCAAATGGTACATCCACCGGAAGTACAGTGGTCCACATAATCGAACTTCTCGAACAAGATGAACTGTTAAGTGAAGCATGACATCGAAGAAAGAAGGGGGGAAATACTGCTCCAATAAGCAGAGTGTAACAACCAAGTCAGATTGCAGCTTATCTAACTTGGCTACATCAATCACCTTGCAACAAATATCTTTGAAGAAGAAGCATAATCTTATGATGGCATATCTAACATGTTTTGGTAACGCATCACGTATGAGTATTGGCAGGAAATGCTGCATTAGAACATGACAATCATGAGATTTCAAGCCAATCAATTTCAACTCAGACAAGGATACAAGATTTTCAGGTTCGATGAGAAACCTTCTGGGACTTTTATATCCATTATCGACTGACAAACTTGTAACTTTTCTTTTTTTGTGAATGAGCATGCATTAGGAGGAAGATATGTTCTTTTTTCACCAAATTTAGGTGTCAATTCAGGCCTAACTCCCATTTGAACCATGTCCAACCTAGCTGCCACATTGTCCTTGGTTTTTCCTTTAACATTCATCAAAGTATTAATGAGATATTCGAAGACATTTTTCTCTATGTGCATCACATCGAGACAATGCCTAACATGCAGGTGTTTCCAATAAGGAAGATTGAAAAAAATTGATTTCTTCTTCCAACATTTTCTGAAATCTGTTGATCCAAAATCTTTTTCTTCTTTACTATCTTCCAAATTATTGTCCTTTGCATTCTTTTTCTTTTTACCTTACACACTAATCTTCTTTCCGAAAACACACCTTATGTCAGAAAGCTTGTCAAACAAAGTGCAGAGGCCCTGTAACTTCTTGCTTGAAAATTTGCGGAAAAATTAAAAATTTTCTTTTTAAAAGAACTTAAATGGCCTCATTAATAAAATCACTGGTGAATCAAGTTCAATATTTCAAAATATTGCAGCGGAAGAAAATAAAGTTTGCCAAAAATCACAATTTAAAAATATCCAACGACTGATAAAATGTTTGCGGAATAAAATAACAACTGCTGCTCTGAGGTCCTCGGGTGCCACTACTGCCGACCCAAGCTGGCTCACTGGTCCCCGCCCTCGGCCCTGGCCTCATCAGTACATACAACAATCAAGTCTAGTGAGCCTAAAGACTTAGCATGCATATATCGCAGGTAACGAGTAAAAATCTGAATTAAAATATGCATGAGTTAACATATCCTGTCCTGAGGCATGCTGAAAATAATCTGTAATGAGCAATTATAATACGTGCATAACTGAACTGATAATCACAGAAAAAAAATGTTTGCTCCTTGGAGCCTGTACTGAAATAACTGATAAAATTTTCTGTTGAGATTATGTTTTACGCCTGTGGCCACTGCACTAAGCTGAACTGATCGGTAACTGGCTACCGGGGAGGCTGAAACTGAACTGAGCTGGCCGGTCACTGGCGACCGGGTGGTACCATACTGAACTGATCGGTCACTGGCGACCGTATAAAATAACACTCCCACATAGTGAATGAACCACAAGCCATATAGCATAAATCTCAAAAATAATCATTTTCTATTTAATGCACGTAAAATAATTAACTGGCATAATGAAAATGTCCCGTAATTTTACCAACTGGATTGGATTGGATCGTCCCCAGGCTCGCTGCAACCTAGCTGGGCTATGAAAAATATGCAATAGCTTAATCTAGGTGGAATGGAGGCCAAAACACGAAACGCTCTTTCGAGAGTCAATTTGGCACATCGCACCGTAAATTCTCGTACGACCTCAAAAATGATCCAAATGACAAACGGTCAAAAACATGACCTTCCTAACTCGATGAGGCACTGTCCAGTCCAAGTCCATGGGATAAAAGCCAACCAAGAACTCGAACGAGCCACCGAACCGACACAGCAACTTGCTGTGATTTTCCAGCAACTGTACAATCGTGTAACTTGTGTTGTTTTCGAGACTACCGGCCATTGGGGCGTGAACCACCGACCAGAGACTCTTACCAACATCCCAAGGAGTGATTTGAACCATGGCTAAGGGCCCTAGGCCAGCCACAATCCGCATCACACCATAACTCAACCGAAACTCCAACCGAGAACCAACGTGCATGCGTGTGTAGTGTTTTGCTTAGATCGATGTCTTGCGTCGTTCCAGTGGCCATTTGATTGACCATGGCATGATCTAGACATATAGGGGCATGGTATGAACCGTGGCTATGGGCCATAGGCCAACCAAGATCCATACCAAGCAACCAAAAACCGAAACCATATGCTGAACCAATGAAGAAGCCGAATGGGGAAAGGGGCTGTTCTTGTTGATTTGATTAAAACCGATGCACCATGGACCAAGCCACCAAAAGGGCGACTTAGTCACGTCTTAGACATGCTAGGGGAGTGATCTAACCATGGCTAAGAGCCCTTAGGGCAGCCAAGATCAGATCAAACCCTCATGACAGGAAACTGAAATTTTCTAACTCAAAAAGGGACACAAATGGTGTTGCTGTCATTTCTTTTGCTTTCCAGCGAGCATGGGGTGAAACTGATGGACAAATGTGGTCCTAATGCATCCTATTACATGTATATAAGTCTCCTTGGGAGCCTGGAGTCGATCCGATACCTGAAACTCACAAACCAAAAGAAATCGTGAAGCTTGCCAATGAAAAATCGAAAATTCTGCATGTGTTGTTTCAAAATGTTTTGACATGTATCTCGGTTTTTGCTTGATAAAACATGATCATATACTGAAAAATAATTGATAATATGACTTGATTGAGGTTTGAAAGAAATCTAGACATGCCTGGTTTCGTTTCGAAAGAAAACGAACGAAACGACGACGACGCGGCACGGAGGAGGTGGAGCGCTTCTCTTGTTTTCTTTACTCTCGATTTTCCTCCCTTGCTTCCTACTGAATTCCCACGGTTTTTCTACTGAAAAATTCTCTGAATTTCGTGAATGAGGGAGGGGGAATGATGGTTAGGAGAGTGAGGGGGAGATCCAATAATAAAGGGGTTCAATGTATGACCAAGTCTCCCTCTGTTTTTGAATTTTGAATGGTTGTTTGATATCAAGTCTATGTTGGGTGTTTCTAGAATGGTGATGGCCGATTTTTACATGCTAGACTAGGATAGGATAATGCTAATTAGATCATTAAATGGTGCTAGAAAGATCAAAGAATTATCTTCCTAATTAAATACAAGAAAGGGTCAAAGGTGGCAAGGCAAATGAATTGTTTAATAGTCTAAGGGGGTGGCCGAAATTCACTAAATAAAAGGAAGGGAAAAATAATTATCTAGTGAATTAATAACCCTTAAAAACTTTACTAATCCTTTAATTAATTTGGTGAGCTAACCCCTTAATTATGTAACTTAAATGAGCTTATTTCTTAATCACCTCAAATAATTAAATTAAATCCTCAAACCTCCCTTTCTAACTTAAATGAACTTACTTGCTAGCTAAATTAACTTCTGGAAATATTTTCTGGATCTTAAATTCTATCTCAAAACTCCAACTCCAGTCCGGCCTCACTGAAATAACTGAAATGCTAAAAATCAAACTACTGAACTGAAATAATAAAATAATTAACTTCAAAGAAATGCATTTAAAATAATCATGCAATGAAGTCAATTAAATTTAAAAATCCAGAATTATGCATGGCTTATACGTAGACTGATTTACGGGTTCTACACAAAGCAACCCCAGATAATGGTGTAGATGATTCTCCATGTTCTTCGATACCATCGAACTCTTTCATTTGCCTCCGATATGGATGAAACCGTGGTAGGAATCGTCTATGACCAACAAATGACATTTTCTTCCCATTTTCCAAATGCTTTGCACAAGTATCTTCTTTGCATACTGGGCATGCATAATAACCATGTGTAGTACATCCACTAAGGTTACCATAGGCTGGAAAGTCATTGATGGTCCATAATAAGACTGCTTTAAGAGTGAAAAATTGTCTTCGTTAAGCATCATAGACACCATCAACTCCATCCCACAATCGTTGCAAATCTTCAACTAACACATCAAGATAGACATCTATATCGTTTCCTGGCTGTTTAGGCCCTGAAATGTGCATAGTTAGCATGATGAATTTTCTCTTCGTACACATGTTTGGAGGCAGATTATAGGTGACCAACATAATTGGCCAGCAACTGTACCGACTACTAAGGTTGCTATAAGGATTAATGCAATCAGCTGCAAGTGCCAGGCGAAGATTTCTTGGTTCACTTTCAAAGTCGGGACACATATGATCCACCAACTTCCAAGATGGTGAATCAGCTGGATGACGTAACTGACCGGGAACTCCTGTGGTTTCTGCATGCCATGTTAAATTTTTGGAGGTATGTAGAGATTTAAACATGCGCTTAAATCTTGGTATGGGAGGGAAATACCACAACACCTTTGCAGGAACACCTTTATTCTCAACGTTCTTCTTGGTTAGCTTCCACCGTGACAAGCCACATTTAGGGCAGTTTACGCAGTCTTTATATTGCTTCTATAAAGAATGCAATCATTGGAACAAGCATGAATCTTTTCATGACTCAATGCCAAACAACTCAATGTCTTTTTTACATCATACATTTTGGTTGGCAGGTTGTGATTATCTGGTAGCATATCCCCAAAATCCATTAGTAGATCGGAAAATAGAGCGTCACTCATCCCATGCTTTGCCTTGGTGTTGTATAGTTTCACAATTGCACTCAACTTTGTGTAACGCTTACATCCATTATACAAAGGTTTCTCTGCTTCCTCCAAAAATTCCATAAACGCTTCTGGATTTTCTGTATAGTTATCATAAGCTGCCTCACACATATTAGTGGTTTCAAAGTCTCCTGTGATAGTTACCAATTGGCTCCTTGTTGGTGCTCCAATTTACTTTGTCACTTTCAGCAGACTCACCGTGCCAAATCCAATTCACATAATTTTGACTAAAACCATGGAAATAAAGATGCTCTCGAATGGACTTAGCTGGTCTTTTTTTAATATTTTTAAATTTGCAACAAGGACAATGAATTAAATTGGGGTCAATATGGGGATTCTCTAAACAACCTCTGATAAACAGTTCCACACCCCTCGTACGGTTTTGACCTTTTATCCGAGTGAATCCAAGATTTATCCATTTCAATACAACAAAATACCAGAAATATATAACAATAAATTTGATCTAAACCTGAAAATATTACATTTAATAATGTCATTTTCAATTTAATTTCTTGAACGCAAAAAAAACGAAAGAAGACTACCTATTGATGAAAATAAAGCAACATTGTTCTTAATTAATTTTGATTTGAATTACTCTCACATGTGCCGAAAATTAGGAACCCAGAGATGGACAACCAAGGCGACAACAAGAAATTAACCAATTATCGTTCCAATCAATACCATACCTCGGAAAACTGGTGACGGACTAACACAGGTAAACCAATATCGTTCCAATCAAAATGGAGAAGAAACAAAGGCGCAGGGGACGGCGATTGTGTATCTCAGTCGCTTCTTCTGCCTCAGTGATTTGAACGGTGGTGGTGGTTGTGGTGTTTTGCTTCCCTCTCGGTGAGTGGAACGGCGGTGGTGTTGGTGGTTTGAAGCGAACGTGGTGTATCTCCAGTCGCAACTTCCCTCTCGGTGCTTGGAACGGTGGTGGTAGTGGTGGAACGGCGGCGGTGCATGGAATGGCGGCGGCGCGGCACGGTTCGAAGCGAAGAAGACTGAAATTAGGGTTAATTTTGAAGGAAAATGTGGATCGATCGAAATGAGCTCCTCTGAAGGATATATGATATAATCGATATTAAATTAATTAAACTTATCAGTTCATCTTTTTACTTCAGTATGAACTTATTTTCCTTATTTTTTACTTCATCAACATTGACATGCCGAAGTAAAATATAATAAAAAAATACAGTGAAGCTCGTGTTTTTAAACATCCGAAGTAAAATATATTATTTTACTTCGCTTGTGTTATTACTGAAGTTATTGGTAATGTATTACTTCGTAATTTATTATTGCCGAAGTAACGCCTGTCGAAGTAAAATTCGATTTTTCTACTAGTGAAATCAGATTAAGAAACGCCATGAATGGAGTTTGGGGGCACAACTGATTTTTCTTTCGATCAATGAACGACAACAATTTAGCCAGCGTTGTGGTAGTGGCGCAGGGTACGGATGTTAGAGTAGATGTCATTCAAGCCAACGGTTGGCTAGGGAATTTATTAACTCAAGTGTAATAAACAATCTTAATTTTAATATAATTTAACTTCATGGTTTTATTTTACTTTATCTGTATACTCATGCAATCAGTATAGATAAAGTCATTGATTATACTTTAACACAAATGAATCGTAATTCGATCTTGAAACTCATTTGAAAACATTGTATATTCTAAATTCGTTCCTAGTAGATTCAGCCGCCTAAAATAAGAATAGGCCGCTTGAACTTGAGACTAGCATCTGTGATCTTGTGTACCGTATTTCAGGGTAAGGATATAGAGATGTTCCGTCATACAGATGGGTAATCATACGATGATTGTAGATAACAACCTTCCTTCGGACTTTTCAAGTGCTTATCATTCTTCGAGAGGAAAAATCCCTAGTTGTGATTGTACATGATTAGTTCTTACGACCCGGGACAACACTGAGATTCTACATACTAGGATTGTTCTTTGACTCGTTTACCAACTCCGCGAAGGTCACAATGTGGCGAGGTTGGGTGCAATTGCGAAATGTGTAGAATCCAGTGCATTGTAGTTGGGAATTCATTGTTCACTTACGGGTGTGGATATCTTATGTGATTTAATGAAATAATTGTGCATGAAATCTCTTGCCTGAGTGTAAGATGTACGTTAGGGAAGGAGTTCTCTAGTTGTGCATGCGATAACACTACAAATATTTCATGATTGTATCACATAGCTATTGAATTAATATGCAACCCTCGATGAACCAATGGTTGCAGATTCGATTGGGATATATGAGATGAAGGGACCATATTGTACATTAATCATAACTGATTGGTTCTTGCAGGCACTATCAGTGATACCTAGGGAATCTTGGGACGATACTACTAGACGCTCTTACCATGATTCGATGGGTTTAATCTGAAAATGGTTTCCATCATTTTAATGATTAAATATTGGTACATGGAACGTGGGCAAATTAGGGTAAGCCCGAATAAAGAAAATTGTCCTGAATCACAAAGAGTTGTAAACTCACGACTAGCTGTATCCCTGAATTATTGAGGATCACACAAGCACTGGTTTACTTGTTCCTATTGAGATTATAAATTCAATGAATTGAATTTATAAAAAATAAGTTTGATATGATCAATTGATAAGCTTATAAATAAAGTTTATAAAAGCTTATAAAAATTTTGAGAGCATGACTGCTAAAGACCGTCAAAGAGAATGCACCTGCTTTATTTAGACATTGGTGTTCTCGAAATTATAGTATGCATCAAAATAACAAACACATTGAAATTGTCACATCGATGATATTGGATCGCCGAACGGGATTATCATGAGATTAATATAATGGAAGCATGGATCATGAGCTTATAAGAGTATAAGCACATCATACTAATTTGTTAAAGTTCAAATGGACTTTAATAATTAAATTGAGCCCATTAAGTTTTTATAAAGGTATTGATTTATGTAATATGGAAATATTCATAATACCATAATTTTTAAAACCTTGCACACAAAACAAAAAAAATATTAATACATGATATTCTCAAAAATATTTTCATTAAAAATCGAGATCGACCATGATATGGGATGAATTTTTTTGGAATCTTTAATTAACATAATTGATCTAATTAATTAAGTAAAGAAATGATTAGAAATAATAATAAGGATTTTGATTATTTACATAACATGCATCCGAAAGTATTTTTAAGAAAATATATACATTGGCTCTTCCCAATTTCTAGTGCTGCTCTCGAAATCCCTTTTCTTTTGCAAGAAAAATTCGACTTGTCCTAATTAATAATATTGAGTCGATTTCTTCTTCATATTCTATCTCTACGCAAAATATCTTCAAAATTACTAGTGCAATTTTGAAGAAGAACTAATCTTCCAGTCGTGGACCGGATTAGGAGATTGAAGAAAGAAGACTTGAAGAACGTACGTAGGAATTTACAACAAAAGCTACGTCCGCTAACACCTGAGTAGTTGGTGCGAAGTGAAAAATTCACTAAAGGTATATTCTTTAACATCCTATGTATGTTTATTCAATTTAAATCATACGAGTGTCCAAACATTTTGATTGCCAAAATAAAATCTTTAAACTTCCGCGGCGCTTCAGTCAGGGGGAAAACCGTGAACTTAGCTTGAAGTTGCAAGAATGAGAATGAGGCTAACGGATCTTGAAAAGTATCAGGTCACAATGAAAAAAGAGCTCGTGAAAGCACACCCGTTCAACAAGTTACTCAAGTCATTTACTAAGAAGCTAAGCAAGCTCCATTCGTTTTTCTGGATTAAGGATAAGCCTATAGGAGGAGGCAAGCCTAGTTCTGAAAGTCGTTTTCTTTTTCAGAAGAGAAGACGTCATTCCATGTCTTGAACTTGTTCTTTACATGTAAATAAAAGAGCGTATAGGATTACTGATGTGTTTTTGTGTGATTTTCAGATTGATGATATCTTGTTGAGAAATTTTGTGTTCCATTCACATGTACAACAAACAGCATTATGTTTTTTCTTTGGCTGATTTTATTTACATGCTTCTCCATGTCTACCACTGTTATCACTAGTAAGGTTCTTTGAAGAATGCAACATATATTATACAACATATGGCAAATATAATGACCAAAATATCGAAAGTAAGAGCTTGCTTCGCCTGATCATTGAGCTCCATGTTCCTCCCTCCGAGTCGATCCACCATATCTGGAATTGATTCGAAATTTTCCAAATCTTGAATATATGGATCTTTGAGCTTCATCCTCATTTTCTCAGCTTCCCTGCTAGCTGCCTCCTGAGCCAGCGTCCAGTCATAAAACTTGCGCTTCTCGCCATCACTCAAGAGATTATAAACTTCTCTCAATTTCATGAATTTCTCCGATGCTGCTCTTAGAGGCAGTATAGTCGTGTCCGGATGGTATTCCTTCGATAGTCTCCGGTAGGCTGCTTTAATTTCTTCCAAATCAGCATTTGCAGGAACTCCCAAGAACCTGATTGGTACCATTCAAAGATATTATCAATTCTTTTGGCGAGTTCAAGGAGGAATCTGAAAATTCAATTAGGTAATATCCTTTCTGATTGGAAGTTCTATAGCAACTTCAAATCCAAGAAAACAAAACAACTGTTAGCCAATAAACTTAAATGATGAAGATTAAGAATAGACTGCATACTGGTAATAAGAATCAGATGAACTGTTTAGCAAATCAGAGAACTTTTTGCCCAGAGGATCATCTTCCTCTTTCTTCTGCTCCTTGGTGGATCCCGACGTGCTTTCACCAATCCATCCTTCCTCCTCATTGTCCCAATGAATCCTAGTGTCGACACCAGGAGGCGCCCTCTTTCTTTCACCCGAATCTTGCACGGCCCGGACCAGGATTCGGCTACAGGGGCTGGTTTTTCTTGGCCTGGGCCCGAGTGATCGTGCAGAGCTGCTTTGGGTCCTTAGTAAAAGAAAATAGGAAGCAGGTGGAGTTGCAGTTGGAGCAGCCATGACTAGAACGGAAATTATGTCCAAAGTTGTGAATTTGGGTGTTCAGACAAAGACAGTTGGCCGAGGTTTCACTACCTCATCTTTCTGTGTGGCTCAGGATTCATGCTATACAAATAACAACGAAACCAACTGCTCACTAATTTTCGTGGAATTATTACTGCATCATTTCATCTGTAATGTACCACTTTTTCACACCCAGACGTCACATAACTTTTAAAAAAAATTCAAAGAAATTTTACTTTGACTATCAAAATTTTTTCGGTGACTTAGAGTTATTTACTTTTAGCGTCAAACGTTTGGCTCCAATTATTCCACTTTCTAGGTTGAAATATTCTTTTTGTAAATCCATGTGAATAATCAACTAGATCGTCCTCCGTTTTTCAATCTCTGAATTAGGTTCACGATTGAAGGCAACGTTGTTTTTCTAATTTTCATTAAAAATAAAAAAAAATTAGATATTTAGATTCAATTGCTAGAGGGAGGCGACGTTGAGGCACCGTTTCTCGCACATAAGATGCAAAGGAAGTTTTAAAAATTTTGTTTCAACATTCAAACGCAGCTTAAGTGTCCTATGAATTATACATTCATAGAGTGTTTAGATTATATATATGTGTGTTTATATCTTTTTGAACGGATCTCCTTTCTCTTGATCGCCTAATCAAGTCCACTGTCGGAGACTAAATTCCTTGTATAAATCACACTAGAGATCCTAAAAAATGTTTACGTTGAGACATCATCACCGCGAAATTTTTCTTCCAAAACTTAGCGATGATTGAAAATTGTATGTGGAAAGTGAGGGAGCAAAATTTTGTGTGCTAAATCAGTCTTATTTCATATGGTTCTCAATGAAATATTTATAGAAATTGATTACTAATCACATCAGGAGTTCATCTTCCATTAGAATTCCTAATCTTATTCCCACCAGGATTCTTTATTTTTTATTAAATAAAATTCTCAATTTATTATTATATCATGTATTAATCAAATTTTTATAATGTATTATATATTTATTTTTCATACACATCTTTATATCTTCATATACACATATTGTACAAATAATATATGCATAGACACATTAGTTAAAATTAAATAATCATTATTTAATTTTTAAATTAAATTATTAGTTAATTAACTTTAAATCCCTCTAGAATATTTTATGAGAATTTTGTACATATTAGTAGTCACTACTACTAGTACTATTATTTAATTAATAATTTTAAATTCACTAAATAAATAATTATGAACTCATTATGACTTCGATTGACGACCCGACATCGTCGATGTACCAAGGGATAGAAATCTTGTTCATATAATAAAAATTGCAAATTTCGAATATCAAAATTTTCACTGTCCATATTTGAAAATTTCTAGTTTTGTGAACTACTTCACCAAAACAAACCGTTTCACACTCCTTCCTCAATTAGCAGTTAAGCTAAATTCCATTTCTTCCATCTTATAGAACCAACTTATAAACTCCTACATAAGCTTTTTGTTTGATCTCCATCAAACTACAGTTGTCAAATTCAACTCCTTGAACTTTTACTTTCTCAACGAGAACACTGAATCCGATACTTGTGTGTGGTTTAGGAATACAGCTAGTTATGAGTTTACAACTCTAAGTGATCAGAATAACATTTATTGTTATTCGAGTTTACTCTAATTAGCCATATTCTTTTCAGCAACACCTTGATAAAAATGTCATAACTCATTTTTGATTGCATCCATTGGATTATGGTAATAGCGTCTACTAGCATCGTCTCATGATAACCTAGGTATTACTGATAGTTCCTGCAAGAACCTTAAGTTATATGTTTAGCATACAGTATGGTTCCTTCAACTCATATATCATGATCGAATCTTCAACCATTGGTATTGTAACGTCCTTAAATCAGTCCACATAGACCGCATGAATGAAAATTATTAAATTGCTAAAATATTTTAATTAAATGATTTTGGATGCATGAATTATATATATATATTTTGAGTGAATAAATGATTAATTATGTAATTTAGTTTTATTTCTTGATTTAAATATATTCATACGAATATCGGTGGTTGGCCGGAACGGAGGATCGGAGACAATTAATGTGAGGCCCGGGGTCGAAGAGGGCGGGGGGTGATTATCGGTGCAATGAGGTTGCACGGACAATGACCGGCTCCTGGCAGGCTTCTAGGTGGAGGGAACATGGATGAACCGATCTTACACCGGAAGGATAGGGATTCCGAAACTGTTCATGTATGGGACTGTGCAGTTGAAGTGGGCTTAAAAGATTTTATATGTACTACTCATAAAAAATGCGCATCTTCTTTTCGGTAGCTAATCAAATAAGAAATCCAAATTTAAGCGTGCTTGACTTGGGAAAATTTTGGGATGGGTGACCTCCCGGAAAGTTTTTAAGGGTGCGTGTGAGTAAGGACATAAGCACGCTGGAAAGACCCGTCTTGATACAGTGAGGACAGTCGTCAAATCTAGGGCGTTATAGTTGGTATCATAGCCGACCTCTCCGAGTACAGCGTGGTTCGGGGACGAACCAAGCGGAAGCTGGTGGGCATGTGAGGCCTGGGGTCGAAGAGGGAGGGGGTGATCGCCGGTGCCATGAGGTTGCACGGACAATGAGCGGCTCCTGGCAGGCTTTTAGACGGAGGGAACATGAATGAACCGATCTTATACCGGAATATGAGGGATTCCGAAACTGTTCAGGTATGCGACTGCGCAGTTGAAGAGGGCTTAAAAGATTTGATATGTACTACTCATATCAAGAAGGTTCATTTTATTTTTGGTAGCTCATCAAATAAGAACTCCAAAATTAAGCGTGCTTGACTTGGGAAAATTTTGGGATGGGTGACCTCCTGGAAAGTTTTCCAGGGTGCGTGTGAGTGAGGACATAAGCACGCTGGAAAGACCCGTCTTGATACAATGAGAACAGTCGTCGAATCTAGGGTCTTACAATTAAGGTGTTAAAAGATTCAAAAACTAAATTGTATTTTTTAAGTTAAGAAGATATTCATTTCAAATAATTTAAGAATTATAGCATTTTTAAACTCAAATTTAAATTAAATAGTGGGAGCAATGAAACTATGTATTTTATAAGGGATTTTTTTTGAAAATAAATATTTTAAACCTTTTAATTTGGGGCCTAATAATTTTATAAATCTTAATGAGCCTAATTAATTATTTAAAAATTAGGATTGATTAATCCCATTAATTAAGTAATTAAGAAGGTTTTTTTGTTTAAATAACTAAACTTTAAAATCCTAAACACACACCCCGAAATACACGCTTACCTTTTAGATAAATTGAAAGAGAAGAAGGAATAGGCCGAACTTTCAAGAGACTTGCAAGGAATAAGTTTACGATTTTTTTCCTCCATCGTTCTTCGCTTTTCTTCCTCATTCTTTCTTCCAACAACGATCACCCGACTTTCTTGCATCACAAGGTGAGTTTTTAGTGGGGTTTTGAAAAGAAAAAGTGATAGAAAAAAATAGAAATAGTACTCCATTAGTCACAGACGTTCCACCGCTATGGTATTCGTATTTCGAGTGTTTTAAATGCAAACGCACATTTGTAAACCTTCTCTTTGCATCATTCAAAACATATTATGTGTGTTTAATCATGTTTGCATGAATAATATGAAACCTTCTTTTTATTTTCGATTTTGAGGCATGTACATGAAAAAAATTTATTTTTATGCTTTTAAATTCATGGTTATGTTGCACAAAAGGGCTGCCATGATAGGGTTATGAAAGAGAACAATTTTCAGCATGATTAAGGGTCCATAGAGGCTTGCCTAATGGCTGGACAGCAAGAGAAAAACAAGAAACGAAAATTGAGATCATATGAGAACTAGGGTTTCGGTTTTAGGTTTCTTCAAGGGGCAGGATGTGGGTTAATGTTGGGGCGTGTCCATGGGTCAAAAGGCGATCTAGTCATGGTCCTAGATAGGCCAAGGGAAGGCTGGTGCAAAGGCTAGGGAAGGAGCGTGAGATATTGGTCACTTAAGGCTTGTAGGGGCGCGGGTTTAAGGTTGCAATTGCTAGGGCTGTAGAAGCTGGTCCAGTAGAGTTCTAGGGTTCATTATAGGTCCTAGGATTATTACATAGGGTCTGGACATGATGGTTAAGGGCTAGGCTTGATGGATTTGAAGTTGGCTTGGACTAGGGTTTGATTAATTGTGCAGAAAATTCAATAGGCATTCTAAGCTCTTCTGAGGGTCTTAAATGATTTGATTTGGGTGGCATAGGGTATGGTTAGGTGTTAATAAGATATGGTTCAAGTTTGGTAAAGTTTGTTTATGTTTTGAGTCGATTCAGATTAAAAATGGGGCATATGGTTAGGTTTTAAAACGAATTGGGAAATTAGTTGAGAAACTTAATTTTACGTCTAAGAAATTTTTATGGGGGTGTTATAAGATGTCATGTTAAGTTTAGGAATGAAAAGTTTATGTTTCAAATTTGAGAAGAAATTATTAAGTTTTGAATTTATTCGGGTTAAAAACGCTTAATGGTTTAGTCATTAAGTTACTAAATCGAAAGGCTCGAGTTTCTAAGAAAAAAATTAGAGAACAAATTTAAACTTATACGATGATTTGGGATAGGCTCGAGTCAATAAAATTAAGAAAAAGCCAAAATCAGTAATTTTTAGTCCAACGGTAAAATTGTCATGTTGCGTCCCGGGTAGTACGAAAGGTCTGGCAGTGTCCCGAAGAATCATAATACATGTTAAATGATATTTTAAAACGTTTATGATGAAAAAATGAAATTTTATGATTTGTGCTGAAACTGTACGATTTTTCATGTTAAAATACTATTTTACGAATTTTGAAGGACACGGTATTTTATTAATAAAAAAGAAAGAAAATATTTTGAAGGATGTGAATTGATTGTGACAAATATGATGTGATATGTTTGGGAATATCGTGAGGGAGAATGCCCTAGAGGGAGCCCGTCTATAGGAGAATGTCCCATAGGGAGCCCGACGATCGTATTTCAATTTACGGCAGTGCCTAGTGCCCGTCCTCATACGCAATGGTGAGCTGAGAATGATCAGTTGACCGCATGATACGATTACATCTAGTCACTTTCAAGGATAAAACTTCACCTAAAATGATATATGATGATTGAAAGTTTTACGATTAAATGATTTATCATTTATTTTTGCTTACAAATTTACGTTAGCTATTTTAAATAAAAGTATGATTTTTAATGCATGTTCTTGTATATGTATTATTTTTTACGTATTTTTAGAGCGTTCTGAGTCATTAGACTTACTAAGTTTTGATGGCTGCAGGTGAGGATGATATTGAGGGAGGCACTGACACTTGGATAGATCGAGTCCGGCAGTACACTCCCGAGGGATATTATTTTCCGCATTAGCTTGTATATATTATATTTTGAAGGATCAAGTGTGCTAGAGCCTTCGAAGGCATTTCAAACATTATATTCTCCAATTAGCTGCAATAGCTCGTATTCTAAAAATATTAACACCGATGAATTAAATCGAGTTTTATTAAAACCAAACAGAAGAAACTCGAAGTAATCCTTCGTGAAGAAAACTGTTTTATTAGAAAACGTTTTAACTTATGTAAACTGGGGTTGGATCCACTAGAAGACTTTGATTTATACAAACACTTGTACAAAACCACTCAGCTAGGACTTACACTATTGCCTAACTGAACTCCTATCTACGACTGAAGGCAGCACCTTCCAGCCAACACTTCTTTAACGTCTATGTGTCAAAGACTACATACACAAGTTTAACGTCTTTGTGCAAGACTGTATTTGAGTGGTTGAGAGTGTTTTTGTGTGAGAACTGAACAAGGATGCTCGCACACACCGAGAGAAATAAGCTTCTAATCTAAGCTGATATGACTGTGAAGAGTTCTCTCTGGGCTGATTGCTTCTGAAAGCTGATGTGCAATTTGTGTACCCTTTATTTTCTCTCGTATATGCGTAGAAGCTTCTCTTTTCTCTCACCTCTTGTTGAGTTTTCACTGATCTTATCTTTATATAGGCGGAAAAACTGAACGTACAGTGAGACTCATTTATTGTATCTGTTGCATCTTGAATTCGTTTCTTGGACTTTGTGTCTCGACTTTTGGACTGCCCTTCCGAAACTTTTTGTCTTTAATGCTCTGATGCAACGTTCATTATTTTCATTTGACTGGACAATAGCTTTGTACCTTGAAAGGATCGGTTAGTAGGTGATAAGTGTTTAGAATGGGGGGTTGAATAAACACTCACGGATTATAAATTCTTTTCGAAGATTGGGTTCAGTTTAGTGACAAACTGACAATCGGTATCTCGTCAGTCGATAACAATCAGTTTAACTGAGAAAAACAGTTGCGGAAGTAAACTGACTGAGAGATAGAATAGCTAACTGAAAGTAATAACTGAAATGAAAATGCACACGGTTTGTTTCTGGATGTTCGGAGGATAGAATAACTCATACGTCACCCCTTCTATCACGAAGATAGGATTTCCACTAAAAGACTTTGATCGAATACAAGAGTTGTACTGACCCACTTCAGTTTGGACTTAAAACTGCCAAAACTGAAACTCTTAGTTCACAAAAACTTTTACAGTGCGTGACTGAAATTTAACACGACTGAATGAATCTAACAAAGATTTCAAAGTGCTAACAAGCTCGTAAATGTATCCTTGATTGCTACTGATCAATCTGATAAGAGTGAGCTTTCGATATTTGAATACGAGTTGTGAGTTTAGAAAAATAACAGCAAGCTTGAATAGAATAGTAGTTCGTGTTGTCTCTTCTCAGCTGCCTTTTTCACCTATTTATAGGCTTCCCTCTCAACGGTAATATTAAATAATGTTTGAATCCATATATCCGTTGATTGCCACGTCAATATTCTCTGACATTCGTACACTGCAATTTCTGAAATGAGGCGTTCCACTATGAGTTGCAGTCTGTTGTACTATTTGTCGGTTGTCGTTCTCAACTGATGACGTGTAAAACTGGGAGATCAGCTGAAGGATAATAGCTTGAGTGTTTTTGACTGAATATAACGACTGATAGGTTTACGACTGATCCGTCAGTTGACTGCCCATTCAGTTGCGTAAATCAGTTGCGTTGGTATCAGATGCCTTTAATATTTAGCACATTAATCATCAGTTAGGCAAGTGATAGTTGATTTTCGAAGCCTGGTAACTTGATCAGTTAGTCCAACAAATTCGATGCTTAGTTTGTCAAATCACTGAAATTTGGTTTCCAACATACCTTCATGCATAGCTGGAATCCACTAAAAGAGTTTGTCTACATCTCCAACTGAAACACTCTGACTGATGCTTTGAACTTGTCAGCAGAACTGATCTTCCGTTGGGCTGGTGAAATCAGTTGGCTCGTTAGTGGAACTGATTTCACTCTCGTTCAGATGGACTGATCAGCTGGGTTTTTTCATCAGTTGAACACTTCTTCGGCTGGCCAGGCTTCTGAGGTTCTCCTGCTGAACCACTTATCAACAGGACAATCAGCTGGACTGCTCAATTTACGTAACAGTTAGACTGATTCAGTTTGTGCGATCAGTTAGGTCTTCAGCTTACTATGTAAACAACTCGTGAGTGATCCTAGCTGCTGCACACTAAGGTAGATTATTAGTAACATATATATAATATATATATATATACACATAAATTTAGTAGGATTTTAAAGTTAAAAGTAGTGAATGTTTCAGTTGGTATCAGAGCGAAGGATCCCGAAAGAGTTGTGTTACTGCCACTTTGAGAAGCTCGAGAAGTCATGCCTCAACTCTGTGAGTTTTTACTCCTTTAAAATTTTATATGTTGAAATTTAAATGCTTTTAGGATACACGAGGAGGGTTGATGTGGAGACCCGGACGCTAATTCATTCCTTAATCGTCTTTAGGAATAATTCAAACATTTATAATAAACAGGGTCTAAATTTTTTTAAAATACAAAGCGGAAACGTAATGTAATTCAATTCAAATTACATATTAAACATAAAAATATAAATCTTGTACTATCTACAAGAATTCAACTATATATCAGTGTTGAATCCTAAGTTGCTTCGAAGCCCGGATCTCCACGCTATCTAGTCCAGCCTCGTTCTCTTCTTGACCCTGATCCTATCCCACCTGTTTCCATGCACACATACAAACAAGACAACAGCCGGATAACTCCGGTGAGAATAAATCCCAGTATAAATCAATGAAACATGCAATCATATAAACAAATATAAAGCATGTAATCAGGTAACAGATATATGTATCAAAATCTGAAACATAAACAATCGTAGACTGTCAAACATATACGTGACTCCACGTTTCAGACTAGACTCCATCCTAGTCTAGGGATCCCGGTTTCCAAATGTGGTATTCCTATATCGAATTCCGTAATAGAAGGAACTCTGTTCCTATTACTCGATATAACCAAATATGGTGTTCATATATCGAATTCCGTAATAGAAGAATTCCAATCCTATTACTCGATATAACCAACATCTGGTGTCCTGACCTAACCGTCATGGACTGTAGCTCTATCGCTAATATCCCATCTTGAGACATCGTGCAATGTGCCCGTGGCGATCCCGCCACTGTAAGGCACTTCCGTCCCAAGATGTCTACACTATCCTGTAACATCGTGCAATGTGCCCGTGGCGATCCCACCACTATCAGGCACTTCTGTCACAAGATTTCCCGTCTGATACCTGCTATCTATAAATCAAGAGAACAAGTATATCAATCAAATCAATGCAATATCAATGCAATAAAGTAAAGTATGTGATTTAGAGAAACTCAAGTACATCCTACTTGAGTCGATGTCCCAATACCACATTGACTTATACCTTTCGTTCGTCGGTTTCTGGCTCAGTCGAAGTTCTGAACTCACAGCCTGTCTGGCAATGACAATAACAATAATTTCATATCAATATACCTTTCAAATCAATAACAATCTGATCAATCTTGATTTAATTCAAAATCAACGGTACAACGGTACAAACTCAGTATCTCCGTCAATACCACGTCACCAGATAAAAATTCTCTCAATTCATAATCGATACTAACACAATCTGATATCATATCTCAATCAATTAACTTCAGAAAATCACAACAATTCCATAATCAGTCCGTTTCTTAATCTGACTTCGATTCTATGATGTCTAACATGTCAAGAACAACATCTATGAGTTCCATTCAATTCTGACAATATCATAATTCTAAAACATGTCAAAACGTAGTAAAACTTACGTCCAGTTGTAGCCTACGATGCTAGGAACTCAATACCGAAGTCGGATTCAAAATCAGACGGACGGATTTCTCGCAAAAGGCGTAAGGATTTTCAACACAATTCCTCAGACCCTTTCTCGATTTTTGGCTGAATGATTTCGAAGGGATAAACGTTATATATATATCCCAATTGCATGTTAAGGCAACGTGTCTCTTTTTCTTGAATCTCGGTCGGCGCTCGGGCGGTGCTAAACTACCGCTCGGCCGCGGCATTCTCTGTCCGAGCTCCTTCGGATTACACATTGGCGCTCGGGCGGTCACAAACTACCGCCCGGGCACCGCATCTTCTGCCCGAAGCGTGCTCCCGTTGCACATTGGCGCTCGGGCGCCAATAATTCTGTCTCAAAATTGCACCCTTCATATGTTTTGGCCAATCTGGTCTCGTAATAGCCCGTCTAAATTAAATCAATCATAATCAATAATCTCATATTAACAGAATCAAAATCTCGGGCATTACATTTCTCCCCCTCTAAGATATGATTTCGTCCCCGAAATCACAAGCAATCAATTCATATCAGAAGAAATGTATAATAGAAGCTACTCAGAAAACTCACATCAGTGAAATAACTCTGGGAATCTCTGTTTCATATCAGACTCAGTCTCCCCGATAGCTTCTTCGATATTCTAACTACTCTATTACACTTATAACAACAGAATAGTCTTCATTCTGAATTATCTTTCTTTTACTGATTCTGATCCCCGACTAGAGGAGTCATTTAAGAAGTATAATATCAAAATTCTATTCAAAATAACTTGTGATAGAATCAATCACAATTATTGGCTATACAACATCCGTATATACCAATCAATAGCTCTTAAAAACTCAATTTTGGCTTCAAATACCAATAGTCATCATCCGATGTTAGCCTATTTCATATCAATTTCCGAGCTATCTTCATTTGCTTCTGAATCAGTTTCATTTTCTTTATCAGATCTCTTGTAATAGCCAAGCCTGGTGTACGGTACGGTTTAAGTTTTCATAATTTTATTGACTACTTGGTCAAGTTTAGGTATAGTTTGGATGTTAAGAGTTTCGATTTATGATTTATAGTATGGTTGGTTATAGATGATGTGTAGTGCTTTTGTAGCGGCGTTACGATTAAATTCATGATAAATTGTATATTGATCCAAATGAGGTGAGGCCTTTTTCATTAGAAAGATAAGACATAGAGGTGTAACTTTCTTATTTTGAGTTTTGTTCAAATCATTGTGGAAGGTAAGCCAAAAGTGCCCCGAAGTGTTTCGTGTGTTTCGACGTTCCTCCAGTGACACATGTTGGGAGAATGGGCATAACTTTTTTCTCAGACGTCCAATTGATCTGAAATTTTGAGGGATTTAAGATAAGACATAGATCTTTGTAGTTTACCACTTTTCCAAATTATGAAGGGAAGAGGCGTTTCAGAAGCGATCTTTGGAGTGGCAGTGCGCAGAGTGCGCGCCCGGGCGGGAATGTTTGTGCGCCCGGGCGGGCCTTGTTCAAAAATTTGGTATTTTGGCCGAGAGTTCCGCGCCCGCGCGGAAAAAAAATGTCCGCCCGAGCAGCCAGCGATTTTTTTAAAAAGCGTGTTTTTTGGAGTTTTAAGTGCTTATATACAAGTGTTGCTCTATTTTCTCTCATTTCTTCCCTCATTCTCGATTCTTCTCTCAAGGGGTGAGCTAGGGTTCCATTTTCTTTCTTTTGTTCTCTTGATTCTAGCCTCTTGTTGGATTATTGGAGTGAGAGCAAGGTTATTTTGGGTTCAAGAAAGCTAAGGTAAGCTTTTGGTTTAGTTTATTCTTGGTTTTGGAGTTGGGAGAAATCATGGGTTTGGTGATGTGTTGATTTTATGGATTAATTGATATGGGTTTATGATTATTGAGTTGTTGAATTCAATACATGGTTTATTGTTGTAGGTTTTGTACCAAGATTATAGATTCAAGGTGTTCTTGTGGTTTGTAAGTGGAAATTCATCCCTTGTGCTCACATGATTATATATGTATTGTGTTTCAAAGGTTTTATTGTGTTATTCTCTTCATTTGATTCACTATTATGTATTGATACCTTTGTTGTATATTGTGGAGGCAACTGATGTCTCAACTTTGAGAAGGGAATACAAAAGGGAAAGAATATCAAAGTGTTTGATGAAATGTCCCAAAGAAAGAGTTTAAATGTTTTATGGATTGATAGATACATACTCAGAGATTGCATGCAATTAGTTGATCAACGACCATAGGCTTATATCCCTCAGAGTTGTCGATTTATATCGATGGGATAAGAGCACCACAGACAGAGTTACTATTGATATCAATCCACCATAGTAAAGAGAAATACCATCTCATTGTTATGCTATTGCTACGATATACATGTTTCAGAGTTGATGGTATTTTATGTTTTCAAAGCCATGTTTTACAGATTATTCTATGTATCATTGCTATGTAAGAGTTCCACTTGCTGAGTTTTATACTCATTTCAGTTATTTCATGTGATGCAGATAAGAACGACGGACCAGAACGTTGATTGTGGCCCGGAGTCATATGCATACGAAGTTGGAAGGAAGATGTTATTTTGCAAGTATTTTTGGATCATGATCATAGGAATGATATTTTGTATTTTGTTATATCATTTGAATGATCATTTATTTACTTTTAAACATTTTATGGTGATGTGTTTTGAAACTTCTTCCATTTGATAGAAAATTTTAAATTCCGCTGCTATTTTTATTGTAAACGGGTCGAGGTGTCACATTTAGTGGTATCAGAGCACCGTTCTTCGGACCAATGCATATGACTTCGTCTACTTTCAACTGTCCGGGTATGTTTTCTTTTGCATCTATTCATTGTTATCTATTGATTTGTCTTTTGTAAGCACATTGTAGAGTATGCCTCCTAAGCGTAAGGCGTCAGAGGGTGAGGATAGTTCTTCCTCGAGAGTTGTCTACGAGTTCGGCAAGTTTCTTAAAGAGCAGGCCAAAGTCCATACCGAACAGATTCAGCAGCTGCTTCGATTGCAAGGAACAGGACATGGTAGAGGCCAAGTGAGAGGCCAAGTAGCTCAGGAAGTTGGCACTGATGCCGTCTTTTCTGCTTTTAAGAGAATGGATCCACCGGAATTCGCAGGTAGCACTGATCCGTTAGTGGCTGTCGAGTGGGTCAAGGCGCTTGAAGCAATCTTCGACCATCTTCAGTATGAGGATAAAGACAGGATCAGCTGTGCAGTATTCATGTTGATAAAGGCTGCACGTATCTAGTGGAATGCCACTAAGGTTGGTGTCGATGTTTCAGCTTTGAAGTGGCAAGAGTTCACAGACCTGTTCTATGACAAGTACTTTCCCGACGCACTTCGAGCTAGGAAGGTGACTGAGTTTCTGGAGCTTCGACAGGGAGGCATGAACGTTGGTGAGTACATTCTCAAGTTCGAAGAGGGTTGTTTATTTGCTCCGTATATTGCTTCAAATGACAAAGATAAAGGTGCTCATTTCATTCGAGGCCTTAGAGCTGAGATCAGGAGAGATATCAACATGTCCAAGGCTGTGACTTTCAAAGAGATTGTGTCTAAGGCGTTGTTGGCCGAACAAGACGAGAAGGATATCGCCAGAGAGAGGCAGGAGAGGCATCAAGCTGTTGCTCAGAGAGGCCAGGGCTCGAATCAGAGAGGCAAGGATCGTTTCAAAGGGAAGGGCAAGATGGAATCGAGTCCTAGACCACCGCTAGTTCCAGTTGATCCTGAGAAGCCGCTGTGTCCTAAATGCAGCAGACATCATCGAGGAGAGTGCAGATTTGGCACTCATATGTGTTATCGTTGTGACACGGCTGGCCACATTGCTAAAGATTGTCCAAGGGGAGCGAGCAAGGATAAGGTGCAGGGTCGCATCTTTACGATGACCAAGGAAGGTATAAACCATGATTCTTCTGTGATCTCTAGTACTATTTTAATTTCAGGCAGAGTAGCTACGACTTTGATTGATACAGGTGCTACTCATTCTTTTATGTCTGAATTGTTTTTGAGATCTTTGGGTATAGTTCCTTCTGTTCTTCCCCTCCAGTTCAATGTTGTTTTGCCTTCGGGGGATGTGTTGTGCCCGACATCGATTGTGTATGCGTGCTCTGTTCAAATTGATGGGCGTTTGGTTTTTGCTGATTTGATTGTCATCCCGATGGTTGCATTTGATGTTATACTTGGCATGGATTGGCTATCAACTTATCGTGCAGTGATTGATTGCGTTGCTAAGACGGTGACTTTTGCAGATGATGGCAATAGGGAAGGTACGCTCGCCAGTGCAGGTACTTCGCTGGTCCTTCCTTTTATTTCTTGTCTTGAGGCTGAGAAGTTGCTGTGTAGAGGTTGTGATGTGTTTCTGGCTTCGATTGTGGATGTGGATAGAATGATTAAGTTGAATATAGATGATATCGATGTTGTGAGGGAGTTTGCTGATGTGTTTGAGGATGATGTGCCGGGTTTGCCGCCGGACAGGGATGTTCAGTTTGTGATTGATCTAGCTCCAGGTACGGTTCCTATTTCTAAGGCTCCGTATAGGATGGCTCCTACCGAGATGAAGGAGTTGAAGACGCAGTTGCAGGATCTTTTAGACAAGGGTTTTATTCGACCGAGTTCTTCGCCTTGGGGAGCTCCGGTTCTTTTTGTCAAGAAGAAAGATGGATCATTGCGGCTGTGTATCGACTATAGGGAGCTCAACAAAGTGACTATCAAGAACAAGTATCCGTTGCCACGGATAGATGATTTGTTTGATCAGCTGCAAGGTGCTACTGTATTTTCGAAGATTGATCTTCGGTCTGGCTACAATCAGTTGAAGGTTAGGGAATCTGATATCCCTAAGACAGCGTTCCGGACCAGGTATGGTCACTATGAGTTTCTTGTGATGTCTTCTGGTCTGACCAATGCTCCTTCAGTTTTCATGGATCTGATGAACCGTGTGTTCAAGCCGTATTTGGATAGCTTTGTCATTGTCTTCATCGACGATATCTTGATCTATTCCAAAACCAGAGAGCTTCATGCAGAGCATCTCAGAGTTGCTCTTCAGTTGTTGAGAGAGAAGAGGATGTATGCTAAGTTGAAGAAGTGTGAGTTTTGGTTGGAGCAGATTTCTTTTCTAGGCCATGTTGTTTCGAAGGATGGCATAGCTGTTGATCCAGCAAAGATTGAGGCGATTCAGAAGTGGCCTATCCCTACCACTGTATCAGAGGTACGCAGTTTTCTTGGGTTGGCAGGTTATTATCGTCGTTTCATCTCAGATTTTTCTAAGATTGCCCTGCCGTTAACCAATCTGACGAGGAAGACTGTGAAGTTTGAGTGGTCCAATGATTGCCAGAGTGCATTCCAAGAGTTGAAGGACAAGTTGACGACAGCTCCTGTTCTTGCTTTGCCCAGTGGTTCAGAGGATTTTGTTGTGTATACCGATGCGTCGAAGAAGGGTCTTGGAGCAGTGTTGATGCAGCGTGGGAAAGTCATAGCCTATGCTTCTCGCCAGTTGAAGGATTACGAGAAGAATTATCCTACGCACGATTTGGAGCTGGCAGCTGTGGTTTTCGCCTTGAAGAAGCTGTGGTTTTCGCCTTGAAGATTTGGAGACATTATTTGTATGGCGAAAAATGTGAAATTTTCACGGACCACAAGAGTTTGAAGTATTTGTTCTCTCAGAAAGAGCTCAATATGCGGCAGAGGAGGTGGTTAGACCTTGTCAAAGATTATGATGTGACGATTAGTTACCACCCAGGGAAAGCGAATGTTGTAGCAGATGCTTTGAGCCGTAAATCGAGTTCTTCTTTGAGTTCGATGATTCAGCAGCCGTTGTTGTTAGACTTGCAGCGAGAGGAGATAGCTTTGGTGGTTCCGGGGACCATTGCTCGCTTTTCAGCGTTGGTCATTCGGGCTACTTTGACGGACAGGATCCGTAGAGAGCAGGCTGTTGATGTTCAGTTGTCAGAGTTGAGAGCCAGGGCTGTGGAGAGAAGTAATTCAGAGTTTGGAGTGAATGGAGACGGTTTGATGACATTAGAGGTCGTATTTGTGTTCCTACTGGTGATGATATTCGGCGAGACTTCTTGACAGAGGCAAATACCGTGTAAAGGGGCCTAAAACTCCTTTCTTGAAATTTGCGGAAAAATTAAAAATTTTCTTTTTAAAAGAACTTAAATGGCCTCATTCATAAAATCACTGAGGAATCAAGTTCAATTTTTAAAATAATAGCAGCGGAAGAAAATAAAGTTTTGCCAACAATAACAATTTAAAAATTATCCAACGACTGATAAAAATTGTTTGCGGAATAAAATAACAACTGCTGCACTGAGGTCCTCGGGTGCCACTACTGCCGACCCAAGCTGGCTCACTGGTCCCCGCCCTCGGCCGTGGCCTCATCAGTACCTACAACAATCAAGTCTAGTGAGCCTAAAGACTCAGCATGCATAAATCGCATCTAACGAGGAAAAATCTTAATTTAAAATATGCATGAGTTAACATATCCTGTCCTGAGGCATACTGAAAAATAATCTGTACTGAGCAATTAAAATACGTGCATAAATGAACTGATAATCACAGTAAAAATGTTTGCTCCTTGGAGCCTGTACTGAAATAACTGATAAAATTTTCTGTTGAGATTATGTTTTACGCCTGTGGCCACTGCACTAAGCTGAACTGATCGGTAACTGGCTACCGGGGAGGCTGAAACTGAACTGAGCTGGCCGGTCACTGGCGACCGTATAAAATAACACTCCCACATAGTGAATGAACCACAAGCCATATTGCATAAATCTCAAAAATAATCATTTTCTATTTAATGCACGTAAAATAATTAACTGGCATAATGAAAATGTCCCGTAATTTTACCAATTGGATTGGATTGGATTGTTCCCAGGCTCGCTGCAACCTAACTGGGCTATGAAAAATATGCAATAGCTTAAACATGACCAACTACGCAATTTAGTTCAAAAGATGCGACTATGACGCCTAATGACTTCCCATTTAATCATGACTCCGAGCCAACCTGAACCGACACCGAACCGACGTATAGTCATGATTAAAATACGCTGAAAAATCATAAAATAATGCTCCTAAAATGATAGGGTCGAAATCTAGGTGGAATGGAGGCCAAAACACGAAACGCTCTTTCGAGAGTCAATTTGGCACATTGCACCGTAAATTCTCGTACGACCTCGAAAATGATCCGAATGACGAACGGTCAAAAACATGACCTTCCCAACTCAATGAGGCACTGTCCAGTCCAAGGCCATGGGCTAAAAGCCAACCAAGAACTCAAACGAGCCTTCTAAACGATACAGAAACATGCTGTAATTTCCAGCAGCTGCGCAACTACAAGACTTGCGTTGGTTTCGAGACTATAGGCCATTAGGGGCGTGAACCACCGACCAGAGACTCTTACCAACATCCCAAGTAAAGATTTGAACCTTGGCTAAGGGCCCTAGGCCAGCCACAATCCGCATCACACCAAAACTAAACCGAAGGGTCCAACCGAGAGCAACGTGCGTGCGTGTGTAGTGTTTATGCTATGATCGATGTCTCGTGTCATTCCAATGGCCATTTGCTTGACCATGGCACGATCTAGACATCTAGGAGCATGATATGAACCATGGCTAAGGGCCATAGGCCAACCAAGATCCACACCAAGCAAACACAAACCGAAACCATATGCTGAACGAAGGAAGAAGCTGAATGGGGAAAGGGGCTGTTCTTGTTGATTATTTAAAAACCGATGAGCCATGGACAAAGCCACCAAAAGGGCGACTTAGTCACGTCTTAGACATGTTAGGGAAGTGATCCAACCATGGATAAGAGCCCTTAGGGCAGCCAAGATCAGATCCAAACCCCTTGACACAAAACTGAAATTTCGAAACACAAATCTGCGCCTATGGGAACTTGCTGTCATTCTGAATTTCCAGCAAGCATGGGGCTGGTTTGAATGGACCAAAATGGTCCTAATGCATCCTATTACGTGTCTAGGAGTCGCCTTGGGAGCCTGGAGTCGAACCAATCACCTGAAACTCACAAACCAAGAAAAACGTGAAGCATGCCAAGGAAAAACGAAAATTCTGCATGTGTTGTTCCAAAATGTTTTGACATGTATCTCGGTTTTTGCTTGAATAAACATGATCATGTACTGAAAAATAAATGATAATATGACTTGATTGAGGTTTGAAAGAAATCTAGACATGCCTGGTTTTGTTTCGAAAGAAAACGAACGAAACGACGACGACGCGGCACGGAGGAGATGGAGCGCTTCTTGTCTACCTTTCTTGCTCTCGATTTTTCTCCCTTTCTCCCTAGCTATGACTCAGGATTTTTCTACTGAAAATGAGTGTGAATTCACTCTGAATTTTCGAAAAGGAGAGGGGGGGAAAAATGGTTAGGAGGGTGAGGGAAGTGGGTGCAAGATATAAGGAAAGAATCAAGACCAAGTCTTCTCATTTTTGAATTTTGAATTATGGTTTGATATCAAATGAGTTGGTGGATGCTTCTAGGAGGTAGTGGCCGATTTTTGCTTATTTTCTAGTCTAGGATATGTCCATTTATTTAATTAAATTGTGCTCCCAAAAATCCTAGAATTATCCTACTAATTACATGCAAAGAATTGGTCAAAGTTGATGAGTTGGAATGAATTGCTTAATAAATCCAAGGGGCCGAAATCATGCTAATAAAATGAGTGGGAAGTGTTTGTTATCTAGTCAACTAATAATCCTTGAAAGCCTTACTAATCCTTTAAATAATTTAGTGAGCTAACCCCTTAATTTAATAACTTAAATGAGTTCATTTCTTAATCACCTCAAATAATTAAATTAAATCCTCAAACCTCCCTAGCTAACTTAAATGAACTTACTTGCTAGCTAACTTAACTTCAAATAAATGCATTTAAAATAATCATGCAATGAAGTCAATTAAATTTAAAAATCTAGAATTATGCATGGCTTAAACGTAGACTGATTTACGGGTTCTACAATCCTTCCCCCCTTAAAAGAAATTTCGTCCTCGAAATTAGAACTCACCGAATAACTCTGGGTATCGACTTCTCATCTCCGGCTCAGACTCCCACGTAGCTTCCTCCTCTGAATGGTTGAGCCATTTGACTTTGACTCGCTTAACGAGCTTGTTCCGAAGTTTCTTCTCCTGTCTGTCTAGGATCTGCACGGGTCTCTCCTCATAAGATATGTTCGGAGTAAGCTGCAACGGCTCGAAATTCAGCACATGCGAAGGATTTGCCATATACTTCCTCAGCATGGAGACGTGAAAGACATTGTGTACTCAGGCCAGATTCGGCGGAAGAGCCACACGATAAGCAAGCGTCCCAACTCTGTCAGGATCTCAAACGGTCCAATGAATCTCGGACTGAGCTTCCCTTTCTTGCCAAATCTCATGACACCCTTCATAGGTGCCACTTTCACAAAGACATGATCGCCCACTGCAAACTCTAAGTCTCTCCTCTGCTTATCGGCATAACTCTTCTGTCGGCTCTGAGCAGTCCTCATCCTATCACGGATCTTGACTACTACATCTGCTGCCTGCTGAACAATCTCTGGACCCAACTCTGCTCTTTCTCCTACTTCATCCCAATGAACAGGAGATCTACACTTGCGGCCATACAGCGCTTCATACGGAGCCATACCTATAGACGACTGGAAACTGTTGTTATAGGTGAACTCTACTAATGGTAAGTTCGACTCCCAACTCCCAGAGAAATCAATGACGCAAGCGCGAAGAAGATCCTCCAAAACCTGAATAACTCGCTCTGACTGCCCATCCGTCTGCGGATGGAAAGCTGTGCTAAACAGCAACTTCGTACCCAAAGTCGAATGCAAACTCTTCCAAAATGAGGAAGTGAATCTGGGATCTCTGTCGGATACGATAGAAACCGGAATACCATGGAGTCGGACTATCTCTCGGATATACAGCTCTGCATACTGAATCATGGTGAAAGTCGTCTTAATAGGCAAGAAGTGCGCTGATTTGGTAAGACGATCTACAATCACCCAAATAGCATTCGATCCTCTGGCTGACCTCGGCAATCCGGTCACAAAGTTCATGGTAATGTTCTCCCACTTCCACTCGGGAATAGGAAGAGGCTTGAGCAAACCTGCTGGTCTCTGATGCTCGGCCTTCACTAACTGGCAAGTCAGGCACTCGGATACAAAACGCCTGATGTCCTTCTTCATCCCTGGCCACCAATACAATAGCTGCAGATCTTTGTACATCTTCGTACTCCCAGGGTGAATGGAGTACGAGGACGTATGGGCCTCAGATAAGATGTCTGCTCGGATAGAATCACTGCTGGGAACCCATATCCTATCTCGGTATCTCACAATACCGTCGCTGACTGCATACAAAACACTGCCCTTGGCTTCATCTCTCTTCTTCCACTGTGCCAACTGCTCATCTGCGGTCTGACCACTGCGAATACGGTCCAAAAGGGAAGACTGAATGGTCAAGGTAGATAGACGAGGAACTCTACCTCGAGGGTAAGTCTCAAGATCAAACTTCTGCATCTCAATCTGAAGAGGTTTCTGAATCGTCAAGTGAGCCATCACTGCGACTTTCCTGCTCAAAGCATCCGCAACTACATTACCTTTACCCGGGTGGTAGCTAATGTCACAATCGTAGTCTTTCACAAGCTCCAACCAACGCCTCTGACGCATGTTCAGCTCCTTCTGCGTAAAGAAATACTTGAGGCTTTTGTGGTCGGTAAAGATCTGACACTTCTCTCCATACAGATAGTGCCTCCAAATCTTCAAAGCAAAAACTACGGCCGCTAACTCCAGATCATGGGTAGGGTAATTCTTCTCGTGGATTTTCAGCTGTCGAGAAGCATACGCTATCACTCTCCCATGCTGCATCAAAACTGCACCTAAACCAAGCTTCGAAGCATCGGTATAAAGGACAAACTCACCAGATCCTGACGGTACAGCCAAAACGGGTGCTGAGATAAGAGCTTGCTTCAAAGTATCGAAGCTCTTCTGACACTCCTCGCTCCACACAAACTTTACATTTTTCTTGGTCAGTGCTGTGAGTGGAACGGCAATGGATGAGAATCCCTGAATGAACTTCCTGTAATATCCTGCTAGCCCAAGAAAACTGCGGATCTCCGATGCATTCTGAGGCACAACCCAATCTCTGACTGCTGCAACTTTCGTCGGGTCTACCTCAATGCCACTGCTAGAAACAATGTGGCCCAAGAACGCCACCTTCTCTAACCAGAATTCGCACTTACTGAACTTTGCGAATATTTTATGTTTCTGCAATGTCTGCAACACTGTGGTCAGATGCCTGCTGTGCTCCTCCCGACTCTTGGAGTAGACGAGAATGTCATCTATGAACACTATCACAAACTGGTCGAGGTACGGCTGAAATACGCGATTCATTAGATCCATGAAGATCGCTGGTGCATTCGTCAGACCGAACGGCATCACTAGGAACTCGTAGTGGCCATAACGAGTCCTGAAAGCTGTCTTCGAGACATCAGCATCTCTCACCCTCAACTGGTGATAACCAGAACGCAGATCTATCTTGGAGAAAATCGAAGCTCCCTGCAACTGGTCAAACAGATCCTCAATCCTCGGCAGTGGGTATTTATTCTTCACTGTAACCCTGTTAAACTCCCTGTAGTCAATGCAAAGCCTCATCGAGCCATCCTTCTTTTTCACAAATAAGACCGGCGCGCCCCATGGAGAAAAGCTCGGGCGAATGAACTCCTTGTCGAGAAGTTCCTGAATCTGCTTCTTAAGCTCTGCCATCTCTGTCGGTGCTAGTCGGTATGGCGCTTTGGATATCGGAGCCGTACCTGGCATAAGCTCAATGGAAAACTCCACCTCTCTCTCGGGTGGCATACCAGAGACGTCTTCGGGAAAAACGTCTAAGAAATCTCTGACAATCGGAACATCTGAGGCTGACTGGCTGGGTTCCTCGGGGACAGATAAAAAGATCGCTAGAAATGCCCGACACCCTCTATGCATGAGTTTCCTAGCCTGAACATAAGGAATAATGCGCGGTAAAGGAAAGTACCTGTCCGGCTCAAATACGAACTGCTCCATTCCAGGCGGTCGGACAAGAACGGATCTCCGCTGGAAGTCTATCAACACTCTGTTCCTCAATAGCCAGTCCATCCCTAGGATGATGTCAAATTCCGCATCGGTAGCACAATCAGATCCGCATAAACAAGATTACCGTGCAGCTCAAGGTCTATATCTCGGATAACATTGGTGGCTGCCATCTCCTCGCCTGACGGCAACACTACTGAAAAGGCTATATCTAGCCCAATGGTCTGGATCTTGAGAAAGTTTGCAAAGACCTCCGAAATAAATGAGTGAGTGGCCCCTGAATCTATCAAGGCCTTGGTAGCGGAACCAGATATAAAAATTCTCCCTGAAAGAGCGGAGCTCTAAGTTGAATCCCACTACAAGATCTAAACTTATAGACATGCAAAGGTCAAGGTTCCTCTAGCTTAATTCCTCTGAAATAAATCTGAGTAGAGCATGCAATCCTATAACAGTTCTAAGTTCAAAATTCTAAATCCCGATTCCCAAAATGCTGAAATTCGAAGAATAACTTAAAGTTTAAAGGTACCTGTCAACAACATAGTCTCCGGGTTGGTTTCCGCGGCATGGAGAGCAAAAACTCTGCCTTGGGTAGGCAGATTCCTCTGAGGGCACTGCAGCAACATGTGGTCTGGACTACCACACTTAAAACACTTTCCTGAGCCAGCCATACATGCTCCAGGATGGCGACGTGAGCACCTGGGACAAACTGGGTGCTCCTGAGTCCTTGGGGCTGGGTGTCCCCGCTGCTGCTGCTGGCCTCGGTTCCTGGGCGATCCATGAAAAGGCCTCTTATTCTGCTGCTGATGCTGATGAGGAGGAGGGCGGTGCGGTGCCTGGACTGGGCGCTTGCCCTGGCGATCCCTCTCGATATCCCGCAGATCCTGCTCTGCGGCTAAGGCCTTGGAGACGGCAATCTCATAAGTAGCAGGGTCAGATACCCTAACATCCCGGCGCAAGATCGGCCGTAAACCCACCAGGAAGTGCATCAGCTTGGCTCTGGCATCATTCGCGATCAGGGGCACAAAGTGACAGCCCCTCTCGAACTTACGGATGAACTTCGTAACCGTCATATCCCCCTGTCTCAGGCTCATGAACTCGGTGGTCAGCCTGGTGCGAACCTCCTCAGCAAAATACTTGGAGTAGAAAACCTCCGTAAAGCGGGTCCAAGAAAGTGTAGCCAAGGTCAGGGCTACCGAAGCTCCTTCCCACCATAAGCGGGCGTCTCCAGTGAACAGGTAGGTGGCACACCGGACTCGGTCTGCGTCTCCCAGCTCCATGAACTCGAAGATAACCTCGAGGGATTTGATCCATCCCTCAGCAACCATGGGGTCAGATGTCCCAGAGAATTCCTTCGGGCGCATCTTCATGAATCGCTCATAAACAGCCTCGGGCCCTGTCGGCCTGGCTGCGGCTGCGGCTACGGCTGCGGCATTGCCCCCCGCAAACTGTGCGAAGAACTGTGCCATCCCAACTAACATCTGGGCACTCATGTCCGGTGGTGGCGGTGGAGGAGGTGGTAGGTCTCCCTCCGGTCTACGTTCCTCCCTGTCCTCTCGGCGAGGCTCCTCCTCTCTATTGCGCTCTAAAATGCGTCTAGGGGGCATACTGTTCCAACATAACCCATACGTAACTAACATGCATAATTCCATACTTTATTTTAAATGAACACTGAAGTACTGAAAATCTGGAAGCATGCTGACAAAATAATTCATGCTTTAACTGAAATGCTGAACAAAATGCTGAACTGAAAAACTTACAGACCGAAGACGTGGCTTCGTGAGCTTCTCGCGGTCAGTAGTAGTGAAACCCTATACAGAACCACCGCTCTGATACCAATTGTAAAGGGGCCTAAAACTCCTTTCTTGAAATTTGCGGAAAAATTAAAAATTTTCTTTTTAAAAGAACTTAAATGGCCTCATTCATAAAATCACTGGGGAATCAAGTTCAATGTTTAAAATAATAGCAGCGGAAGAAAATAAAGTTTTGCCAACAATAACAATTTAAAAATTATCCAACGACTGATAAAAATTGTTTGCGGAATAAAATAACAACTGCTGCACTGAGGTCCTCGGGTGCCACTACTGCCGACCCAAGCTAGCTCACTGGTCCCCGCCCTCGGCCCTGGCCTCATCAGTACCTACAACAATCAAGTCTAGTGAGCCTAAAGACTCAGCATGCATAAATCGCATCTAACGAGTAAAAATCTGAATTTAAAATATGCATGAGTTAACATATCCTGTCCTGAGGCATACTGAAAAATAATCTGTACTGAGCAATTAAAATACGTGCATAAATGTACTGATAATCACAGTAAAAATGTTTGCTCCTTGGAGCCTGTACTGAAATAACTGATAAAATTTTCTGTTGAGATTATGTTTTACGCCTGTGGCCACTGCACTAAGCTAAACTGATCGGTAACTGGCTACCGGGGAGGCTGAAACTGAACTGAGCTGGCCGGTCACTGGCGACCGGGTGGTACCATACTGAACTGATCGGTCACTGGCGACCGTATAAAATAACACTCTCACATAGTGAATGAACCACAAGCCATATTGCATAAATCTCAAAATAATCATTTTCTATTTAATGCACGTAAAATAATTAATTGGCATAATGAAATGTCCCGTAATTTTACCAAATGGATTGGATTGGATCGTTCCCAGGCTCGCTGCAACCTAAGTGGGCTATGAAAAATATGCAATAGCTTAAACATGACCAACTACGCAATTTAGTTCAAAAGATGCGACTATGACGCCTAATGACTTCGCATTTAATCATGACTCCGAGCCAACCTGAACCGACACCAAACCGACGTATAGTCATGATTAAAATACGCTGAAAAATCATAAAATAATGCTCCTAAAATGATAGGGTCGAAATCTAGGTGGAATGGAGGCCAAAACACGAAACGCTCTTTCGAGAGTCAATTTGGCACATTGCACCGTAAATTCTCGTACGACCTCGAAAATGATCCGAATGACAAACGGTCAAAAACATGACCTTCCCAACTCAATGAGGCACTGTCCAGTCCAAGGCCATGGGCTAAAAGCCAACCAAGAACTCAAACGAGCCTTCTAAACGATACAGCAACATGCTGTAATTTCCAGCAGCTGCGCATTTACAAGACTTGCGTTGGTTTCGAGACTATAGGCCATTAGGGGCGTGAACCACTGACCAGAGACTCTTACCAACATCCCAAGGAATGATTTGAACCATGGGTAAGGGCCCTAGGCCAGCCACAATCCGCATCAAACCAAAACTAAACCGAAGGGTCCAACCGAGAGCAACGTGCGTGCGTGTGTAGTGTTTATGCTATGATCGATGTCTCGTGTCATTCCAATGGCCATTTGATTGACCATGGCACGATCTAGACATCTAGGAGCATGATATGAACCATGGCTAAGGGCCATAGGCCAACCAAGATCCACACCAAGCAAACACAAACCGAAACCATATGCTGAACAAAGGAAGAAGCCGAATGGGGAAAGGGGCTGTTCTTGTTGATTATTTAAAAACCGATGAGCCATGGACCAAGCCACCAAAACGGTGACTTATTCACGTCTTAGACATGTTAGGGAAGTGATCCAACCATGGCTAAGAGCCCTTAGGGCGGCCAAGATCAGATCCAAACCCCTTGACACAAAACTGAAATTTCGAAACACAAATCTGCGCCTATGGGAACTTGCTGTCATTCTGAATTTACAGCAAGCATGTGGCTGGTTTGATTGGACCAAAATGGTCCTAATGCATCCTATTACGTGTCTAGGAGTCGCCTTGGGAGCCTGGAGTCGAACCAATCACCTGAAACTCACAAACCAAGAAAAACGTGAAGCATGCCAAGGAAAAACGAAAATTCTGCATGTGTTGTTCCAAAATGTTTTGACATGTATCTCGGTTTTTGCTTGAATAAACATGATCATGTACTGAAAAATAAATGATAATATGACTTGATTGAGGTTTGAAAGAAATCTAGACATGCCTGGTTTCGTTTCGAAAGAAAACGAACGAAACGACGACGACGCGGCACGGAGGAGATGGAGCGCTTCTTGTCTACCTTTCTTGCTCTCGATTTTTCTCCCTTTCTCCCTAGCTATGACTCAGGATTTTTCTACTGAAAATGAGTGTGAATTCAATCTGAATTTTCGAAAAGGAGAGGGGGGGAAAAATGGTTAGGAGGGTGAGGGAAGTGGGTGCAAGATATAAGGAAAGAATCAAGACCAAGTCTTCACATTTTTGAATTTTGAATTATGGTTTGATATCAAATGAGTTTGTGGATGCTTCTAGGAGGTAGTGGCCGATTTTTGCTTATTTTCTAGTCTAGGATATGTCCATTTATTTAATTAAATTGTGCTCCCAAAAATCCTAGAATTATCCTACTAATTACATGCAAAGAATTGGTCAAAGTTGATGAGTTGGAATGAATTGCTTAATAAATCCAAGGGGCCGAAATCATGCTAATAAAATGAGTGGGAAGTGTTGGTTATCTAGTCAACTAATAATCCTTGAAAGCCTTACTAATCCTTTAAATAATTTAGTGAGCTAACCCCTTAATTTAATAACTTAAATGAGTTCATTTCTTAATCACCTCAAATAATTAAATTAAATCCTCAAACCTCCCTTACTAACTTAAATGAACTTACTTGCTAGCTAACTTAACTTCTGGAAATATTTCTCGAATCTTAAATTCTACCTCAAAACTCCGACTCCGGTCCGGCCTCACTGAAATAACTGAAATGCTAAAAATCAAACTACTGAACTGAAATAATAAATAATTAACTTCAAATAAATGGATTTAAAATAATTATGCAATGAAGTCAATTAAATTTAAAAATCTAGAATTATGCATGGCTTATACGTTTACTGATTTACGGGTGCTACATACCGCACCATATTCGATACATCCAGGCAGCACAAAGATGTATCAGGATCTTCGTAGACTCTACTGGTGGCCAGGTATGAAGAAAGACATTGCCATGTTTATTTCTCAGTGTCTAACTTGTCAGCAGGTGAAGATTGAGCACCAGAGACCTGCTGGGACATTGCTATCTTTGCCGATTCCTCAGTGGAAATGGGAGCATATTACGATGGACTTCGTGACTGGTCTTCCCAGAACGCAGAAAGGTTTTAATTATATTAGGGTTATTGTCGATCGATTGACCAAGTCAGCGCATTTTCTCCCAGTCAAGACGACGTATTCCATGAACCAGTATGCCGAGGATTATATAGCAGAGATTGTTAGACTTCACGGTGTCCCTGTGTCGATTGTGTCTGATCGTGACCCTAGATTTACCTCAGAGTTTTGGAAGAGTTTGCACAGAGCTATGGGTTCACGGTTAGCTTTCAGTACAGCATATCCCCCTCAGAGCAACGGTCAATCAGAGAGAGTTATTCAGATTCTAGAGGATATGCTCAGAGCTTGCACTATTGATTATTCTGGTAGCTGGGATTCTAAATTGCCTCTTGTGGAGTTCACGTACAATAACAGTTACCAGGCGACGATTGGGATGGCACCGTACGAAGCACTTTATGGCAGGAAGTGTAGATCTCCTTTGTATTGGGATGAGATTGGTGAGAGGAAGATGTTGGGTCCAGAGTTGGTCCAACAGACTGCTGATGTAGTTGCTGTTATTAGAGAGAGGATGAAGACAGCGCAGTCGAGACAGAAGAGCTATGCGGATGTACGTCGTAGACCTTTGCAGTTTGAGGTTGGCGATCACGTGTTTTTGAAGATAGCACCTCTCAAGGGTGTGATGCGGTTTGGCAAGAAGGGCAAGTTGAGTCCGAGATTTATTGGCCCCTTTGAGATTTTGGACAGAGTTGGTGATCGAGCCTACAGGTTAGCCCTACCGCCAGATCTTGAGAGAGTCCATAATGTTTTTCACGTATCGATGCTCAGGAAGTATATTGCGAATCCTTCCCATGTTTTTCGCCACGAGCCATTGGACTTAACGCCAAATTTGACGTACCAAGAGATTCCGGTTCAGATACTGGACCGCAAAGTTAAAGTTTTGAGGAACAAAGATATCGGCATCGTTAAAGTCCTTTGGAGGAATCATTTGATTGAAGAGGCTACGTGGGAACCGGAGGATGAGATGAGAGAGAAGTATCCTGAGTTGTTCGTGCAGTGACGTCAATTTCGAGGACGAAATTCCTCTAAGGAGGGGAGATTGTAATAGTTAAGCCTGGTGTACGGTACGGTTTAAGTTTTCATAAGTTTATTGACTACTTGGTCAAGTTTAGGTATAGTTTGGATGTTAAGAGTTTCGATTTATGATTTATAGTATGGTTGGTTATAGATCATGTGTAGTGCTTTTGTATCGGCGTTACGATTAAATTCATGATAAATTGTATATTGATCCAAATGAGGTGAGGCCTTTTCCATTACAAAGATAAGACATAGAGGTGTAACTTTCTTATTTTGAGTTTTGTTCAAATCATTGTGGAAGGTAAGCCAAAAGTGCCCCGAAGTGTTTTGTGTGTTTCGACTGTTCCTCCAGTGACACATGTTGGGAGAATGGGCATAACTTTTTACTCAGACGTCCAATTGATCTGAAATTTTGAGGGATTTAAGATAAGACATAGATCTTTGTAGTTTACCACTTTTCCAAATTATGAAGGGAAGAGGCGTTTCAGAAGCGATCTTTGGAGTGGCAGTGCGCAGAGTGCGCGCCCGGGCGGGAATGTTTGTGCGCCCGGGCGGGCCTTGTTCGAAAATTTGGTATTTTGGCCGCGGGCGCGGAAAAAAAATGTCCGCCCGAGCGGCCAGCGATTTTTTTAAAAAGCGTGTTTTTGGAGTTTTAAGTGCTTATATACAAGTGTTGCTCTATTTTCTCTCATTTCTTCCCTCATTCTCGATTCTTCTCTCAAGGGGTGAGCTAGAGTTCCATTTTTTTTCTTTTGTTCTCTTGATTCTAGCCTCTTGTTGGATTATTGGAGTGAGAGCAAGGTTATTTTGGGTTCAAGAAAGCTAAGGTAAGCTTTTGGTTTAGTTTATTCTTGGTTTTGGAGTTGGGAGAAATCATGGGTTTGGTGATGTGTTGATTTTATGGATTAATTGATATGGGTTTATGATTATTGAGTTGTTGATGGTTCAATACATGGTTTATTGTTGTAGGTTTTGTACCAAGATTATAGATTCAAGGTGTTCTTGTGGTTTGTAAGTGGAAATTCATCCCTTGTGCTCACATGATTATATATGTATTGTGTTTCAAAGGTTTTATTGTGTTATTCCCTTCATTTGATTCACTATTATGTATTGATACCTTTGTTGTATATTGTGGAGGCAATTGATGTCTCAACTTTGAGAAGGGAATACAAAAGAGAAAGAATATCAAAGTGTTTGATGAAATGTCCCAAAGAAAGAGTTTAAATGTTTTATGGATTGATAGATACATAGTCAGAGATTACATGCAATTAGTTGATCAACGACCATAGGCTTATATCCCTCAGAGTTGTCGATTTATATCGATGGGATAAGAGCACCACAGACAGAGTTACTATTGATATCAATCCACCATAGTAAAGAGAAATATCATCTCATTGTTATGCTATTGCTAATATATACATGTTTCAGAGTTGATGGTATTTTATGTTTTCAAAGCCATGTTTTACAGATTATTCTATGTATCATTGCTATGTAAGAGTTCCACTTGCTGATTTTTATACTCATTTCAGTTATTTCATGTGATGCAGATAAGAACGACGGACCAGGACGTTGATTGTGGCCCGGAGTCATATGCATACGAAGTTGGAAGGAAGATGTTATTTTGCAAGTATTTTTGGATCATGATCATAGGAATGATATTTTGTATTTTGTTATATCATTTGAATGATCATTTATTTACTTTTAAACATTTTATGGTGATGTATTTTGAAACTCCTTCCATTTGATAGAAAATTTTAAATTCCTGCTGCTATTTTTATTGTAAACGGGTCGAGGTGTCACATCTCTGATCCTATCAAATCCAATCTCAGATATCACCGTAATATCATTCCCATTCCGAGGAAATCCGCATTACTCACTGTACAATGTCTTATCTGTGGCTATCTCAATACTCATTTGATAGCTATCATTATACAATAATTCATAAAGTGACAAGACATCAGTCACTAGTGCTAAAATCCAGCACTGCAGTTCCTGGATAGTCTCCAGTATCTAGATAGTTCGCTCCGACTATCCGTCAATCTATAACCTATAGATAAACATCATGCTATACATTCTGCCAAAAGTATAAAATCAACCAAAATCACGGTATGATATAATTAACTCTGGCATTCAATACAATCTAACCCCCTTTTCTGACATATCTCTCAGTCATCTAGTCATATATGTACATCATTCTGTACAATATACATATGTAGCTTTGAACAATCGTTCAATAATAATCACATCATATCACCATCATAACAATATTTTCGATAGTTTAGTCACGAAATTCATAGAAATGTACCCCCATTTCTATTCAAGAATCGATAATCTCTATAACCAATCTCCTGGTTTCTATCTTTCTGTCTTCATCTGTCAGCGATTTAGACATTTCAATACAAATTCTGACATAACTGATTTCATTTGTTTACATCAAAACTGTCCGTTCGAATTATCACATACTTCCTGTTACCAGAATAATACTGAATCCACTACGGTGTGCCTCTGACAATACCTGTCATTTCAAATTCGAAATATCCGGCACAAACAAATCAGCTAATTATATAAAATAACGCATTACCTACCTGGTATTCTGATTAACACACTGTTCTGACTATCGTAATCAAGTTCTGAATAATCTGATCACTGTCTCAACTGTGCTACAACCAATCAGTATACTATCTTCAGATATCACAGACTCTGAATACAATCTGTTGCAATCTGGATTTATAGCCGAACAATTCTGTATACAACAATCTCAGTTTCCAGAACATTCAATACAAATTTCAACTGTTCGATTCAATCAATCCTACGCTGCGAATATATCAAGATCTCGTAGATAAAACGAGCATAAGGTCATCAGAACACTTTGGAACACAGGATTTATCAACCCATACACAGAACTGAAATATTCCTCAGAGAAACACATAATCAGATATAACTCTAATTCTCAGGCAGTAAATCTTCTAACTGACATTTCAATTCTTTCAATTCAATCAATATCATTCTGTACAGAAGCCTAAAATGAAATTCATACCTGATATCAAATCAAGGCTGAAATCGCTCTCTCGGATATAAGACAAACCCGGAATTTCATCTAGAACGACTATAGCAACGCTCCTGCCACTGACAAATCATTCCCAGATAGGTTCAACTTCAGTAATCAACCGAATACATAAGGAATTACTCCATTCTTTTCGATAATCATCGAATCATACATAATACAGATATCAAGGAATTCAAAATCGAGAATCTTTACCGTATATCATTCATTCTTTGGTCATTTCAGGTCCGAATCTTACCATCTCCTGGCAAGAATCTATAATAGTTCTGTACTTGTTAGCATATCAATATCAGTAATGTAGTCAGAATCAGACAACACAAGTACAACACAATCTAATTCAATCTCATTCCCTTTTTACTGTAGTATACAATATCACAGAATTCACTGATATCAATTCCTCTCCCCAAAAGGTACAAAGATCAATACTACAGTAATACAGACCCAACAGGTATAACATATATCAATGCAACTCGGTCAAAGATAATCTTAGGGAATGCATTAGTATATATCAATACATATGCAATATAATCATAAAAGATTATTACCTGCCACTATATCATTACGTGTGTCCTGGGTCTGTTCCTCGATCACTACCACCAGATGATTCTGCTCCCTGAAATCTTCGGGAACCTCTCTGCGGACAGACTTTACCAAAATGTCCCTGCTGTCTACAGATATTGCAACTACCAGTCACTCCCTGGCATTGCTCTGTGGAATGTCTCCCTCCGCAAGTCCTGCAATAAACTCCAGTATAACTCGGGCTAGAACCACTGGAGTTAGATGAACCAATCGGTCCACTTCCTAACTTCTTAAACTGTTTCTTTCGAGCTTTCAATTGTTCTTGCTTTCCACCACTGCTGTTGCCAATCTCGAGTCTGGACGGCAGTAGTTGTGGTATCGATGTGGGAAGAACATATGAAACTTCTTTTTGTCTTATCAGAACGGTTTCTGCTCTTCTGGCTCGATTCAGAGTATCAGCAAAATTACTCGGTGGTTTCACATTCACCAATGTGCGTATCTCTGGATTCAATCCCTGGATAAACTGATTAGAGACAGCTATATCATTTCTAGCCACTTGAGGAGCAAAATGTAGTAAGGTGAAAAACTGGGCCAAATACTCATCGACATTCAACTGACCCTGTCTTAAATTTGTAAACTCTGCACCTTTATCCTCTCTGTATGATAGAGGTACAAATCTTTGATAAAATTCGACCTTGAAAATTTTCCACGTAATCATGGAACCACGCTGTGCTAGGGCTTCCCTAGTTACCAGCCACCAACTCCTAGCGGCTTCCCGTAGTTGAGTCCCAACCAGTTTAACTCTACAATCATCTGTGAACCCCAGAAATTCAAATAACATTTCTATATCCTCCAGCCAATTCTCACAATCGCCTGGCACCTCAATACCTCTCAGAATCGGCGGTTGAAATGACTGAAATCTCATCAACTGTGTTTCCATCAGAGTTTCTGATACATCCATCAGATCAGTCGAAGTACTACCTCGTTCTCGCACTCTTCTAGGAGGAATATCTGATAATCACAGATGTTAGTGGTAACATGAGACAAATCCGTCTCAATCCCAATCCTGATCAGCTTACCTCTGATCAAGAATTGGTTCTGATCCAGTTTCAACTAATACATATTAACAAATCAACTCAGATATTCAGGTAACATGTAGCTTAATAGCCAGTAAAAACATACTGAAATCTTAGCATATACAATGTAGTTTCAACATTATATTCAATCATATGCTATATAAATCCATGCAGTAAAATATAATATCATACTAGCATACACAATGTAAGTCAACATTATAATAAGTCACATGCTAGCAATCACATGCAGGAAAGAAACACATTCTACCCCGCTCACTCTCTCCTATCTCAATCTCAAGAACCTACAGTTCTAGAACCTACTGTTCTGGAACCTAATGCTCTGATACCACCTGTTGTGGGGACCCGGACGCTAATTCATTCCTTAATCGTCTTTAGGAATAATTCAAACATTTATAATAAACAGGGTCTAAATTTTTTTTAAAATACAAAGCGGAAACATAATGTAATTCAATTCAAATTACATATTAAACATAAAAATATAAATCTTATACTATCTACAAGAATTCAACTAGGTTCAACTATATATCAGTGCTGAATCCTAAGTTGCTTCGAAGCCCGGATCTCCACGCTATCTAGTCCAGCCTCGTTCTCTTCTTGACCTTGATCCTATCCCACCTGTTGCCATGCACACATACAAACAAGACAATAGCCGGATAACACCGGTGAGAATAAATCCCAGTATAAATCAACGAAACATGCAATCATATAAACAAATATAAAGCATGTAATCAGGTAACAGATATATGTATCAAAATCTGAAACATAAACAATCGTAGACTGTCAAACATATACGTGACTCCACGTTTCAGACTAGACTCCATCCTAGTCTAGGGATCCCGGTTTCCAAATGTGGTATTCCTATATCGAATTCCGTAATAGAAGGAACTCTGTTCCTATTACTCGATATAACCAAATATGGTGTTCCTATATCGAATTCCGTAATAAAAGAATTCCAATCCTATTACTCGATATAACCAACATCCGGTGTCCTGACCTAACCGTCATGGACTGTAGCTCTATCGCTAATATCCCATCTTGAGACATCGTGCAATGTGCCCGTGGCGATCCCGCCACTGTCAGGCAGTTCCGTCCCAAGATGTCTACACTATCCTGTAACATCGTGCAATGTGCCCGTGGCGATCCCACCACTATCAGGTACTTCTGTCACAAGATTTCCCGTCTGATACCTGCTATCTATAAATCAAGAGAACAAGTATATCAATCAAATCAATGCAATATCAATGCAATAAAGTAAAGTATGTGATTTAGGGAAACTCAAGTACATCCTACTTGAGTCGATGTCCCAATACCACATTGACTTATACCTTTCGTTCGTCGGTTTCTGGCTCAGTCGAAGTTCTGAACTCACAGCCTGTCTGGCAATGACAATAACAATAATTTCATATCAATATACCTTTCAAATCAATAACAATCTGATCAATCTTGATTTAATTCAAAATAAACGGTACAACGGTACAAACTCAGTATCTCCGTCAATACCACGTCACCAGATAACAATTCTCTCAATTCATAATCGATACTAACACAATCTGATATCATATCTCAATCAATTAACTTCAGAAAATCACAACAATTCCATAATCAGTCCGTTTCTTAATCTGACTTCGATTCTATGATGTCTAACATGTCAAGAACAACATATATGAGTTCCATTCAATTCTGACAATATCATAATTCTAAAACATGTCAAAACGTAGTAAAACTTACGTCCAGTTGTAGCCTACGTTGCTAGGAACTCAATACCGAAGTCGGATTCAAAATCAGACGGACGGATTTCTCGCAAAAGGCGTAAGGATTTTCAACACAATTCCTCAGACCCTTTCTCGATTTTTGGCTGAATGATTTCGAAGGGATAAACGTTATATATATATCCCAATTGCATGTTAAGGCAACTTGTCTCTTTTTCTTGAATCTCGGTCGGCGCTCGGGCGGTGCTAAACTACCGCTCGGGCGCGGCATTCTCTGTCCGAGCTCCTTCGGATTACACATTCGCGCTCGGGCGGTCACAAACTACCGCCCGGGCACCGCATCTTCTGCCCGAAGCGTGCTCCCGTTGCACATTGGCGCTCGGGCGCCAATAATTCTGTCTCAAAATTGCACCCTTCATATGTTTTGGCCAATCTGGTCTCGTAATAGCCCGTCTATAATTATAACAATTCATAATCAATAATCTCTTATTAACAGAATCAAAATCTCGGGCATTATAGTTGATGTCAAATTTATTATTTTTTTAAAATGCTTTATGCTATAGAAATTTGGAGGTTGAGGTCTAATTTTAAATTTTTAAATGCATGTGGGTTACGTGGTTTGGACGGTGTGTACAGTTATGCTTCAGAGACGTAAAGAGAATTCGGTTGTTGTGTCTCTCGAATTTGGCACTACCTGAGATTAAGTTGAGGCCAATTGAACTTAGTGATTTAGGAATGCTTGTTTCGAATTCTACATTATGTACGAAGAGAATTTTGAAATTGATGTTGTGGGTTGAATTTTCAGGAATAATGAACTTACGGACTGAATTATAATAATTTTAGGGACTTAATTGTAAGTTTTCAGAAATACCGAGGGTGATTTTACTATAAGTCAAAAATATAGGGGCTTAGTTGTGGGAATCCAAAAACTTGGAGGGCTAAACTGCAAAATTTGGGGGCTACATTGGAGAATTCGAGAATTTTTGGGTCTTGATTGAAAATTTTGGAGAATTATGGGGTTATTTTAGGAATTTTTGAAAGCTATGTAGTTTGAGGGGACCGAAATATGATAATTTAGTTTTAGTGGAATAATCCGAGAACTTTGGGATTTAGGTTGCAATTTTTTGAAGGATAAAAAGGATCTATTTGAATGTAGCCATCAAGTAAATTACCAATTAAGTGTTACATAAAAAATTACGATTGAGGAAATTGAAACATTTGAAAAATAAATGTATTTGTTCTGTAGCGGATCTTTTACAAGACCAATTCGGATTGTTTCTGGTTCGTTTAGAAAATGTGGTTCAATCCAGATGTTTATTATCAGACGAAATTTGGTTGCTGCAGGTATGTAAGTATGAGGTGTCCTAGGTGGAACGAAGAATATTGGTATTAGCGATTTCTATGAGAAAGTAAGATTCGTCAAATTAATAATTTTTGGGTATCGTAGTAGATTACAGAGGAATATAAACTAATAATATCGGAGTTCGTATAATTTTTGTAAGCTTCCGTTTATAGGATTTGAGAAAAAAATTATTTGAGGTCTATACGAGATAATGGTGAAATGTGGGAAGTAAGTTAAAAGAAAGAATTTCATTTTTGGGTTGACACTGCATGTAGAACCCGATAAATCAGACTACGTATAAGACATGCATAATTACTATTATTTAAATTAAAATAATTTTCATACATGCATGAGTGTTTAATTCATTTTAAAATTTATTAAGTCATGATCATTTATTTTAAATCGCAGAAGTTTAGTTTTATCGTTTCAGTTAAATACGCGAGGCCGGACCGGAGTTGGAGTATTGAGATTAAATTTAATAATAAGAAAATATTACTAAATTTAATTTAAGCCAATGAATAATTTATTTTAAGGTAAAGGAATGTTTAAGGATTTATTTAATTAACTGGAGTTAAGTAGTAAATAAGCTCTTTTATGTCTAATAATTAATTTAAAAGCCTAAATTAAAATGTGTAACCAATGGGGATAAATTAATATAGACCTATTTTATTTAAGAAATTGTAACTTAACATTTTAGTAATTTATTTTAAGACTTAGCCATGCATGCAAGAAAATTGTTATCCTTTAAATTATTAATTCACTAAAATACATAATAAGTGTTTAAAAATTTAAAGAGTTAAAATTCATGAATTAAGCAATATTTTTACCCCATTTTGTTAGCAAGATTTCGGCCACCCCCTTGAAGATTTAATCATGCTTGGCAACTCTCCATTTTTGATTCTTTTCCTTAACCCTTCATGGTAAGATAATTCCCTCATTTTAAATCACCAATAATTATTAATTAAGCAATATTCTTGCCTTCATTGATAAGAAAATCGGCAATCACCTCCCTCAAATCTCCCTCAATCCCATGATAGCACACCTCATTCCATATCTCACTAGCAACTAGGATGGAATGAATTGAATTCCCATTCTACCTCATCATTTAATTAGTAACCTTCCCCCTTCATTCCTTAACACTCTCCCCCACCATCCCTTCGAATTTTCAGAGCACATCCAGCAGCAAAAACGTGAGCCATCAACAAGAAAAACATAAGAAAGAAAGTAAGAAAGAAACTCCGTCTCCGCCGTGCCGTGTTCGTCATATTGATTTGTTTCTTTCGAAAACAAATTTTCAGGCATGTTTATATTGTTCTTTGCTCTTCAATCAAGTCTATTAGTATTTTAAAACATAACATGTTCATGATTTTAATAGCAAAAACCGAAATTTTGACAGCAACTTTCGAAAATTCTGTGCAGTATTTTTTCGGCTCTTCCTTGTGCTCCACGGGTTGGCTTGTTTTTGTGATTTCAGGGATTGGTTCGGTTCCAGTCGCTCAAGGCTGCATCTAGGCACATTTTAGGGTGTGTTAGGATCATGTTGGTCCATTAGTTCAAGCCCCATGCACGCTGGAAGGAGACTTGACAGCAACCTTCCCATGGTTGCAAGTTGAGTCTCGATTTTTGAGTTCTTTGTTGTCTAAGTCGAAGGTTCGGATCATGTTTGGTCTAAGGCCTGTAACCATGGTTAGAAGCCTTCCTTAGCATTTCTATGACGTGACCAAGGTGGCCCTTCAAGGCTTGGTTCATGGTCCCATCGATTATAAAACAAAACATGCAAGTGCCCCTCGGTTCCATTTTTTTTCCGATTTTTGTGGTGTGAGTTGGTTTCGATTTTTGAGGGTGTTTGGGTGGATCTTGGTTGGCTTCTAACCCTTAGCCATGGTTCACACAATACCTCATGATTTCTAGATCAAGCCATGGTCGATCACATGGCCATTGTAATGACCAAGACAACAAGTGAAGCAATACACCTCACGCGCAGCAGCATGGTTTCTCGGGTGGGAACGTTGGGTTGTCTTGGGTGTTTTCTTAGATTGTGGTTGGCCTATGGACCTTAGTCATGGTTCAAGCCACACCTTAGGATGTTGGGAAGAGGCTCTGATCGGTGGTTCAAGCCCCAATGATCATTAGTCTCGTAAACGAACACAGCAAGCGCAGCTGCTGCCATCGCGCATTTGACAGCAGCATAGCTTCGGTGCAGAGGTTGTGTTTGAGCTCTTGGTCGGTGTTTAGCCTATGGCCTTGGACTGGACAGTGCCTCAATGAGTTAGGAAGGTCATGTTTTTTTCCGTTCATGATTTTGTTAAGTTTAGAAGTCGTACGAGAATTTACGGTGCAATGTGCCAAAGTGACTCTCGAAAGAGCGTTTTACGATTTTGGCCTCCATTCACATTTTTTCGTGTATTACAGCCATATGGTCATGTTTTCCAGTATTTTTGGTGTATTTTAACCATGGTTCAATGTTTATCCGGGTTGATACGAAGCCATGGTTGAATACTAAGTTTGTTGGGTGTAATTGTCTCGTTTTTGGTTCGGTTATGAAGTGTTGCTCAAGATAAGATTATTTTCATGTTTCTCATGTTAGAATTAGGTCGCAGCAAGCCTGGGAACGATCCAACTCATTCGTTAAAATAGGGTTATAATTATATTACGTGCATAAAATATAAAATGTTTATTTTTGAGATATATGCTATATGTCTTGTGGCCATCTTACGCTTATGGGATTGCTTCACCCGGTGACTTACGACCGGTTTACGATTATGTATGGGTACGGATATCCAGTTCAAGGGCTGTGATGATCTCTACCGCCCAGTATATTGTGGTTTAGTCTGATCAGACGTGCATGTTATGTTATGTTATGAGCCACTTGCGTAGAAACATTATCTCTACCAAAAATTACGATATGATATGTTATGACAGAGCTCTATCGAGCAAAGCTTTTACATATGATTTTCAGATATGCACGTATTTATAATTATCCATGATGTGATTTTCACCTTACGCTTTATGATACGATATTTTTATGTCACGCAAAATTTTATGATATATTTACTTGTTATTCACGATATATGCATGCTGAGTCTTTAGACTCACTAGACTTGATTGTTGTAGGTAATGATGAGGTTGAGGCCGAGGGCGGGGACCGGTGAGCTAGCTTGGGTCAGCAGTAGTAGGAACCCGAGGACCTCATGTTTCAGTTTATTTACTATTTTACGTTCAAACTCAGTTTTAAGATGTTGAATGATTTTTTTTTTATCGTTTTGAACACAACATTTACTTCCGCTGTTACTTTTAAGTTAAACCTATTTTATCAGATTATTTTATGAATGTTGCATGTTATTTATTTAAAGAGAAAATTTTTAATAATTCCGCAAATTTTCAAATACGAAATACGGGCCTTTACAGTTGGTATCAGAGCCTATGTTCTTGTAAAGGGTTGTACTACTACTGATCTCGAGAAGCTCATGAATTCACGTTTTCGGTCTGTAAGTTTTACTTTTATGCACTTCGTTTAAAGCATGAAATATTTCAACAGCATGTTTTCATGAAATATTTTATGTCAAGATTATGATTATGCAGCATTCATTTAAATTTAAAGAAATAATGGAATTATGCATGTTGGTTACGTATGGGTTATATGTATTGAACAGTATGCCTCCTAGACGCATTCCTGAGCGCATGAGAGATGATGAGCATCGTCATGAGGACGGTGAGGGGATCATAGGCAGGAGAGAGATTTACCTCCACCCCCTCCACCGGACATGAACGCCCAGTTGTTAGCCGGAATGACACAGTTCTTCGCACAGTTTGCGGGGAACAATGCAGGGGTAGCCAGGAAAACTGGGCCTGAGGTTACCTATGAGCGGTTCATGAAGATGAGAACGAAGGAGTTCTCAGGGACGACAGATCCTATGATTGCAGAGGGCTGGATTAAGTCCCTCGAGGTTATCTTCGAGTTCATGGAGCTTGGAGACGAGGATAGGGTTCGTTGTGCGACCTATCTGTTTGGAGGAGACGCCCGCTTGTGGTGGGAAGGAGCATCCGTAGCCTTGAATTTCGCTACTCTGAGCTGGACGCGCTTTACAGAGGTATTCTACTCTAAATATTTTACTGACGAGGTGCGTTACAGGTTGACCAGGGAATTTATGACCCTGAGGCAGGGAGACATGACTGTTACGGAGTTCATCCGTAAGTTTGAAAGGGGTTGCCATTTCGTGCCACTGATTGCGAATGATGCTGGAGCCAAGTTGAGGCAGTTTATGGATGGTCTGTGGCGGATCTTGCGCCGTGATGTTAGGGTGGCTGGCCCTACTACTTATGATGTCGCCGTCTCCAGAGCTCTAGCTGCAGAGCAGGACCAGAATGATATTGAGAGAGATCGTCAGGGCAAGCGACCAGTCCAAGCACCGCACCGCCCTCCTCAGCAGCAGCATCAGAGTAAGAGGCCTTTCCACGGCCCACCCAGGAATAGAGGACAGCAGCAGCAAGGACGTGTAGTCCCGAGGGCCACGGATTATCCAGTCTATGCTAAGTGCACACGCCATCACGCTGGAACTTGTATGTATGGCTCAGAGAAGTGCTACAAGTGTGGTAGTCCTAACCACTTACTGAAGAATTGCCCTCAGGGGAGTCTGCCTATCCAAGGCAGAGTTTTTGCCCTCCATTCAGCGGAGACGAACCCGGAGACTATGCTCTTGATAGGTATCTTAAAGTTTTAGTTTATATTTGAAAGTTATTGTTTCGAGGGTTTGGGTTAAGATTTTGAACATAGAATTGACGATAGGATTGCATGCTCTAATCAGTGTTACTTTCGGGAATTTAGGTTAGAAGAACTTGGACCTTCGCATGTCTATAAGTTTAGTTCTTGTAATTATTGGTTTAGCATGATGTTCCAACATTTCAGGAAGAATTTTTATAGTTGGTTCAGCTACGAATGCCTTGATAGATTCAGGGGCTACTCTTTCGTTCATTTCGGAGGCCTTTGCAAATTTCCTCCGGATCAAGACCATTGGGCTAGATGTAGCGTATTCAGTAGTGTTGCCCTCTGGAGAGGAGGTAGCCGCTACTAATGTGATCCGAGACATAGACCTCGAGCTTCATGGTAACCTTGTTTATGTGGATCTTATCGTATTGCCGATGCCGGAGTTTGACATCATTCTGGGGATGGACTGGCTATTAAAGAACAGGGTTTTGATTGACTTTCAGCGGAGATCTGTGCTAGTCCGACCTCTTGGGAGAGAGCAGTTCTTATTCAAGCCAGACAGGTACTTCCATTTACCGCGTATGATTTCTTGTGTCCAGGCTCAGAAGCTCATGCAGAGGGTGTTGAGCGTTTTTAGCGACTTTTGTATCTGTTCCCGAGACACCCAGTCAGTCGGCCTCCGATGTCCCAATTGTTAGGGACTTTCTAGACGTGTTTCCTGATGACGTCTCTGGTATGCCACCTGTGCGAGAGGTGGAGTTTTTTATTGAGCTTATGCCAGGTACGACACCAATATCAAAAGCACCGTACCGATTAGCACCGACATAGATGACATGAAACGTCCTGCCCTTTTTATTGCTTTAAAAGTACTAAAAAAATTTTTTTTTTATCCTCACTTAGCATCGGCCTAACCATAAAATATCTTGACAACATTTTAAAAATAACCATCCAACTGCTGTTTAAAAATCCGAAGGAAAATATTTTAAAGAATAAAATTGTCAAACATTTTACCAAACCTAAAAAGCAATAATTTGAAAAGAATAGCCCATACTAAACCTCTCAAAAATCTCTCAAATGCATAAATAAATAAACTTAAAAATCTTTAACTTAAATCATAAAGCATAATGCGGAAAATGTAGCGCTGGTCCTCGGGTTGTGTGCGCCTTCAGCCCAGTCAAATCACTCATCAAGTCCTCCCTCAATACCACCTGCATCCATCACACCTAGTGAGTCTAAATACTCAACACACCATAATCTTGATAACGAGTAATACGTAATACAGTCAACAAATAACGGTGAAAAATACTTGTACTTAAAATATCGTTTTCATGAAGATGCATAATCATAAACATTTTCGTAAACATTTTCATGATGCATAAAACTTCAACATAAACATTTTCATAACATGCAAACATGAATTTCCTTTTCCTCAACATGACATGACATAAAACCTTAAACATAATCATGAACATTTCCTCTTTTTTTCTTTTTCCTTTGTTGAATTCAGATCGTTAATTATGACTTTCCTGATATGACATGACATGACATGACGATGGATCCATCTACATAAAACCACAGTACTGGGCGGCGGGGACATCAGCGACACTCTCACCGGTCAACTGAGCCTTGGCCTAACATGATCGAATAGAAATACGATCGTCGGGGCTCCCTCTGGGGCCTTCTCCCATAAATGGGCTCCCTCTGGGGCCTTCTCCCCTCACGATATTCCCATTCTTCCTCAAACCTCATAACCTCATATTCGCAATAATGGAAACACGATCGTCGGGCTCCCACTGGGACCATAACCCTCACGACGTCGCCATTATCAACGAATTAGTCACAATCACTTCACTTCCTTCAATATTTTTCATTCACATCACTTTATAAAAATCATGCATAACATAACATTTTGTTTTCGAAACCAAGCATGCAACATGTCTTTTAAATGTCTTCCTTAAATCATAAAAATCAAATAGACATTTTAAAATCATAATTTAATCATAAACATTTCAAAAACATTTAAAAATAATCATAATATCATAAAAACAGTATTTAGGGCACTGCCATGACCTTTACTAATTTTTCGGTGTAAAAAGACCGTTTTTCCCCTAGACTAAATATTTTACGTTTTCGACTTTTTTCTTTATTTCATGACTCTAACATGTCCCAAATAATTATTTAAGCTTATGTGAATTTTTTCATAATTTTATTTTGCTTAAATGTTAGACTTTTTCAATTATCTTTTCTTAATTGTTTTAACGGTGTTTTAATCCCGAAAAATACCAAACTTTAATATAAAATTAATAAATTACAAATTTAGTCTTTTTATATTATTTTAGTCCTTATGGACCACGACTCGACCCCCGTGAACCGTTTTACAAATTTTCTTTGTTTCAAAAACCCTATTTGACACCTAATTTTCACCCCCGAGCCAACTCTTGATTTTCACGAGTTAGCCCCAAACTATGTCGAGCCAAAAGGTGCCCAACATATTAAATTAACTTACGAGACCCTAACTTTATCAAGCACACCGTTCTAATGCCAAAAACGAGGACCCTCTACACACACCTATGCTGGCCGAGAATTTCACTTTGTGTGGACTCTATCTTGTGTGATCGTGTGGACCTAGCCGATGACTCAGGCCGTGAACCGGTGTCTTGTGCACCACCTAAGGACCCTAATGAACCACCCTGGCCCAGCCCGTGCCCCATGCATCGAGCCCCTGGCCCCTGCAGCCGTGCGAAGGCACCCCAGCAGGACTCCTATATTCTCGGGTAGAGTCCTAGCTTGGCTAGGACTCTTTCCCGACCCTTAGTGTAAGTCCTAGCGTGGCTAGGACTCCCACCATGACTCACTAAAGGCCTTGGCTAGCCCCTGGAACCAGCCAACCGAGCCCCCCATCCCTGGACAACAAAACCGAGCCCCAAACTTTACAGCAACAAACGGTTCCTGCACGAGTTCTGGTTTCGTCTTTCTTTCTTTGTTTTAGTCGATTCATGTGTGGTATGTGGGACTCCAAAACACGTGTAATACTTACCTATCCATGCCTAGACATCATGGCAGCCCCTTAATATAAAAAAAACGTGAGTCATGGCATCAAACAAATTGCATATAAATCACAAATCCAATGCATGTACAAGATGGTCTTTTTTTTTTTCGAAAATTCGGAATGTATACATGTATGACTTTTCATGCACACATACTTTAAACAATATTATGATGTAATGGATGAGAAAAGGGAGATTAAGGTGTGCCTTTGCGTAGTATACGCTCGAATAATCGTTGACGACGAAGAACGGGACGCCACAAAAGCTTGGCTTGATGCTAAACTATCGAAAAACCCTTCCAAACAGGTGCAGCCGTGAGGTGGTGTTGTGTTTGGGAGAGTTTTCACCAATGAATATAGGGTGGCCGATTGATTGAGTAGCTAGTGTAGGGTTTTGTGATTTTTTTGCACTTTAAACACTAATCTATCCACTAAGTAGGCTTTAGGCCTAATAAGCCCCAAAATTCAAGCCCATTAGTTAAATTAGGATTTAATGAAATATTAACCAAAGTTTTGATTAATTAAATATGTGAATTTATTAGCCGGGTTGCCAAAAAGTTCGTATTTTAGTTGAAAAACCAACACCGATAAAATTTTCGTCCCGGCGTATAAAAAATCACTTCAAAACCCTTTATTTTCAAAAATACTAAAAAGCATCGACCATCTTTTAAATAATTAAAAATAATTATTTAATAAAAATATTTTACGTTTTCTTCAGCCCTCGGTCCCCGTTCCTCGATCGTCACTTGAATATTCCTAAAAAAACATTTTTTTATGCATGATGACAAATAAATCTCATTTAGCATATAAACAAGTACGTCACATAATTAATTAGTAATTAAAATAAATTAACTTCTCATTTTTCGTATTTCCTAGATTTGCATGCAGTTGGATTACGTCGTCTTAATTTTGGACCTTACAATTCCTCCCCCCCTTAAATAAAATTTCGTCCTCGAAATTAGAACTTACCGAATAACTCTGGGTAGCGACTCTTCAAGTCCCTCTCGGTTTCCCAAGTAGCTTCCTCTTCCGAGTGATTCAGCCACTTGACCTTGACCATTGGAATGACTTTGTTTCGCAATCGTCTTTCTTGTCTAGCCAGAATCTGGACAGGTCTCTCCTTATAAGTCATATTTGGAGTTAGTTGAAGAGGTTCATAACTAAGCACATGTGACGGATTAGACATGTACTTCCGCAGCATCGAAATGTGGAACACATTGTGAACTCCAGATAGTGCGGGTGGCAATGCCACTCTATAAGCTAGTGCCCCTATCCTCTCCAAAATCTCGAATGGGCCAATAAATCTAGGACTAAGCTTGCCCTTCTTGCCAAAACGCATAACACCCTTCATGGGTGCTATCTTCACAAACACGTGGTCGCCTACTGCAAACTCCAAGTCCCTTCGTCTTTTATCCGCATAACTCTTTTGTCGGCTTTGCGCAGTCTTCATTCTATCACGAATTTGGACTACCAGCTCAGCTGTCTCTTCAATCACATCTGGACCAATATCTCTTCTTTCCCCAACCTCGTCCCAATGAATAGGAGATCTACACTTCCTTCCATAGAGTGCCTCAAAAGGAGCCATTCCTATTGATGATTGATAGCTGTTATTGTAAGTGAACGCCACTAGAGGTAATTTTGGTTCCCAACTACCTTGGAAATCAATAACACATGCTTGCAGTAGATCTTCCAAAAGCTGTATAACTCTTTCTGAATGACCATCGGTTTGAGGGTGGAACACTGTACTGAACAATAACTTGGTCCCCATCGATGCATGCAGACTTTTCCAAAAAGATGACGTGAATCTCGGATCTCTGTCAGAGACAATGGATACAGGAATCCCATGCAGCCGAACTATCTCTCGAATATACAAGTCGGCATACTGAACCATGGTGAATGTCGTCTTAATAGGTAGAAAATGCGCTGATTTCGTAAGACGATCTACTATCACCCAAATGGCATTCAATCCCTTAACAGTCTTAGGCAATCCCACAACAAAGTCCATGGTGATATTTTCCCATTTCCACTCGGGAATAGGGAGTGGCTTCAATTTTCCCGCTGGTCTCTGATGCTCTGCTTTGACTTGCTGACAAGTCAAAAACTCGGATACATACCTCAAGATGTCTCTCTTCATGCCTGGCCACCAATACAACAACTGCAGATCTCTATACATTTTTGTGCTGCCCGGATGAATGGAATATGGTGTGTCATGGGCTTCCTTCATAATAAGTTTTCTCAAGGAATCATTCCTAGGAACCCATAGACGGTCTCTATAACGGACCAAGACATCCACTACTGAATATAAATTCCGGCCCTTGGCTTCATCTCTAGCTATCCACTTTTGCAACTGCTCATCAGTAGACTGCCCATCACGAATTCTGTCTCTCAAAGTCGACTATACTGATAATGTGGCAAGATTAGGGGCCTTGCCCCTGGCATATACTGTAAGCTCAAACCGCTGTATCTCGGACTGCAACGCTCTTTGGAGCGATAACTGAGTGATAACTGCTGCTTTTCTACTCAATGCGTCTGCCACTACATTAGCTTTCCCCGATGGTAGCTAATGTCACAATCATAGTCCTTTACCAATTCGAGCCATCTGCGCTGTCTCATATTCAACTCCTTTTGGGTGAAGAAGTATTTCAAACTTTTTTGATCGGCGAATATCTTGCACTTCTCCCCATAAAGGTAGTGTCTCCAAATTTTCAGTGCAAAGACTACTGCTGCAAGCTCAAGATCATGAGTAGGGTAGTTCTTTTCATGAATTTTCAACTGTCTTGACGCATAGGCAATAACTCGGTCGTTTTGCATAAGAACTGCGCCCAAACCATGCTTAGAAGCGTCGGTATAAAGAACATACTCCCCTTGCCCCGATGGCATAGATAACACTGGTGCGGATATCAAGGCTTGCTTCAACTTGTCAAAACTGTCTTGACACTCGGATCCCCAAATAAACTTAGCATTTTTCTTCGTCAAAGATGTCAAAGGCACTGCAATAGATGAGAACCCCTTGATGAATTTGCGATAATAGCCAGCTAGTCCCAAGAAACTGCGAATGTCGGTGACACTCTTCGGTACTGGCCACTCTTTTACTGCCTCAACTTTACTCGGATCAACTTCTACGCCATCACTAGAAATGATGTGGCCTAAGAATGCCACTCTGTCAAGCCAAAACTCGCACTTGCTGAACTTTGCATATAGCTTTCTGTCTTGTAATACCTGCAGTGCAATCCTCAAATGACGGCTATGCTCCTCTCTGTTCTTGGAATAGATCAATATGTCATCAATGAAGACAATAATAAACTGATCCAGATATGGCTGAAATACGCAATTCATGAGATCCATGAAGATCGCTGGCGCATTGGTCAACCCGAATGGCATGACCATAAACTCATAGTGCCTATATCTCGTGCGAAACGCTGTCTTGTGAACGTCAGACTCTTTGACTTTCAACTGATGGTATCCAGATCGCAGATCAATCTTAGAAAATATCGATGCTCCTTGCAACTGATCAAATAAATCTTCAATTCTTGGCAGCGGATACTTATTTTTGATAGTGACCCGATTAAGCTCCCGATAATCGATACAAAGACGCATGTTACCATCTTTCTTTTTCACAAACAAAACCGGTGCGCCCCACGGAGAGTAACTAGGGCGAATAAAACCCTTGTCTAGCAGTTCTTGGATTTGATCTTTTAGTTCTTTCATTTCAGCAGGTGCTAGACGATAAGGTGCTTTAGATATAGGAACAGTGCCCGGCATAAGATCAATAGAGAATTCCACTTCACGATCGGGCGGAATGCCAGAAACGTCTTCGGGAAAGACGCTAGGAAAATCTCTCACAACATCAACATCCTCTAACTTCTGGCTGATGGATTCATGTGTAGTAGTGACACATGCTAGATACGCCTGGTATCCATGCTTAATAAGCTTCCTCGCACATAGACAAGAGATAATGTGCGGCATTTGCTTGTTTCTCGCCGCCTCGAAAACAAAAGATTTACCACTGGGTGGCTTGATAGATACTGATCGCTGACGGAAATCAATCGAAGCTCCATTCGCTGATAGCCAATCCATCCCAAGTATAATATCGAATTCGGGCATAGGAAGCACAATAAGATCTTCCCGACCAACATCTCTGAATAAACGAAGCTCCAGATTCTTAACAATCTTAGATGTGAGCATCTGATCACCGGAAGGAATCGAAACTTTGAAACCCAAACCCATGTCTTGAGGAGTAATTTTCAGTCTTTTTATGAAGGTTTCAGATATGAAAGAGTGTGTAGCTCCTGAATCTAGCAATGCATAGGTAGCTACACCTAAAATGATGATCCTCCCTGCGATGAAAATTATCTTATATATCTTTTCGCGTTGAATCTTAAGGATTTACTATCATTAATTCCCAAAGTTATAAGAAGGTTTCGTGTTGAACTTAAACGTTTCTAGGAAAAATTGCACTTTAGTCCCTCAACTTGAAATTTGCAAAATTGACCCCAAAATATTTGAATTATTGCAATTAAGGTCGTTATATTATTCAAAGTTCTGATTTAGCTCTTCCTGTTTCGAGAATTACATTTTGATCCTTAAGATTTCAGAAATTGCACTTAGGTCCCTTATTTTCGAATTGTTGCATTATAGTCCCTTTAATTTTCGAAAAATTGCGTTTTAGACCTTAAAATTTCGAAATTTGCACAATTATCCCCCAATAATTCGAAATCCCTCTTAACTATGATTTTCTTTAATTTTGGCCCTAAAACTTTTTACTTGGAATCAATTTATCCTTCACATAGAATGAGGCACAAAATTCAAATCATTTCTATGGTTTCTAACATCAACACTTAAGTCACACTAAGTAGAACATGCAACCTAATTTATTCTAGGTTGAATCTTGGTCCCAGTTCCATAATATTAAACAATTTAACATTTCATGCAGCAATATAAAAATGTTAAATAACTAGGTTACCCGTGATGAGTGTAGTGTCTGCCTCTCCCTCAGCATCCTCGGCATTCATAACATAAGCTCGGGCCGTAGTAGCTGCTTTCCTCTTTGGGCAGTCATTGGCTTTGTGTCCATCCTCCTTGCAGTAGAAACATTTAAAAGATCCCCATTCACACTTGCCAAGATGTGGGCGGTTGCACTGTTTGCATAGTTGCCTCTCAGCAGGCTTTGGTGTTCCAGGATTTTGTGGCTTTGGTGGCGCTGGCTTCTTGACTTGACCTTGGGGCTTTTGAGGCCCTTGAGGTCTAGGAGGACCCGTATTTGGCTTCTTATTCGGCTGATTGTTATTCTGATAGTGCTGCCTCTTGCGCTGAATCTCAAACTCAATGTCCCTCAAGGACTGCTCAGCCTGATATGCATAAGTAACTGCCATAGCATAATTCTCCGGACGCATCATCATAACTTTATCCCGAATGGTAGGTCGTAGGCCATCCATAAAGTGTCTGAGCTTTTCTTCAGCATCCCTGGCAATAAGAGGCACAAAGTGGCAACCCCTATCAAACTTCTTCACAAATTCAGCAACAGTGGCATCTCCCTGGCAAAGAGCCATGAATTCCCTCTTTATTCGGCTCCTTGCATCCGGGGTGAAATATTTCTCATAGAACTTCGTCTTGAACTGTGCCCAAGTGAGTGTGGAAAGGTCGACACCGTGCTCGGCTCCTTTCCACCATAAGGAAGCGTCGTCTCTAAACAGATAAGTGGTACATCTCACCCGATCCGCATCCCCCATATCAAGATAACAAAAATGTACCTCAAGTGAACGAATCCAACCCTCTGCAGCAAAAGGATCGGTAGTGCCAGAAAATTCCTTCGGCCCTAGCCTATGGAACTGCTCATAAACATCCTGCTGTGGCCTAGTCGCCTGCTGCTGCTGCATCTGCTGTAACTGCTGTTGTAACTGTTGCTGCCGTAACTGCTGCTGCTGTGCTTGCTGCTCGAAGAGACGAGCCATCCCCTCAAGTGCACGTGTAGCAGCATCCCGTGGTGGTGGCGGTGGAGGTCCATTCCCTTGACTATTTCCTCGACGGTTAACACTGTTCTCGACTTGATTCTCATGAACGGGTGCACGTCTAGGAGGCATTATATCTGAATGTTTTCCAAATTCTAACGTAACCAACATGCATTTAAATCTAAGTTCTCTAATCATGTAACACATCCTGACTTAATTAGCATTTTAAGCATGCAAGGCAATACTACCCAAAAAGCTAATAAACATGTGTCATAAACATAATATCCATAACGTCATGCAGGTTAAATCATATAGAATCTCATAAAGCAAGTAAAACTTACAACTTGAGACTTGACGACTGATCTTCCCGGCGCTGATGGTGGCACAACCCTTTACAGGACCTTTGCTCTGATACCAACTGAAACGTCCTGCCCTTTTTATTGCTTTAAAAGTACTAAAAAAAATTTTTTTTTATCCTCACTTAGCATCGGCCAAACCATAAAATATCTTGACATCATTTTAAAAATAACCATCCAACTGCTGTTTAAAAATCCGAAGGAAAATATTTTAAAGCATAAAATTGTCAAACATTTTACCAAACCTAAAAAGCAATAATTTGAAAAGAATAGCCCATATCAAACCTCTCAAAAAGCTCTCAAATGCATAAATAAATAAACTTAAAAATCTTTAACTTAAATCATAAAGCATAATGCGGAAAATATAGCGCTGGTCCTCGGGTTGTGTGCGCCTTCATCCCAGTCAAATCACTCATCAAGTCCTCCCTCCATACCACCTGCATCCATCACACCTAGTGAGTCTAAAGACTCAACACACCATAATCTTGATAACGAGTAATACGTAATACAGTCAACATATAACGGTGAAAAATACTTGTACTTAAAATATCGTTTTCATGAAGATGCATAATCATAAACATTTTCGTAAACATTTTCATGATGCATAAAACTTCAACATAAACTTTTCATAACATGCAAATATGAATTTCCTTTTCCTCAACATGACATGACATAAAACCTTAAACATAATCATGAACATTTCCTCTTTTTTTCTTTTTCCTTTGTTGAATTCAGATCGTTAATTGTGACTTTCCTGACATGACATGACATGACGATGGATCCATCTACATAAAACCACAGTACTGGGCGGCGGGGACATCAGCGACACTCTCACCGGTCAACTGAGCCTTGGCCTAACATGATCGAATAGAAATACGATCGCCGGGGCTCCCTCTGGGGCCTTCTCCCATAAATAGGCTCCCTCTGGGGCCTTCTCCCCTCACGATATTCCCATTCTTCCTCAAACCTCATAACCTCATATTCGCAATAATGGAAACACGATCGTCGGGCTCCCACTGGGACCATATCCCTCACGACGTCGCCATTATCAACGAATTAGTCACAATCACTTCACTTCCTTCAACATTTTTCATTCACATCACTTTATAAAAATCATGCATAACATAACATTTTGTTTTCGAAACCAAGCATGCAACATGTCTTTTAAATGTCTTCCTTAAATCATAAAAATCAAATAGACATTTTAAAATCATAATTTAATCATAAACATTTAAAATTAATCATAATATCATAAAAACAGTATTTAGGGCACTGCCATGACCTTTACTAATTTCCCGGTGTAAAAAGACCGTTTTACCCCTAGACTAAACATTTTACGTTTTCAACTTTTTTCTTGATTTCATGACTCTAACATGTCCCAAATAATTATTTAAGCTTACGTGAATTTTTCTATAATTTTATTTGGCTTAAATGTTAGACTTTTTCAATTATCTTTTCTTAATTGTTTTAACGGTGTTTTAATCCCGAAAAATACCAAACTTTAATATAAAATTCCTAAATTCCAAATTTAGTCTTTTTATATTATTTTAGTCCTTATGGACCATGACTCGACCCCCGTGAGCCGTTTTCCAAATTTTCTTTGTTTCAAAAACCCTATTTGACACCTAATTTTCACCCCCGAGCCAACTCTCGATTTTCACGAGTTACCCCTGAACTATGTCGAGCCAAAAGGTGCCCAACATATTAAATTAACTTACTGGACCCTAACTTTATCAAGGAAACCATTATAATACCAAAAACGAGGACCCTCTACACACACCTATGCTGGCCGAGAATTTCACTTTGTGTGGACTCTATCTTGTGTGATCGTGTGGACCTAGCCGATGACTCAGGCCGTGAACCGGTGTCTTGTGCACCACCTAAGGACCCTAATGAACCACCCTGGCCCAGCCCGTGCCCCATGCATCGAGCCCCTGGCCCCTGCAGCCGTGCGAAGGCACCCCAGCAGGACTCCTATATTCTCGGGTAAAGTCCTAGCTTGGCTAGGACTCTTTCCCGACCCTTAGTGTGAGTCCTAGCGTGGCTAGGACTCCCACCATGACTCACTCAAGGCCTTGGCTAGCCCCTGGAACCAGCCAACCGAGCCCCCCATCCCTGCACAACAAAACCGAGCCCCAAACTTGACAGCAACAAACGCTTCCTGCACGAGTTCTGGTTTCGTCTTTCTTTCTTGGTTTTAGTCGATTCATGTGTGGTGTGTGGGACTCCAAAACACGTGTAATACTTACCTATCCATGCCTAGACATCATGGCAACCCCTTAGTATAAAAAAAACGTGAGTCATGGCATCAAACAAATTGCATATAAATCACAAATCCAATGCATGTACAAGATGGTCTTTTTTTTTTCGAAAATTATGAATGTATACATGTATGACTTCAAGCTTTTCATGCACACATACTTTAAACAATATTATGATGTAATTGATGAGAAAAAGGAGATTAAGGTGTGCCTTTGCGTAGTATACGCTCGAATAATCGTTAACGACGAAGAACGGGACGCCACAAAAGCTTGGCTTGATGCTAAAGCTATCGAAAAACCCTTCCAAAAAGGTGCAGCCGTGAGGTGGTGTTGTGTTTGGGAGAGTTTTCACCAATGAATCTAGGCTGGCCGATTGATTATGTAGCTAGTGTAGGGTTTTGTGATTTTTTTGCACTTTAAATACTAATCTAACCACTAAGTAGGCTTTAGGCCTAATAAACCCCAAAATTCAAGCCCATTAGTTAAATTAGGATTTAATGAAATATTAACCAAAGTTTTGATTAATTAAATATGTGAATTTATTAGCCGGGTTGCCAAAAAGTTCGTATTTTAGTTGAAAAACCAACACCGATAAAATTTTCGTCCCGGCGTATAAAATCACTTCAAAACCCTTTATTTTCAAAAATACTAAAAAGTATCGACCATCTTTTAAATAATTAAAAATAATTATTTAATAAAAATATTTTACGTTTTCTTCAGCTCTCGGTCCCCGTTCCTCGATCTCACTTGAATATTCCTAAAAATACATTTTTTATGCATGATGACAAATAAATCTCATTTAGCATATAAATAAGTACGTCACATAATTAATTAGTAATTAAAATAAATTAACTTCTCATTTTTCGTATTTCCTAGATTTGCTTGCAGTTGGATCAGGTCGTCTTAATTTTGGACCTTACATGGCAGAACTCCAGAAGCAGATTCAGGAGCTTCTCGACAAGGAGTTCATTCGCCCGAGTTTTTCACCATTGGGCGCGCCAGTCTTATTCGTGAAGAAGAAGGATGGTTCGATAAGGCTCTGCATTGATTACTGGGAGTTGAACAGAGTGACAGTGAAGAACAAATACCCACTCTCGAGGATTGAATATTTATTTGATCTGCTGCAGGGAGCTTCAGTATTCTCGAAGATTGATCTGCGTTCTGGTTATCACCAGTTGAGGGTGAAAGATGCCGATGTTCTCAAGACTGCTTTTTTAGGACTCGTTATGGCCACTTCGAGTTCCTTGTGATGCCGTTCGGTTTGACGAATGCGCCAGCGATCTTCATGGATCTCATGAATCGCGTATTTCAGCCGTATCTTGATCAGTTCGTGATAGTATTCATAGACGACATTCTCGTCTACTCAAAGAATCATGAGGAGCCCAGCAGACATCTGACTGCAGTTTTGCAGACCTTACAGAAGCACCAGCTATTCGTGAAGTTCAGTAAGTGCAAGTTCTGGTTAGAGAAGGTGGCGTTCTTAGGCCACATCGTTTCTAGCAGCGGTATCGAGGTAGACCCAGCGAAAGTTGCAGTAGTCAGAGATTGGGTTGTGCCGCATAATGCATCAGAGATCCGTAGTTTCCTTGGGCTAGCAGGATATTATCGGAAGTTTATTCAGGGATTATCTTCTATCGCAGTTCGACTCATGTCGTTGACAAAGAAGAATGCGAAATTTGTGTGGAGCGATGAGTGCCAGAAAGGCTTCGATACTTTGAAGCAAGCTCTTATTTCAGCACCGGTATTGGCCATGCCGTCAGGGCTTGGAGACTTTGTTTTGTATACCGATGCTTCGAAGCTCGGTTTAGGCGCAGTGTTGATGCAGCATGGGAAGGTGATAGCATATGCTTCTCATCAGTTAAAAATACATGAGAAGAATTATCCTATCCACGATCTAGAGTTGGCAATCGTAGTATTTGCCTTAAAGATTTGGAGGCATTATTTGTACGGAGATAAGTGCCAGATCTTTACCGACCATAAGAGCCTCAAGTACTTTTTTACGCAGAAAGAGCCGAATATGCGTCAGAGGCGTTGGTTGGAGCTAGTGAAGGACTATGACTGTGACATTAGCTACCACCCGGGTAAAGCTAATGTAGTGGCAGATGCATTAAGCAAGAAAGTCGCAGTGATGGCTCATTTAGTGATTCCGAGACCCCTTCAGTTTGAGATGCAGAGGTTTGATCTAGAGACATATCCTCGAGGTAGAGTTCCCCGTCTATCTACTTTGACGATTCAGTCTTCTCTTCTAGACCGTATTCGCAGTGGACAGTCAGCAGATGAGCAGTTGGCAAAGTGGAAGCAGAGAGATGAGGCCAAGGGCAGTATCTTGTATACAGTTAGCGACGGCATTGCGAGATATCGAGACAGAATGTGGTTTCCTAGCCGTGATTCTATTCGAGCAGATATTTTATACGAGGCCCACATGTCGCCGTACTCTATTCATCCTTGGAGTACGAAGATGTACAAAGATCTGCAGTTGTTGTATTGGTGGCCCGGGATGAAGAAGGATATCAGACGTTTTGTATCCGAGTGTCTGACGTGTCAGCTAGTGAAGGCGGAGCGTCAGAGACAACCAGGTACACTCAAGCCTCTTCCTATTCCCGAGTGGAAGTGGGAGAATGTTACCATGGACTTCGTCGTCGGTCTGCCAAAGTCAGTCAGAGGATCAAATGCTATCTGGGTGATTGTTGATCGTCTTACCAAATCAGCGCACTACTTGCCTATTAAGACGACTTTCACCATGATTCAGTATGCAGAGTTGTATATCCGGGAGATAGTCCGACTTCATGGTATTCCCGTTTCTATAGTGTCTGACCGAGATCCTAGATTCACTTCCTCATTCTGGAAAAGTTTGCATTCGGTTATGGGTACGAAGTTGTTGTTTAGCACAGCTTTCCACCCTCAGACAGATGGGCAGTAAGAGAGAGTTATCCAGATTTTAGAGGATCTTCTCCGTGCATGTGTCATCGATTTCTCAGGGAGTTGGGAGTCGAAGCTGCCATTTTTAGAGTTCACCTATAACAACAGTTTTCAGTCGTCTAGAGGTATGGCTCCGTATGAAGCACTGTACGGTCGTAAGTGCAGATCGCCTATTCATTGGGATGAAGTAGGGGAGAGATCAAAATTGGGTCCGGAGATTATTCAGCAGACTACCGATGTAGTAGTCAAGATCCGTGATAGGTTGAGGACTGCTCAGAGTCGACAGAAGAGTTATGCGGATCAGAGGAGGAGAGATCTAGAGTTTGCCGTTGGCGACCATGTTTTCGTGAAGATAGCACCTATGAAAGGTGTCATGCGATTCGGGAAGAAAGGAAAGCTTAGTCCGAGATTCATCGGACCATTTGAGATCCTCGACGGGGTTGGGACGTTATCTTATCGTGTTGCTCTTCCGTCGAATCTGGCCGGAGTACACAATGTGTTCCACGTCTCTATGCTGAGGAAGTATATGGCGAATCTTTCGCATGTCTTGAACTTCGAACCGTTGCAGCTCACTTCGAACCTGTCTTATGAAGAAAGACCAATGGAAATCTTAGACAGACAGGAAAAGAAGCATCGGAACAAACTGGTTAAGCTAGTGAAAGTCAAATGGCTTAATCATTCGGAGGAGGAAGCTACGTTGAAATTTGAGCCAGAGATGAAGAGTCGATATCCCGAGTTATTCGGTAAGTTTTAATTTCGAGGACGAAATTTCTTTTAAGGGGGGAGAGTTGTAGAACCCGATAAATCAGACTACGTATAAGTCATGCATAATTATTATTATTTAAATTAAAATAATTTTTATACATGCATGAGTGTTTAATTCATTTTAAAATTTGTTAAGTCATGATCATTTATTTTAAATCGCAGAAGTTTAGTTTTATCGTTTCAGTTAAATACGCGAGGCCAGACCGGAGTTGGAGTATTGAGATTAAATTTAATAATAAAAAAATATTCCTAAATTTAATTTAAGCCAAAAAATAATTTATTTTAAGGTAAAGGAATGTTTAAGGATTTATTTAATTAACTGGAGTTAAGTAGTAAATAAGCTCTTATATGTCCAATAATTAATTTAAAAGCATAAATTAAAATGTGTAACCAATGGGGATAAATTAATCTAGACCTATTTTATTTAAGAAATTGTAACTTAACATGTTAGTAATTTATTTTAAGACTTAGCCATGCATGCAAGAAAATTATTATCCTAAATTAAATTATTAATTCACTAAATACATAATAAGTGTTTAAAACTTTAAAGAGTTAAAATTCATGAATTAAGCAATATTTTTACCCCATTTTATTAGCAAGATTTCGGCCACCCCTTTGAAGATTTAATCATGCTTGGCAACTCTCCATTTTTGATTCTTTTCTTTAACCCTTCATGGTAGGATAATTCTCTCATTTTAAATCACCAATAATTATTAATTAACCAATATTCTTGCCTTCATTTTTTATAAGAAAATCGGCAATCACCTTCCTCAAATCTCCCTCAATCCCATGATAGCACACCTCATTCCATATCTCTCTAGCAACTAGGACGGAATGAATTGAATTGCCATTCCACCTCCTCATTTAATTAGTAACCTTCCCCCTTCATTCCTTAACACTCTCCCCCACCATCCCTTCTGTGAGAACCCAAATTTTTGGACACGTAATTAATTAAATATAGACATGTATAAGAATTTATTTTCGAGTTATAATAAATTCGAAAATATAAATAATACATGAAAATCGAAATCTGGTGCAAGATACACGATAAATTAAGGCTGGACATCTACTAAATTTGGAAGAAAATATTACACACAAGGTAGATTTTCTCAAAAAGGTAGCATCCTAATATTTAAATAATGAGTATCTCGATAATTATGGAATAATTATCTCGAAATTATGGAATAAATATCAATCGAATTATGGTAGGATTTTTATATCACCCTTATAAATAGGAGGACCCTCTCATTCAGAATTTAAATGAATTTTTCGAGTTCCTCCCCAAATTTTCGAAATTTTGCTCCTAAAATTCTACACGAGTCATCAAAATTCTGTTCAAGTTCAGAAATTCGTTTCTCTCACTCGGGTGCTTGGAATCTGATCTTCACCGTTCAGAATATGCTTCGGTATGTTTCGCATAACATATCCAAATTTCAGCAAAATCCAATGGTTAGTTTTTTGTTTATAGCCTTTGAAAGAAAACTGCTCGGATTTTAGGCGGGATTTTAGCATACCTACGGTTTTTCTGTATGAACAGGCCTAAACGACTTCGTAACCCGATCTCCACTGTTCATAATATATTTAACGTACTTGTGAATGTACTGTAAAATTTTGAGTCCGATCCAACGATGAAATAAGGCGTAGTGAATTTTTCAAGACGGCTAATTTTTCGGTAGATGTGCTGCTGCGTTTTCGAGGGGTTGGTTGCATGATTCTTCTATAGTTTCAAAGTTCTTCACGTTTTCTTCCGGTCTAAGGTAAGTGGGCTGTTTTAAAGAATTAATTTCGATTATGTATTCTTCGTGTGTTTTTGAAAATACGGTCGAGTACATGTTCTTTTCCTACTCCTTCTTGTGTTGTTGCCATTCGTTTTTAAGCACTGTGAGGAGTCGACTGTATATGGGTGGGAATCTCAACCATGACGTACCCTTACGCGGTAGGGGATATAACCGCTATACGGCTTCGCCCTCTTAGAGGAGTAAAAATTAGGGACTGATATCAGTAAACCATAGAAAGTGGATGAATCTCAGTGCTGGTAAATGTTATGCATGTGATATGAATGATGTTATGTAAGTGCAAGTCTTGTGATTTTCGAAATTATGCATGTTGTTATATTGTGATCGAACGGCCCCTACTTGCTGAGTGACGACCATATCACTCTCCCCTTACTCTACTCTCCCCGGATAAATCAGAAAAGAAAAACGAAGAGTATGAGCAAGACCAGTTTTGGGGCTGATAATAAGATGATTCAAGAAGTTTATTTTAGTTTAGGCTTAGTAAGTTGTAAAAGCTTCCGCATATTATTTTTATCATTTTAATAATCTACGTTGTAAAGACAATCGTTTGATTGATTATGAGTAATAAACTGGTTGTTGGTTTATACTGTACTACGAGGCTTGTTGTTTTCAATTGTGTGGTTGTAAAACAACGCCGGTGTCAACTAACCCCGGTCTCGGGGCGTGACATTTAAGTGGTATCAGAGCCGCCAGGTTCATAATCCAGTTGGGAAGAAAAATTTGTCAGGTTATGGCAAAAAGCTGATGCAGTCCCTTTCGAAACTCCCAACAAGTATTATTCACAAATTTGATGTGAGGCGTGGTCCGAAAACAAGAAAATATTTCGTTTAGACCTCCGAAATCGCGTTTTTTGCTATTTTAGGAAAGTTTCGTAGAATTCCTAACTTTTAATAGGAAACTCAGAATTTAATTCCGTCGACCGTTCTAGAATCCTCTCGACGTATTAAGTTTTGAGATAATAATTGGGGTAATTTCAAGATAAGATAAAATTAGTATCAATTCGCATATATTCAGTGCCGACTTAATTCAACTCACTTCAATAGATTTCGACGCCATCGTAAGGATGAACTGATTAGCTAAGAGCCGTGCGATAGTAGATAGCCAGAGTAAAAATGTCAAACTCTGAACCCCAAACCAAGAAGAAATCAGATACCATGGCGATGCCAAGGAACAGAAATGCATTTTTTCTGTTACCCAGAATTGGAAAGCCATAATATCGGGAGAAGAAGTTTACCTAGCAATGGTGAACAAAGTGCAAGAAGGAGATAAGCTGAAATTGGAAGATATTCAAGTAATACGAAAATTTTCAGATCCAAAAAGGCTTCTTGGAATGTTCTCGGACTAAGAAGTAGAGTTCGAGATAAATTTGGTGCCAGTGATGCATTAATCTCCAATAAACTGTACCGAATGGCTCCAGATGAACTCAAGGAGCTAAAATAATAACTCCAATAGTTGTTAGACAAAAAAAAATGGATTAGGCCAAATGCATCTCTTTGGGGAGCCCCGGTCCTATTTGTAAAGAAGCATTATTAAAGTATGAGATTGTGTATAGATTATAGAGAACTCTATAAGATCACAATCAAGATAAATATATTCGTCCAATAATAGAAGGTCTTTTCGATCAACTTAAATGAGCTACAGTCTTCTCCAAACTCGACCTGAGGTCAAGCTATAATCAGCTAAAGGTCAGAGCAGAAGACACCCCAATGTCAGCATTCAAAATAAGGTCATCAGTGGAACTAAGAAAGTAGATGCAATTCTAGATTATCCGAAACATAAGAATGCAACAAAAATTAGAAGCTTCTTTGGATTACTAGGCTATTAGCTGAAATTTGTCGAGGGCTTATCTTCAGTAGTCGTATCACCAATGAGACTCGCACAAAAGAACTATGAATTCAACTGAAGATAAAGATGTGAAAGAGCTTTCAAACATTAAAGGAGAAGCTAGCATCTACACCAATGTTGGTATTATCTACTGAGTACAAGGATTTTACCATCTACAACGAAGTATCAAAGGAAGATCTCAGAGGCGTACTTTGAAAGAGAGGCTAGTCAACTAAAGCCGCATGAGCAAAACTACCCTACTCACGATCTCTAGTTGGCAGCAGTGATTTTGCTTTGAAAATTTGGAGACACTATCTCTACGATGCCAAGTGTGAAGATTCACTCACTGGCCACAAAGTCTCGAATATTTGTTCATTCAAAAAGAATTAAAAATGGGACAAGGACGGTGGATAAAGTTACTCAAAGAATGTGACTTGACAATAAGCTACCACGCCAGCAAAGCAAATAAGGTAGCCAATACTTTGAGTCAAACATGGGTAAGATAACCCTAGCATCACTCTCTGTGCAATCATGTCTTCTAGAATCAGTCAAGCTAAATCAGAGTCGAGACATGACACTAGAGAAGTTCAAAGAACAAGCCAAGGAAATAAAGTCGTCAGATTTTCAAGTGGACCCAGACATAATCTTGGGGATGAGAGGACGATTGTGTGAGCCAGACATCGACAATCTTCGATAAGAAGTGATGTTAGAGGCGCATAAGTCAACATTTCAGATCTATACCATTAGTACAAAGATGTATAGAGATTTGAAAAAAAGTTTCTGGCAAAACAGAATAAAAATAGATGTCGCCGAGTTTATATTTAAGTGACAAGTATGCCAACAAGTGAAAGTCGATCATCAGCGACATGGAGAATTACTGCAACAGTTAGAATTCCAGAATGGAAATGAGAACATATTTCCATGGATTTCGTAGTAGAATTTCCAAAGTCAATACAGAATCAAGACGTGATATGGATAATCGTAGATAGACTCACAAAATCTACGTACTTTCCACTTGTTCGAAGGAATTATAATATTGACAAGTTGACTACTCTATACTTGGATAACATTATGCGGCTACATGGAGTGCCAACAATCATAATGTCGGATAGATATCCAAGATTTGTGTCACGTTTGTGGTAGAGCTTTCAAGAAGCCATGAGAACAAAAGTCACTCTTAATACGGCTTATCGCCCTTAAAATGATGGTCAAACAGAGAGAATGATTCAAATCCTAGAGGGTTTGATAAGGGCATGTGTCATAGACTTCAGTAGTAATTGAAGTGAACATATACCCCTGATAGAATTCGCCTACAATAACAATTATCACGTCAATATTGGGATGACTCCATTTGAAGCCTTTACGGACGGAAGTGTCGATCACCACTGTACTGGGACAAAATAAAGGAGACATCCATGACATGCCAGAACTATTCCAAGCGACAATGGAAAAATTGGCCATTATCAAAGATATACTCAAGGCTGCATAGGACCAGCAAAAGAATTAGTCTGATCTTAAAAGAAGACAAGTGGAATTCATAGTGAGTGAAAAGGCTTATATAAAGGTCTCATCAATGCAAGGAATCCTTAGATTTAGTAAAGTTGTAAAAGTGAATCCTCGATACGTAGGACCCTTCAAAATTCTGGATAGATTGGCACGTTGTCTTACAGAATAGCATAGCCATCAGATATGTCTAGAATCCATAATGTATTTCATAAGTCCAAACTAAGGAAATACACCTCGAGCCCAGGCCATGTTATGGAAATTGAACCACTCATGATCAAAGGTAACATGGGGAAAGAGCTGAAATATGAAGATGTCTCTATTTATATTGTGGATAAAAAGACCAAGTACCGAGATGATGTATCATTCCCTATGTCAAGGTGCAATGGTCAAACACACAGAATGAGAAAACTACTTCGGAGTTTGAAGAGAAAATGTGAAAGCAATACCCCTACCTTTTCCAAGGTCAAGCCGACTCAAGTTTCGAGGACGAAACTTCCAATAAGGAGGGAGGGATGTGAGAACCCAAATTTTTGGACACGTAATTAATTAAATATAGACATGTATAAAAATTTATTTTCGAGTTATAATAAATTCGAAAATATAAATAATACATGAAAATCGAAATCCGGTGCAAGAAACACGATAAATTAAGGCTGGACATTTACTAAATTTGGAAGAAAATATTACACACAAGGTAGATTTTCTCAACAAGGTAGCATCCTAATATTGAAGGAATGAGTATCTCGATAATTATGGAATAATTATCTCGAAATTATGGAAGAAATATCAATCGAATTATGGTAGGATTTTTATATCACCCTTATAAATAGGAGGACCCTCTCATTCAGAATTTACATGAATTTTTCGAGTTCCTCCCCAAATTTTCGAAATTTTGCTCCTAAAATTCTGCACGAGTCATCAAAATTCTGTTCAAGTTCAGAAATTCGTTTCTTTCACTCGGGTGCTTGGAATCTGATCTCCACCGTTCAGAATATGCTTCGGTATGTTTCTCATAACATATCCAAATTTCAGCAAAATCCAATGGTTAGTTTTTTGTTTATAGCCTTTGAAAGAAAACTGCTCGGATTTTAGGAGGGAATTTAGCATACCTACGGTTTTTCTGTATGAACAGGCCTAAACGACTTCGAAACCCGATCTCCACTGTTCATAATATATTTAACGTACTTGTGAACGTAGTGTAAAATTTTGAGTCCGATCCAACGATGAAATAAGGCGCAGTGAATTTTTCAAGACGGCTGATTTTTCGGTAGATGTGCTGCTGCGTTTTCGAGGGGTTGGTTGCATGATTCTTCTATAGTTTCAGAGTTCTTCACGTTTTCTTCCGGTCTAAGGTAAGTGGGCTGTTTTAAAGAATTAATTTCGATTATGTATTCTTCGTGTGTTTTTGAAAATACGGTCGGGTACATGTTCTTTTCCTACTCCTTCTTGTGTTGTTGCCATTCGTTTTTAAGCACTGTGAGGAGTCGACTGTATATGGGTGGGAATCTCAACCATGACGTACCCTTACGCGGTAGGGGATATAACCGCTATACGGCTTCGCCCTCTTAGAGGAGTAAAAATTAGGGACTGATATCAGTAAACCATAGAAAGTGGATGAATCTCAGTGCTGGTAAATGTTATGCATGTGATATGAATGATGTTATGTAAGTGCAAGTCTTGTGATTTTCGAAATTATTCATGTTGTTATATTGTGCTCGAACGGCCCCCACTTGCTGAGTGACGACCATATCACTCACCCCTTACTGTACTCTCCCCGGATAAATCAGAAAAGAAAAACGAAGAGGATGAGCAAGACCAGTTTTGGGGCTGATAATAAGATGATTCAAAAAGTTTATTTTAGTTTTGGCTTAGTAAGTTGTAAAAGCTTCCGCATATTATTTTTATCATTTTAATAATCTACGTTGTAAAGACAATCTTTTGATTGATTATGAGTAATAAACTGGTTGTTGGTTTATACTGTACTACGAGGCTTGTTGTTTTCAATTGTGTGGTTGTAAAACAACGCCGGTGTCAACTAACCCCGGTCTCGGGGCGTGACATTTAAGTGGTATCAGAGCCGCCAGGTTCATAATCTAGTTGGGAAGAAAAATTTGTCAGGTTATGGCAAAAGGCTGATGCAGTCCCTTTCGAAACTCCCAACAAGTATTATTCACAACTTTGATGTGAGGCGTGGTCCGAAAACAAGAAAATCTTTCGTTTAGACCTCCGAAATCGCGTTTTTTGCTATTTTAGGAAAGTTTCGTAGAATTCCTAACTTTTAATAGGAAACTCAGAATTTAATTCCGTCGACTGTTCTAGAATCTTTTCGACGTATTCTTTCTATCCATGGGTCAATGTCCAAACTTTCTACTTTTGGAAACTTTCTCGAAAATCTCGTTCAACGTGTTTCATGAACTACTTGTCGATTTTTTTGAAATTTTATTATGAGGACAATTAGTATTTGTATTTATTTTGAGAATATATCTATCAGAGATAAGTTGACTTAAGCTTCTGATTTAAGGAAAAAAAATTTGACTCGAGGATGATAAGTTATTTATGATAACTAGTATGAGAAAAGTTGATATAAGGATTATATCATAAGTTTTGGATACTGTACTATAGGAGTTGATTTTGTGTCGATAGTTAATTGTGTGAGCAATATGTTTGGATTATTAAAAATATTAAGCGCTAACTTTAAATATGTAGAACATTGGAATATCTTGTGAGAAAATATCATCAGGTTAAGGAATTTATATTATTTTGGGATAACAAGTAGGCTACGACCTTACGTAAAAAAAAAGTAAGTTATGAGATATTGATGGGTATCAAGGAAAGTATAGTACAATAAGTTTTGACTTTTATGGTGCTAAGAATGATTCAAAGAGAATGACATTCAATGAACTCCTTTGTTTTAGAGCGTGATAGGCTCGTGATCTTGATGAAAATAAGATTTAGTAAAAGAATAATTATTTGAGGTAACGACTAGGTTATAATTTTCGGGATTTAAGTCAATAAGCTATAGATCAATATTGAGTTAAGTTTCAATATTCTATATGGGTTTTAAGTTTTGAGATAATAATTGGGGTAATTTCAAGATAAGATAAAATTAGTATCAATTCGCATATATTCAGTGCCGACTTAATTCAACTCACTTCAATAGATTTCGACGCCATCCTAAGGATGAACTGATTAGCTAAGAGCCGTGCGATAGTAGATAGCCAGAGTAAAAATGTCAAACTCTGAACCCCAAACCAAGAAGAAATCAGATACCATGGCGATGCCAAGGAACAGAAATGCATTTTTTCTGTTACCCAGAATTGGAAAGCCATAATATCGGGAGAAGAAGTTTACCTAGCAATGGTGAACAAAGTGCAAGAAGGAGATAAGCTGAAATTGGAAGATATTTGTAGAACCCGTATATCAGTAGACGTATAAGCCATGCATAATTCTAGATTTTTAAATTTAATTGACTTCATTGCATGATTATTTTAAATGCATTTGTTTGAAGTTAATTATTTTATTATTTCAGTTCAGTAGTTTGATTTTTAGCATTTCAGTTATTTCAGTGAGGCCGGACCGGAGTTGGAGTTTTGAGATAGAATTTAAGATTCGAGAAATATTTCTAGAAGTTAATTTAGCTAGCAACCAAGTTCATTTAAGTTAGAAAGGGAGGTTTGAGAATTTAATTTAATTATTTGAGGTGATTAAGAAATGAACTCATTTAAGTTATTTAATTAAGGGGTTAGCTCACTAAAATTATTTAAAGGATTAGTAAGGCTTTCAAGGATTATTAGTTGACTAGATAATCAACATTTCCCTTTATTTTATCATGCATTTTTCGGCCACCCTTAGTGCTAGAAGATTCATTTTCCAACTCATCAACTTTGACCAATTCTTTGCATGTAATTAGTAGGATAATTCTAGGATTTTTGGGAGCACAATTTAATTAATTAATGGACATATCCTAGACTAGAAAATAAGCAAAATTTCGGCCACTACCTCCTAGAAGCATCCACCAACTCATTTGATATCAATTCAAAATTTAAAATTCAAAGGGGAGTGGACTTGGTCTTGATTCTTCCTTATATTGTGCACCCTTCTCCTCACCCCTCATAACCATTTTTCCCCCCTCTCCTTTTCGAAAATTCAGAGTGAATTCACACTCATTTTCAGTGGAAAAATCGTGAGGTACCTAGCCAAAAAGAAGAGAGAAAAATCGAGAGCAAGGTAAGGTAGAAAAGAGAAGCGCTCCACCTCCTCCGTGCCGCGTCATCGTCGTTTCGTTCGTTTTCTTTCGAAACGAAACCAGGCATGTCTAGATTTCTTTCAAACCTCAATCAAGTCATATTATCATTTATTTTTCAGTACATGATCATGTTTATTCAAGTAAAAATCGAGATCCAAGTCAAAACATTTTGAAACCACACATGCAGAATTTTCGATTTCCTTGGCAAGCTTCACGATTTCTTTTGGTTTGTGAGTTTCAGGTATTGGATCGACTCCAGGCTCCCAAGGCGGCTTGTATACATGTAGTAGGATGCATTAGGACCATGTTGGTCCATTCAAACCAGCCCCATGCTTGCTGGAAATTCAGAATGACAGCAACCTCCCCATAGGTGCAGAAATGTTGTTCGAAAAATTCAGTTTCTTGTCATGGAGGAAGGATCTGATCTTGGCTGCCCCAAGGGCCTATAGCCATGGTTGTATCACTTCCCTAGCAAGTCTAAGACGTGACTAAGTTGCCCTTTTGGTGGCTTGGTCCATGGTTCATCGGTTTTTAATAAAAACATCACAACAGCCCCTATACCCCTTCGGATACTTCGGTTGGACAGCTTTTGGTTTCGGTTTGTGTTTGCTTGGTGTGGATCTTGGTTGGCCTATGGACCTTAGCCACGGTTCATATCATGCTCCTAGATGTCTAGATTGTGCCATGGTCAATCAAATGGCCATTGGAACGACACGAGACATCGATCATAGCATAAACACTACACACGCATGCACGTTGCTCTCGGTTGGACCCTTCGGTTGAGTTATGGTGTGATGTGGATTGTGGCTGGCCTAGGGCCCTTAGACATGGTTCAAATCATTCCTTGGGATGTTGGTAAGAGTCTCTGGTCGGTGGTTCACTCCCCTAATGGCCGATAGTCTCGAAACCAACGCAAGTCTTGTAGTTGCGCAGCTGCTGGAAATTACAGCAAGTTGCTGTGTCAGTTCAGAGGCTCGTTCGAGTTCTTGGTTGGCTTTTAGCCCATGGCCTTGGACTGGACAGTGCCTCATTGAGTTAGGAAGGTCATGTTTTTGACCGTTTGTCATTTGGATCATTTTTGAGGTCGTACGAGAATTTACGGTGCAATGTGCCAAATTGACTCTCGAAAGAGCGTTTCGTGTTTTGGCCTCCATTCCACCTAGATTTCGACCCTATCATTTTAGGAACATTATTTTATGATTTTTCAGCGTATTTTAATCATGACTATACGTCGGTTCAGTGTCGGTTCAGGTTGACTCGGAGTCATGATTAAATGCGAAGTCATTAGGCGTCATAGTCGCATCTTTTGAACGTAAATTGCGTAGTTGGTCAAGTTTAAGCTATTGCATATTTTTCATGGCACAGTTAGGTTGCAGCGAGCCTGGGAACGATCCAATCCAATCCAGTTGGTAAAATTACAGGAATTTTCATTATGTCAGTTAATTATTTTACGTGCATTAAATAGAAAATGATTATTTTTGAGATTTATACGATATGGCTTGTGGTTCATTCACTATGTGGGAGTGTTATTTTATACGGTCGCCAGTGACCGATCAGTTCAGTATGGTACCACCCGGTCGCCAGTGACCGGCCAGCTCAGATCAGTTTCAGCCTCCCCGGTAGCCAGTTACCGATCAGTTCAGCTTAGTGCAGTGGCCACAGGCGTAAAACATAATCTCAACAGAAAATTTTACCAGATATTTCAGTACAGGCTCCAAGGAGCAAATATTTTTACAGTGATTTCCAGTTCAGTTATGCACGTATTATAATTGCTCAGTACAGATTATTTTCAGTATGCCTCAGGACAGGATATGTTAACTCATGCATATTTTAATTCAGATTTTTACTCGTTACCTGTGATTTATGCATGCTGAGTCTTTAGGCTCACTAGACTTGATTGTTGTAGGTACTGATGAGGCCAGGGCCGAGGGCGGGGACCAGTGAGCCAGCTTAGGTCGGCAGTAGTGGCAGCCGAGGACCTCAGTGCAGCAGTTGTTATGTTATTCCGCAAACAATTTTTATCAGTTGTTGGATATTTTTAAATCGTTGTTGTTGGCAAAACTTTATTTTCTTCCGCTGCTATTATTTTAAACATTGAACTTGATTCCCCAGTGATTTTATGAATGAGGCCATTTAAGTTCTTTTAAAAAGAAAATTTTTAATTTTCCGCAAATTTTCAAGAAAGGAGTTTTAGGCCCCTTCACAGTTGGTATCAGAGCGGTGGTTCTGTATAGGGTTTCACTACTACTGGCCGCGAGAAGCTCACGAAGCCACGCCTTTGGTCTGTAAGTTTTTCAGTTCAGCATTTTGTTCAGCATTTTAGTTAAAGCATGAATTAGTTTGTCAGCATGCTTCCAGATTTTCAGTATTTCAGAGTTCATTTAAAATAAATTATGGAATTATGCATGTTAGTTACGTATGGGTTATGTTGGAACAGTATGCCCCCTAGACGCATTTTAGAGCGCAACAGAGAGGAGGAGCCTCGCCGAGAAGACAGGGAGGAGCGTAGACCAGAGGGAGACCTACCACCTCCTCCACCGCCCCCACCGGACATGAGTGCCCAGATGTTAGCTGGGATGGCACAGTTCTTCGCACAGTTTGCGGGGGGCAATGCCGCAGCCGTAGCCGCAGCCGCAGCCAGGCCGACAGGGCCCGAGGCTGTGTATGAGCGATTCATGAAGATGCGCCCGAAGGAGTTCTCTGGGGCATCTGACCCCATGGTTGCCGAGGGATGGATCAAATCCCTCGAGGTTATCTTCGATTTTATGGAGCTGGGGGACGCAGACCGAGTCCGATGTGCCACCTACTTGTTCACTGGAGACGCCCGCTTATGGTGGGAAGGAGCTTCGGTAGCCCTGACATTGGCTACACTTTCTTGGACCCGCTTTACGGAGGTTTTCTACTCCAAGTATTTTGCTGAGGAGGTTCGCACCAGGCTGACCACCGAGTTCATGAGTCTGAGACAGGGGGATATGTCGGTTACGGAGTTTATCCGTAAGTTCGAGAGGGGCTGTCACTTTGTGCCCCTGATAGCGAATGATGCCAGAGCCAAGCTGATGCACTTCCTGGTGGGTTTACGGCCGATCTTGCGCCGGGATGTTAGGGTATCTGACCCTGCTACTTATGAGGTTGCCGTCTCCAAGGCCTTAGCCGCAGAGCAGGATCTGCGGGATATCGAGAGGGATCGCCAGGGCAAGCGCCCAGTCCAGGCACCGCACCGTCCTCCTCCTCATCAGCATCAGCAGCAGAATAAGAGGCCTTTTCATGGACCGCCCAGGAACCGAGGCCAGCAGCAGCAGCAGCAGCAGCGGGGACGCCCAGCCCCGAGGACTCAGGAGCACCCAGTCTGTCCCAGGTGCTCACGTCGCCATCCTGGAGCATGTATGGCTGGCTCAGGAAACTGTTTTAAGTGTGGCAGTCCAGACCACATGTTGCTGCAGTGTCCTCAGAGGAATCTGCCTACCCAAGGCAGAGTTTTTGCTCTCCATGCCGCGGAAACCAACCCGGAGACTATGTTGTTGACAGGTACCTTTAAACATTAAGTTATTCTTCGAATTTCAGCATTTTGGGAATCGGGATTTAGATTTTGAACTTAGAACTGTTATAGGATTGCATGCTCTACTCAGATTTATTTCAGGGAAATTAAGCTAGAGGAACCTTGACCTTTGCATGTCTATAAGCTTAGATCTTGTAGTGGGATTCAACTTAGAGCTCCGCTCTTTCAGGGAGAATTTTTATATCTGGTTCCGCTACCAAGGCCTTGATAGATTCAGGGGCCACTCACTCGTTTATTTCGGAGATCTTTGCAAACTTTCTCAAGATCCAGACCATTGGGCTAGATACAGCCTTTTCAGTAGTGTTGCCGTCAGGCAAGGAGATGGCAGCTACCAATATTATCCGAGATATAGACCTTGAGCTGCACGGTAATCTTGTTTATGCGGATCTGATTGTGCTACCGATGCCGGAATTTGACATCATCCTAGGGATGGACTGGCTATTGAGAAACAGAGTGTTGATAGACTTCCAGCGGAGATCCGTTCTTGTCCGACCGCCTGGAATGGAGCAGTTCTTATTTGAGCCGGACAGGTACTTTCCTTTACCGCGCATTATTCCTTATGTTCAGGCTAGGAAGCTCATGCATAGAGGGTGTCGGGCATTTCTAGCAACCTTTTTATCTGTCCCCGAGGAACCCAGCCAGTCAGCCTCAGATGTTCCGGTTGTCAGAGATTTCTTAGACGTTTTTCCCGAAGACGTCTCTGGTATGCCACCAGAGAGAGAGGTGGAGTTTTCCATTGAGCTTATGCCAGGTACGGCTCCGATATCCAAAGCGCCGTACCGTCTATCACCGACAGAGATGGCAGAGCTTAAGAAGCAGATCCAGGAACTTCTCGACAAGGAGTTCATTCGCCCGAGCTTTTCTCCATAGGGCGCGCCAGTCTTATTTGTGAAAAAGAAGGATGGCTCGATGAGGCTTTGCATTGACTACCGGGAGTTGAACAGGGTTACAGTGAAGAATAAATACCCACTGCCGAGGATTGAGGATCTGTTTGACCAGTTGCAGGGAGCTTCGATTTTCTCCAAGATAGATCTGCGTTCGGGTTATCACCAGTTGAGGGTGAGAGGTGCTGATGTTTCGAAGACAGCTTTCAGGACTCGTTATGGTCACTACGAGTTCCTTGTGATGCCGTTCGGTCTGACGAATGCGCCAGCGATCTTCATGGATCTCATGAATCGCGTATTTCAGCCGTACCTCGACCAGTTTGTGATAGTGTTCATAGATGACATTCTCGTCTACTCCAAGAATCGGGAGGAGCACAGCCGACATCTGACCATAGTGTTGCAGACATTGCAGAAACATAAACTATTCGCAAAGTTCAGTAAGTGCGAATTCTGGTTAGAGAAGGTGGCGTTCTTGGGCCACATTGTTTCTAGCAGTGGCATTGAGGTAGACCCGGCGAAAGTTGCAGCAGTCAGAGATTGGGTTGTGCCTCAGAATGCATCAGAGATCCGCAGTTTTCTTGGGCTAGCAGGATATTACAGGAAGTTCATTCAGGGATTCTCATCCATTGCCGTTCCACTCACAGCACTGACCAAGAAAAATGTAAAGTTTGTGTGGAGCGAGGAGTGTCAGAAGAGCTTCGATACTTTGAAGCAAGCTCTTATCTCAGCACCCGTTTTGGCTGTACCGTCAGGATCTGGTGAGTTTGTCCTTTATACCGATGCTTCGAAGCTTGGTTTAGGTGCAGTTTTGATGCAGCATGGGAGAGTGATAGCGTATGCTTCTCGACAGCTGAAAATCCACGAGAAGAATTACCCTACCCATGATCTGGAGTTAGCGGCCGTAGTTTTTGCTTTGAAGATTTGGAGGCACTATCTGTATGGAGAGAAGTGTCAGATCTTTACCGACCACAAAAGCCTCAAGTATTTCTTTACGCAGAAGGAGCTGAACATGCGTCAGAGGCGTTGGTTGGAGCTTGTGAAAGACTACGATTGTGACATTAGCTACCACCCGGGTAAAGCTAATGTAGTTGCGGATGCTTTGAGCAGGAAAGTCGCAGTGATGGCTCACTTGACGATTCAGAAACCTCTTCAGATTGAGATGCAGAAGTTTGATCTTGAGACTTACCCTCGAGGTAGAGTTCCTCGTCTATCTACCTTGACCATTCAGTCTTCCCTTTTGGACCGTATTCGCAGTGGTCAGACCGCAGATGAGCAGTTGGCACAGTGGAAGAAGAGAGATGAAGCCAAGGGCAGTGTTTTGTATGCAGTCAGCGACGGTATTGTGAGATACCAAGATAGGATATGGGTTCCCAGCAGTGATTCTATCCGAGCAGACATCTTATCTGAGGCCCATACGTCCCCGTACTCCATTCACCCTGGGAGTACGAAGATGTACAAAGATCTGCAGCTATTGTATTGGTGGCCAGGGATGAAGAAGGACTTCAGGCGTTTTGTATCCGAGTGCCTGACTTGCCATTTAGTGAAGGCCGAGCATCAGAGACCAGCAGGTTTGCTCAAGCCTCTTCCTATTCCCGAGTGGAAGTGGGAGAACATTACCATGGACTTTGTGACCGGATTGCCGAGGTCAGCCAGAGGATCGAATGCTATCTGGGTGATTGTAGATCGTCTTACCAAATCAGCGCACTTCTTGCCTATTAAGACGACTTTCACCATGGTTCAGTATGCAGAGCTGTATATCCGAGAGATAGTCCGACTCCATGGTATTCCAGTTTCTATCGTATCCGACAGAGATCCCAGATTCACTTCCTCGTTTTGGAAGAGTTTGCATTCGAATTTGGGTACGAAGTTGCTGTTTAGCACAGCTTTCCATCCGCAGACAGATGGACAGTCGGAGCGAGTTATTCAGAACTTAGAGGATCTTCTCCGTGCTTGCGTCATTGATTTCTCTGGGAGTTGGGAGTCGAACTTACCATTGGTAGAGTTCACCTATAACAACAGTTTCCAGTCGTCTATAGGTATGGCTCCGTATGAAGCGCTGTAGGAGAGAGAGCAGAGTTGGGTCCAGAGATTGTTCAGCAGGCAGCAGATGTAGTAGTCAAGATCCGTGATAGAATGAGGACTGCTCAGAGTCGACAGAAGAGTTATGCCGATCAGCGGAGGAGAGAGTTAGAGTTTGCAGTGGGCGATCATGTCTTCGTGAAAGTGGCACCTATGAAGGGTGTCATGAGATTTGGCAAGAAAGGGAAGCTGAGTCCGAGATTCATTGGACCGTTTGAGATCCTCGACAGAGTTGGGACGCTAGCGTATCGTGTGGCTCTTCCGCCAAATCTGGCCGGAGTACACAATGTCTTTCACGTCTCCATGCTGAGGAAGTATATGGCAAATCCTTCGCATGTGCTGAATTTAGAGCCGTTGCAGCTTACTCCGAACTTATCTTATGAGGAGAGACCCGTGCAGATCTTAGACAGACAGGAGAAGAAACTTCGGAACAAGTTGGTTAAGCGAGTCAAAGTCAAATGGCTCAACCATTCAGAGGAGGAAGCTACGTGGGAGTCTGAGCCGGAGATGAGAAGTCGATACCCTGAGTTATTCGGTGAGTTCTAATTTCGAGGACGAAATTTATTTAAGGGGGGAAGGATTGTAGAACCCGTATATCAGTAGACGTATAAGCCATGCATAATTCTAGATTTTTAAATTTAATTGACTTCATTGCATGATTATTTTAAATGCATTTGTTTGAAGTTAATTATTTTATTATTTCAGTTCAGTAGTTTGATTTTTAGCATTTCAGTTATTTCAGTGAGGCCGGACCGGAGTTGGAGTTTTGAGATAGAATTTAAGATTCGAGAAATATTTCCAGAAGTTAATTTAGCTAGCAACCAAGTTCATTTAAGTTAGAAAGGGAGGTTTGAGGATTTAATTTAATTATTTGAGGTGATTAAGAAATGAACTCATTTAAGTTATTTAATTAAGGGGTTAGCTCACTAAAATTATTTAAAGGATTAGTAAGGCTTTCAAGGATTATTAGTTGACTAGATAATCAACATTTTCCTTTATTTTATCATGCATTTTTCGGCCACCCTTAGTGCTAGAAGATTCATTTTCCAACTCATCAACTTTGACCAATTCTTTGCATGTAATTAGTAGGATAATTCTAGGATTTTTGGGAGCACAATTTAATTAATTAATGGACATATCCTAGACTAGAAAATAAGAAAAATTTCGGCCACTACCTCCTAGAAGCATCCACCAACTCATTTGATATCAATTCAAAATTTAAAATTCAAAGGGGAGTGGACTTGGTCTTGATTCTTCCTTATATTGTGCACCCTTCTCCTCACCCCTCATAACCATTTTTCCCCCCTCTCCTTTTCGAAAATTCAGAGTGAATTCACACTCATTTTCAGTAGAAAAATCGTGAGGTACCTAGCCAAAAAGAAGAGAGAAAAATCGAGAGCAAGGTAAGGTAGAAAAGAGAAGCGCTCCACCTCCTCCGTGCCGCGTCGTCGTCGTTTCGTTCGTTTTCTTTCGAAACAAAACCAGGCATGTCTAGATTTCTTTCAAACCTCAATCAAGTCATATTATCATTTATTTTTCAGTACATGATCATGTTTATTCAAGTAAAAATTGAGATCCAAGTCAAAACATTTTGAAACCACACATGCAGAATTTTCGATTTCCTTGGCAAGCTTCACGATTTCTTTTGGTTTGTGAGTTTCAGGTATTGGATCGACTCCAGGCTCCCAAGGCGGCTTGTATACATGTAGTAGGATGCATTAGGACCATGTTGGTCCATTCAAACCAGCCCCATGCTTGCTGGAAATTCAGAATGACAGCAACCTCCCCATAGGTGCAGAAATGTTGTTCGAAAAATTCAGTTTCTTGTCATGGAGGAAGGATCTGATCTTGGCTGCCCCAAGGGCCTATAGCCATGGTTGGATCACTTCCCTAGAAAGTCTAAGATGTGACTAAGTTGCCCTTTTGGTGGCTTGGTCCATGGTTCATCGGTTTTTAATAAAAACATCACAACAGCCCCTATACCCCTTCGGCTACTTCGGTTGGACAGCTTTTGGTTTCGGTTTGTGTTTGCTTGGTGTGGATCTTGGTTGGCCTATGGCCCTTAGCCATGGTTCATATCATGCTCCTAGATGTCCAGATCGTGCCATGGTCAATCAAATGGCCATTGGAACGACACGAGACATCGATCATAGCATAAACACTACACACGCATGCACGTTGCTCTCGGTTGGACCCTTCGGTTGAGTTATGGTGTGATGTGGATTGTGGCTGGCCTAGGGCCCTTAGCCATGGTTCAAATCATTCCTTGGGATGTTGATAAGAGTCTCTGGTCGGTGGTTCACTCCCCTAATGGCCGATAGTCTCGAAACCAACGCAAGTCTTGTAGTTGCGCAGCTGCTGGAAATTACAGCAAGTTGCTGTGTCGGTTCAGAGGCTCGTTCGAGTTCTTGGTTGGCTTTTAGCCCATGGCCTTGGACTGGACAGTGGCTCATTGAGTTAGGAAGGTCATGTTTTTGACCGTTCGTCATTTGGATCATTTTTGAGGTCGTACGAGAATTTACGGTGCAATGTGCCAAATTGACTCTCGAAAGAGCGTTTCGTGTTTTGGCCTCCATTCCACCTAGATTTCGACCCTATCATTTTAGGAACATTATTTTATGATTTTTCAGCGTATTTTAATCATGACTATACGTCGGTTCAGTGTCGGTTCAGGTTGGCTCGGAGTCATGATTAAATGCGAAGTCATTAGGCGTCATAGTCGCATCTTTTGAACGTAAATTGCGTAGTTGGTCAAGTTTAAGCTATTGCATATTTTTCATGGCACAGTTAGGTTGCAGCGAGCCTGGGAACGATCCAATCCAATCCAGTTGGTAAAATTACAGGAATTTTCATTATGCCAGTTAATTATTTTACGTGCATTAAATAGAAAATAATTATTTTTGAGATTTATGCGATATGGCTTGTGGTTCATTCACTATGTGGGAGTGTTATTTTATACGGTCGCCAGTGACCGATCAGTTCAGTATGGTACCACCCGGTCGCCAGTGACCGGCCAGCTCAGATCAGTTTCAGCCTCCCCGGTAGCCAGTTACCGATCAGTTCAGCTTAGTGCAGTGGCCAATGGCGTAAAACATAATCTCAACAGAAAATTTTACCAGATATTTCAGTACAGGCTCCAAGGAGCAAATATTTTTACAGTGATTTCCAGTTCAGTTATGCACGTATTATAATTGCTCAGTACAGATTATTTTCAGTATGCCTCAGGACAGGATATGTTAACTCATGCATATTTTAATTCAGATTTTTACTCGTTACCTGTGATTTATGCATGCTGAGTCTTTAGGCTCACTAGACTTGATTGTTGTTGGTACTGATGAGGCCAGGGCCGAGGGCGGGGACCAGTGAGCCAGCTTAGGTTGGCAGTAGTGGCACCCGAGGACCTCAGTGCAGCAGTTGTTATGTTATTCCGCAAACAATTTTTATCAGTTGTTGGATATTTTTAAATCGTTGTTGTTGGCAAAACTTTATTTTCTTCCGCTTCTATTATTTTAAACATTGAACTTGATTCCCCAGTGATTTTATGAATGAGGCCATTTAAGTTCTTGTAAAAAGAAAATTTTTAATTTTCCGCAAATTTTCAAGAAAGGAGTTTTAGGCCCCTTCACAATATTCAAGTAATACGAAAATTTTCAGATCCAGAAAGGCTTCTTGGAATGTTCTCGGACTAAGAAGTAGAGTTCGAGATAAATTTGGTGCCAGTGATGCATTAATCTCCAATAAACTGTACCGAATGGCTACAGATGAACTCAAGGAGCTAAAATAATAACTCCAATAGTTGTTAGACAAAAAAAAAATGGATTAGGCCAAATGCATCTCTTTGGGGAGCCCCGGTCCTATTTGTAAAGAAGCATTATTAAAGTATGAGATTGTGTATAGATTATAGAGAACTCTATAAGATCACAATCAAGATAAATATATTCGTCCAATAATAGAAGGTCTTTTCGATCAACTTAAATGAGCTACAGTCTTCTCCAAACTCGACCTGAGGTCAAGCTATAATCAGCTAAAGGTCAGAGCAGAAGACACCCCAATGTCAGCATTCAAAATAAGGTCATCAGTGGAACTAAGAAAGTAGATGCAATTCTAGATTATCCGAAACATAAGAATGCAACAAAAATTAGAAGCTTCTTTGGATTACTAGGCTATTAGCTGAAATTTGTCGAGGGCTTATCTTCAGTAGTCGTATCACCAATGAGACTCGCACAAAAGAACTATGAATTCAACTGAAGATAAAGATGTGAAAGAGCTTTCAAACATTAAAGGAGAAGCTAGCATCTACACCAATGTTGGTATTATCTACTGAGGACAAGGATTTTACCATCTACAACGAAGTATCAAAGGAAGATCTCAGAGGCGTACTCATGAAAGAGAGGCTAGTCAACTAAAGCCGCGTGAGGAAAACTACCCTACTCACGATCTCTAGTTGGCAGCAGTGATTTTGCTTTGAAAATTTGGAGACACTATCTCTACGATGCCAAGTCTGAAGTATTCACTCACTGGTCACAAAGTCTCGAATATTTGTTCATTCAAAAAGAATTAAAAATGGGACAAGGACGGTGGATAAAGTTACTCAAAGAATGTGACTTGACAATAAGATACCACGCCAGCAAGGCAAATAAGGTAGCCAATACTTTGAGTCAAACATGGGTAAGATAACCCTAGCATCACTCTCTGTGCAATCATGTCTTCTAGAAGCAGTCAAGCTAAATCAGAGTCGAGACATGACACTAGAGAAGTTCAAAGAACAAGCCAAGGAAATAAAGTCGTCAGATTTTCAAGTGGACCCAGACATAATCTTGGGGATGAGAGGACGATTGTGTGAGCCAGACATCGACAATCTTCGATAAGAAGTGATGTTAGAGGCGCATAAGTCAACATTTCAGATCTATACCATTAGTACAAAGATGTATAGAGATTTGAAAAAAAGTTTCTGGCAAAACAGAATAAAAATAGATGTCGCCGAGTTTATATTTAAGTGACAAGTATGCCAACAAGTGAAAGTCGATCATCAGCGACATGGAGAATTACTGCAACAGTTAGAATTCCAGAATGGAAATGAGAACATATTTCCATGGATTTCGTAGTAGAATTTCCAAAGTCAATACAGAGTCAAGACGTGATATGGATAATCGTAGATAGACTCACAAAATCTACGTACTTTCCACTTGTTCGAAGGAATTATAATATTGACAAGTTGACTACTCTATACTTGGATAACATTATGCGGCTACATGGAGTGCCAACAATCATAATGTCGGATAGATATCCAAGATTTGTGTCACGTTTGTGGTAGAGCTTTCAAGAAGCCATGAGAACAAAAGTCACTCTTAATACGGCTTATCGCCCTTAAAATGATGGTCAAACAGAGAGAATGATTCAAATCCTAGAGGGTTTGATAAGGGCATGTGTCATAGACTTCAGTAGTAATTGAAGTGAACATATACCCCTGATAGAATTCGCCTACAATAACAATTATCACGTCAATATTGGGATGACTCCATTTGAAGCCTTTACGGACGGAAGTGTCGATCACCACTGTACTGGGACAAAATAAAGGAGACATCCATGACATGCCAGAACTATTCCAAGCGACAATGGAAAAATTGGCCATTATCAAAGATATACTCAAGGCTGCATAGGACCAGCAAAAGAATTAGTCTGATCTTAAAAGAAGACAAGTGGAATTCATAGTGAGTGAAAAGGCTTATATAAAGGTCTCATCAATGCAAGGAATCCTTAGATTTAGTAAAGTTGTAAAAGTGAATCCTCGATACGTAGGACCCTTCAAAATTCTGGATAGATTGGCACGTTGTCTTACAGAATAGCATAGCCATCAGATATGTCTAGAATCCATAATGTATTTCATAAGTCCAAACTAAGGAAATACACCTCGAGCCCAGGCCATGTTATGGAAATTGAACCGCTCATGATCAAAGGTAACATGGGGAAAGAGCTGAAATATGAAGATGTCTCTATTTATATTGTGGATAAAAAGACCAAGTACCGAGATGATGTATCATTCCCTATGTCAAGGTGCAATGGTCAAACACACAGAATGAGAAAACTATTTCGGAGTTTGAAGAGAAAATGTGAAAGCAATACCCCTACCTTTTCCAAGGTCAAGCCGACTCAAGTTTCGAGGACGAAACTTCAAATAAGGAGGGAGGGATGTGAGAACCCAAATTTTTGGACACGTAATTAATTAAATATAGACATGTATAAAAATTTATTTTAGAGTTATAATAAATTCGAAAATATAAATAATACATGGAAATCGAAATCCGGTGCAAGAAACACGATAAATTAAGGCTGGACATCTACTAAATTTGGAAGAAAATATTACACACAAGGTAGATTTTCTCAACAAGGTAGCATCCTAATATTTAAGGAATGAGTATCTCGATAATTATGGAATAATTATCTCGAAATTATGGAAGAAATATCAATCGAATTATGGTAGGATTTTTATATCACCCTTATAAATAGGAGGACCCTCTCATTCAGAATTTACATGAATTTTTCGAGTTCCTCCCCAAATTTTCGAAATTTTGCTCCTAAAATTCTGCACGAGTCATCAAAATTCTGTTCAAGTTCAGAAATTTGTTTCTTTCACTCGGGTGCTTGGAATCTGATCTCCACTGTTCAGAATATGCTTCGGTATGTTTCGCATAACATATCCAAATTTCAGCAAAATCCAATGGTTAGTTTTTTGTTTATAGCCTTTGAAAGAAAACTGCTCGGATTTTAGGAGGGAATTTAGCATACCTACGGTTTTTCTGTATGAACAGGCCTAAACGACTTCGAAACCCGATCTCCACTGTTCATAATATATTTAACGTACTTGTGAACGTAGTGTAAAATTTTGAGTCCGATCCAACGATGAAATAAGGCGCAGTGAATTTTTCAAGACGGCTGATTTTTCGGTAGATGTGCTGCTGCGTTTTCGAAGGGTTGGTTGCATGATTCTTCTATAGTTTCAGAGTTCTTCACGTTTTCTTCCGGTCTAAGGTAAGTGGGCTGTTTTAAAGAATTAATTTCGATTATGCATTCTTCGTGTGTTTTTGAAAATACGGTCGAGTACATGTTCTTTTCCTACTCCTTCTTGTGTTGTTGTCATTCGTTTTTAAGCACTGTGAGGAGTCGACTGTGTATGGGTGGGAATCCCAACCATGACGTACCCTAACGCGGTGGGGGATATAACCGCTATACGGCTTCGCCCCCTTAGAGGAGTAAAAATTAGGGACTGATATCAGTAAACCATAGAAAGTGGATGAATCTCAGTGCTGGTAAATGTTATGCATTTGATATGAATGATGTTATGTAAGTGCAAGTCATGTGATTTTCGAAATTATGCATGTTGTTATATTGTGCTCGAACGGCCCCACTTGCTGAGTGACGACCATATCACTCACCCCTTACTCTACTCTCCCCAGATAAATCAGAAAAGAAAATCGAGGAAGATGAGCAAGACCAGTTTTGGGGCTGATAATAAGATGATTCAAGAAGTTTATTTTAGTTTTGGGTTAGTAAATTGTAAAAGCTTCCGCATATTATTTTTATCATTTTAATAATCTACGTTGTAAAGACAATCTTTTGATTGATTATGAGTAATAAACTGGTTGTTGGTTTATACTGTACTAGGAGGCTTGTTGTTTTCAATTGTGTGGTTGTAAAACAACGTCGGTGTCAACTAACCCCGGTCTCGGGGCGTGACACCTTCGAATTTTCAGAGCTCATCCAGCAGCAAAAACGTGAGCCATCAACAAGAAAAACATAAGAAAGAAAGTAAGAAAGAAACTCCGTCTCCGCCGCGCGGTGTTCGTCATATTGATTTGTTTCTTTCGAAAACAAATTTCCAGACATGTTTATATTGTTCTTTGCTCTTCAATCAAGTCCTATTAGTATTTTAAAACATCACATGTTCATGATTTTAATAGCAAAAACCGAAATTTTGACTGCAACTTTCGAAAATTCTGTGCAGTATTTTTTCGGCTCTTCCTTTTGCTTCACGGGTTGGCTTGTTTTTGTGATTTCAGGGATTGACTCGGTTCCAGACGCACAAGGCTGCATCTAGGCACGTACTAGGGTGTGTTAGGATCATGTTGGTCCATTAGTTCAAGCCCCATGCATGCTGGAAGGAGACTTGACAGCAACCTTCCCATGGTTGCAAGTTGAGTCTCGATTTTTGAGTTCTTTGTTGTCTAAGTCGAAGGTTCGGATCATGGTTGGTCTAAGGCCTGTAACCATGGTTAGAACCCTTCCTTAGCATTTCTATGACATGACCAAGGTGGCCCTTCAAGGCTTGGTTCATGGTCCCATCGATTTTAAAACAAAACATGCAAGTTCCCCTCAGTTCCATTTTTTTTCCGATTTTTGTGGTGTGAGTTGGTTTCGATTTTTGAGGGTGTTTGGGTGGATCTTGGTTGGCTTCTAGCCCTTAGCCATGGTTCACACAATACCTCATGATGTCTAGATCAAGCCATGGTCGATCACATGTGTAAAGGCCCGTATTTCGTATTCATATTTTTTTTTTGCGAAATTATTAAAATTTTTCTAAATAAATAAATACCTTGCTTCAAAATAAACATGTAAATAATTTCAACTTTAAAATAACAGCGGAAGAAAATATTGTTTCAAATACCAACTTAAAAATAATCCAACATATTAAAACTGAGTTTAAACATAATATTAAAACTGAGTTTAACCATAATAAAAATGCATAAACTAAAACATGAGGTCCTCGGGTATACTACGCTGCCCCAAGAGAGCTCACTGATCTACGCCCTCCGTCTCAACCTCATCGGTACCTACAACAATCAAGTCTAGTGAGTCTAAAGACTCAACATGTATATATCGTGAATAACAAGTAAATATACAATAAAATCGCATGCAACGTAAAAATATGGAATCGTAAAGCGTATGGTGAAAATCGTATCATGAGTAATTATATCTACGTGCATATCTGAAAATCATACGTAAAAGCTTTGCTCCATAGAGCTCTGTCATATCATATCATAATTTTCTAGTAGAGATAATGTTCTAAGCAAGTGGCCCATAACATAACGTGAGCGCCTGATCAAACTAAACCACAGTATACTGGGCGGTAGAGATCAATCACAGCCCTTGGACTGGATGTCCGTACCCATACATAATCATAAACCGGTCGTAAGTCACCGGGCGGAGAGGTCCTCGGTTGCGCCTACCGACTTCCAAACCCATATGCATAAGGTGGCCACATGACAAATAGCATATATCTCAAAAATAAACATTTTATATTTTTATGCACGTAATATAATTTAAACCTTATTTTTACCGGATGAGTTGGATCGCTCTCAGGCTTGCTGCAACCTAATTCTAATATGTGACACTTGCAAATAATAATATCTTGACCTAAACTTGACAACCTATCCCAAAACTTACCAATAGAATCAACAATGAGACTATTAGGACCCACCACTTGATTTTCAATCAAGGTATCGTACCAACCCGAACCAACATTAAACCGACGTTTAACCATGGTTAAAATACCACAAACATACTGAAAAACATGCATAAGAATTGCAAAACACGAAAATAGGTGAAAGGAATCCAAAAACATAAAACACTCTTTCGAGAGTCATTTTGGCACCTTTCACCGTAAATTGTCGTACGACCTCTAAACTCGACCAAATCATGAACAGAAAAAAACTTGACTTTCCTAACTCATTGAGGTACTGTCCAGTCCAAGGCCATGGGCTAAAAGCCAACCAAGAATACAAACCACCTCCAAAACCGAAGATGAAAGTTGCTGTCAAAAAATCCAGCAGTGGCACTTGTGTGTTCGTGGTGTAATTCTGAAATTTATTGACCAATGGCTTGAACCACCTCCCAAGGACTCTTACCAACATTCTAAGGCATGGCTTGGACCATGGCTAAGGGTTAAAATCCAGACACAACTCGAACAAACACCTAGGACAACAGAAAGTACCAACCGAGAGCACCTAAATCTGTGTATTGTGATGTATTGCATTGTTTTGCTGTCCTGTGTCGTTCCAATGGCCATTTCATCGACCATGGCTCAATCCAGAAATGATGAAGTGTTGTATGAACCATGGCTATGAGCTAGGAGCCAACCATCATCCATCCAGCACCACAAAAACCGAAACACACTCACAGAAAAACTGAAAAGGGAAAAACCGAGTGACTCTTGCATTGTTGATGTAAAAATCTGATGGATCTTTGAATCAAGCTTGTAAATACCGATTTGATCACACTCTAGACATGTAAAGGAGGGTTCTAACCATGGCTACAGTCCCTAGGAAATCCAAGGTTCGAACACTCCACTTAAACAACTCAATGGCAGAAACCGTGTTTCATTCTGCACTCAAGTAAAAAGTTGATGTCATTTCTGCATTTGTGTGTGTATGGCTGGAAACCAATGAACCAATAACTTCCTAAGACACTCTAAATCATGCCTAGAAGCACCCCTGTGTGCCTGGGACCGAGCAACCTCCTAAAACCAGAAGAAACATCTCAAACAAAAACATGAGTCAAAGCCGAGAACCTGCACAGCTTTTATTTCGAAAATGTTGCTGATATATTTCGTTTTTCTCATAAATCTTGATCACATACTGATTTAAAATATCTATTATAACTTTATTGAAGGGCAAAGAACTAATATATACATGCCTGAAATTTGTTTTGAAGAAAACAAACCAATACAACGAATACTACGTGACGGCACAGAGTTGGGTTCCTCTTCTTTTTTCAGCTGCTGTTCACGATTATTTTGCTGATGTTCTCTTCTGTAATTTCGAAGGTGAGGTTGTGGGGAATGTAGGTGAGGAAGGTGAATGATTTAATAGGTGTTAAAGGTGACAATATATGCCTTAAAATGAGAGTTACAAGTGAAGGAGTGGAAGGGACTTTGAATGGTTTTTCATTCCTCTTTGCTGGCCGATTCTTTTCCTCCCTTTTTCTGCATGATTTCGTTTATTTGCTAGCATGATTGGTTAAGGAAGAATCAAGGTGTATTATTGTATTTGAATTCACTAATAACTAATGGGTTAAAGGTGAGGAATTGTATTCACCTTAAAGGCTATTTAAGGGTGGCTTGAATGGGATTTACTAAGCATTTGAGTTTGCTTAAGGCGTTGATTAAATTTCTACTAATAAGTATAATGTTGATTAAGTCTTGTATTTTAAATTCTTAGTGTTTTAAATAACCATTTTATGTTTTAATGAATTAACAAATTAAATTAGAATGAAATCTTGCATGGCATTGCATGGTTTAAAATTTAAGTATTTAAATGCTATGTTTAATTTCTTGACTATATTATACCTAGATTAATTTATCCCCACTTGTTAACATATTTTAATTTAAGCTTTAATTAAATATTGAACCTAATAGGATTTATTTACTAACTTGACTCAAATTAATTTAATAAATCCTAAAACATTCTTTTTCTTTAAATTAAATTATTCCTTGACTTAGATTAAATTTAGGAATATTTTTCTTGTTATTAATCTTATTTCTAATTTCCAAACTCCGGTCCGTCCTCGCGTATTTAACTGAAAAGATAAAACTAAACTTTTGCATTTAAAATAAATAGTTATGACTTGTCAAATATCAAAATGAATTAGATCCTTCATATATATATATATATATATATATATATATATATATATATCATTTTTAAATTTAAATAGTAATAATTATGCATGACTTATACGTAATCTGATTTTCGGGTTCTACAACTCTACCCCCCTTAAAGGAATTTCGTCCCCGAAATTAAAACTTACCGAATAACTCGGGATAACGACTCCTCATTTCTGGCTCAGGTTCCCACGTAGCTTCTTCCTCCGAATGATTGAACCATTTGACTTTCACTAGCTTGACCATTTTGTTCCGAAGCTTTTTCTCCTGCCTGTCTAAAATTTGCACTGGTCTTTCCTCATAAGACAAGTTTGGAGTGAGCTGCAACGGCTCAAAATTCAAGACATGCGATGGATTCGCCATATACTTTCTCAACATAGAGACGTGGAACACGTTGTGTACTCCGGCCAGATTCGGCGGAAGAGCAACACGATATGCTAAGGTCCCAACCCTGTCGAGGATCTCAAATGGTCCAATGAATCTCGGAACTGAGCTTTTCTTTCTTTCCGAACCGCACTGACGCCTTTCATCGGTGCTATCTTCACGAAAACATGGTCACCAACAGCAAATTCTAGATCTCTCCTCCTCTGATCCGCATAACTCTTCTATCTTCTCTGAGCAGTCCTCATCCTGTCACGGATCTTGACTACTACATCGGCGGCCTGCTGCACAATCTCCGGACCCAACTCTGATCTCTCCCCTACTTCATCCCAATGAATAGGAGATCTACACTTACGACCGTACAGTGCTTCGTATGGAGCCATCCCTATAGACGACTGAAAACTATTGTTATAGGTAAACTCCACCAATGGCAACTTTGATTCCCAACTCCCGGAGAAATCAAGAACACATGCACGGAGAAGATCCTCCAAAATCTGGATAACTCTCTCAGACTGACCATCTGTCTGTGGGTGAAAAGCTGTGCTAAACAACAACTTCGTACCCATGGCTGAATGCAGACTCTTCCAAAATGATGAAGTGAATCTAGGATCTCGGTCAGACACTATAGAAACGGGAATGCCATGAAGTCTAACGATCTCCCGGATATATAACTCTGCATACTGGATCATGGAGAAAGTCGTCTTAATAGGCAAGAAATGAGCTGATTTCGTAAGACGATCAACAATCTCCCATATAGCATTCGACCCTCTGACTGACTTCGGCAGACCGACAACAAAGTCCATGGTGACATTCTCCCATTTCCACTCGGGAAAAGGAAGAGGCTTGAGCAAACCTGCTGGTCTCTGATGTTCCGCTTTCACTAGTTGACATGTCAGACACTCGGACACAAAACGTCTGATATCCCTCTTCATTCCTGGCCACCAATATAATAGCTGCAGATCTTTGTACATCTTTGTACTCCCTGGATGAATAGAGTACGACGACATACGGGCCTCAGATAAAATATCTGCTCGAATAGAATCGCCGTTAGGGACCCATATTCTGTCTCGATATCTGACAATACCGTCTCTAACTGTGTACAAGATACTGCCCTTGGCTTCATCTCTATGTCTCCACTTAGCTAACTGTTCGTCTGCTAACTGCCCACTGTGAATACGGTCTAGGAGAGAAGACTGGATCGACAAAGTAGATAGACGAGGAACTCTACCTCGAGGATATGTCTCTAAATCAAACCTCTGCATCTCAAACTGAAGAGGTCTTGAAACCACCAAATGAGCCATCCCTGCGACTTTCCTGCTCAACGCATCCGCAACTACATTAGCTTTGCCAGGATGATAGCTAATGTCACAGTCATAGTCCTTCACTAGCTCCAACCAACGCCTCTGCCGCATATTCAACTCTTTCTGTGTAAAGAAGTATTTGAAACTTTTGTGGTCGGTAAAGATCTGGCACTTCTCTCCGTACAAATAATGCCTCCAAATCTTCAATGCAAATACTACGGCTGCCAACTCTAGATCATGGGTATGATAATTCTTCTCATGAATCTTCAACTGACGGGAAGCATATGCTATCACCTTCCCATGCTGCATCAATACTGCGCCTAACCCGAGTTTCGAAGCATCGGTATACAGAACAAAATCTCCGGGTCCTGAAGGCATGGCCAACAGTGGTGCTGAAATAAGAGCTTGCTTCAATGTATCGAAGCTCTTCTGACATTCCCCGCTCCACACATACTTAACATTCTTCTTTGTCAATGATGTGAGTGGAACTGCGATGGAAGAGAATCCCCGAATAAACTTCCGATAGTATCCTGCTAACCCAAGGAAACTACGGATCTCTGATGCCTTTTGCGGCACAACCCAATCTCTGACTGCTGCAACTTTCGCCGGGTCTACCTCAATACCACTGCAAGAAACGACGTGGCCTAAGAACGCCACTTTCTCTGGCCAGAACTCGCATTTGCTGAACTTCGCGAATAGCTTATGCTTTTGTAAAGTCTACAGTACTGTGGTTAGATGTCGGCTGTGATCCTCTTGATTCTTTGAGTAGATGAGAATATCATCTATGAATACTATCACGAACTGATCAAGATATGGCTGAAATACACGATTCATGAGATCCATGAAAATCGCTGGCGCATTCGTCAAACCGAATGGCATCACAAGAAACTCGAAGTGGCCATACCGAGTCCTAAAAGCAGTCTTGAGAACATGGGCGTCTTTCACTCTCAGCTGAAGATAACCAGAACACATATCAATCTTGGAGAATACGGAAGCTCCCTGCAACTGATCAAATAACTCTTCAATCCTCGGGAGTGGGTATTTGTTCTTCACTGTAACTCTGTTCAACTCCCGGTAATCAATGCAGAGCCTCATCGAACCATCCTTTTTCTTCACAAACAAGACCGGTGCGCCCCATGGTGAAAAGCTCGGGCGAATGAACTCCTTGTCAAGAAGTTCCTGAATCTGTTTCTTGAGTTCTGCCATCCCTGTCGGTGCTAATCGGTATGGTGCTTTCGATATCGGTGTGGTACCTAGCATAAGCTCAATAGAAAATTCCACCTCTCGCACCGGTGGTAAACCAGAGACGTCATCAGGAAAAACGTCTAGAAAGTCCCGGACAATAGGAACATCGGATGCTGACTGTTTGGGCTTCTCTGGAACAGATACAAGAGTAGCTAAAAATGCTCGGCACCCTCGATGAATGAGCTTCCTAGCTTGGACACAAGATATCATACGCGGTAAATTAAAATACCTGTCTTGCTCGAATAAGAATTGTTCCATCCCAGGCGATCGGACTAGAACAGATCTCTGTTGGAAGTCAATCAAAACTCGGTTCTTCAATAGCTAGTCCATCCCCAGAATTATATCAAATTCCGGCATCGGTAGAACGATCAGATCCGCATACACAAGATTACCATGAAGTTCAATGTCTATATCTCGGATCACATTAGTAGTTGTCATCTCCTTTCCAGAAGGCAATGCTACTGAATACGCTATGTCTAGCCCAATTGATTTGATCTTAAGAGAATTTGCAAAGGTTTCTGAAATGAACGAATGAGTAGCCCCTGAATCTATCAAGGCTTTCGTAGCTGAACCGGCTATAAAAATTCTCCCTGAAAGATTGGAATATTATGCTAAACCCAATAGTTTTACAAGAACTATGCTTATAGACATGCAAAGGTCAAAGTTCTTCTAACCTAAATTCCCGTAGCTAACACTGATTAAAACATGCAATCCTATCATAAATTCTAAGTTCGAAATCTTAACCAAAAACATTAAACTTCAAATACAACTTAAGGATTTAGGATACCTGTCATGAGCATCGTCTCCGGATTAGTCTCCGCAGCATGTAGAGCAAAAACTCTGCCTTGGATAGGCAGATTCTTCTGAGGGCAATTCTTCAATATGTGTTCAGTACTACCACATTTGTAACACTTTCCCGAACCACACATACAAGTCCCAGCATGACGCCGTGAGCACTTGGCACAGACTGGATACTCCACTGTCCTCGGAACTGCTCGTCCCTGCTGTTGCTGCTGCGGCCCTCTGTTCTTGGGTGGACCGTGGAAAGGTCTCTTATTCTGATGCTACTGATGAGGAGGACGGTGTGGTGCCTGAAATGGTCGTTTACCCTGGCGATCGCGCTCAATATCATTCTGGTCTTGCTCTGCCGCTAGCGCTCTTGAAACAGCAACATCGTAGGTAGTAAGGCCAGCCACCCTAACATCACAGTGTAAGATCGGCCGCAGACCATTCAGAAAATGCCTCAATTTGGCTCCAGCATCATTAGCAATTAAGGGTACAAAGTGACATCCCCTCTCGAACTTACGGATGAACTCCGTAACAGTCAAGTCTCCCTGCCTCAGGGTCATGAACTCCGTGGTCAATCTCGAACGCACCTCTTTAGTAAAATATTTAGAGTAGAATACCTCTGTAAAGCGCGCCCAGCTCAAAGTAGTCAATCCAAAGCCACTGATGCTCCGTCCCATCATAGACGAGCGTCTCCTCCGAACAGATAGGTCGCACATCGAACCCTATCTCCATCTTCAAGCCCCATGAACTCGAAAATAACCTCAAGGGACTTAATCCAACCCTCGGCAGCCATAGGATCGGACGTCCTGAAGAACTCCTTTGGTCGCATCTTCATGAACCTCTCATAGATAGCCTCCGGTCCCGTCTGTCTGGCTCCCACTGCATTGTTCCCCACAAACTGTGCGAAGAACTGAGTCATCCCAGCTAGCATCTGGGCATTCATGTCTGGTGGAGGGGGTGGTGGTAAATCTGTCTCCTCGTTCTCCCCTTGTCTCTGATCCTCACCGTCCTCATGACGGCGCTCATCATCACCTCTCGGGCGTCCAACACGGCGTCTAGGAGGCATGCTTTTCCATAATTATAACCCATATGTAACCAACATGCATAATTCCACTATTTCTTTAAATTTAAATAAATAATGCATAATCGTAATATTGACATAAAATCTTTCATGCAATCATGATGTAAAAATATTTCAAGCTTTAAAATAAATGCGTAATCGTAAGACTTACAGACCGAAGATGTGACTTCATGAGCTTCTCGAGAGCAGTAGTAGTACAACCATTTACAAGATCATAGGCTCTGATACCAACTGTAAAGGCCCGTATTTCGTATTCATATTTTTTTTTTGCGGAATTATTAAAATTTTTCTAAATAAATAAATAACTTGCTTCAAAATAAACATGTAAATAATTTCAACTTTAAAATAACAGCGGAAGAAAATATTGTTTCAAATACCAACTTAAAAATAATCCAACATATTAAAACTGAGTTTAAACATAATATTAAAACTGAGTTTAACCATAATAAAAATGCATAAACTAAAACATGAGGTCCTCGGGTATACTACGCTGCCCCAAGATAGCTCACTGATCTACGCCCTCCGTCTCGACCTCATCGGTACCTACAATAATCAAGTCTAGTGAGTCTAAAGACTCAACATGTATATATCGTGAATAACAAGTAAATATACAATAAAATCGCATGCAACGTAAAAATATGGTATCGTAAAGCGTATGGTGAAAATCGTATCATGAGTAATTATATCTACGTGCATATCTGAAAATCATACGTAAAAGCTTTGCTCCATAGAGCTCTGTCATATCATATCATAATTTTCTGGTAGAGATAATGTTCTAAGCAAGTGGCCCATAACATAACGTGAGCGTCTGATTAGACTAAACCACAGTATACTGGGCGGTAGAGATCAATCATAGCCCTTGGACTGGATGTCCGTACCCATACATAATCATAAACCGGTCGTAAGTCACCGGGCGGAGAGGTCCTCGGTTGCGCCTACCGACTTCCAAACCCATAAGCATAAGGTGGCCACATGACAAATAGCATATATCTCAAAAATAAACATTTTATATTTTTATGCACGTAATATAATTTAAACCTTATTTTTACCGGATGAGTTGGATCGCTCCCAGGCTTGCTGCAACCTAATTCTAATATGTGACACATGCAAATAATAATATCTTGACCTAAACTTGACAACCTATCCCAAAACTTACCAATAGAATCAACAATGAGACTATTAGGACTCACCACTTGATTTTCAATCAAGGTATCGTACCAACCCGAACCAACATTAAACCGACGTTTAACCATGGTTAAAATACCACAAACATACTGAAAAACATGCATAAGAATTGCAAAACACGAAAATAGGTGAAAGGAATCCAAAAACATAAAACACTCTTTCGAGAGTCATTTTGGCACCTTTCACCGTAAATTCTCGTACGACCTCTAAACTCGACCAAATCATGAACAGCCAAAAACATGACTTTCCTAACTCATTGAGGTACTGTCCAGTCCAAGGCCATGGGCTTAAAGCCAACCAAGAACTCAAACCACCTCCAAAACCGAAGATGAAAGTTGCTGTCAAAAAATCCAGCAGTGGCACTTGTGTGTTCGTGGTGTAATTCTGAAATTTATTGACCAATGGCTTGAACAACCTCCCAAGGACTCTTACCAACATTCTAAGGCATGGATTGGACCATCGGCTAAGGTTTAAAAGCCAGACACAACTCGAACAAACACCTAGGACAACAGAAAGTACCAACCGAGAGCACCTAAATCTGGGTATTGTGATGTATTGCATTGTTTTGCTGTCATGTGTCGTTCCAATGGCCATTTCATCGACCATGGCTCGATCCAGACATGATGAAGTGTTGTATGAACCATGGCTATGAGCTATGAGCCAACCATCATCCATCCAGCACCACAAAAACCGAAACACACTCACAGAAAAACTGAAAAGGGAAAAACCGAGTGACTCTTGCATTGTTGATGTAAAAATCCGATGGATCTTTGAACCAAGCTTGTAAATACCGATTTGATTACACTCTAGACATGTTAAGGGAGGGTTCTAACCATGGCTACAGTCCCTAGGAAATCCAGGGTTCGAACACACCACTTAAACAACTCAATGGCAGAAACCGTGTCTCATTCTGCACTCAAGTAAAAAGTTGTTGTCATTTCTGCATTTGTGTGTGTATGGCTGGAAACCAATGAACCAATAACTTCCTAGACACTCTAAATCATGCCTAGAAGCAGCCCAGTGTGCCTGGGACCGAGCAACCTCCTGAAACCACAAGAAACATCTCAAACAAAAACATGAGTCAAAGCCGAGAACCTGCACAGCTTTTATTTCGAAAATGTTGCTGATATATTTCGTTTTTCTCATAAATCTTGATCACATACTGATTTAAAATATCTATTATAACTTTATTGAAGAGCAAAGAACTAATATATACATGCCTGGAATTTGTTTTGAAGAAAACAAACCAATACAACGAATACTACGTGACAGCACGGAGTTGGGTTCCTCTTCTTGTTTCAGCTGCTGTTCACGATTATTTTGCTGATGTTCTCTTCTGTAATTTCGAAGGTGAGGTTGTGGGGAATGTAGGTGAGGAAGGTGAATGATTTAATAGGTGTTAAAGGTGACATTATATGCCTTAAAATGAGAGTTACAAGTGAAGGAGTGGAAGGGACTTTGAATGGTTTTTCATTCCTCCTTGCTGGCCGATTCTTTTCCTCCCTTTTTCTGCATGATTTCATTTATTTGCTAGCATGATTGGTTAAGGAAGAATCAAGGTGTATTATTGTATTTGAATTCACTAATAACTAATGGGTTAAAGGTGAGGAATTGTATTCACCTTAAAGGCTATTTAAGGGTGGCTTGAATGGGATTTACTAAGCATTTGAATTTGCTTAAGGAGTTGACTAAATTTCTACTAATATTGCATGGTATAATGTTGATTAAGTCTTGTATTTTAAATTCTTTGTGTTTTAAATAACCATTTTATGTTTTAGTGAATTAACAAATTAAATTAGAATGAAATCTTGCATGGCATTGCATGGTTTAAAATTTAAGTATTTAAATGCTATGTTTAATTTCTTGACTATATTATACCTAGATTAATTTATCCTCACTTGTTAACATATTTTAATTTAAGCTTTAATTAAATATTGAACTTAATAGGATTTATTTACTAACTTGACTCCAATTAATTTAATAAATTCCTAAAACATTCTTTTTCTTTAAATTAAATTATTCCTTGACTTAGATTAAATTTAGGAATATTTTTCTTATTATTAATCTTATTTCTAATTTCCAAACTCCGGTCCGTCCTTGCGTATTTAACTGAAAAGATAAAACTAAACTTATGCATGGCTTATACGTAATCTGATTTTCGGGTTCTACAACATGGCCATTCGAATGACCAAGACAACAAGTGAAGCAATACACCCCACGCGCAGCAGCATGGTTTCTCGGGTGGGAACGTTGGGTTGTCTTGGGTGTTTGCTTGGATTGTGGTTGGCCTAAGGCCCTTAGCCGTGGTTCAAGCCACACCTTAAGATGTTGGAAAGAGGCTCTGGTCGGTGGTTCAAGCCCCAATGATCATTAGTCTCGTAAACGAACACAGCAAGCGCAGCTGATGCCATCGCACATTAGCCTATGGCCTTAGACTGGACAGTGCCTCAATGAGTTAGAAAGGTCATGTTTTTGGCCGTTCATGATTTGGTTGAGTTTAGAAGTCGTACAAGAATTTACGGTGCAATGTGCCAAAGTGACTCTCGAAAGAGCGTTTTATGATTTTGGCCTCCATTCACATTTTTTCGTGTATTACAGCCCTATGGTCATGTTTTCCAGTATTTTTGGTGTATTTTAACCATGGTTCAACGATGGTTCAATGTTGGTTCGGGTTGGTACGAAGCCATGGTTGAATACTAAGTTTGTTGGGCGTAATTGTCTCGTTTTTGGTTCGGTTATGAAGTGTTGGTCAAGATAAGATTATTTTCATGTTTCTCATGTTAGAATTAGGTCGCATAGAGCCTGAGAACGATCCAACTCATTCGGTAAAACAGGGTTATAATTATATTACGTGCATAAAATATAAAATATTTATTTTTGAGATATATGTTATATGTCTTGTGGCAACCTTACGCTTATGTGATTGCTTCACTGGGTGACTTACGACCGGTTTACGATTATGTATGGGTACGGATATCCAGTCCAAGGGCTGTGATGATCTCTACCGTCCAGTATACTGTGGTTTAGTCTGATCAGACGTGCATGTTATGTTATGTTATGGGCCACTTGCGTAGAAACATTATCTTTACCAAAAATTACAATATGATATGTTATGACAGAGCTCTATCGAGCAAAGCTTTTACGTATGATTTTCAGATATGCACGTATTTATAATTATCCATGATGCGATTTTCACCCTACGCTTTACGATACAATATTTTTATGTCACGCGAAATTTTATGATATATTTACTTGTTATTCACGATATATGCATGCTGAGTCTTTAGACTCACTAGACTTGATTGTTGTAGGTACTGATGAGGTCGAGGCCGAGGGCGGGGACCGGTGAGCTAGCTTGGGTCAGCACTAGTAGGAACCCGAGGACCTCATGTTTCAGTTTATTCACTATTTTACGTTCAAACTCAGTTTTAAGATGTTGAATGATTTTTCTATTGATCGTTTTGAACACAACATTTACTTCCGCTGTTACTTTTAAGTTAAACCTATTTTATCAGATTATTTATGAATGTTGCATGTTATTTATTTAAAGAGAAAATTTTTAATAATTCCGCAAATTTTCAAATACGAAATACGGGCCTTTACATTGCAATTGCTGTGATTTCTAAGTTCTGGAAACCTGTATCTTTAACTTTGTCGCTAAACCTTATAAGGATGGATTCATTGTAAAAATGTTTAAAGTTATTAAGAAACAACTCGTAAGGTCATAAAATAGTTTTTTCTTTTGGGATTATGAAATTGACAATTTAAGTTCTAATTGGTGATTAAGAGCATAATTGTTACTAAGAGACACTTATTTTAGGACCAAATGGAAATATGTATTGGGATTTTATAGTAAGTTCTATTAAATAATTTATAATTTTATGGATGTTAGGTTTTGAGGACTATGAGATTTATGGGAATAGATGGAACTGAAGCTCCATTGATCAATTTTCGAGTTCCAATATTGGAAAGATTATTTTTGGTCAATGATTTACCTTGTGAATGTTAAGTTTGGATTCTAGGAATGGTAAACACTTAAATTTGAATATGTAGGACCTTGAATTATCTTGACTCCAGTAAGTTAAGGAATGACATTTCTGGGATAAGGAAATTACTCTACCTTTTGGGATAACAATTAGATAACTGCCTTATGTGAAATAAGGCACCAAACATAGATAAGCATCGAGGAAAGAGTAGCACGATAAGTTTTGCATTTATACAGTACTAAGAGTAAATTATTTTGGAAAGGTGGATAAAAGTTTTCGTCCTTAGAGTGTTAAGATTTTGTAACTGTAAGGTCATATGACATGATCTTGGGTTCCGAAGTTACATATAATTGCTTGATATTATAGGGGGATCTAGAATGAAATCATGATGTGAAATGGTGACTCGATAGACTTGAATCATTTGAGTACTTGGAATGACTTGGGATTTAAGAAAACAAATATATATTGATGACAGTGTTAAGGATAATATGTTTGGCATATACAAGAATGAATTTTTAGTAAGTACCGGTCATTAAGGTGTTTTATAATCATGGATACTATAGGATGACTATGGACGAAACTGGGTTTGGCAATAGGAGTATATTTTGGGAAAATTAAATTATACGATTAGGACGATCTAAGGTAAAATTCGAGCAATTAATTAATCTTTGGGAAGATAAAATAACTCAAGATAGTTTAGGATTTATAATTAATAAAGGATGTAGAGTTAACTAAAACTTTGAATTCTTGGAGATCAAGAAATTTGGTATAAACATAGATGACTTAACAGAGTACGCAGCGAAAGCGTGATAGAGTTCAAATTTTAAGCCAATCAGATTAAGTATGAAGTTAATGAGGGAGCCTAAACTTTTCAATAATCAAGACTAGACAAATTTTGAGTACGAAATTTTATTTAAGAGGGGAGAATTTGTAACGTCCAAAAATCAGTCCACGTAGACCACATGCATGAAATTATTAAATTGATAAAATATTTTAATTAAATGATTTGAGATGCATGAATGATAAATTTTGAGTGAATAAATGATTAATTGTGTAATTTTGTTTTATTTCATGATTTAAAGATTTTCAAACGAATATCGGTAGTTGGTCGGAATGGAGGACCGGAGATGATTAGGTGTTAAAGATATAAAAACTAAATTTTTATTTATTTTTTGTTAAGAAAATATTTATTTCAAATAATTTAAGAATTATCGCATTTTTAAAGTCAAATTTAAATTAAATAGTGGGAGAAAGAAATTTATGTATTTTATAAGAGATTTTTTTTGGAAATAGATATATTTAAACATTTTAATTTGGGGCCTAATAATTTTATTAATCTTAATGGGCCCAATTAATTTTTAAAAACTAGGGATGATTAAGCCCATTAATTAAGTAATTAAGAAGGTTTTTTTTTTTAAATAACTAAAATTTAAAACCCTACACACACACCCCTTAATACACACTCACCTTTTACATAAATTGAAAGAGAAGAAGGAATCGCCCAAACCTTCAAGGGACTTGCAAGGAGAAAGTTTTGGATTTTTTCCTCCTTTGTTCTTCACTCTTCTTCCTCGTTCTTCCTTCCAACAATGATCACCCGACTCTCTTGCATCCCAAGGTGGATTTTTAGTGGGGTTTTGAAAAGAAAAAGTGGTAGAAAAAAATAGAAATAGTTCTCCTATTCGTCACTGACCTTCCAGCGCTATGGTATTCGTATTTCGAGCGTTTTAAACGCAAAGACACGTTTCTAAACCATCTTTTTGCATAATTCAAATCATATTATGTGTGTTTAATCATGTTTGCATGAAAAATATGAAACCCTCCTTTTATTTTCGTTTTTTGGGCATGTACAAGATAAAACTTTGATTTTTATGCTTTTAAATCCATGGTTATGTTGCACAAATGGGCTGCCATGATATGGTTTCGAAAGGGGATATTTTCAGCATGATAAAGGGTCCATAGAGGCTTGCCTAAGGGCTGGACAGAAAGAGAAAAACAAGAAATGAAAATTGGAATCATATGGGAAGTAGGGTTTCGGTTTTAGGTTCTTGAAGGGGCAGGTTGTGGGCTGATGTTGGGTTGTGTCCAGGGGTCAAAAGGAGATCTAGTTATGGTCCTAGATAGGCCAAGGGAAGAGTGGTTGGTGCGAGGGCTAGGGAAGGAGCATGAACTTTGGGTCGCTTAAGGCTTGTAGGGGCACGAGTTTAAGGTTGCAAGTGCTAGAGCTGTAGAGGTTGATCCAGTAGAGTTCTAAGTGTTCAATCTAGGTCTTAGGATAGTTACATAGGGTCTGGATGTAAAGTCCAAAATTAAGATGACGTAATCCAACTGCATGCAAATCTAAAAAAAATGGAAAATAGCTAATTAAATGATTTTAACTGCTTAATTGAATATGGTATTCATAGTTGTATGTATAAAATGTTTTTTTACAAGAATGCATGTAAACTCTATTTTTAAAGGTTATTCGAGATGCGATCGAGGAACGGAGACCGAGGGCTGAAAAAGAGAAAATATTTTTATCAAATAATTGTTTTTTATTATTTAAAATAAGTTTGATGCTATTTGATATTTTTGAAGATAAGGTGTTTTAGGTGATTTTATACGCCGAGTCGTAATTTTTAACGGTATTCGATTTTCGACGAAAATATGAATTTTTCGAGAACTCGGCTAATATTTTCACGAAATTCCCTAAAAAAATATTTTAAATATACACTAATGGGCTTATTGGGCCTATTGTACCATGCTAATGGGCTTAGGCTTACACTAGGAATTTTATATCAAATATTAAAAAGCCTAAACCCTACCCATTCTTTTTTCATAAGACATGCCCCTTCCCCTCAACAACAAGGACTCTCCTCTCCCCCTCAAACACAAGCACACATGAGTTTTTATCAAGGGAAAGCCGCGGTTTTGCAAAGGAAATTCAGCCAAGATTCTTCGTCGTCGTTCTTTGGTTCTCAACGTATTTGTCTTGCGTAATATACGCAAAGGCACGTCATAAACCTTATTTTCTCATCTATCACACCCTATTATGTATTGGAATTGTGTTTGCATGAAAATATGTTTACCATGAATTTATATTTCTTTTTATGCACTTGCGTGTGGATAAATTATGTTTTGATATTCCAAACTTGATATATTATCGCATGAAGGGGCTGCCATGTTAGGGGATCAAGGAGGGACATTTTTTTTTACACGAGTTTAATGGCCATATGATACATGGTTAAGGTCTGCACACGCCTAGGAGGAAGCTTGATCAAATTATTGCATGTAGTGTTCTAAGGTTCGGTTAGGAGGCTTCGCGGCGTGCGGCTCAAACGAAGGCTCGACCAGGGCTCGGGCTGGACATGACACGGGGTGAGGAAGAGTCCTAACCACGCTAGGACTCAAGCACGGTAGTAGGGAAAGAGCCCATGCACGGTGGATGACCGACGATTTCGGTTGGGAATAAATCTAGCAAGCGGACTAGGTCAATCTATAGTAAATGAATGATGAGTCCAAGTACCGATCCCACAGAGACTAATATTTAATTAATAGAATTTTTATCACTTAAGTAAAGCTAGACAAAATAAATAACAAGATGATATGTGGATTATTAATCTAAAATATTAAATAAAATAATATCAATTAAAACGACGGATTCAGATATAAAGGAGGGATTCAAATTCAAATAAATAACTAAGACACACAACGGTACCAAACTCTACTATGTTGACACGTGTTAAAATTCAATTAATTATTTAATTCTTGACAATCACGGTGAAATCCCCAAATTTATTTATTAAACGATTCCTCGAGTTAATAAACCTATTTAAATCTAACAGTCCAATTATTTCTAATTGAATTTAATTAGATCTAAATGCATTAAATCTTCGTGAAATTTCAGTTTTCATCTAAAAACGCACACTGAAATCGAATACTATTTCTAGTCAGTTTAACCATGTGTTGATGACGTCTTTGTTGCTATATTTAATCAATCATCTTCCGATTCATGATTAATCAACAGACATGTAAATAGTTGATCAGGCTATTAACAAGAAATATTAAACTAACATCAATCAATAATTAAAATCTAGAAAAATAATATAATGAAAATAAAACAAATATCAAATAAAGTATTGTTTGGCACTATTGTGGTCTTAGACTAAAGAAAATTATTCCATGAATTCAAAATAGAAGTGAAAAGTCATATTTAAGTTCATAGAAGAAAACAAAATAAAGAAGGAATAAAAGAAATTCTCAGTGATTTGTGGCGTGTCATGAGGAATTCCTCCAGCTTTTTCCTCTGTCTTCCTCCTTGTTTCTTTTCTCTTCTTCCTCCCTGGTGTTGTCTTTCTTTAGTCTTCTGTTCTGCAGTTCCGTCTTCTCTTCTCTGCCTTTCTCCTCTGCTGTTACGGATCTCCTCCCTACTGTTCACTTCCGTTCTCTTTCCTTTCTTCTCTCTCTGTTCACGTCTCTGTACGCTTTCTCTCTTCCTCCTTGCTTCTCTTCCTCTCTCTTCCGCGCTGATTTTTTTCTCTTTTTGCGCCTCTCTCTTCCACGTCTCTGACTCTTCTCCTTTTTATTCTTCTCAATGGGCCTCATCTTTCAAATATTTTAAGCCCATGTCAAGTATAAAAAATGTAGATAAGATATTTATCTAGATTTACATAGATTTTTCTAAATTTTCAATATCATCAAAGAATGAGAATATTTTATTTCCTTTCTTTTGATATTTCGTTTTCTTTGAAATCTTATAAAATCATCTTATCTCCCAATTTAGGCATTTTTTCCTCTTCTATTCAAATCTACAATCATGATAAAATTAATTAAGATAAGCACAAAATTAGGGATAATAGGTCTAGATAAGCACAAATATTATAAAATAAAATCCCTAAAATCTCTATAAGATTTGGGCTTATCAATCCCCCCACACTTAGCTTTTGTTCGTCCTCGAACAAATAAAAATATAACCGAGGAATATTCAATTATTCGCCACAAAATTGATACAATCAACACTTTTTAACCTTCCAAATTCCGTCACACTCAATCAAAAGATCACAATTCGAAAATCATAAAATTCACTTTCGTTGCAACTTTAAAAAACTCAAGCATTCACTAGAAAAGATCAAGATAATGAGACGTGTGTAGTGTGGAAGTCAAAACTCATATTCCTCAAAGGTGTTTTAGTTCAAGGATTGCTCATATTTTCTGAATTTTTTTTATATTAAGAAACTCTCCATAAGCTTGTCTTTCATACTTTTCTCCACTAAATGTTGGAGGAATATGACTCGGTCAATAGGTCTTTTTAAACTTATAACGTTAGGCCACGGCTCACGGTTACAATAAAGGTAGGGAATTCAAAATGAGAGAAAATAAACAATTTAATCATACACCTAACTTTTTCATCTTCCTTGTACTTTCATTCATATTCCCCCATATATATATATTTTTTCTCTTCCTCCAGCCTTTTTTTTAACAACATTCCCTTTTAGTCTTTTCAATCACCACATCATACAACGATCATTCCTCCTCCTTTTTCTTTTATATATATCTTTTCATCAATCAATTTCTCATTCTTCATGATTTTTTCAAACTCCTCCAATTTTTCTTATCAATTATCAACACATGGGAGTTATTGAAACTTTTAAAGCGCTAAAAGGGTTTATTTCTCTCAAGAATAGTGTATATGCTAAAATTGGGTAGTTGATGTGGGATTTTGAAGGAATACGAATGAGGGCTAACTGTATATCTTTGACACACTCCATTCGATTTTTTATAGGCTCAAAATGGGATACTAGGGATATAAATGATGCATTGTGTAAGCTCGAAAGACTCAAACGGTCCAAAGATCGCCTAAATCATCCTAAGTCATTTTCCTCTGTATTTCTCCTCGAAAGAGAATTAGACAAGTTCTAAATGATTTATTTTCTTCTTTTTTTTTCTATTTTTTCATGAGCTCACATTTTGCCAATTCACAATTAATTATATAAGTATGACCTAAAGTGCATAGATGATGTCTCAAAATATGATATAAAACTAGTTTGTGCTCAAATCCTTCGGCTACAACTACAGCTCATCTCAAACAGTTCTAGGTGTGACTCAATCTTTTGAGTGATCAAAAATCTAGAAAATCAATTAGTATGTCATGTAATCACAAGTGCAGTTTCTCAAAGAATAACCAGAAAAATTTTCATGCTCGAGGATTAAACATTGAAGTACATGCTAAGTGTGGTGACGTGAAACCAAACACAAATTCCCCCCACACTTTATATTTACACTGTCCTTAGTGTTTTGACATTTAAAAAGAATATAAAACTTGGATATAGAATAGTAAGAGAACACTTCCCTGACAGTGTTGCTTTAAATTCCATGGAGTGCTACATGGGGATGGTAGAATTCCTCAGTGCTGGAAATATTTTATTTCAACAGTTTAGTTTTTCCAGAATCTAAATCATCTTGCTTCATTCCAATATTCCCTACACACCAAAATCACAGAGGATTAAACTAACAAAATGAAAAAAAAATAAAAATAAAAGATGAAACGACAGGAAATAAAATAAATCACTGGGTTGCCTCCCAGCAAACGCTAAATTCATTGTATATAGCTTGACTATGGAGAAGCAGCCTTCAAATAGCGGCTTCCGCCCATAGTAAGTATCATACGATATTACATATGGGTCTTGATTATGTGTGCCCTCAAGCTTGGCATGATATTGACATTGTAAGCTCGTCGCTCCAACAATACTCGGCAAAAATTGATTATTAGAGGAAGAACAATCCAATCCATGATAAAGGTCATAGAGGATGTAATATTCTTGAGTTTGTGTTGATAGAAATAAAGAATCTGCTGGAGGAGTATATGTTAAAACCATATTTGAGTTCAAATCCTTCGCCTTCTGTTCCTCTACATCTTCCAACTTCACTTCTGCCTCATCTTTGCGTAAGGATTCCTCGAAGAATTCTTCTTCCTCCAGCTTCACTTCTGCCTCATCTTTGCATAGGGATTGCTTATAGAATTCTTCTTCCTTCAGCTCAAATACTTGTGGAAGATCAGATTCAGATGAAATTTCTACATGATTTGAATCACTCTCCACACCTTTATTATTTGAGTTGTCATCATTCACCCATACCGGATTGGTCATTAATTGATCGACAAAAATCGCTTCGTCCTCTTGGTGGATTTCGGACACTGATTGCATTAGAAGCTCAATCTGTTCATCTATGAAACACAAAGAGTTGACCATCTCCTCCCACTGGGCCATGATTTCATCTAAATGTGCACTACGCTCTTCTTGTCGCTCAAATGGTTGGTTTACAAAATTGGGGCGAAATTGTGGAGGATATTGGTGACTCCAACCCTGCAGTGAAGGATCACAATGCCAGTGGTAGTCGAAATCTGCCATATCATTTAACAAGTGCATCGCACTGTTGTATTCTCTATTAAATAAGTGACTACCAGTTGCCAAAGCTCCCTAATTTACCCAACTTCTTGTTGCCTTATCCATACCAAAATATAAAATTTGAATAAGAGTGTAGTTTGACAAATCATGAAACCAAAAGTTGTTTGCTAGATCATTGAATCTCCCCTAAGCAGCATAGAATGGTTCCGAGTATTGTTGTGCAAAATTCGTGAACACTCCTCGATGATCCATCTTGAAGTACCTCGCAATAAAATAAAAATAAATCAAATAAAATAGAAAAAAATTCGAAAAAATGTCTAGTCTCAAATAAGTAATTTATTCTAATATTAAATAAATTAGTCCCCGGCAACGGCGCCAAAAACTTGACCGAAGATTTCGGTTGGGAATAAATCTAGCAAGCGGACTAGGTCAAGCTATAGTAAATGGATGATGAGTCCAAGTATCGATCCCACAAAAACTAATATTTAATTACTAGAATTTTTATCACTTAAGTAAAGCTAGACAAAATAAATAACAAGATGATATGTGGATTATTAATCTAAAATATTAAATAAAATAATATCAATTAAAACGACGGATTCAGATATTAAGGAGGGATTCAAATTCAAATAAATAACTAAGACACACTACGGTACCAAGCTCTACTATGTTGACACGTGTTAAAATTCAATTAATTATTTAATTCTTGACAATCACGGTGAAATCCCCAAATTTATTTATTAAACGATTCCTCGAGTTAATAAACCTATTAAATCTAACAGTCTAATTATTTCTAATTGAATTTAATTAGATCTAAATGCATTAAATCTTCGTGGAATTTCATTTTTCACCTAAAACTGCACACTGAAACCGAATATTATTTCTAGTCAGTTTAACCATGTGTTGATGACGTCTTTGTTGCTATGTTTAATCAATCATCTTCTGATTCGTGATTAATCAACATACATGTAAATAGTTGATCAGGCTATTAACAAGAAATATTAAACTAACATCAATCAATAATTAAAATCTAGAAAAATAATATAATGAAAATAAAACAAATATCAAATAAAGTATTGTTTGGCACTATTGTGGTCTTAGACTAAAGAAAATTATTCCATGAATTCAAAATAGAAGTGAAAAGTCATATTTAAGTTCATAGAAGAAAACAAAATAAAGAAGGAATAAGAGAAACTCTCAGTGATTTGTGGCGTGTCATGAGGAATTCCTCCAGCTTTTGCCTCTGTCTTCCTCCTTGTTTCTTTTCTCTTCTTCCTCCCTGGTGTTGTCTTTCGTTAGTCTTCTATTCTGCACTTCCGTCTTCTCTTTTCTGCCTCTCTCCTCTGCTGTTACGGATCTCCTCCCTACTGTTCACTTCCATTCTCTTTCCTTTCTTCTCTCTCTGTTCACGTCTCTGTACGCTTTCTCTCTCTCTTCCTCCTTGCTTCTCTTCCTCTCTCTTCCGCGCTGATTTTTTTCTCTTTTTGCGCCTCTCTCTTCCACGTCTCTGACTCTTGTCCTTTTTATTCTTCTCAATGGGCCTCATCTTTCAAATATTTTAAGCCCATGTCAAGTATAAAAAATGTAGATAAGATATTTATCAAGATTTACATAGATTTTTCTAAATTTTCAATATCATCAAGGAATGAGAATATTTTATTTCCTTTCTTTTGATATTTCGTTTCCTTTGAAATCTTATAAAATCATCTTATCTCCCAATTTAGGCATTTTTTTCCTCTTCTATTCAAATCTACAATCATTATAAAATTAATTAAGATAAGCACAAAATTAGGGATAATAGGTCTAGATAAGCACAACTATTATAAAATAAAATCCCTAAAATCTCTATAAGATTTGAGCTTATCTGTGGGACTCTTCCCAAGCCGACGGGAATAATTGTTGTGTGTGGGAGTCATGGCTCGGCCAAGGTGGTCAGGGCTGGGCTAGGTTAGGTCTGGTGATGGTTCACAAGGAGCTGGGCTCGGTTGTGGCTCAAGGGGCTCGCGCATGCTCTTGTGTATGTGCAGGAGGTTGCAGCAGGCTAGGGGCTGGTTCAAGGGGTCATGGCTGGTCAGTAGGGTCGATAGGGGATATTGGAAGAGTTTGGCTGTAAGGACCATGTATCGTATTATCGTAAATCACACTTTGATTATCGATAATTCATAAAATTGTCATGTGATTACGTATATGATGGATATCATGACAATGAAAGGGAGAAAATAGGTGGTGATAATGAAATATTTGAATAGAAATTGATTGATAATTAAATGATGTGCTGAACCGCAATAGAAAAGTGACATATGTTACGGTTTTCAACATAATTCTCTGAGTATTAGTTTAAATGAAATGAAATCAATTTTATTGGAAAGCTAATACATAGTACTAAAACTTTCATGTTATTAGTTTTGTCCAAATCCATTTGGAAATAGGGGTAAAATAATCCCGAAGTGTAACGTGTGCATTTCAGTTCCTACACTAACACATTTTGGGAAAATGAGCATAACTCTTGCATCCAATATCCAAATTGAGCCGAGACATAGATCAACAACTTTCATGTTGACTACGTTTGCAAATTCGGAACCAAAAATAGCGTTTCGGACAGAACAAGATGCGCACCTGCGCAAGGCCCGCACATGTCACGCATATGCGTGAGTGCGCGCACACCTCTGAAACACATTATTAAGTTGATAAGAATGAAGTTTGCTGCAAAGTCCTTGGAGGTTTCGAGAGTGGAGAGAGAGAGAGAATATGGAATTCAAGTTCTATCAGTCAAATCTACCTCGAAACGCTATCAGAACTTGAAACCAAATTATTTATTCGGAATCCTCGCGTCGAGAGCTTCCTTTTGAGGTAAGATTCTTTTGGTTTCAGCAGCTCTAAATATTATAGTGCTGGAATATCATGTATTTGAAGTTGATTTCAATATATGCGATAGAATAACCGACAAGAAACTAAGTTTTGAAGTCGGAATTGAATTATGTTATGATTTCAATTTGATATGAATTTTCAAAATTTGAAAAGATATTTGAAACTTATATTGTTGAATTTGAATGAATTTATTGATTGAAATGAATATGTTATTGATATAGATAGATATTTATACTGAAATCTAAAGTTACATCAACTGGAAACGAAGAATTAAGGTATGTTGCGACCGAGTAACATACGGCAGATATCTGTATCATATGATATATGTTTGATTGATTGGACTGATAATACATGTCTATATGCCTTATTTGTTGAGTTTATGTGGCATACATGACATGCACGTTGAGCTATGATCCTTGGATACCCTGATATGATTTGATCTGATTCTGGGGTTTGTGAACACGATGCTATGTTTGGCATTATGTTGCTCTTAAAGCATAGTCATTAGTGGCCCCGATGATTGATTGAGATTTGGGATTTGATAGCGCTTTGTCGACGTTATCATACGAGTATCCCTGATTGAGGCCGGTGTGTCAGCTCGAGCATTGATTTGATAGAGATTCGATTGATTTTGATATATGCTCAGTGGATGGGTATTTGACCTGAAACCTCCACGACATACATGCATTGCGTACCATATATCATTGTTTAGATACTTGTGGTATATATTGTGGTTGTTTCAGACTGAGCTTTGATCACCCTAGAGGGGGCTGTTGTTGTCTTTGTATGTGGACAATGACAGGTACTCCAGGATATCAGGAGGCCAAAGATGGTGCTTCTGGAGGGAGTCATAGTTTGAGGTGAGGTTTTATGTTTTGTTTCCCAGTATATATATATATGTATCTATATACCGGGGCATGTCCCGAGGATATGAGTTTGTTTGTATGTAGTTGGTTTTGATTATGTGTTGGCAAATTTTATGATGTGGGATGAAATACTTTTTTAGTATTCAAATAATATATTTTGGGCTCATTGTAAAGAAAATTTAAACTCGTTTTCCGCTGTAATTAATTAACCCTAATCAAATTGTATTGTAAAAACGATTAGGAGTTAAGGGCCCCACATTGGCTCGAGGTGGCTCGGGCTTGGCTTTAAGGTAGCGCAACATGGCTCGATGTGTCATGCTAGGGTTCAAATCAATGTGTTTAAATGGTTATTGCTTGAACCGTGGATCCACGGGTGTGGTCCATGGGTCACAAGTGTAAAATTAGGTAATAAAAAGTCTATGTTTAAAGGTTGGGAATTTAATAATCAAGTTTGAATTAATTCAGAATTAAAACGCTCTACGAATTAATATTTCCGAAATAAATAGAAAACCATGAATTTAAGCCAAATAAAAATTTAAGAAATTTAACTTAATCTTAAATAATTATTTGGGATGGTCTAGTGTCAACGAAAGTAAGAAAAAGTCAAAATCGAGAAAAAATTTAAGTCTAGGGGTAAAACAATAATTTTACACCTGAAAAATAGTAAACATCTTGGCAGTGCCATAAATGCTATAATATATGTTAATATGATTATTTTAAATGCTTATGAAATTTTATGATGAAACGTTAATGCTAAAAGATATGTTGCATGCTTGGTTTAAAAGAAAAATGATTTATGTATACTTTAATTTTTATGAAGTGATGAAAATATGAAATGTTGAAAGAAGTCAAGTAATTGTGACTAATACGATGATACGATGGTTATGATGATACGATGATATGTAAGGTTAAGGCTCAGTTGACAGGTGAGAGTGTCGCCGATGTCCCCATCGCCCAGTACTGTGGTAATACGTAGATGGATACATCGAACTTCAGCTGGTACGAAAGTCACAATTAACGATATGAATTCAACGAAAGGAAAACGTATACGTATATGATGAAAAGTAAAATTTTTATAATGAAAGGGAAGATGTTTGTGTTTATGTTTATGCATGTTCATGAAATGTTATTTTAAGTAAAAGTATTTGCACTATTGTATGTGATTGTATATGTATTATTCGCTATTATGGTTATGGTTTGCTGAGTCGATAGACTCACTAGGTGTGATCGATGCATATGAGCATGATGTTGAAGTTGAGGGACTTGATGGTTGATCTTACTGGACTGAAGGTGCACATAACCCGAGGACCAGCGCTAGTTTTCCGCACTTATGATTAAAAGTTTATGATAAAGATTTTTACGACTTTTATGATGCTTTTTGAGTGGTTTTGAGAGGTTGTTAGAGTTAGTTTTTATTTTGAAATTTTGCTAAATTTATGTTTGGTAAAACGATTTATGATTTTACATTTTGCATTATGTTTTATTTTAAAACGGTGTAAAAATATTATATATATATATATATATATATATATGTATAGGTATCGGCCGAGAATTAGTATAGAAGGAAAAAAATAGTACTTTTTAAGAAAAAAGAGTAGTGGACGTTTCAGTTGGTATCAGAGCAATGTTCCTGTAAAGGGTTGTGCCACCATCAGTGCCGGGAAACTCAGTCGTCAAGCCTCAATTTGTAAGTTTAACTGCTTTTTATTATTTTTATGGTGATACCTGCATGATTACATGAATTATACGCTTACGTTACATGTTTAATAGCTCTTTGAGATTATATGTTTTATATGCTTAAAATTGCTCAAAAATTGATTAGTATATGCAGCATTATTAGAAAACTTAGATTTAAATGCAAGTTGGTTACGTTTAGAAATTTGAAAAACGTTCAGATATAATGCCTCCTAGACGCGCACCTAGTATGGATAGGCAACCTGAGAATGTTGAGGATCGTCATGTGAATGCACCCCCACCTCCTAATGGGGATGCTGCTATTTTCACACTAGAGGGCATGGCACGCTTCTTTGAGCAGCAGTTTCAGCATGTTCCGAGGCCACAACATGATGTATATGATCAGTTCTGGAGGCTAGTTCCGGAGGAATTTTCTAGCACCATTGACCCCTTTGCTGCTGAGTGTTGGATTCGATCACTTGAGAAGCACTTTCGCTATCTGAATATGGGAGATGTTGACCGCATGAGGTGTGCTACTTATATGTTTAGAGATGATGTTTCCTTTTGGTGGGAACGAGTGGAGCATGGTATTAATCTCGCCACACTTACTTGGGAGCAATTCAAGAATATTTTCTATGAGATGTACTTTACTGCTGACGTCTGAGGACGCTTGAAGAGTGAATCCATGACTCTCCGTCAAGGATATACTACTGTGGTTGAGTTTGTAAGGAAGTTTGATGGGGCTGTCACTTTATGCCCCTCATTGTTATGGATGCTGGTGAGAAACTTATAAACTTTCTGGATGGTCTACGACCTACTATACGCAATGCAAAAGACAACAACACCAACATAATTCTCAGCCGAATAAGAAGCCACATATGGGACCTCCTAGACCTCAAGGGCGGCAAAAGCTCCAATGACAAGTGAAGAAGCCAGGACCACCAAAACCATCGCAATCCGGAGCACCAAAACCTGCAGAGAGGCCACTGTGCAAGGAGTGCAATCGCTTATATTTTGGCAAATCGCTTACATTTTGGCAAGTGTAAGTGGGGACATACAATGCTTCATATGCAAAGAGAAAGGACATAAAGCTGTTGATTTCCCAAAGAAGAAAGCATCAACTGTGGGAAGAGCTTATGTTATGCATGCCGAAGAAGCTGAGGAGGAGCCAGACACGAGCCTTATCACCGATAACCTAGTTATTTAATGTTTTTATATTACTTAAATGCATGAAATGTTAAATTGGTTATTAGAATTGATTTTGTATTAAGAATAACATAGTGGAAATTACATTGCATGCTCTATCTTAATTGAAATTAAGAAATGACAATGGAAACCATAGAATTTGGACTTGAATTTTGAGCCTTAATTATATAAGGAAGGTAATTAATCCTAAATGGAAGTTTTAGGGCTTAAAATTGAGGAAATAAAAACTTTGGGAATGATTTGATAGTTTCAAAAACTTGAAGGATTAAATTGATATTAATCGAAAACTTAAGGGACTAAATTGTAATTAACCAAAATCTAAGGGACGAAAGTGTAATTTTTGAAAAAATTTGAGCTAAAACGCAATTTTCCGAAAATTTAAGGATCAAAATGAAATTTTCTGAAAATAAAGGGACCGAAAACGCAATTTCTGAAAATTTAAGGGGCCAAAATAGCAATTTTCGAAAATCTTTGGGCTAAAATGCAAAATTTCGAAAGAATTGAAGGGTTAATGCAATTATTCGAAAATATAGGAGGGAAATTGTGAACTTTCCTAGAATTAATAGGAATCACTGATCTTCATAAAATTTTGGGAAAATAATGATAGAAATTCTTTAAGCTTCAACATGAATAGATTTAAATGCGTTTTTCGCCGCAGGGAAGACATTCATTCTAGGTGTAGCTACCCTTGCATTACTGGATTCGACACCTACCCTTGCATTGCTAGATTCGGGAGCTACACACTCATTAATATCCGAGACTTTCGTCAAGCGAATGAATATTATACCTGAGGATTTGGGCTTGGGTTTCAAAAGTTCTATTCCTTCCGGTGATCAAATAGTCACTACGAGCATTGTGAAAAATCTGGTGCTTCGTTTGCAAAAAGGTGTGGTTCGGGCAGATTTCATCGTACTCCCTATGCCTGAATTTGACATCATACTTGGCATGGATTGGTTATCAGTGAATGGAGCTTCGATAGATTTTCGGCAGAGAACAATGTCTATTCGACCACCTAGTAGGAAGTCTTTTATATTTGAGGCAGCGAGGAACAAGAAAATGCCGCATATCATCTCTTGTTTGTGCGCAACGAAGCTTATGAGACGAGGATGCCAAGCTTTTCTAGCATGTGTTACTACTACACATGCCCTTATCAGTCAGAAGCTAGAGAATGTTGATATCATCAGAGATTTTTCTAGTGTCTTTCCTGAGGACATTTCTGGCATTCCACCTGATCGTGAGGTGAAATTTTCTATTGAGTTGATGCCGGGCACTGTACCCATTTCTAAAGCACCTTATTGTCTAGCACCTGTCGAAATGAAAGAGCAGAAATATCAAATTCAAGAATTACTAGACAAGGGTTTTATTCGCCCTGGTTGCTCTCCGTGGGGCGAACTGGTATTAGGCCACATCATTTCTAGAGATGGAGTTGAGGTTGATCCGAGTAAAGTGGAAGCAGTGAAAGAATGGCCTGTACCGAAGAGCGTAACAGAGATCCTTAGTTTCTTGGGACTAGCTAGCTATTATCGAAAGTTTATTCAAGGATTCTCATCAATTGCGGTTCCCATGACTGCCTTGACAAAGAAGAATGCAAAGTTTATTTGGGGATTCGAGTGCCAAGACAGTTTTTGTAGAGCCCAATTTCAGTACGCGTAAAATCCATGTATTTATTTAAATTGTTAAATCGTTTAATTAAGTCTGAAATTGATTTTTTAACGGTACATGATTTATTTAAATGTATTATTTTAAATTATTTATGTTTATGTGATGCACGTTAAATGTTTTCTTGAGTTTCATGTTTCAGGCGAGGATCGAGGAAAAGAGATCGGCGACGATTTTTGACGATTTTAAAATGTGGTATTTTATTTTAAGTTAGAAAGGGACATTTTAAATGAATTATTTATTTTTAGCATTTTAAATCCAAAATTATTTAGTTGGTGATTTAGGAATTTAAAACCTTTAAAATTTATCAATGTTGTATTTTAAATTTCAATTTGAGATTTGTTAGTAAAGTATAGATGGGTAAGCATTTTATTAGTATGTTAATTATTTAATTAAGCAATTTATCCCCCCTAATTAACCCAAACACACACACACACACACTCACACACACAATTACACGACACACAACACACACGCATTTTCATTTCATTTTCAGATTTTTGAAGAGAAAATTAGGGTTCTTAGAACAAGAGTGCAGCCGCCCCTCCCTCTTCAGTCTTCCAGCATATTTTAGTTGAGTTTTCTTCAAGAAAATAGTTCCACGATAGTCCCAGATCAACCCTCGCACCGTTCCCGCTTCGGTATCGTTGGTTCGGTAATTTCAATTATCAAAAGGCATGTTTAATATATTGTTTCTGCATCGATCTTGTTATATTATATGTTCTTATGTTTATTATGCGTAAAAATCCATGTATGTTGTAAAAAGTTTGAGCAAAAATTTGTAGGATCGGTTTTGAAACGATTTTCGATCTGAAAACTCAAAATTGTTGTCATTTTAAAATACTGCGACTTTTCGGTAGATTTTCTGGAAAAAATTTCAACATATAAAACGTAGAAATTTTTTATACTTTTGATTTGACAGTAAATTCGTAAATGTTAGACAAGAAACGAGTGAGTTATGATTGTTTTTGCGGGACTGCTCAAACTGTGATTTTATGAAAATGTGTTCTTGACATATTCTTGAGTTTCTTGTGTTGCAGGCTTCGTTGGAAAATCATCAAGTGTTCCTTGCTGTGTTTATGAGTGTCCAATGGGGTGATCATGTGAATTTTGGGGTGTTATCTCAGGTTGGTGAGGTTGTGCATGCATTAGAAGTCATAGGGAACTCTTGTGCAGAATTTTTGGGTTGAGTTGCGCATAACTAGCGCCTAGGTGCTGCTTCAGGCGAATTTTAGGCTTCGAATTTAGGTGCTCTTGCTTCTTTTGCGTACTATGAAGTCGTTATGTCCTAGTATACTAAAATTTAATTTAGATGTTATGAAGCTTGATTGGGGAACATTGAACTATGTTTTAAGCAAGGTCCGCACCTTCTATTGATTGGGTAAATTCATGCTTCTTGACAAGATTTGTTTCGGGGTCGAGTCGGGGGTTAACATGTTGATTATCACGATCAAGTCCCGAGCATTTCCAGAAGGTCATAAGTTAGTAAGTCAATGGATGATGCATTCGATAGGCATGATTAAATTGTGGAAGTTAAGGTTCATGGTAGCGCGTTAGCATGTGCAGCAAGGACTCGAGCGAGATCCAACGAATCCCTCAACGCCATGTAAGTATGTTCGACGTGCAAAAAAGAAAATATTTTTAAGTTTTTGAGGTATGCTAAATATCTTATGAACCAATTATGAATGGGTTTGGAAGTCGGTAAACGTGGCCGAGGACCTCTCCACCCCGGTAAAGCATGACCGGGTTTAGATCAGGATTGGAAAGCGGTAAAGCATGACCAGGGACCAATCGACCCATTAAAGCATTAACGGGGATCTCATGTATGTTGTAGTGGACTTTCCCTACCAGTCCAGTATTGTGGTTTAGTCTGATCAGGTACTTTTATGTATGGATCACTTGCTTTGAAACATATCTCTACGCAAAATGATGAAGTTTATGTATGTTCAAGTATGTATGAAGTAAGCATGTTTATGAAAGGTTTTATGATGATGACACGTCTAGGTATATGCTAATACGTTCAAGTTTCAAATATGTTTATGCTATTATGTTCAAATTTCAAGTATGTACGCTCTATTTTGAAGATGCATGTGGTTTTATTACGTATTACTTGTTATTTCAAGTTTATACATGTTGAGTCTTTTGAATCACTAGACTTGATCGATGCAGGTGAGGAAGAGGTTGAGGAGACAAGGGGTGGGGACCAATGAGCCGGCTTGGCTGTGCAGGAGGCTAAACCCGAGGACCGCCAATGTTTTAAGATTTGATGCATGACAATTTTAATACTCTGATTTCACATTTTGGGTTACGATGTTTAAACAAGTATTTTTCTTTAGCAAACTTTATTTGTGATCTCTTTTATCGCAAATATTTTTGGACATATAATTTATTGACGATCAAAATTTGAAAGTTTATTTGTATTTTAGAAAATTTTTAATTTTTCCGCAAATTTCAAGTAGTTCAAATTACGGTACGTTAAAGTTTTGAGAAGTTGAAGCAAGCTTGGATTTCAGCGTCAGTATTATCAATGTCATCGGGGCAAGGAGAGTATGTTCTTTATACCTACGCTTTGAAACGTGGTTTACAATGTAATCTATTTATAATATAAAAATAATTAAATTAATAGTTATATTCATATTTCAACTAAATTTAATAAAAAACTAATTAAAAGAAATGAGTATCTTGATGAAATATATTATTTGATAGCGCCTCACGCCTATATTAATTATTATATTATATAATATATATATTTATGTAAAGTTTGTAATTAATTATTTTGTAATTTAGTATAATTAAAATAATTATTGAGTTGGTTGATTAAAATAATTATTTATATCAAATAAATTAAGAAAGTGTGTTAATAATATATATTTTATGATATTGAAGTTAATACGATATAAAATAAATCGAGATCTCAAATAAATCACAAAAGCAAAATAAATATAAAATAAAATTAATGAACATGAGTTACTATTTTATATATTACTCATATACACACACAAACTTGTCATTTAAAGAAAAGAAAAATCTATTCTCGAGCAAACGCCAAGTCATCCACCTTGTTTCCCATCGAGCTCTTCTCCCTGCTCCGGCTAGCCAACCTTCGCGTCACTGGGAACGGAGCTCTGATCACTGCAGCTAGTAGCCCTTGACCTCAGGAACTCATTTATGATTTGAAACCCAAGAAAACGAGGCAGGAATCAAAGACCAAAGTTACTGTACCCAGTGGCGGAGCCACATGCTTGTGTACCCGGGCTTTAGCCCAGATGGTCTAATTTTTTTTAAAAAAAATATATGTAAATTTTGTATAATTTTGGAATAATATGATATTAGTCAAGTTAGATCAATTTAAAATATTAAAAAAATCTAAAGTTTAAAATTATAGCTCGGGTAGAGCCATATTTTTAGCTCCGCCACTGACTGTACCAAGCTCTGTTTCTGCGTTAGCTTTACTTTCAATTCTAGGTTAGTTTTGGTTCGATTTTCTGGTTGATTCATGGTGTATTGATCAAGGATTAAAGCCAATTATGTTTCACCTGTTTTCCAGCCATGTTCCTCAGCATGAACAATAACTCCGATGACATTTTCCGGCAATGTTCCAACTATTGCACCACTGCAAGGAGTCTAACTGCTCTTTAGCTTCGTTTTATTTTGGTTCAAGGTTGGAATTGTTGTATAATGAGTTCGTTTTCAGGTTGCTGCGATCTATGCATTAGGAATATGTAGTTTTGTCAAATAGAAATTGTAGTGCCTTGTGTTTTCTTTCTTTGTCAATAGTGTAATCAAATTTCAATCAGTTATGGAATTGAAATGAAATTTCTACCAAAATGTATCTACACTGTATAATGTATTTTGGGTGGGGGGATGCAAACCTACTGTATTTCATGAATATTAACTATGTACATTAGGATTTTGGAATTTTGGTTAAAATGTTATTGTAGATATATAAGTTATCTTCGAAATGAAACAAGAATTGTTTGATTCCATTAAGAATCGAGATACGTATGCTTTTATTTCTGTAACTGCTCTATTACAGAATTTTATCCGCGAATTGGGTTGATGTAGACTGTTGTAATAAATTTTGGGCACAAACAATTCATAATTTGAATATGTTTTCAATTGAAAAACTAAACATTTTTGTTTTCTTACATTTCTAATTTGCGGATATTGATTTGAGTCAATAATGAGTTAGCTATGAATTTTATGCTATTAAATGCCGAATTTGCAAACTCTGACAGAACAAGCTGCCCTTGGTTTCTGGTTTTGGTTATGAGCGTGTCGAAATAATCAAATCTCACCTTGATGTCTTTTGATGAAATATTTTGCATTTTATCATATTTGTTATGCCGAGGAGATCCAAGTTGGACATGTTGTGGTTCAAATTCGGTTTAGTTATGTTATAATTTAGAACATACTACGGTAATGTATAAATTATGTTTTAAACATATTTATATGTTGTTATAGTTGTTATTGTGATTCCGTGAAGTTGCATGATATGTTAAATGCCTATTTGATTTTATGTTCATTATTTGACATATTTCATGACATTTAGGCATAGTTTGGTACATAAGATAAGGGAGAGATTGATAAATATTCCTCATTATCCCATGTTTGGTACATTTTTAAAAAGACCATAATAATATCATGGGCCCTTGATAAATAATTTTTTAGAATGATAAAATGTCTCTTCTATTAGGTGTGATAATTTTAATTTAATGATAAAATACACTTCAAATGACTTAATTATCCTCAATTTATAAATGATTTTTATAAATCTATGCTAGTAGGTAGAAATTAAAATCAAATAAATATTTTTATTTATTTTTATATATTATATAATATGATAATTACATAAATGAATTCGAGATAATTATATAAATAATTTTTATAAATCTCAATAAAATTATTAGTATCACCCGATTAACCATAAAAATTGATATTTGACTTGACTCACAAAATCAAGGGCTCAATTATCATATTATATAGTATATAAAATTAGGTAAAAATAAATAATCATGCAAGCACTATCGACGCATGAACAATTAAAAAATATGAACTCAAACAACAACTTTGAAATTATAAAATTTATTATGATAACGTTAATTTTGTAATTACAATCTAATATATAAATTTAATCACTCTTATTAAAATCATACCAAACATTAAATATAATATCCTACATCTTATTTATCCTTATATTATTTATCACATGTTTATCATATCATGTGTACCAAACTATGCCTTAGTATATGACATGATATATGACATTCATGTTGAGCTCTATCATTCTTGTGACATGTTCTTCTTATTATATTTTACTCCTGGCACACGTGGTTATCTCGGAATCATTTGACGGCTTTCGAGTTGATCTATCCTTGATACCAAAATTATGATTGGCTCTTTTTTTATGCATTTTATGTGTGATATGCACTTCAATTTTTGATATAATATGTTTTTGGTTGTTATACCTTCTTGTTGTATTGTTAATCAGCTGTATAAAGTCTGAGTCATGGGTGTTTATTACACACAGCATGACATACCTCGCATACTTGGCAAGACGGTTTAGCTGCATGACGATGTAGCTCCCCGTGTGTTGTTGCTTGAGCATTATTCTTGTTATTATTGTAACGTTTATTGGCTCTTATATTCTTGTTCTTATTGAGTCATGCATTGCATATTTCATTTTATATATGTTTATGCATGATTTATGATTATATTTATTGTTGTTTAAATATTTCATACCAGAATCCTAACCACTATATTTATACTAGGGAGGCTGATGTGGTTGCTGATGGGCACCATGGTAGGTCACCCTAGTAGTTTTGTAGCACCAAGCGGAGATTCAACCCTTGGAGATTGTGAGTGAGATAAGATTTCTTGGTTGTCAGAGTTGAAGTCTCCCAGTTAGTCCACTTATATTATTTTGTAGTATGATCAATTTTATATCAGATTATATTGGTCAAGAAGATATCTCGTGTATTTGTATGGTGATTTGTAGTTGTTATAATGCATTTGGATTTATTTTATTTGTTTTGAGCCTTGTCTGGTATATTCGAACTAATGCTTATGAATTGTTAAATTGTGCCTAGTCGACACATGTGTGTTATTATTTTTGAATATCGCAGCGTCGTCCTTGAGTTATTTTTCTTTTACATGTATTTAAAGTTTTTGATATATCCTATTTACGGGGAGGCAATGTCGAAATTTTTTCAGACCTCCCTGAAGTCCATTTTTAAGTATTTTTAACATTTTCCGATGCAGATTTAAATTAAATCAATATTATTTGATGATTAATTATAATTATAATAATTTAGCCTCATATTTTATCATAAGAGAAATATTTTTACCTTTAGGTATAGTTTGATACATTTGATAAGAGAGAGATTGATAAATAATCCTCCTTATCCTACATTTGGTACCTTTTTTGAAAGCCTATGATATGGCCCGTGATAAATAATTTTATACAAGAATAAAATATCTATTTTATGAGATGTGATAATTTTAGTTTAATGATAAAAAACATCATAAATGACTTAATTGCCCTCAATATATAAAACTCCTAAATCCTATACATGATCAAGTTTTAAATTAATATCACTAGATGATAATTATATAAATAATTTTTATAAATCTATCTTAGTAGGTAGAAATTAAAATCAATAAATATTTTTATTTATTTAGATATATTATATAATATGATAATTATATAAATAAACTCGAGATAATTATATAAATAATTTTTATAAATCACAATAAAATTATTATCACTCGATTAACCTTAAAAATTTATATTTGACTTGACTCACAAAATCAAGGGCTCAATTATCATATTATATAATATATAAAATTAGGTAAAAATAAATAAATAATGCAAGCACTGTTGGCGTATGAACAGATAAAATATGAACTCAAGCAACAACTTTGAAATTATAAAATTTATTATGTTAATGTTAATTTTGGTATTACAATCTAATATATATATTTAATCACTCTTATTAAAAGCATACCAAACATTAAATATTATTTGTAAGATGTTTGACATAAAAATTCTATATTATTATTATTGTTATTGTTATTGTTATTATTATTATTATTTCTATTATTATGTATTTCTTTTTCAAAAACTTACAACAAGGAAGAGTTATCATATAGTTAACAGTCAACTAATTGCAATAAATGAAATTTTATTATTGGTTATACGTATAAATAAAGTTTAATTAAAAGCGTGAGTGATTATTTTGTTAATTAATGAGTATTTAATATATTATATTATATATTCTAATTTTATTATTTTGTACATCTTTTCATTTGCAATTCATTATTTATTGTTAATTAATGATTATTTAATAAAGAATATTATATATTCAAATTTATTATTTTGTACATTTTTCAATTGCAATTCATTATTTATTGTTAATTAATGATTATTTAATAAAGAATATTATATATTCAAATTTATTATTTTGTACATTTTCATTTGCAATTCATTATTTATTGTTAATTAATGATTCTTTAATAACGAATATATTTTTGTACATTTTTTCATTTGCAATTCATTATTTATCTGTATGTATATATATTGAATCACATATATAAATATGGAACAAAAATAGAGGTGTGAAAAAGACTATGGAGCTAACGGACAAGCGGCGTTCAGCACCGCCGAATCCCGTCTTTCTCTCTCTACTCTGATTTCTTAATATCCGGCGACAGTTCGAAGCACCGGCATCCGATCTCCGGCAGTGGAAAACAGAGAATAATTTGGTATAACCTCGCTGATCTCTCATATAATGGCGTCTTGATCACGTGTGTTTTCGCTATTTCTTTTTCTATGCTTTTTGTAGTGCTGCCTTTTAATTTGTCGGTCCAAGGAATATAGATTTGAAGCTGTAGTAGATATTGGAGTACATGGATTTTAGCTGAATTTTGGTTAATTAATTTTAGTTGCTGACAAAATTTTGGTTTGTTGGGGGGGGTTCTATGAAGTCTGTATAGATATCATTTGAGTGAAAAAGGTTTATAATTTCTTCTATTCTCTTTTTACTCATTTACTGACTAAATGAATGTATGTTTCCGAATATTCCTGTTATTTAACTATAACTTGTGGTAGTGGGGTGAGAGTGGCCTCCACAGTCGTGTGAATGCCGTTCAGGTATTGCGAAATAGTTTGCAGAGTCTATAGCCTGTATAATATCAAGCTTGAAGTCTAAGTGAGTATAAATTCCCTGTCCATTCTTGACTGTAGCAATCAGACAGTTTTTGTTTATTTTTTTTTTGGGAACAAAAGTGTTTTTTTCGTGCTTAAGTTCACGGGTTACAAGTAGCGATTATACATATTAAGAATAAGCGTTTTGATCTTTCTACTGTAATGGGAAAAAATAATTTGATGTCATATGTGATAGTGGAGCTGATTCAGTGATTTTTTACCCAAACACCTTCTCGGCCTTTGATTTTTACTAGTAAAATGACTCCAGAAACATTGTCATTCAAAAAAAGGGTGTACTAGTACCAAATTGTGTTAAAAGAGCTCGGAATTATATATTCTCCAAAGATCTAATGCCATGAAATTTGTTTGTGTATGTTTTTTCTTTTCCTCAATCCATGTACTCTAAATAATTTTGAATACAGACGAAGTTTACTATGGAGATTTTCTGTGCAGAAATAAATAGTGTGTGATACAGAGGCTTCTTCAAGGTTTTCTGTGATAGGAGAGTCTGTTGGATAGTATAAAATGGTTACTCGGTTTGCTTGTCAGTGATTTAAATGTACTGTTTCATTACATTCTCTTGAAGTTCTTTGCGTATTGGTAAAGGATTGAAAATTTTAATTTACATATTTTGTATGTATAATCATTTGATATCATTACATGTCCAAAATATCTGCCACTTATTTATCATCATTTTATTTGAGAGATGTTGATGGTTACTCAATGAGTCTGAAATTATTATTGGGCAGGTGAATTGCGGTGCATCTAATTCTCTCTCTCTTGGACTTACCAATCGAATATACTAGAGGGATACCATGGCTGAAGCAGATAAGCGGCTTGAACTTAAGTTCAGAATTTTTGACGGGACGGATATTGGTCATGGAACCTACTCACATTCCATTACTGCTGCTACTCTTAAACAGAGACTTCTGTCTCAGTGGCCTCGAGGTTGTCCTTCAGCCTCCATACGCACGCACGCATGCATATACTCTTTAACTTTATAAACAGGATCATTATTAGAATGTGGTAGTGACTAATCATTGCTTACAATCATAAATTGTGTTACTGTTTCTCGATTCCAACAATTTACGTGAGTTGTTGATTACTGTTTTATTCAAGGGCATTATTTGTTTTTATTTATTCTTATAAAGCTAAATGTTTAATTGTTATGGTTTTGCAGCATTAATTATGTTGAATGATCATGATTTAATTCTTCGTTTTGGTATGCATTAAGTAAGATTGTGCCTGAGTTGAGTTTTGGACAAAATGTTTTATCTGCTAGAGATTAAATATTCCTCTGAAAATAGATGGATAGTGAATGGTTAAAAGTAAAACAGTGTCAATATCTCCATTTGTTTATCGATCGAATTTCTAGCTGGCGTATTCTGGTTTTTCTGCTGACTGCACTGTTGAATTTAATATATATTATTCGTTGAATATTTTAAAACTTTCATGATTTTTGATCAATTATTAACCTTCTGCGTTTACAGATAAATCTATCGTACCAAAGTCAGTGAATGACATGAAATTAATACATGCTGGAAAATTTTTGGAGAATGGAAAGACACTGGCTGAGTCTAGAGTAGCACAAGTTGGTGAGCTTTCTGGAGGAGTTATTACTATGCATGTGGTTGTACAGCTTCCTGTTGCTAAGCGAAAAATAGGTTTGTCAGGCCATTCTTGCAACACTAAATACATTTTAATGATTTGTCATGCAGTACGAATTTCGTTTCAGATTGTTGATTCTGCTCCTTCTGAATTATCTGATATCCAATGTTGCAGGATGCTGATCATGCGAAGGCTAGATTTGTGTTTTGAATTTTCTCAAATTTAAGCTATATGATTACAACCATAGGTAGTATATTAAAGTTACTGCCTTTTAAGTTACCCATGTAATATATTATCAAAGACAAATTAAGAAGCAAATCTACCTTTTCGTATGATTCATGATAGTTTGCTCTTCAATCTATCTTTAGTCTCACTTAAAACTTGAAGTGACGAATCATGTCATATTTTTTCAGCCATAAACGGCATCTCCATGTCCTATTCAACCTCCAAAACTCATCAATCCAGTCACTAACGAGAGGCATTATGTATAACAACGTGATAATTAAATATTCAGTTGCAATCTTAATTTCAGCACTGTGAACTTCGCTGTTTACTTCCATTTGTTTGATATATGATGTTTTGGCCTGGTTCTTGTCTTTAAATCTTGTGTCATTACTGTAGATAAAGGTCTGAACATTTAGTTATAACATCGTTTTGTGTGAGGTTTTTTGTTCTTTGGATGACAAAGAAATGTGCAGACATGGGTCGTGTTCGAGCCACTCTCTTCTAAATTTCCTTGTTACGGGTGTGATGCAGATAAAAAGCAGGCGAAGAAACAGAAACAAGGCTCGTGTTCTTGCACGATTCTCTGAGCCAATGAGGGTTGATACTTCTTATGCTGCTGAGACCAACTTCTCACACTTTTTACTTCATTGATACTCGTCTCGTCCACTGTATCATATGAGTGAATTAGTCTCTAGATCATGTACAGTTGTCTTCTTACTTTTAATGGTTTTGGTTGATCGACGCTGTATGGGTTTCTTCTTCAGGTCTTCTTTGAACCTTGTCACCCTTGTAATACGCTGTATCATAAATATTAATATTTAAATATATAAAGCCTGTATATTTGGTACTTGTAATGGATGACTAAATTTAATTTTTTCATTTTTCTAAGATATTTAATAAGTAAAATGAAAAAGTAAATTGTTAAGTACTAGAAATTTCCAACGTTCTCCTTTCCATTATCCTAACAACTCTCTCATTATTATTATTTTTACTATCTCATTATCTTAAAAAGCAAAATTTAGAATTAACTTCAATTTTACTATAATAACTTTTAATTATAAATAATATTTATATTTTATACGTATGTAACATATGTCCTCCGTATACTAATTATCAGAAGATATTTGGTAAAATTTATATTTTCTCAAACAACTTATAAGCTCTCATAATTTGTTTAGTAAAAAAATTACAAGAAACTTATAATTAGTCAAAATTAGATGTTTGACAGCTTAAAAATTATTTTAGAAAAAGTTGAGATACAATACATTTTTCCAAAAAATCTTATTTTAATATTTCACTTCTCTAAGACATCATTTTATATATTTTCTAATCTACATTTATTATATATCCACTTTATCACTTTGCTTTTTATCGAATTTTAAATAAAGTTTTGTTCTATCTTTTTATTACGATATAAAATACAAAATTGTGAAAGTCTTATTAAGTAAATTAGTAACTACAATTTTTTAAGCAATATTTTACTTGCACACATTAAAAATAATATTAAATATTTTTCTCAAATAACATAAATTTTCTAAATATAAATATAAAATAGATTTATTTTAATACTAAAATTATAAAACTATTTTCATATATATATATATATATATATATATAATTACTTACATTAATTCATAGTGTATATCTTTTTTGGTAATTTTGACAATAGAAATATCTTATTATACCAAACACGTTGACATTTTAAAGTTTTTTTTTAAACAAATAAATAGATCCAAACACTTTAAAATTTTATTTTTAAGATAGATCTCAACTTATAACCTACTAAACAATTTATAATATTTAAAAGGTTATAAATAGTTTTTATACATGTAAGTTGTCCAAGCACACACGAAGATTTAACTAATTTAATAGTGAAAGTTAAACATAGTGATATAATATCATCAATAATTTTTATTATCCAATATTAGTTTGAAGTCCAGCTGAGTTATGTTTACTATATAAATGATTTGTTACACTTTTTTATGATATGATCTCTTCAAAGACTACTGTTTGTCAAGAAAATTGCGGGTCGTGCCAGACACGTGTTCGTGTCAAATGTTAAATGATCCGACTTCGTTTATCAAACGTTGTGAGTCTCGATTCGACTGTTAGTTATAGTTCCCTCCATATGGCTTCAAATCTAAACGTATAAACTGAGAAAAATAAAAAAATTATAGAGAAAATCTGTAACGTACCGTACTTTTTACTACTTAAAATTTGCGGAAAATTTAAAAATTTTCTTAAATGTAAACATCCATACGGTCGTCAACTCATTGTTCATAAAAAAAAATATCGTTGAAATCATCCATCCCCAATAAAACCTGGCTAAAAGAAAAGCTTGCTCAAAACATCTCGCATCAAAACATAAAATCAGAGTATCAATATTTTCATGCTTAAAATCTTAAAATAACGTGGGCGGTCCTCGGGTCTAGCCTTCTGCTTAGTCCAAGCCTGCTCCTTGGTCCCCACCCCTCGTCTCATCATGATCACCCTCACTAGCATCGATCAAGTCTAGTGAGTCTAAAGACTCAACACGTATAAACTGGAATAGCAAGTAATACATAATAAAATCGCATGCAACTTTAAAATACAACATACATACTTGAAATTTGAGCTTGCATACATACATAGACGTGCCATAACGTGAAAGCTTTCATAAACATGCTAGCATACTTGATCATACTTAAACATACACGACTTCATTTTGCGTAGAGGCATGTTTCAAAGCAAGTGACCCATACATAATAAACGCCTGATCAGACAAACCACAGTACTGGGCTGACAGGGACATATCACTGCCACATACATGAGATCCCCGTTCATGATTTAACGGGCTGGTTGGTCCCCATTCATAATTTAACGCTTTCCAACCACGATCTAACCCGTTCATAATTTAACGGGGTGGAGAGGTCCTCGGCCACGTTCACCGACTTCCAAACCCATTCATAATTTGGTCACAAGACATTTAGCATACCTCAAAAACTTAAAATATTTTCTTTTTGCACGTCAACATACTTACTTGGTGTTGAGGGATCCGTTGGACTTCGATCGGGGTTGTTGCTGCAACATACTAACGTGACTTCATAAACTCAACGGGTGTAACTTAGACGTAACAATCAAGCTTACTCAGGAGTTCATACATTTCCTTAGGGCGTTCTGAAATTCCCGTGACTCGACATTGTTAAACATTGCACTAAACCAAGACGTCAACCTCAAAGCATACCATAATATTTCCCAAAAACTCAAGTACACGGACCCCGTGCCCAGGTACGGCTCCGGGTCCGTGTAGGTGCGGTGGAATGACTCGTGAAGAAAAGGGGAGGCACGGACCCCGTACTGAGGTCCGGGTGGAGTTCCGTGTAGTTGCGCAAAAGTGAAGTTCGGGAAGAAGTGAGGACACGGACCCTAGCACGGGGTCCGTGTAGAGGTCCGGGTGGCTTCGCAAAAATGGTTACTCAAAGGGAACAAAGGCACGGATCCCGTGTCAGGGTCTGTGTATGGATCCGTGTGGTCTCGATTTTTCTGAACCTGCGAGGAAACTTACACAATATCTATTCTCCCAATCGAACAACTAATAGAACGAAATTAAACACCTTGAGACCATCCTAAGACACCATAGCACTGAACTAAACTCGTACGACACCCACAGCAACGACGTTCCCCCTACGATACATACAATCCGAAAACATGAAAGATTGACACCCCATTGCTTCCTACGACTTCTAATGAATTAAAGAGCCTAAAGACATGAAACGAAACCTCAAAAATACTCCAAACATCATTACCAATGCACCTATACGAAGCAACGATCATCTTTCGATCTCCAACGTATCCTGCAACAAATAACTTCAAGAACACAATTTACGTAAAAGTCGCAATTTGAGCAGTCCCACAAAAACGCCATAACTCCCTCAATTTTTGACCAAAAATTTCGAATTTTATATCAAATATCAAAAAGTTCTACGTTTTTCTTGTTGAAAGTTTTCTCAAAATCTCGACCAAAAATTCACAGTTTTAATAAGAACAGTAAAAATGTGGTTTAGATCTAAAAATTTTCCTTCAAAATCGATCCAAACAATTAACCGCTCAAACTATGAACATCATACATGAATTTTACGCATAAAACAACGCAAAACATAATATGACATGATCGACGCAGCAAAAGAGAGATTATACATGCCTTATGATGTTAAAATTTACCGAACCGGCGATACCGAAGCGGAGATGGCGCGGAAATTGATCCGGAACGATTGTGGCTCGATTTCCTTTGAAGAAATTCACGAAAATATGCTGGAATAATTCAGAGGAGGGGGCGGCTGCTTCTTTTACTAAGAACCCTAAGTTTTCTCTTCAAAAAAAGTGAAATGAAAGTGGGAGGAAATATGTGTGTGTGTGAATCGTATATGTGGTGTGTGAAAATGTGTGAGCGTGTGTGTTTGAGTGGTAACGTGTGTGTGAGTTAATTAGGAGTGTTTAAATTGCTTAAATGATAATTAGTCACTACTTAAAATACTAACCTACATTTAAATTTAACAAAATCCTTAATTAAAGTAAATACACACTAATTTTATAAAATTCTCTAATTAGCAAAATAAAAATCGGTCGCTCCTCATATGACAGGTCTGGAGCAAGCTGCAATGGCTCATAGCTCAGAATATGCGAAGGATTCGCAAGGTACTTCCTCAGCATAGAAACGTGGAACACAATGTGTACCCCGGCCAGATTCGGCGGAAGGGCTACACGGTAAGCTACTGTCCCAACTCTGTCCAGAATCTCGAACTGTCCAATAAATCTCGGACTCAGCTTGCCTCTCTTCTCAAATCTCATTACACCCTTCATAGGTGCTATCTTGACGAATACGTGATCACCAACGGCAAACTCGAGATCTCTCCTCCTCTTATCAGCACAGCTCTTCTGACGGCTTTGGGAAGTCTTCATTCTGTCACGAATCTTGACCACCACATCTGCAGTTTGCTGAACTATCTCCGGACCAAGATCTGCTCTCTCCCCAACTTCATCCCAATGGATTGGTGATCTGCACTTCCGTCCATACAGCGCCTCATAGGGAGCCATACCAATAGATGATTGGAAACTGTTGTTGTAGGTAAACTCCACTAGAGGTATCTTAGACTCCCAAGCCCCTGAAAATCAATCATACAGGCTCTCAGCAAATCCTCTAAAATCTGAATCACTCGCTCAGACTGGCCATCTGTCTGCGGGTTGAAAGCTTTACTGAACAGCAACTTTGTCCCCATGGCTGCATGTAAGCTCTTCCAGAAGGACGACGTAAACCTCGGGTCCCTGTCGGACACAATCGAAACTGGGAACCCATGTAAACGTACTATCTCCCTGATATAAAGCTCCGCGTACTGCGTCATGGAGAAAGTCGTCTTCACTGGCAAAAAGTGCGCTGACTTCGTGAGTCGATCCACAATAACCCAAATGGCATTAAAGCCTCTGACTGATCTAGCCAATCCAACGACAAGGTCCATCATGATGTTCTCCCATTTCCACTCTGGGATTGGGAGTGGCTTAAGCATCCCTGCTGGCCTCTGATGTTCAGCTTTCACTTGCTGACAAGTAAGACATTCTGATACGAATCTGCGGATGTCTCTCTTCATCCCTGGCCACCAATACAGAATCTGCTAGTCTTTGTACATTTTGGTACCTCCTAGGGTGAATAGAATATGGAGATGCATGTGCCTCCGTCAGAATATCCTGTCTGATCGAATCAACATTAGGCACCCACATTCTACCTCTGTATCTCACAATACCATCTGACACTGTGTACAGTAGACTGCCCTTGGCTTCATCCTTCAGTCTCCATTTCTGCAACTGCTCATCTGAAGACTGGCCTGTCCGGATACGGTCTAGCAGAGAAGACGGGACTGTCAGATTAGACAGCCTTGATGCTCTGCCCCTATGGTGAACTTCCAAACCAAACATCTGAATCTCAGACTGAAGAGGTCTCTGCACTGATAACTGAGCTATGACTGCAACCTTTCTGCTCAAGGAATCTGCCACAACATTAGCTTTTCCCGGATGGTAGCTAATCTCGCAATCATAGTCTTTCACCAGTTCCAACCACCTTCTTTGCCTCATGTTCAGCTTCTTCTGCGTGAAGAAATTTTTTAGACTTTTGTGATCAGTGAAAATCTGACACTTCTCGCCATACAAGTAGTGTCTCCAAATCTTCAACGCAAAGATGACTGCGGCTAATTCAAGATCATGCTTCGGATAGTTCTTCTCATGCACTTTCAACTACCTGGAAGCATAAGCTATAACCCGACCCTGCTGCATCAACACTGCGCCTAACCCGAGCTTAGATGTATCGGTATACAACACAAAATCTCCTTCCCCAGATGGCATGGCTAGCACTGGCGCTGAAATAAGAGCTTGCTTCAAAGTGTCGAAGCTCTTCTGGCATTCTTCACTCCACACAAACTTAGCATTTTTCTTGGTTAGTGAAGTGAGTGGCACTACTATTGAAACGTCTGCCCTTTTTATTGCTTTAAAGTACTAGAAATTTTTTTTTTTAAACCTCACAGAGCATTCGGCCGAACCATAAAATCTCATAAAATATTTTTGACATTATTTTAAAATAAACAACCAACTAACATTTTTTCTAAATCTAAAATAACATTTGAAAAGTATAGCCCATACTATAACCTCTGAAAAACCACTCATAATCATGATAAAAGTCATAAAATCTTTTAACATAAATCATAACATATATGCGGAAACTAGCGTCGGTCCTCGGGTCATGTGCACCTTCAGTCCAGTCGGATCAACCATCAAGACCTCCTTTAGCATTATCATGATAACTTGCATCCATCACACCTAGTGAGTCTAAAGACTCAACACACCATAATCTTTATAACAAGTACTACGTAATACAGCTAACATATAACAGTGAAAAATACTTATACTTAAAATATCGTTTTCATGAAGATGCATAAATATAAACATTTTCGTAAACATTTTCATGATGCATAAAACTTTAAACATAAACATTTTCATGACATGCAAACATGAATTTCCTTTCCCTCAACATGACATGACATAAAACCTTAAACATAATCATGAACATTTCCTTTTTTTTTTCCTTTGTTGAATTCAGATCGTTAATTGTGACTTTCCTGATCATGCTCATGAGGGTCGATGGATCCATCTACATAAAACCACAGTACTGGGCGGCGGGGGACACCAGCAACACTCTCACCGGTCAACTGGGCCCTGGCCTATCATGATTCGAATAGAAATACGATCGTCGGGGGTCCCTCTGGGGCCTTTTCCCATAAATGGGCTCCCTCTGGGGCCTTTTCCCCTCACGATATTTCCATTCTTCCGTTACCACAAAACCGTTACCACATATCCGTTACCACATATTCGCAATGATGGAAACACGATCGTCGGGCTCCCACTGGGACCATCACCCTCACGACATCGCCATCATTAACGAATTAGTCACAATCACTTCACTTCCTTCAACATTTATATTCTCACCACTTTATAAAAATCATGCATAACATAACATTTTGTTTTTGAAACCAAGCATGCAACATGTCTTTTAAATGTCTTCCTTAAATCATAAAAATCCCTTAGACATTTAAAAATCATAATTTAATCATGAACTTTTCATAAACATTTAAAATGACATTTTAACCTCAAAACATTTACAATAACATTTTGACATATTAAATCATAAACATTTAAAATAAACGTTTTGACATAAAAATCCATAAACATATAAAATTCCATAAACGTATAAAATAATCATTTTAACATGTAAACATTCATAAACATAAAAAAAATAATCATATTAGCATATAAAACAGCAAATAGGGAAATGCCATGACGTTTATTAATTTTTAGGTGTAAAAAGATCGTTTTACCCCTTGACGTAAAATTTCCCGTTTTTGACATTTTCTTAATTTTATTAACTCTAACATGTCCCAAATACTTATTTAAGCCTACATAAATTTTCTCATATTTTTATTTAGCCTAAAACGAGGACTTTTAAATAAATCTTTAAATGTGACGTATTAATGCATTTTAATCTCGAATTAAACCAACCCTTAATATAAAATTCCCAAATTAAAAACTTAGGCTTCTAATAATTATTTAAGCTTAACCCTAATTTTTTATAATTTTATAAAGCTTAAAACTAGGCTTTTCAATTAACTCGTTAATTGACGTTTCGTGCGGCAATTAAATTCCGAATAAATCCAAAACTCGTTATTTTGATCCCAAATTTTAAACATAGCATTTTTAAGATTTATTCTACCCTTCTAAGTCATGAGACACACCCGTGGACCCATGGATTTAATTTTTAGTTCTTAAATTTCGTTTTTGACCCTTAACCGAACACACCGAGCCATCTCCTAATTTACTCGAGCCGCGCCCGAGCCGCCTTGAACCAAAACCTAGCCAACCCATCTAGGGACTCTACTGTCCAAGCCCAGCCCGAAAAAAATCTCTGGCCCGACCAAAAGCTTGCTGGAAACTCACCCAATTTACATGCATGTGTACGTGTGTAGTGTTTTGGCACAATAGGACTCCTCCTCCTTCTAGGACACTACCAGCTGTTAAACACTTGACCCAACCCGACCCTAACCTTCCCTAGACCCCGACTAGACCTCGCCCAGACCGACCCAAACCCCTGGACGCGAGCAGCCACCTACTGAACACAATAGCAGCCTCGCTGGGTAGGAGCTCTCTTCCCTCACGTTTCTTGTTCCTGCTCGTGCCCTGCCTGAACCCAACCATACCAGCCCCTGTCCCAACCCTGGACCACCTTCTCCAGACCCTAAAGGACCTAGCTTAACCCAGCCCAAGCCCTCTGGCCGAGCTCCTTCACCATGCACAAGTTGCTGTAACTGCACATCTCTCCCATGCTTCTCGGGTGGAGTCCTAGCTTGCTAGGACTCTTCCCAGCCCTCTTAACCCGGGTCCTAGCATGGCTAGGACCCTGCCCCCGACCCTTCAAGGACCCTAGCCAAGTCCTGGTCCCCACCAAAGCCAAGCCAAGCATCCAAGTTCATAACCCGTGCCCCTCAAACCCCATGCTACCCGATGGCATCCAGCTTGTTCTTATTCACGTTTGCAGCATATTGGGGTAAATTGGGACTCTCTAAAACATGTAAATTCAACCCTCAACCCTATCCTAATCATGGCAGCCCCTTTATATCATATTAAACATGATTTTGGATGAAAATACAAGCTTTAAAATTGACATATGCCACAAAAACGAAAATTGTTTCATGATGCATTTGTTTTTCATGCAAATTCAATTAAATAAAATACTATGGTGTGATAGATGTTTGAAAGTAAGAATATGGCGTGCCTTTGCGTATTTAACGCACGATTATTCGTTGACGATTGAAGAACGATGACCCGAAGATCGTTGGCTTGAATTTTTCTTTGCAACCTTCGAAAATTCCTTTTCAAAATTGTGTGTGTGCCGTGAAGAATTTTGTAAGGGAGAGTTTGATTTGTTGGGGGAAGTGGGACGTGTGCTTTAGGGATTAAGGGGTGGGTTATGGGGTTTAATTGTATAATATATAGTTTAATTAAACACTAATCAAGCCTTGGCCCACTAAGAGGTTAATTAGGCCCATTAGTACTTAATTAAAATATTAAAAATAATTTAATTTAACTAAGTTTGTGAATTTATTAGTCGGGTTGCCAAAACGCTCGCATTTTTGTTAAAAATCCAACACCAATAAAAATTACGTCCCGGCGTATAAAATCACCTAAACACCCCATATTTTCAAAATTAATAAAAAAGCATCACCCATATTTTAAATAATTAAAAACATTTATTTAATAAAATCATTTTCCATTTTTTTAGCCATCGGTCTTCGTTCCTCGATCGCAACTCGAATAACCTTTTAAAAATGTATTTTAACGCAACAATGTAGAAAAATATATTTTAAACATTTAATTAAAAATACAGGAGAATTTAATAATTTATATGCATGTGATTCGCGTGGACCTTTAAATTTTCGGGGCGTTACAGCTATGGATGAAAATCCCTGAATGAACTTATGGTAGTAACCGGCTAGACCCAGAAAACTGCGGATCTCCGATGCATTCTTTGGCTCAACCCATTCCTTAACGGCTGCTACCTTTGCTGGATCCACTTCAATACCACTGCTAGACACTATATGAACCAAAAACCCTACTTTCTGCAACCAAAACTCGCACTTACTGAACTTCGCAAATAACTTGCGACTCTGCAAAACCTGCAACACTGTCCTCAAATGCTGGCTATGCTCCTCATGGCTCTTCGAGTATATGAGAATATCGTCAATAAACACTATGACAAACTTGTCATGGAAAGGCTGAAATACTCGGTTCATGAGATCCATGAAAATTGCTGGAGCATTCGTCAATCCAAATGGCATTACTAAGAACTCGTAATGCCCATATCTGGTCCTGAAGGCCGTCTTGTGAACATCTGCATCCTTAACCTTCAGCTGGTGATACCCTGATCGAAGATCTATCTTAGAGAACACTGTAGCTCCCTGCAACTGATCAAACAAGTCCTCGATTCTAGGAAGTGGGTACTTCTTGATCGTTACCTTGTTCAACTCACGGTAATCGATACAGAGTCTCATGCTTCCATCCTTCTTTTTCACAAAGAATACTGGCGGGCCCTACGGTGAGAAACTAGGGCGAATGAATTCCTTGTCGAGAAGCTCCTGAATCTGATGCTTGAGCTCTAACATCTCAGCTGGAGCTAATCGGTACGGCGCCTTAGAGATTGGCACTGTGCCTGGCATGAGATCAATAGCAAACTCCACCTCTCTCTCTGGTGGAAGACCTAAAACAATGTTTGGGAAGACGTCTGGGAATTCACTAACTACTGGCACGTCGGATAAAGATGGAGTGGGCACATCAGGCGCTGAAATAATACTGGCCAAGAAGGCCTAACACCCCTTGGAAATCAGCCTCCTCGCCTGCATGCACGGAATCATGCGAGGGAAGCTTCTCCATCTGTCTGGCTCAAATAGAAACTGTTCCATGCCCAACGGCCTAACCAATATTGATCTTTTCTGGAAGTCAATCAGAACCCTGTTCTTTGTCAGCCAGTCCATTCCCAAAATAATGTCGAACTCTGGCATCGGCAGTAGAATCAAATCTGCATATACTACATGGCCCTGTAATTCCAGATCGATATCTCTGATCACGCTAGTTGCTAACAGCTATTCCCCGGATGGGACTGTCACTGAAAAATTTATGTCTAGGCCAATGAACTTGATGTCCAGATGATTAGCAAAAGTCTCCGAGATAAAGGAATGAGTTGCTCCTGAATCTATCAGTGCCGTCGTGGTTAATTTCTTTATGAAAATTTTCCCTGAGATGCGTTAGCACAACAAACTAACTTATATCCCAAAAATTCTACCATAAACCTCATGCAGCAAAAGACACCCACAATTCCAACTAAAACACTAGTATTCCCAATTAAAATTAAACATGCAAGGCAAAGAAATCAATACTGTACTGAATTAAATAAATTACCAGTCAAAAGGGTAGTTTCTGGATTCGCCTCTTGGGCATGCATGGCAAATACTCTCCCTTGGGTTGGCTGCTTCCAGTGTGGGCACTCTTTCAACATGTGGTCCGTAGCTCCACATTTAAAACATTTCCCAGATCCCCATAAGCACTGACCGGGATGCTGGCGATTGTATTTCTGACACACTGGAAAATTACCGGGCCTCTGAAGCGCCCCCTGCTGCTGGATAGGACCCTTGCCTTTCGGCTGTCCCTGATAGGGTTTCTTTCCCGATTGCCCCTGGTAAGGTTTCTTGAACTGAGGCCTCTGATGCTGTTGCTGCTGCGGTGGAGCCTGATAGGGCCTCTTACCCTGCCTGTCTGCCTCAATGTCCCGCTGGTCTTGTTCTGCCGCCAAAGCCCTAGATACGGCGACTGCATAAGAAGTGGGGCCAACTACCCTCACATCACGGCGCAAGATTGGCCGCAATCCATCCATGAAATGTCTCAGCTTTGCCTGGGCATCATTCGCAATGAGGGACACGAAGTAACACCCCCTCTCAAACCTCCTAACAAACTCTGCAACACTGCTGTCTCCTTGTCGCAGCATCATAATTCCCTAGTCAGTCTGGATCGTACTTCCTCAGTGAAGTACTTGGCGAAGAACACTTCCTTGAATCTAGTCCAAGACAAAGTCTGCAAGTTCACTGCCACTGATGCGCTCTCCCACCATAATCTAGCGTCCCCAGTCAACAAGAAGGTGGCACATCTAACCCTGTCTGCATCAGTCAGTTCCATAAAGTCGAATATTACCTCAATGGATTTGATCCATCCTTCAGCTATCATCGGGTCAGTGGTACCCGAGAACTCCTTTGGACTCATCCTCCTAAACCTCTCATACACTGCTTTCGGTTGGGGCCTCGCCCCTACACCCGCTGCTGTAGCCTGGTTCCCCGCAAATTGCGCGAAGAACTGCGTCATACCTGCAAGCATCTGTGCCTGCATGTCTGGAGGTGGGGGTGGAGGTTGAGGAGCGTCTCTCCTATCCTCTCGAGCTTTTCTATCCTCGTCCCTTGCTTCATGGTCAACCACACGTCTAGGAGGCATACTGTTCCAATAATTTACCCAACACGTAAACCCAATATGCATGAACATGATATAAATGACATAAGATGCACGTACTACAACTTGAAAATATGCACAGGCTGAAATCAGAACTTAATGCATACTACATAACATAAATTTGAAACTTTAAAACTTACAGACTTGAGGTGTGACTTCGTGAGCTTTTTGCGACTGGCAGTAGGCATAACCCTTTACAAAAACACCGCTCTGATACCAACTGTAACGTACCGTACTTTTTACTACTTAAAATTTGCGGAAAAATAAAAAATTTTCTTAAATGTAAACATCCATACGGTCGTCAACTCATTGTTCATAAAAAAAATATCTTTGAAATCATCCATCCCCAATAAAACTTGGCTAAAAGAAAAGCTTGCTCAAAACATCTCGAATCAAAACATAAAATCAGAGTATCAATATTTTCATGCTTAAAATCTTAAAATAACGTGGGCGGTCCTCGGGTCTAGCCTTCTGCTTAGTCCAGGCCTGCTCCTTGGTCCCCACCCCTCGACTCATCATGATCACCCTCACCTGCATCGATCAAGTCTAGTGAGTCTAAAGACTCAACACGTATAAACTGGAATAGCAAGTAATACATAATAAAATCGCATGCAACTTTAAAATAGAACATACATACTTGAAATTTGAGCTTGCATACATACATAGACGTGCCATAACGTGAAAGCTTTCATAAACATGCTAGCATACTTGATCATACTTAAACATACACGACTTCATTTTGCGTAGAGGCATGTTTCAAAGCAAGTGACCCATACATAATAAACGTCTGATCAGACAAACCACAGTAATGGGCTGACAGGGACGTATCCACTGCCACATACATGAGATCCCCGTTCATGATTTAACGGGCTGGTTGGTCCCCATTCATAATTTAACGCTTTCCAACCACGATCTAACCCGTTCATAATTTAACGGGGTGGAGAGGTCCTCGGCCATGTTCACCGACTTCCAAACCCATTCATAATTTAGTCAAGACATTTAGCATACCTCAAAAACTTAAAATATTTTCATTTTGCACGTCAACATACTTACTTGGCGTTGAGGGATCCGTTGGACTTCGATCGGGGTTGTTGCTGCAACATACTAACGTGACTTCATAAACTCAACGGGTGTAACTTAGACGTAACAATCAAGCTTACTCAGGAGTTCATACATTTCCTTAGGGCGTCCTAAAATTCCCGTGACTCGACATTGTTAAACATTGCACTAAACCAAGACATCAACCTCAAAGCATACCATAATATTTCCCAAAAACTCAAGTACACGGACCCCGTGCCCAAATCCGGCTCCGGGTCCGTATAGGTGAGGTGGAATGACTCGTGAAGAAAAGGGGAGGCACGGACCCCGTACTGAGGTCCGGGTGGAGTTCCGTGTAGTTGCGCAAAAGTGAAGTTCGGGAAGAAGTGAGGACACGGACCCCGTGCTAGGGTCCGTGTAGATGTAATGCCCGAGATTTTATTTATCGTAATCTGAGATTAATCTGAAATGATTATTGATTAATTAAGGTAAATATAGACGGAACGGATTAGACCGAGAAAGACGAGAAAAGACACGGAATATGTGCGAGGACAGAACACCTCGCGCACATGCGCGACACGGAGCCGCGCATATGCGCGTGGGTGGCAGAAGACCTCGCGCATATGCGCGAGAAGTGGTCGCGCATATGCGCGAGCTGTGCACAAGGTGAATTCGAGTCCAGAGTGTTGGGCGCATATGCGCGGCGTAGAGACGCGCATATGCGCGAGTGGTAGAATGCGGAGACAGTAGGTCTCGCTCATATGCGCGCCAATGGGGCGCGCATATGCGCGAGCTGCCGAGAACCATGCGCTGAGACCCGAAGGCCTCGCGCATATGCACGGACGGTGGTCGCGCATATGCGCGAGACATGTTTCCTCAAGAAGTGAGCCACGTTTTGTTAAGCATGAATGAGGTGTATATATATTACTTTCCCTTCATTCAGAACCCAGTAAGAAGGAAACGAAAGCTCTAAGGGATTGCAAGTGTTCTTCGAAGAATAGAAGTTGATTTGTGGAAAATCCAACCGTCTGAGTTACAATCCGACTTCAGTACCGTGTTTCTATCAACGACAGCTATAACAGAACGTAAGTTTTGTTACTTTTTGATATGATTTGAAATTATGATACTACAAGAATCAGATTGTATTCATATATGTTGTTATTGCGATATCAGACATTGGATAATTGAAACCGAATCGAAGACTAGATACCGTATGAAATTGTTATGAATTTCAGAGGTGATTTGATTGTGATTAGATCGATTTGATATCAGAATGGTGTTGTTATCAATTATGAGTTGTTGGAATTGATATATGATTTATACTGTATCGCTGGGTATATTGATATTATTCAGATTGGATCAGAAGAGTTGTTTATTCGTATATACTGATATTGTATTGCTGGTATTGCGAGCTTGTACAGATTTGAGATTATGATCTAGTATTGTTGAGATTACGATTCGTATTTGATATCGATTATGAATTGTGATATTATATCTGTGATGTTGAGATTGACGGGGATATCGAGACTGTATTGTTATGCCGTCGAAACATCAGTAGATCGATATTGATCAGATTTTGTATTGATTGAGATTGTATCGTACTATGTTGACATTGATCAGTTTATGTCTGGATTTGAGTATTGATCAGAACAGGTCTTAAATTGAGTTGTACATTGATATTGTGCATATTTGATATTGTCATTGCCAGATTGGGTATGGACCGATTGGAATGCGAGACTTCGTCTTCGTCAGATCGAGAAGACAAAGGTATAAATCAATGTGAATCGGGAGATCGACTTAAGTCAGATTGGACTTGAGTTTCCCTAAATCACACACTTGTATGTTATTGCTTTTCATACATTTGTATTATTTGAATGAATATGCTTGATTAATGATTTATAGAAAAGCATGGTATAGCAGATAGCTATTGAGTGAGAGTCACTGACAGAAGGGCCAGATTAGGACAGAGTTGTTAATGGACCATTGCACATTGTCAGAGTTGGCAGACCCGCCTAGTCTTTGGCAGAACCGCCATGGCAGAACCGCCGAGTCACTGGACTTTTGGATATATATTGATAGACTGAGGAGAAGACCGACTCCTTTTGCAGATCTTCAATATAGACAGCCAAAGTCTGGGACTAAGAACGTAAAACCATCTAGCTGGGGTATAGTAAATGGGAGAACATTGCGTTTTATTTAGATTGGGATCCCTAGATTAGAAATGAGTTGAGTCTGAGTCTGAGAGTCACAGAGTGTGATTCCTTATTTGATATTGAATTATGTTCCAGAGTGCGGTACATATTTAAAGTATAATTGATAGTTAATATCGATCCATGTTTCTGATTTAGATACATGTTATGTATATCTGATTCAAGCTTTTATATTGTTTATATGATTGCATGTATACTTGATTTATACTGGGAATGTAACTCTCACCGGAGTTATCCGGCTGTTGTCTTGTTTGTATGTGTGCATAACAACAGGTGGGACATGATCAGAGTCAAGAAGAGAACGAGGCAGGACTAGTTAGCGTGGAGGTCCGGGCTCAGAATTAAATTAGGTTTCAGCACTGATATGTAGTTGAACCTAGTTGAATTATCGTAGACAATACAAGATTTGTATGTTTATGCTTAATATGTAATTCAGATTGATTTACATTACGTTTCCGCATTGTATTTTAAAAAAAAAATTTAGACCCTGTGTATTATAATCGATTGAATAATTCCTAAGAATAATTAAAATTGGAATTAGCGTCCGGGTCCCCACAACAGGTGGTATCAGAGCATTAGGTCCTAGAACAGTAGGTTTCTTAGACTGAGATAGAGGAGAATGAGCGGGGTAGATTGAATTTTCTTTCCTTGCTTGTGATTGCTAGCATGTGTTACTGCTTTATATAATACATGTTTACTTGACTATTTGATTTGATTGTAACGTGTATTATTAAGAATGAATCAGAACTGATTCTTGATCAGCAGTAAGATGATCAGAGGAGGACTGAAACAGGTTTGTTGTATTTGGTTACTAATGCTTTTGGTAATCAGATATACCTCCTCGAAGAATTTCAGAAAGAGGTAGTACTGCGGTGGATCAGATAAATGAGTTGGAAATTCTGATGGAAATACAGTTGAAACAGTTTCAGTCATTTCAACCGCCGATTCTGAAGGGTACTGAGACGTCCGATGATTGTGAGAATTGGTTAGATGATATAGAGATACTGTTTGATTCACTTGATTACCCAGATGAACGGAGAGTTAAACTGGTGCCCAACCAGTTACGGGACATCGCAAGGAGCTGGTGGCTGGTAACCAAAGAAGTATTAGAACAACGTGGTACGGTGATCACGTGGAAGATGTTCAGAGTTGAATTTTATCAAAGATTTTTCCCAGGATCGTACCGAGAGGACAAAAGAGCAGAGTTTGAGAATTTGAAACAGGGCCAACTGAATATTGAAGAATATGTTGCTAAATTCTCTACCTTACTGCGTTTTGTTCCTCACGTAGCTGGGAATGATGAAGCTGTAGCGGATCAATTCATCAACGGATTGAATCCTGAGATATTTGCTTTGGTGAAGATAGAGCGACCCCATCAGTTTGTTGATGCTTTGAATAAAGCAAAGAGAGCCGAGGCAAGTTTGATTCGACAACGAGGAAGGTTCGATGTAATTCGATCCCAGATACAGCAATCCCCTCTCAGATTTGATAGTGGCAGTACGAGTGGGAAGCAAGATTTGCTGAAAGCTCGAAAGAAACAGTTTAAGAAATTGAAGAGTGGACCGAGCAGTTCATCTAGCTCCAGTGGTTCTAGCCCGAGTTATACTGGAGTTTATTGCAGAACCTGTGGAGGGAGACATCCCACAGAGCAATGCCAAGGAGTATTTGGTAGTTGCCGTATCTGCAGACAGCAGGGACACTTTGCTAGAGTTTGTCCACAGAGAGGTTCCCGAAGATTTCAGAGAGCAGAATCATCTGGTGGGAGTGACCGAGGAACAGACCCAGGAGGCACTTGATGATATAGTGACATGTAACTGTTCTTTTATGATTATTTTACGTACGTATTAAGAGATATTAATACATCTCATACATGATTTTTTATGAATTGCATTGAGATATGCTTTAGCTGTTGGGTCTGTATTTACTGTAGTATTTATCTTTTTACCTTTTGGGGGAAAATGTTGATATCAGTGAATTCTGTGAAATATCATATACTGCAGTAAGATGAGAATGAAATCGAGATAGAATGTGTTGTACTTGTGTTGTCTGATTTTGACCTCATTATTGATATTAATATGCGGACCAAGTACAGAACTATTGTAGACTCCTTTCAGGAGATGGTAAGATTCAGACCAGATATGGCTGATGAGTAGAAATTCTATGGTGAAGGTTCTAGATCCAGAATTCCTTTGATATCCGTATCGTGTGTGACTCGATGGTTACATAAAGGAGCAGACGGAATCCTTATGTATCCAGTAGATGTACTGAAATCGAGCCTAGCATTGGCAGATTTGCCAATGATAAATGAGATGCTGAAGTCTTTTCAGATCTGAAAACTGAAATTGTTGTATACAGAAATTTTTCAGATATGAATCTTGATTGAAATAGATTGTATTTGTGATATGTGATATCCGAAGACAGTATATCGATTGATCTTAACACAGTTGAGGCCGTGATTATTAACTGAGAACGATATCGGTGTCAGAAATGTCAGAAATCCATATTTGCACGAGTTTAGCAAGCTAATATATATGATTGTTATATTGAAGCTATTTGAGCCTCAGACATTATATCTGAAGATGATATAGCAGTTGATCTGGGCAACGTGAAAATGTGATCGGTTAATCCGAATCGACAGTATTGTCAGACATTGCGTTTTATGAGTTTAATAGAGCAGTGATTGAAGTTTCGAATCTAATCCGATATTACTGTTGTTCTGAATCCGTGGTTGATACAGATTGTTATGCATCGTTGAACTTATATACAGTTCAAACAGAACCAGAGCTGATTTTGAAAATTATAGCAGTTCAGAAATTTGATCAGAATGTTCAGAACTTGATTTTGATAATTAGAGCAGAGCATCGATCAGAGTAATCGGTATGTGACAGTATACTGTATAAGAATACTCATCTTGTTGTGCCGAATATTTCAGATTTACACAACAGAATTCGATATCGATAGTCAGAACAGGGTGTCGATCAGAATACCAGGTAAGTAATACTGTATTGTATGTTACTAACTGACTTGTTTGTGTCAGATATTTCGAATCTGAAATGACAGATATTGTCAGAAGTGCACAATAATTGATTCATTATGCATTCTGATAGCAAAAAATCTGTTGATAGAAACAGATGAGATTAAATATGGCAGAATTGTACTGAAATGTCTAAATTACTGACAGAAAAAAGAAGATAGAAACCAGAAGATTTATTACATATTTGTTTAATTCTGAATAGAAATGGGAGTACATTTCTATGAATTTCTTAATGAAACTACCACAATATTTTCAAGATTGTGATGTGATATGATTGTGATTGATAGATTGTTCAATCTGCATATATCAGTTTGTACAAGATGACGTACAAACATGACCAGATGACAAGGATCGATGTCAAAAAAATGGTCAGATTGAATAGAATGCCAGAATAGATTATATCAGATTGTGATTTTTGATTGATTTTGTACTTGTAGCAGAATATACCATAAGCTCTTTCACATATTATCCACAGACTTATAGATAGCCAGAGCGGACTATCTAGATATGGGAGGATACTTGTGGAACTGTAGTGCTGGATTTTAGTACTAGCTGACACGATGTATTGTCGTATGATAATAGCTATTAGATGAGTATTGGGATAGCTGCAGACGAGACATTGTACAGTGAGAACTGCAAATTTCCTTTGTATAAGGATAATATCTCGGAGATACCTAAGATAGGATCTGATATGGTCAGAGATATGGCAAGAAAAATGTAGCTGATTCAGAAGAGAATGAAAACAGCTCAGAATAAACTGACTGAATATGCCAACGTCAGACGATAACTGTTGGTATTTGAGGCCAAAGATTGAATATATCCTTGGCTGGGATAAACAGATTCGATAACAGCTGATGGTGTTGGTTTGTTATGAACTGTTGATTGATATATACGGATGTTGTATAGCCAGTATTGCGAGATTAATTCTGTCAGAGTTATTTTGAGTGGTATTATGAGATTATACTTCTTGAATTAATATTCCAGTTTGGAATCAGAGATCCGTAAAAGAAAGATATTTCAGAATGAAGATTATTCTGTTGTTGAAAACACAGTAAGATTTTCAGAATATCAAAGAGACTACCTGAAAGACAGAATCTGATATGAGATTGATTTCAAAATGGATTCATTGAGATGAGTTTTCTGATTAAACTCTGTTATACATTTCTCCTGATATATCTGAATTGATTGCCTATGATTTCGGGGACGAAATCAGATCTTAGGGGGGAGAAATGTAATGCTGAGATTTTATTTATCGTATTCTGAGATTAATCTGAAATGATTATTGATTAATTAAGGTAAATATAGACGGAAAGGATTAGACCGAGAAAGACGAGAAAAGACACGGAATATGTGCGAGGACAGAACACCTCGCGTACATGCACGACAAGGAGCCGCGTATATGCGCGTGGGTGGCAGAAGACCTCGCGCATATGAGCGAGAAGTGGTCGCGCATATGCGCAAGCTGTGCACAAGGTGAATTCGAGTCCAGAGTGTTGGGCGCATATGCGCGGCGTAGAGACGCGCATATGCGCGAGTGGTAGAATGCGGAGACAGTAGGTCTCGCGCATATGCACGGCGATGGGGCGCGCATATGCGCGAGCTGTCGAGAACCATGCGCTGAGACCCAAAGGCCTCGCGCATATGCGCGGACGGTGGTCGCGCATATGCGTGAGACATGTTTCCTCAAGAAGTGAGCCACGTTTTGTTAAGCATGCATGAGGTGTATATATATTACTTTCCCTTCATTCAGAACTTAGTAAGAAGGAAACGAAAGCTCTAAGGGATTGCAAGTGTTCTTCGAAGAATAGAAGTTGATTTGTGGAAAATCCAACCGTCTAAGTTACAATCCGACTTCAGTACCGTGTTCCTATCAACGACAGCTATAACAGAACGTAAGTTTTGTTACGTTTTGATATGATTTGAAATTATGATACTACAAGAATCAGATTGCATTCATATATGTTGTTCTTGCGATATCAGACATCGGATAATTGAAACCGAATCAAAGAACCGATACCGTATGAAATTGTTATGAATTTTAGAGGTGATTTGATTGTGATTAGATCGATTTGATATCAGAATGGTGTTGTTATCAATTATGAGTTGTTGGAATTGATATATGATTTATACTGTATCGCTGGGTATATTGATATTATTCAGATTGGATCAGAAGAGTTGTTTACTCGTATATACTGATATTGTATTGCTGGTATTGCGAGCTTGTACAGATTTGAGATTATGATCTAGTATTGTTGAGATTACGATTCGTATTTGATATCGATTATGAATTGTGATATTATATCTGTGATGTTGAGATTGACGGGGATATCGAGACTGTATTGTTATGCCGTCGAAACATCAGTAGATTGATATTGATCAGATTTTGTATTGATTGAGATTTTATCGTACTTTGTTGACATTGATCAGATTATGTCTGGATTTGAGTATTGATCAGAACATGTCTTAAATTGAGTTGTACATTGATATTGTGCATATTTTATATTGTCATTGCCAGATTGGGTATGGACCGATTGGAATGCGAGACTTCGTCTTCGTCAGACCGAGAAGACAAAGGTATAAATCAATGTGAATCGGGAGATCGACTTAAGTCAGATTGGACTTGAGTTTCCCTAAATCACATACTTGTATGTTATTGCTTTTCATACATTTGTATTATTTGAATGAATATGCTTGATTACTGATTTATAGAAAAGCATGGTATAGCAGATAGCTATTGAGTGAGAGTCACTGACAGAAGGGCCAGATTAGGATAGAGTTGTTAATGGACCATTGCACATTGTCAGAGTTGGCAGACCCGCCTAGTCTTTGGCAGAACCGCCATGGCAGAACCGCCGAGTCACTGGACTTTTGGATATATATTGATAGACTGAGGAGAAGACCGACTCCTATTGCAGATCTTCAATATAGACAGCCAAAGTCTGGGACTAAGAACGTAAAACCATCTAGCTGGGGTATAGTAGATGGGAGAACGTTGCGTTCTTATTTAGATTGGGATCCCTAGATTAGAAATGAGTTGAGTCTGAGTCTGAGAGTCACAGAGTGTGATGCCTTATTTGATATTGAATTATGTTCCAGAGTGCGGTACATATTTAAAGTATAATTGATAGTTAATATCGATCCATGTTTCTGATTTAGATACATGTTATGTATATCTGATTCATGCTTTTATATTGTTTATATGATTGCATGTATACTTGATTTATACTGGGAATGTAACTCTCACCGGAGTTATCCGGCTGTTGTCTTGTTTGTATGTGTGCATGACAACAGGTGAGACAGGATCATGGTCAAGAAGAGAACGAGGCAGGACTAGTTAGCGTGGAGGTCCGGGCTCAGAATTAAATTAGGTTTCAGCACTGATATGTAGTTGAACCTAGTTGAATTATCGTAGACAATACAAGATTTGTATGTTTATGCTTAATATGTAATTCAGATTGATTTACATTACGTTTTCGCATTGTATTTTAAAAAAAAAATTTAGACCCTGTGTATTATAATCGATTGAATAATTCCTAAGAATAATTAAAATTGGAATTAGCGTCCGGGTCCCCACAGTAGAGGTCCGGGTGGCTTCGCAAAAATGGCTACTCAAAGGGAACAAAGGCACGGACCCCGTGTCAGGGTCCATGTATGGGTTCGTGTGGTCTCGATTTTCCTGAACCTGCGAGGAAACTTACACAATGTCTATTCTCCCAATCGAACAACTAATAGAACGAAATTAAACACCTTGAGACCATCCTAAGATACCATAGCACTGAACTAAACTCGTACGACACCCAAAACAACGACGTTCCCCCTACTATACATACAATCCGAAAACATGAAAGCTTGACACCCCATTGCTTCCTACGACTTCTAATGAATTAAAGAGCCTAAAGACATGAAATGAAACATCAAAATACTCCAAACATCATTACCAATGCACCAATACGCAGCAACGATCACCCGTCGATCTTCAACGTATCCTGCAACAAATAACTTCAAGAACACAATTTACTTAAAAGTCGCAGTTTGAGCAATCCCACAAAAAACGCCATAACTCCCTCAATTTTTGTCCAAAAATTGCGAATTTTATATCAAATCGAATGTATCAAAAAGTTCTACGTTCTTCTTGTTGAAAGTTTTCTCAAAATCTCGGCCAAAAATTCACAGTTTTAATAAGAACAGTAAAAACGTGGTTTAGATCTAAAAACTTTCCTTCAAAATCGATACAAACAATTAACCGCTCAAACTATGAACATCATACATGAATTTTACGCATAAAACAACGCAAAACATAATATGACATGATCGACGCAGCGAAAAGAGAGATTATACATGCCTTATGATGTTAAAATTTACCGAACCGGCGATACCGAAGCGGAGATGGCGCGGAAATTGATCCGGAACGATTGTGGCTCGATTTCCTTTGAAGAAATTCACGAAAATATGCTGGAATAATTCAGAGGAGGGGGCGGCTGCTTCTTTTACTAAGAACCCTAAGTTTTCTCTTCAAAAAAAGTGAAATGAAAGTGGGAGGAAATATGTGTGTGTGTGAATCGTATATGTGGTGTGTGAAAATATGTGAGCGTGTGTGTTTGAGTGGTAACGTGTGTGTGAGTTAATTAGGATTGTTTAAATTGCTTAAATGATAATTAGTCACTACTTAAAATACTAACCTACATTTAAATTTAACAAAATCCTTAATTAAAGTAAATACACACTAATTTTATAAAATTCTCTAATTAGCAAAATAAAATACCCAATGCTAATTTTAAAAATTTAAAATTCTAAAATCACTAAATAAATAATTTGGGCTTTAAAATACTAAAACTTAATAAATTATTTAAAATGCCCCAAACTCAACTTAAAAATAAAATACCGCATTTTAAATTGCCAAAATCGTCACCGGTCTTTTCCTCGATCCCGCCTCGAATAATCGCCTAAAACATGAAACTCGAAAAACATTTTAACGTGCATCACATAAACATGAATAATTTAAAATAATGCATTCTCATAAATCATGCATGGCTAAAACTCATTTAAAATTAATTAAATGATCTAATAATTAAACAGATGCATGGGTTATACGTGTACTGAATTTGGGCACTAAAAAATCCATAGACAACATCAAACTTAAATATGCTGTTATGAATTTTGATCAACATTCTACAATAAAGTTGAAGAAATGAGAAAATATACTGCTTGAAAAATTGAAAATGAGCGAACAATTAATGACAGAATTCTGCAAAAGTTTGCTGTTGATCTTTGTCGTGTCTTCTTTCTGATCCCTCCTTCTGCTTTTTTTCACAGTCCACATGGAATTTTCAACCACATTCCACGATCACTCACGTTGGGTCATGGCTCAACTTCTGTCATTGTGCTTTCTTGGACCAAACTGCAACTCTTCTTGGGCCAAAATATTTGGGCTTCTGTTTATGGGCTTCTGAATTATTTTTAGAGATAACAATTGCCCCCCGTGTCAATGTGGCCAGTGGGCCAATTTGGCTAAATTTGTTATTGGTGGCGTGCCCATCTCCTTTAAGACTTCTAAATGAACCCAAACCAAATTGGCCACTGAATGAAAATTCTATCACGATGAGCTAACAGCTGAAACATGTCTTTTCAAAAAATAAAATTCCCTCGTACGCTTCCTGAGCATATCGATTCTTCTGGTGTTCCTCCACATGAGATCCACAAATATAATTCCTTTGCAATAAAAGATTCTAGTTTATCTTCATTCCCCTCAATAATCTCATTCTCCACCCTTAACCCCTCGATTTCTGCACCAAGTCCTCAAAATCTCACACACTACCTTTCTTCTCCTCTTCGATTTCCCCTTAATCTGTCACCTTCCACTAATCCCACTCCGGACAACAGAAGCGCCGCCTTCCCTCGACATCCTTTGTTCCTCGATTTCGCTAATCGCCCAAACGACTTTAGTCGACTGCGAATCGCGGCCCGCCTCTTCCTCGCGTGGCTTGTTCTCGCCGCAACGCCCTTCGGGATATCCTGGACTCTGTTTACGTTTTGGTGGGTTCTGCTCTTCAAGTAGTGTGGGTTTCCCTTGGTTAGTTTGTGATTCTTCCACCAGCCACTCACTAGCCGTGCCACTCCAGGGAACAGGTAGACTTTCGGATTCTCTCCTTTAATTAACATGGTAGAATCAATCGGATGATGCTCTATGTGTTTATTCGAGATTTTTTGTTGACATATTTGGGTAGGCTTCGTGCTGTTTATATACTCTTGAGCATCCTTTGGTGATAATCCTCATGCATTGGCAGTTCTCTGTAATTCGTTACATGTGAAAGCTTCCTCCCTTAGGGATTTTTCTTGTTTGAAATGTGAGGAAGCTTGCGTGTCTTGATTTGTAGGGACAACCAATGACCTTTCGCTCGTTGGCACACGCTTTCCTAACTGTCGAACCAAACTTTCTTTCTCATCTCCTAGGATGTCGGCTCTTAGGTACTTTTAATTCCACCAAGTTCTAGTTCGTTAAGTCCCATTTTCCTTACTTTGAATTTTGTTCGTTAAGTCCCATTTTCCTTACTTTGAATTTTGTATCATTCGCAGGCCTTCGACAATCATCTGCGACAATTCCACCTCGGTGGAAGTTTTCAATCCCCTGATTGACTCTTCATACCATCACATCCCTCTCTCTGCTTAGACCGCCAACATGTTGTTCCCCCTCTCTACTCTGGAGTCAAACATTTTGCTATTGAATCGTACCGTCATGCCTCTCTTTGAGTTTGCTAAATTCAAGTCTTTGCCTCGGGGGAATGTTAATTGGAATACCTGGGTCGATAGACTGAAAAAATTTGATGGGAGCATCTGGCGAAAACAAGGCCTTTATCAGCTCATTCAAATGTCTACCGTTGACCTTACTTTCAATATTGATCTCCTTGAAGGTGTCATTAGGATGTGGGCGCTGCCATGTAATTCTTTTATATTCCTCTGTGGCCCCATGTCTGTAACTTTACAGGATGTCTTGCAACTCACAGGCCTTCCACTCATAGGGAATGAATATGCTGGACTAGTGGACACTACCGGCTTGCCCCAACTTTTTGACCAATATTTGAATCCCTCCTTCTGTTCCCAGGTCATTCGCTGTTGGTGCGGGCTGAAACGAACTTCTCCCACTAGTGAAGAGCGCATAGCTTTTATGTGGGTTCTGATATGCAAATATATTTTTTGTCCTTCTTCCAGCAAACCTACCATGGAATACCTTGCTCTTGCTAGATCTTTGAGTGTTGGGCAGGTACACGGTTTGGGTGTGATGTTTTTGGGGTCTATTTACCCCTGGTTGAACGTCGCAATGAAATGATGCACCCCTTTCTAAACTCAACGGAGTCATGTGGATCCTCCAAATGTGGTTATTTTCTTATTTTACCGAGCTAAGATCTCCACCGGGACTCCTTTCTGAGCGGTTGTCATGGAGGGAACTCATGTCTTGTCAGAGCGATTTCATCGTTGCAGGAGTTTGTTCTTTTCTGCGGTCTCTACCTTTTGATAGTGGTCCATCGTTCTCCTTATATAATGCCCGAGATTTACGGTGTTGTTAATCTGAAATGATTCATTGATTAATTGATATGATTATAGATAGAACGGATCAGACTGGGGAAGCCGGAAAGAAGTTGGAATTATGTGCGAGGAAAAGACCTCGCGCATATGCGCGACCCTGCCGGGCGCATATGCGCGAGGCAGGCAGAGGATCTCGCGCATATGCGCGACATGGATCCGCACATGTGCGCGAGGGTACCCGAGAGTTGTGAAGAATGGTGAAGGACCTCGCGCATATGCGCGAGCTGCCGTGCTAGGAACGCGCCGAGACATATTGTCTCGCGCATATGCGCCAATGAAGGTCCCGCATATGCGCGAGACGTGTTGCTTCAAGGGATGAGCCACCTATCCTTGGACATGCAATATATATGTATTCTTTCATTCTTCATCCAGGAAACGGAAAGGGAATTGCAGAGGAAGTGTTAAATTCCTTCGTAGAGTTTAATTCGATTTGAGGAAAATTCGTCCGTCTAAATTTGAACCCGACTTCACTACTGTGTCCCGATCGATGCAGGCTACAACTGGACGTAAGTTTTACTAAGTTTTGATATGATTTGAAATTGTGATATTGTCAGAATCGGATATGATTCATATATGGTGTTCTTGACATGTTAGATATCGTATAATCGAAACCGGATTGAAGAACGGATACCGTATAGAATTGTTATGATTTTCTGAGTTGATATGATTGAGATTTGATATCAAATTGGTGTTGTTCTTGATTATGGGTTGTGGTAATTGATATATGTTGATATTGTATTGACGGGGAGATTAAGATTGTTCCGTTATGCCGTTGATTTTGAGTTAGATTCAGACTGATCAGATTCGGTATTGATTTGAGCAGTATATTGATATTTTATTTCTTGATATTGTCATTGCCAGATTGAGTATTGACAGACTTCGAATTCCAGACTTGAACGTTGTCAGAACTGCAACTAAAGAAAGGTATAAGTCAATGTCGAACCGGGAGAATGACTCGAGTTTCCCTAAACCACATACTGATTGTTATTGTGTGCATTGATTGGATTGATTTGCTTGTTATATTGATTTATAGAAAGCATGTATTAGACGATTGGTCTTGTGACAGACGGGCCTGATGGTGATGGAATCGTCACTGACCCATTGCACATTGTCACCGAATAATGATTGGCGGAGGTTGCCAAAGTCTGTGACTTATAGGTCAAGACACCGGATGTTTGGTTATATCGATGTTGAATAGAATCGGAGTTTCTTCTATTACTGATATTCGATATGGAATGCCAACGTCTGGAAACCGGGATCCCTAGACTAGGAATGAGTCTAGTCTGAGACGTAGAGTCACGAGTCTGATTAACAGTTTTATATTGATTATATTTTCAGATATTATACATATTACTGATATCTGTTTCATGCTTTATATTGATTATATGATTGCATGTATCGTTGATTTATACTGGGATGTATTTTTCACCGGAGTTATCCGGCTGTTGTCATGTTTATATGTGTGCATGGCAACAGGTGGGACAGGATCAAGGTCGAGGAGATGAGGAGAGATCGTGAATAGAGTGGAGACTACGGACTTGGATACTAGATAGGGTTTGAACACTTGATATGTAGTTGTTAAACCTTAGTTTTAAATGACTGTATATGGTACAAGACTTGTACTTTGTTTCGATGTATATATTCGAATGAATTCCATTATGTTCAGCACTTGACATTTGTATAAAAAAAAATTTAGACCTTGTTTATTATAATTGGATTAATTATTCCCACAGATGATTAATAAATAAATTAGCGTCCGGGTCCCCACAACAGGTGGTATCAGAGCGATAGATCCTTTAGATTGAGATAGGAGCTAGTGAGCGTGGTAGATTGAGTTTTCTTTCTTGGTTTTACATGCTAGCAATCTATTATGTTCTACTGCTTTATAATGCATGTTTATCTGTTTATCTGACTTGATGTGAAAACATGTATTATTGAGAATGAATCAGAACCGATTCTTGATCAGCAGTAAAATGATCAGAGGAGGACTGAAACAGATTTGTTGTATTTGGTTGCTAACCCTTTTGATAATCAGATATGCCTCCTCGAAGAACACCAGAGCAGGGTAGCACTTCGAATCCTCCAATGGATGTGACAGCAACACCGATGGAAACATTGCTGAAGAGATTTCAGTCGTTCCATCCACCGACTCTGAAGGGTACTGAGACTTCAGTGGATTGCGAGAGTTGGCTAGATGACATTGAGATGCTGTTTGAATCCTTGGATTACACTGATGAGCGGAGAGTGAAACTGATTGGGCACCAGTTGCATGATGTTGCAAAGAACTGGTGGATTACGACGAAGAAAGCATTGGAGCATCGAGGTACGACTATTACCTGGAATGTTTTTAGAACTGAATTTTATCAGAGGTTCTTTCCAGTGTCGTATAGGAAGGACAAGGGAGAGGAGTTTGCAAACTTGAGACAGGGACAGTTGAACATCGAGGAGTATGTGGCCAAGTTCTCTACACTATTGAGATTTGCTCCACATGTGGCTGAAAACGACGAAGCTGTTGCGGATCAGTTCATTAATGGCCTAAATCATGAAATATTTACATTGGTGAATACGGGGCGACCGAACAATTTTACTGATGCCTTGAATAGAGCAAAGGGGGCAGAAGCCGATCTGATGAGACAGAAAAGAGCTTTGTTTGTGCCTCCAGTACCGAGACCACAGCAACCACCTCCCCGGTTTGAGAGTGGAAGCAGCAGTGGAGGAAAGAAAGATTTCTTGAAAGCCAGAGGGAAGCATTTTAAGAGATCTGGAAGCAGTTCATCCAGTTCTAGTGGCTTGAGACAAGCTGGTCAGGGCCAGAGTTATACAGGAGCTTACTGCAGCACTTGTGGAGGGAAACATGCCACAGAGCAGTGCCGAGGAGTGTTTGGCAGTTGCCGTATTTGTAGACAGCAGGGACATTTTGCTAGAGTTTGTCCCAAGAGAGATTCTCAGAGATCACAAGGTGCCGAATCATCTGGATCAGCGGCACAGACTGATAGACGATCAGCTGCTGTTCATTCGTTCCAGCCAACACCATCTCAGTCACAGCAGAGGCCTGGAGGTAGCCAGACTAGTGAGCCAGCCTCCTAGACAGCAGGCCAGAGTATTTGCTTTGACAGAGGAGCAGGCTCAGGAGGCACCTTACGATGTTGTTGCAGGTAACTGTTTTATTTCTGGTTATCCTGCGTATGTATTGATAGATACTGGTGCATCGCATACATTTATATTTGAGCGATTTGCATTGATGCATTCTTTGCCTATTGAGTCATTATCTGATGTAGTGTCTGTCTCTTCTCCTTTGGGGACATGTTTGATATCAGTGAAATCTGTTAAACATTGTATGCTACAGTATGATGGACATGAGATTGAGTTAGACTGTATTGTTCTTGGGTTGTCTGATTTTGACTGTATTATCGGTATCGATATGTTAACCAAGTACAGAGCCACTGTTGATTGTTTCCACAAGATTGTGAGATTCAGACCGGATATGGCTGATGAGTGGAAATTCTACGGTAAGGGTTCTCGATCTAGAATTCCTTTGATATCCGTATTATCTATGACTCGATTATTACAGAAAGGAGCGGAGGGATTCCTTTTCTATTCAGTTGATTTACTGAAATCGAGTCCATCATTGGCTGATTTGCCAGTGGTTTGCGAGTTTGCCGATGTCTTTCCAGATGAGATTCCTGGTTTGCCTCCGATTCGAGAGATAGACTTCAGTATTGAGTTGATGCCAGGTACAGTTTCGATTTCGAGGGCTCCGTACAGAATGGCACCGATTGAGTCGAAAGAATTGAAAGAACAGTTGGAGGATTTATTGGCCAAGGGGTATATAGACCCAGCGTGTCTCCTTGGGGTGCTATAGTATTATTTGTTCGAAAGAAAGACGGTTCTATGAAACTCTGTATCGACTACCAGCAACTGAACAAAGCAACGGTAAATAATAAATATCCCTTGCCTCGCATTTATGATTTGTTTGATTGGTTGCAGGGTTCTTCAGCTGAGAGTCAGGGATTCTGATATCTCGAAGACAACATTTAGAACCAGGTATGGACATTATGAGTTTATTGTCATGCCGTTCGGTTTGGCTAATGCTCCAGCTGTAGTGCCCAAATTTAGTACACGTATAACCCATGCATTAATTAAATTGTTAAATATTTTATTTAAGTTTAAAATGATTTTAGTGATGCATGATTTATTTAAATTGCATTATTTTAATGTTTATGTGATGCACGTTAAAATGTTTTGAAGTTTCATGTTCCAGGCGATTATTCGAGGCGGGATCGAGGAAAAGAGACCGGTGACGATTTTGGCGATTTTAAACGTGGTATTTTATTTTAAGTTAGAGATGGGGCATTTTAACTCATTTATTAAGTTTTTAGCATTTTAAAGCCTAATTTAATTATTAGGTGAATTTTAGAATTTTAAAACTTTTAAAAGACTAGCACATGTACATTTTATTTTAAATTAGAGATTTTTGTTAAAGTTAAGGGAGAGTTAGTATTTTAAAATTAGTACTAATTAATAATTAAGCAAATTTTACTCTCCCTAATTTACTAATCACACGCACACACACACACTTTTACACACACTAAATAACGCAAAACACACACACACTCTTCAATTCAGATTTTCATCATTCTTGGAGAGGAAACCTAGGGTTCTTCCTCCTACAGCAGCCGCCCCATCCCCCTTTATCATTCCAGCAATTTTTGTGAATCTTATTGCAAGATTTTAGCGCCACGTTCGTCCCGGATCAATCCTCAAGCCATCTCCGCTTCGGTATCGTCGTTACGGTATTTCAAATCATCAAAGGCACGTATATTCTGTTATTGCTGCATCGATCTCGTCATATTATGCGTGTGTTGTTATTTATGTGTGAAAATACATGTGCGATGCGTAGGAGTTTGAGCAGTTATGTTTAGAACACTTTTGAAACCATTTTTAGATCAAAAATTTCGTTTTTGCTGTATTTTTAAATACTGCGATTTTTCGGTCGCGTTTTTTGAGAAAACTTTCAACACAAAAATTGTATAACTTTTCGATCCCTTCGATTTTGACAGTAAATTCGAAATTTTTGGATGAAAATTGAGTGAGTTATTACGTTTTTCGTGGGAATGCTCAAACTTCGTTTTTCAGAAAATTATGTATTGATGTGTTCTTGAGATTTTATTATTGCAGGCTTCGTTGGAGATCGATGGGTGATCGTTGCTGCGTCTAGGTATGCTTAGTATGATGTTGGATTGTTATTTGATATGTCGTTTGGTGTCGATAAGTACTCGAATGCACTAGAAGTCGTAGGAATTGATTTGGTGTCAATTGCCACGTTTTTGAATTGTATGTGTCGTAGGGTGGAAGCCGTTGCTTTGGGTGTTTGTACGAGTTTGGTTCGATGTTATGGAATGCTAGGATGAGTCTCGGGGTGTCGGTTCATGGCCCATACAATCGAGTCTAGGATGATAAGTTTGGCGTGTACAGATTTTTCATGAGTTCGCGTCCACCGAGAGTACACGGACCCGGAAACGGACCCTGGCACGGGGTCCGTGTCTTCGTTCCTTCTTGAGTGTCCTTTTTGCGAGCACACACGGACCCCCGCCCGGACCAGAGCACGGGGTCCGTGCCTTTGTTTTCTTCTCGGTGTCAAGTTTGAGTACGCACACGGACCCCTTCACGGACCAGAGCATGGAGTCCGTGTCCCCCCCTTTTGTTCACGACACATTTCACCGCACGGACACGGACCCGGAGCCGGACCTAGGCACGGGGTCCATGTGTTTGTTATTTTGGGATATGCTTTGAGGTCTGATGTCCTGGTTTAGTACAATGATTTACAAGGCCGAGTCATGGGAATTTTAGAACGCCCTAAGGAATTGGATGAGCCCGGAAGTAAGCATGGTATTTACGTCTAAGTTATGCAAGTTAAGCATTTGAATTCAAATTAGTAGGTACAGCAACGGCCCCAATCGAAGTCCAACGAATCCTTCAACGCCAAGTAAGTATGTGACGTGCAAGAAAATTATTTTCAAGTTTTTGAGGTATGCTAAATGTCTTGTGACCAAATTATGAATGGGTTTGTAAGTCGGTGAACGTGGCCGAGGACCTCTCCACCCCGTTAAAGCATGAACGGGTTTAGATCAGGATTGAAAACCGTTAAAGCATGAACGGGGACCAATCCACCCGTTAAAGCATGAACGGGGATCTAATGTATGTGGCAGTGGATACGTCCCTGTTAGCCCAGTACAGTGGTTTAGTCTGATCAGGCGAATTATGTTATGGGTCACTTGCTTTGAAACATCCTCTACGCAAAATGTTGAAGCCATGTATGTTTAAGTATGTTCAAGTATGCAAGCATGTTTAAGAAAAGTTTATGGCACGTCTAAGCATGTATGTACGTATGTTCAAGTTTTATCTTGCAAGTTCAAGTTAAAGTATGTATGCCTATTTTAAAGTTGCATGTGATCTTATTATGTAGTACTTGTTACTTCCAGTTTATACGTGTTGAGTCTTTAGACTCGCTAGACTTGATCGATGCAGGTGAGGATGTTTATGAGGAGACAGGAGGTGGGGACCAAGGAGCAGGATTGGACTGAGCGGGAGGCTAAACCCGAGGACCGCCCACATTTTGAAATTTTTATGAAATGATCAAAAACTATGATTTTATGTCTTGATTTATGATGCTTTGAACAAGTATTTTCTTTAGCAAATTTTGTACTTGATCAATTTGAAAGGGTATTTTATGTTTAAGAAAATTTTAAATTTTTTTCCGCAAATTTTTAGTAGTAAAAGTAGGGTACGTTACAGTTGGTATCAGAGCGATGTTCTTGTAAAGGGTTACGCCTACTGCCAGTCGCAAGAAGCTCACGAAGTCACACCTCAAGTCTGTAAGTTTTAAAGTTTTGAATTATGTTATGTATTAAGCAATAACTCATGATTTCAGCATGCCCCTGTTTTAAGTTCAATGTACGCGCATCTTAAGTTGTTTATATCATGTTCATGCATGTGGGGCTTACGTGTTGGGTAAATTATTGGAACAGTATGCCTCCTAGACGTGTGATCGACCGTGAAGCAAGGGATGAGGACCGAGAGCCTCGAGAGGAGAGAAGAGACGCTCCTCCACCTCCACCTCCACCTCCGGACATGCAGGCACAGATGCTTGCAGGTATGACGCAGTTCTTCGCATAGTTTGCTAGGAACCAGAATGCAGTAGATGCAGGGGAGAGGCCCAGACCGGAGGCGGTGTATGAAAGATTCAGGAGGATAAATCCGAAGGAGTTTTCATGTACCACTGACCCGATGATAGCGGAGGGATGGATTAAGTCCATCGAGGTAATCTTTGATTTTATGGAACTGACCGATGTGGATAGGGTTAGGTGTGCCACGTTCCTTCTGACAGGGGACGCAAGATTATGGTGGGAGAGTGCGTCAGTGGCAGTCAATTACAAGTGTTGCCTTGGAATGGATTCAAAGAGGTTTTCTACTCAAAGTACTTCACTGAGGAAGTACGGTCCAGATTGACGAGGGAGTTTATGACGCTATGACAGGGAGACAGCAGCGTGGCAGACTTTGTGAGGAAGTTTGAGAGGGGGTGTGATACGAATCTTCGTACGAATGAAAAGCAAACACGATTATTGAAATCGAGCCCTCAATTCAATAACGAACAAGAATCGATTATGTTGTCCCGATCTTTTGAAACAAGTAACGATTTGCGATATTCACCTCTAAGCGATTATAACTTAGCAACAAATATCAACGATAAAAAACAATCGAATTTCAAACGAACCTTCAAAGAAATTGTTTTGACAATCCATGCGAAAAACAATCGACAAACGCCACAAAGATGCAATCTTTGATAAGTTTGATTTGATTTTGAAGACAAAGCTTTTGCCTTGTAAATTTGAGAGAAATCTAAAGAACTTTGATATATCATTCAATTAATTCGTTCATGGTCCTTACAATGTATTATATAAACAATAAAATACAAGTAAATTTGTGTGAAAATGCTTAATAAAAGTAGATAACAATTTTGACACGGAAGGGCGCGCGGCTGCGCATGATCTCGCGCGGTGGCACGTGAGATTCGGCCATTCAAAAGCATCCGGCGCGCGGCAGCACCGGAACTCGCGCTACGCGCGCGGCCGCGCCACTGGTGCGCGTCACCTGCTGCCCCTTTGCACGCGTGGTTGCGCGAGATCTTGTGCTGGGGGGCGCATGCTGCTGTCCTCATGGTCATTTAACACTTGAATAACATTCCAAACACTTCCATTGTTGTGTCCATGTTCCCCAAACTCCTCTAATTTAGACACCCCATTTGTTAAACTTCCTTGGTAGTTCACCATGAATCCTTGAAGTACTTCTTTAAACTTCTTGCTACGTCCCCTCGTTATAGGTCCTTCGGTATATTCTTTGTTGAACTCCACCACTTGCTTGAATATGCTTGATTCATCATCTTTAATCACAATCAAGCTTGAAAGTCCGAGGCAACAACGCATCTTAAATCTTCTTTCAAACATTAGCACGTAACACCCGGTCAGATTCGTATCATACTCTCCTTCTTCAAAAAGATTTGTCCTCAAATCTTATCTACTTACACAAAAACGAAGCAAGTTAGTAATAACAAGAAGTATATTATCAACATGCTTACCTTTAAGCTCAAGATTGTAGACGCTATCATTTACTCGCTCCATCAGCACTAGAAATTCCAACTTCACGGTCGCCTTCCATATGTATTCATCATCCTCAACATACACCAATTGACGAGTGACACCAAATGATAAGATATCATTAACTATCACAAAGATCAGATTTCTCCCCTTCTTAGATTTAGTTAACACACAAGTGAAATCCATACACGTGTACGACCATAGTCCACTAGGAATAATGTATAATTGATGCAACACATAAGAATCAAACTTAGATGCCCTTTCCCCATATCAAATGCACCCTTCACTACACCTCTTAACATACCTCTTCATATGCAACAAACACATATAATCATGCATTTTATCAAAGATAAAGACACCACTATATGCATCACCAGCACGTAACTAATGCAATGAATTTAGAATAAACAATTTATCCTCCTTAAAATTGTATTCATTATGATCATAAAAATTCTTACATGCAATGCATGTTTCACAATTCCACTCAATATACCTCCTCATATGCAACGATAGTAAAAATTCATGCATCATATCTATGGCTCTAGTTACTTCATGGCTACCAATTAAACACATGTCATGTGCCTCAATATCAAGCAACAACTCATGCAATGGACATAGGATGAAAAATTCATTCTTTTTAAACATGTATTCATCATTAACAAAGAAATAATCATGTTCATCCTTGCACCTCTCAAAACCTTCATCAATCCAACATAAATCATGCAAATAGAACACACTAAATGTATTATCCATGTAATCTTCATAACCATCACCAATCAAATATAAATCACGGAAATAGAACACACTATATGTACTATCCATGCAATCATTTAATTCATCACAAGAATTTAGTTCTAATGCAAGTGAACTCTTGTAGCAAACAAATCCTACTAACTTAGTAACTCGTGGAAAATCAAAGTTCATAAAAAGTACATGCATTTCATCAATAGTATCACATCCATAACAACCAAGGAATAAAGACAAACTGACACCCGGTCCCCTAACCACCAAACTTGCAACCCGTTCTACAAAACAAAGCAACACAACTTTAAAGCAAGGAAGAAAGTCATATCTCATAGTTGTTGTGTTGGCAACTAAACTTACCTCATCGCGATGGCACTTGTATTCTCGAGGCTCGGACCCTTGGGTTCTCCCTTTAGTAAGACTCACTTGTCTCCTTGGCATGACAACCCCAAGAACCTGCAAATAAGAAATAGCAATGCTCGGGATTGAACCGGCTATATCATCACAATGAGAATAAACCACTTTGTACAAAGGTACATGAAATGGTTTATGCAATAATAAATAACTCTCAACCTCACTCTTTTGACTCTTTTGGGCCTTTAATTTATTTTTCTTTTCTTTTTCTTCTCCTTTGGCCTCTCTTTCTTTTTCTTTTCTCTCTTCTTTCTTTTCTATGACCATCTCACTCTTTTGTTCTCTCCTTCTTTCGGCCAATTTATTTTCTTTTTCGCTCAATTCAAGGAATGTCAATTGATTCTCAAGAACAACAATTGGATTTAATTGAACAAATGAAGTATTTCGTTGCTCAACGAATTTATGTATAATAACTTTTCCTTGCCTACTCTCCTCTCCCATGGTAGACAAAACAGAAACTTCTTCACCACCCAATGATTCACTGTCCACAAGGTTTTGTTTAACAGTACTCGTATCATCAACCAGTGAAGTACCACCATCTATCAATTCACCTTCCACCACATACTGCTCAGCACTCGTGTCAAGAACCAGCGTAGTATTATCATCCTCAATCTCCCCAACCTCAACTTCAAATTTAGGTTCAACAGATTATTCTACTATGGCCATCTTATCACGTGGGCATTGATTGATATCATGACCAATTTCTAAACACCAACAACATATAATATCACAAGTACTAGAATTTGAGTTTTTACTTGTACCTTGATATTCATATTTGCTAGCTTCAACTCTCGACTCATTCTTTGGCCTAGCAATGAGTTTCTCTTCCAAGCTTGTCCTCCACGTGGATATCAACGACTCCCCATGCAAACCACGTTCACCTCTTATGCCAAATCCTCTATCTTCCTCATATCGCATATCATCATCCCTATCCAAATCCGACGCTCTATTCCTCCCAAATCTACTACCTCGTCTATCCCCATCAACATGCCTATCATACATCTCCTCTTCTTCACACCTCCTATATTTTTTTCGTAGAGGTTTAAACTCCTTCTCCCACATTTTATCCAACCCTCCTAACATTGATTGAAATTGACGATCGTCAATCATTATACCTGCAAGAAAAGGTTAGTATAAAACAATAAAAGATAAGTTTTCTCACCACGAATCCTCACTGATCACTCCAATGGAAATTCACTCGACTCTCCTTTTTTTTTTCTCACTACAAAATACTCACTGGTCACTCCAAAGAAATAACGCTCGCACTCAAGTGTTTTCACTCGAATTTGATAGTTCTCTCTAGGATGTGCTCAAGCTTTGTACTTGTATATCAAACTAACAAGATTCAACTCGTGGACACTCGCAACTGTCTCACTTGGATTGCACAAAGCCAAGAACACTAGAATAACACAGATTTGAAAACATAACAAAGGATAACACAGATCTGAAAACAGAAACGAAGGAATAACACAGATCTGATAACAGAACGAAATTTATGTTTTTCTTTTCTTATATATATTTTTTAATATAGAAAGATTTGACAATAGAAACGAAAGGATACCACAGATCTGAGATCGAAAGAAATTTAAAACAGATCTGAAAATAGCAACGATAACTTACTTGAATCAAAGAGAACCAAAAGCTCTGATACCAAATGATGCGAATCCTCGTACGAATGAAAAGCAAACACGATTATTGAAATCGAGCCCTCAATTCAATAACGAACAAGAATCGATTATGTTGTCCCGATCTTTTGAAACAAGTAACGATTTGTGATATTCACCTCTAAGCGATTATAATTTAGCAACAAATATCAACGATAAAAAACAATCGAATTTCAAACGAACCTTCAAAGAACTTGTTTTGACAATCCGTGCGAAAAACAATCGACAAACGCCACAAAGATGCAATTTTTGATAAGTTTGATTTGATTTTGAATACAAAGCTTTTGCCTTGTAAATTTGAGAGAAATCTCAAAAACATTAATATATCTTTCAATTAATTCGTTCATGGTCCTTACAATGCATTATATAAACAATAAAATACAAGAAAAGTTGTGTGAAAAGGCTTAATAAAAGTAGATAACAATTTTGACACAGAAGGGCGCGCGGCTGCGCATGATCTCGCGTGGTGGCGCGCGAGATTCGGCCATTCAAAAGCATCCGGCGCGCGGCAGCGCCGGAACTTGCGCGATGCCGCGCACCATGCGCGCGGCCGCGCCAAATGTGGCGCTGGTGCGCGTCACCTGCTGCCACTTTGCGCGCGCGGTTGCGCGAGATCTTGTGCTGGGGCGCGCATGCTGCTGTCCTCATGGTCATTTAACACTTGAATAACATTCCAAACACTTCCATTGTTGTGTCCATGTTCCCCAAACTCCTCTAATTTAGACACCCCATTTGTTGAACTTCCTTGGTAGTTCACCATGAATCCTTGAAGTGCTTCTTTAAACTTCTTGCTATGTCCCCTCGTTATAGGTCCTTCGGTATATTCTTTGTTGAACTCCACCACTTGCTTGAATATGCTTGATTCATCATCTTTAATCACAATCAAGCTTGAAAGTCCGAGGCAACAATGCATCTTAAATCTCCTTTCAACCATTAGCACGTAACACCTGGTCAGATTCGTATCAGGGTGTCATTTCATACCCCTGATAGCTAACGATGCCCAGAGTAAGCTGAGGCATTTCATGGATGGATTGCGGCCGATCTTGCGCCGTGATGTCCGAGTTGCAAGTCCTACTACTTATGCAGTCCCTGTATCTAGAGCATTGGTGGCAGAGCATGATCAGAGGGATATCGAGTTGGACAGGTAGGGCAAGAGGCCCTATCAGGCACCACCGCAACACCAGCAGCATCAGAGGCCCCAGTTTAAGAAACCGTATCAAGGGTCACCGGGGAAGAAGCCTTATCAGGGACCGCCAAAGGGCAAGGGTCCAATCCAGCAGCAGGGGGCGCTTCAGAAGCCAGGGAACTTTCCAGTGTGTCAAAAATGCAATCGCCAGCATCCCGGACAATGCTTATGTGGATCCGGGAAATGTTTTAAATGTGGAGCAACTGACCACATGCTAAAGGAGTGCCCACAGTGGAAGCAGCCATCCCAGGGCAGAGTGTTCGCCATGCATGCACAGGAGGCGAACCCAGACACTACACTGTTAATCGGAAACATTTTCATCAAGAGGTTATCCACGAAGGCCCTGATAGATTCAGGGGCCACTCATTCATTCATCTCGGAGACCTATGCTAATCATTTGGACATCAAGTCCATCGTCCTTGATGTGAATTATTCAGTGACAGTCCCATCAGGGGAAGAACTGGTAGCTACCAGCGTGGTCAGAGACATTGATCTAGAACTGCAGGGCCACCTGGTTTATGCAGACCTGATAATATTGCCGATGCCAGAGTTTGACATTATCTTGGGTATGGACTGGTTGACAAAGAACAGAGTTCTGATTGACTTTCAGAAGAGATCAGTGTTGGTCAGACCAATGGGAATGGAGCAGTTTCTATTTGAGCCAGACAGGTGGAGAAGTTTCCCTCGCATGATCTCCTGCATGCAGGCGCGGAAACTTATTTCCATTGGGTGTCAGGCCTTCGTGGCCAGCATTATTTCAACACTTGACATAACCGCTCCGTCTATATCAGATGTACCAGTAGTCAGAGACTTCCCAGACGTCTTTTCTAACGACATCACAGGTCTACCACCAGAGAGGGAGGTGGAGTTCGTAATCAATCTTATGCCAGGTACAGTGCCAATCTCTAAGGCACCATACCGATTAGCTCCAGCTGAGATGTTAGAACTCAAACAGCAGATACAGGAGCTTCTGGAAATGGAATTCATCCGCCCCAATTTCTCGCCGTGGGGCGCACCAGTGCTTTTTGTGAAAAAGAAAGATGGGAGCATGAGACTCTGCATCGATTACGGGAGTTGAACAAGGTAATGATAAAGAACAAGTACCCACTTCCTAGGATCGAAGACTTGTTTGATCCGTTGCAGGGAGCCACGGTGTTCTCTAAGATAGATCTTCGATCAGGGTATCACCAGCTGAAGGTGAAAGAGGCAGATGTGTCAAGACAGCCTTCAGGACCAGATATGGGCATTACGAGTTTCTAGTGATGCCGTTCGGACTGACGAATGCTCCAGCAATTTTCATGGACTTGATGAACCGAGTATTTCAGCCCTACTTAGACCAATTCGTCATAGTGTTCATTGACGACATTCTTATCTACTCGAAGAGCCATGAGGAGCATAGCCAGCATCTGAAGACAGTTTGCAGACCTTGCAGAGTCGTAAGTTATTTGCGAAGTTTAGTAAGTGTGAATTCTGGTTGGAAAAGGTAGCGTTTTTGGGTCACAAAGTGTCTAGCAGTGGAATTGAGGTGGATCCAGCAAAGGTAGCAGCCGTTAAGGAATGGGTTGAACCGAAGAATGATTCTGAGATCCGCTGTTTTTCTGGGTTTAGCCGGTTACTACCGTAAGTTCATTCAGGGGTTTTCTTCGATAGCAGTGCCACTCACTTCGATGACCAAGAAGAATGCTAAGTTTGTGTGGAGTGATGAATGTCAGAAGAGCTTCGATACTTTTAATCAAGCTCTGGTTTCAGTACCAGTTTTAGCCATGCCAACGGGGCAAGGTGATTTTGTGCTATACACCGATGCATCTAAGCTCAGGTTAGGCGCAGTGTTGATGCAGCAGGGTCGGGTTATAGCCTATGCCTCCAGGCAGTTGAAGGTGTACGAGAAGAATTACCCGACACATGACTTAGAACTTGTCGACGTTGTCTTTGCATTGAAGATTTGGAGACACTACTTGTACGGCGAGAAGTGCCAGATATTCACGGATCAGAAGAGTCTCAAGTATTTCTTCACACAGAAAGAACTGAATATGAGGCAGAGACGGTGGTTAGAGTTGGTGAAAGACTACGACTGTGAGATTAGCTACCATCCGGGGAAAGCTAATGTAGTGGCAGATGCCTTGAGCCGAAAAGTTGCAGTCATAGCTTAGTTGTCGGTGCAGAGACCTCTTCAGTCTGAGATTCAGAGGTTTGGTTTAGAAGTTTATCGCAAGGGTAAAGCTCCGAGGCTGTCTAATCTGACAGTCCAATCTTCTCTGCTAGACCGTATTCGTGCATGTCAGCCTTCAGACGAGCAGTTACAGAAAAGGAGGCTGAAGGATGAAGCCAAGGGCAGTGTACTCTACATAGTGTCAGATGGTATTGTGAGATACAGAGACAGAATGTGGGTGCCTAGCGTTGATTCGATCAGAGAGGACATTCTGTCAGAGGCACACGCATCCCCGTATTCCATTCACCCAGGAGGTACCAAAATGTACAAGGATCTGCAGATTCTGTATTGGTGGCCAGGGATGAAACGAGACATCCGCAGATTTGTGTCTGAATGCCTCACTTGTCAGCAGGTGAAGGCAGAGCATCAGAGGCCAGCAGGATTGATTAAGCCACTCCCCATCCCAGAGTGGAAATGGGAGAATGTTACAATGGACTTTGTGGTTGGTTTGCCGAGGTCAGTCAGAGGATCGAATTCTATTTGGGTTATAGTGGATCGACTCACTAAGTCAGTGCACTTCTTGCCAGTGAAGATGACTTTCTCCATGACACAGTACGCGGAGCTTTATATCAAGGAGATAGTTCGATTGCATGGGATCCCAGTTTCTATTGTATCCGACAGGGACCCGAGGTTTACATCGTCCTTTTGGAAGAGCTTACATGCAGCCAAGGGGACGAAGTTCCTTTTCAGTAACGCCTTTCACCCGCAGACAGATGGCCAGTCTGAACGAGTGATTTAGATTTTGGAGGATCTACTGCGAGCGTGTATGATTGATTTCCAGGGGACTTGGGAATCGAAGCTACCTCTAGTGGAGTTTACATACAACAACAGTTTCCAATCACCTATAGGTATGGCTCCCTACAAGGCGTTATGGAAGGAAGTGTAGATCACTAGTTCATTGGGATGAGGTTGGTGAAAGAGCAGAACTTGGTCCGGAGATAGTTCAGCAGACTGCAGATGTGGTGGTCAAGATCTGAGACAGGATGAAGACTGCCCAGAGTCGTCAGAAAAGTTATGCTAATAAGAGAAGAAGAGATCTAGAGTTTGCCGTGGGTGATCACGTCTTTGTAAAGATAGCGCCCATGAAGGGTGTTATGGGATTTGGGAAAAGAGGCAAGCTCAGTCCAATGTTTATTGGGCCGTTCGAGATCCTTGACAGAGTTGGGACACTAGCTTATCGTGTTGCCCTTCTGCCGAGTCTGGCCGGGATACACAATGTGTTCCATGTCTCGATGCTGAGGAAGTACCTAGCTAATCCTTCGAACGTGTTGAGCTATGAACCGTTACAGTTGGCTTCAGACCTGTCTTATGAGGAGAGACCTATCCAGATCCTAGACAGACAGGAGCGTAGACTTCGAAACAAAGTGACCAAATTGGTTAAAGTTTGGTGGCTAAATCAATCAGTGGAGGAAGCCACTTGGGAGTCAGAAGCGGACATGAGAATTCGCTACCCGGAGTTGTTCGGTAAGATTTAATTTCGAGGACGAAATTTTTATAAGTGGGGGAGGAACTGTAGTGCCCAAATTTAGTACACGTATAACCCATGCATTAATTAAATTGTTAAATATTTTACTTAAGTTTAAAATGATTTTAGTGATGCATGATTTATTTAAATTTCATTATTTTAATGTTTATGTGATGCATGTTAAAATGTTTTTCAAGTTTCATGTTCCAGGCGATTATTCGAGGCGGGATCGAGGAAAAGAGACCGTTGACGATTTTGGCGATTTTAAACGTGTTATTTTATTTTAAGTTAGAGATGGGGCGTTTTAACTCATTTATTAAGTTTTTAGCATTTTAAAGCCTAATTTAATTATTATGTGAATTTAGAATTTTAAAACTTTTAAAAGACTAGCACATGTACATTTTATTTTAAATTAGAGATTTTTGTTAAAGTTAAGAGAGAGTTAGTATTTTAAAATTAGTACTAATTAATAATTAAGCAAATCTTACTCTCTCTAATTTACTAATCACACGCACACACACACATTTTTACACACACTAAATAATGCAAAACACACACACACTCTTCAATTCAGATTTTAATCATTCTTGGAGAGGAAACCTAGAGTTCTTCCTCCTACAGCAGCCGCCCCATCCCCTTTATTATTCCAGCAATTTTCGTGAATCTTATTGCAAGATTTTAGCGCCACGTTCGTCCCGGATCAATCCTCACGCCATCTCCGCTTCGGTATCGTCGTTAAGGTATTTCAAATCATCAAAGGCACGCATATTCTGTTATTGCTGCATTGATCTCGTCATATTATGCGTGTGTTGTTATTTATGTGTGAAAATACATGTGCGATGCGTAGGAGTTTGAGCAGTTATGTTTAGAACACTTTTGAAACCATTTTTAGATCAAAAATTTCGTTTTTGCTGTATTTTTAAATACTGCGATTTTTCGGTCCCGCTTTTGAGAAAACTTTCAACACAAAAATTGTAGAACTTTTCGATACCTTCGATTTGACAGTAACTTCCAAATTTTTGGATGAAAATTGAGTGAGTTATGACGTTTTTCGTGGGACTGCTCAAACTTCGTTTTTCTGAAAATTATGTATTGATGTGTTCTTGAGATTTTATTATTTCAGGCTTCGTTGGAGATTGACGGGTGATCGTTGCTGCGTCTAGGTATGCTTAGTATGATGTTGGATTGTTATTTGATATGTCGTTTGGTGTCGATAAGTACTCGAATGCACTAGAAGTCGTAGGAATTGATTTGGTGTCAATTGCCACGTTTTTGAATTGTATGTGTCGTAGGGTGGAAGCCGTTGCTTTGGGTGTTTGTACGAGTTTGGTTCGATGTTATGGAATGCTAGGATGAGTCTCGGGGTGTCGGTTCATGGCCCGTACAATCGAGTCTAGGATGATAAGTTTGGCGTGTACAGATTTTTCGTGAGTTCGCGTCCACCGAGAGTACACGGACCCGGAAACGAACCCTGGCACGGGGTCCGTGTCTTCGTTCCTTCTTGAGTGTCCTTTTTGCGAGCACACACGGACCCCCACCCGGACCAGAGCACGGGGTCCGTGCCTTTGTTTTCTTCTCGGTGTCAAGTTTGCGTACACACACGGACCCCTCACAGACCAGAGAACGGGGTCCGTGTCCCCTCCTTTTGTTCACGACACATTTCACCGCACGGCCACGGACCCGGAGCTGGACCTGGACACGGGTTCGGTGTGTTTGTTATTTTGGGAAAAGTTATATATTATGCTTTGAGGTCTGATGTCATGGTTTAGTACAATGATTTACAAGGCCGAGTCATGGAAATTTTATAACGCCCTAAGTAATTGGATGAGCCTGGAAGTAAGCATGGTATTTACGTCTAAGTTATGCAAGTTAAGCATTTGAATTCAAGTTAGTAGATGCAGCAACGGCCCCAATCGAAGTCCAATGAATCCCTCAACGCCAAGTAAGTATGTGACGTGCAAGAAAATTATTTTCAAGTTTTTGAGGTATGCTAAATTTCTTGTGACCAAATTATGAATGGGTTTGGAAGTCGGTGAACGTGGCCAAGGACCTCTCCACCCCGTTAAAGCATGAACGGGTTTAGATCAGGATTGGAAAGCGTTAATGCATGAACGGGGACCAATCCACCCGTTAATGCATGAACGGGGATCTCATGTATGTGGCAGTGGATACGTCCCTGTCAGCCCAGTACTGTGGTTTAGTCTGATCAGGCGAATTATGTTATGGGTCCACTTGCTTTGTAACATCCTCTACGCAAAATGTTGAAGCCATGTATGTTTAAGTATGTTCAAGTATGCAAGCATGTTTAAGAAAAGTTTATGGCACGTCTAAGCTTGTATGTACGTATGTTCAAGTTTTATCTTGCAAGTTCAAGTTAAAGTATGTATGCCTATTTTAAAGTTGCATGTGATCTTATTATGTAGTACTTGTTACTTCCAGTTTATACGTGTTGAGTCTTTAGACTCACTAGACTTGATCGATGCAGGTGAGGATATTTATGAGGAGACATGAGGTGGGGACCAAGGAGAAGGCTTGGACTGAGCTGGAGGCTAAACCCGAGGACCGTCCACGTTTTGAAATTCTTATGAAATGATCAAAAACTATGATTTTATGTCTTGATTTATGATGCTTTGAACAAGTATTTTGTTTAGCAAATTTTGTACCTGATCAATTTGAAAGGGCATTTTATGTTAAAGAAAATTTTAAATTTTTTTCCGTAAATTTTTAGTTGTAAAAGTAGGGTACGTTACACCAGCTGTGTTTATGGGTCTAATGAACCGTATATTCCAGAGGTATCTTGATGATTTTGTTATTATATTCATTGATGATATCTTGATTTATTCGAAGAGTATGATTGAGCATGCCGAGCATTTGAGAATAGTATTGAAAATTTTGAGGGCTGAGAAACTGTATGCTAAACTGTCAAAATGCGAGTTTTGGTTGAGATAGGTGGTATTTCTGGGTCACATCATATCCGGAGATGGTATATCAGTTGATCCCAGCAAGGTTGAAGCCGTGATTTCTTGGCCGAGACCGACATCAGTACCCGAGATTCGTAGTTTTATGGGTTTAGCAGGTTATTATCGTCGATTTATTAAAGATTTCTCGAGTATTGCCAAGCCTATTACTCAGTTGACTCAGAAGAATGCTCCGTTTGTATGGTCTGAAGACTGTGAGTCCAGTTTTCTTGAGCTGAAGAAAAGACAGACCAGTGCACCGATATTGACTATTCCATCAGGTACTGGTGATTTTGTGGTTTATTGTGATGCATCTCACCGAGGATTGGGTTGTGTTCTGATGCACCGAGGACATGTTATCGCTTATGCCTCGAGACAGCTGAAGCCAGAGTTGAATATGAGACAGCGAAGATGGCTTGATTTGCTTAAAGAGTTCGATTGTGAAATCAAGTACTATCCGGGGAAATCTAATGCAGCAGCAGATGCACTGAGTCGAAAGGTATGTTCTTTATCCTTATCGATGATTGGTGTTTCGAATTTGATAGAAGATTGTTGTTTGTCTGGATTGGTATTTGAGACAGATTATAGACCGATGAGATTATATGCTGTTCAAGCCGAACCAGAGTTGATTTTGAGAATTAAAGCGGCTCAGAAAGTTGATCAGAATGTACAGAATTCGATTGCTATGGTTAGAGCAGGGTATCGATCAGAGTATCAGGTACGGGATAGTGTACTGTATGTGAATAACCGTATTGTTGTGCCGAATGTTTTCGATTTGAAACGACAGATCTTGTCAGAAGCGCATAGCAGTCGATTCAGTATTCACCCTGGTGGCTGAAAGATGTATAATGATTTGAAAAGACAGTTTTGGTGGAAACAGATGAAAGCTCATATTGCTACATTTGTATCCAAATGTCTGAATTGCCAACAGGTGAAAGCCGAGAGAAAGAAACCAGGAGGTCTACTGCACAGTTTATCTATTCCTGAATGGAAATGGGATCACATTTCCATGGATTTTGTGACGCAGTTACCACGTTCCTCCAGAGGTTGTGATGCGATTTGGGTTGTGATTGATAGATTGACCAAATCCGCATGTTTTATTCCATACAAGATGACGTACAGACATGACCAGATGGCCGATATTTATGTCAGAGAAGTGGTCAGATTGCATGGAGTGCCGAAGTCGATTGTATCAGACCGTGATCCTCGGTTTACTTCGCACTTCTGGCAGAGTTTACAGCAGGCTCTAGGTACGAAGTTACATCTGAGTACCGCATATCATCCACAGACCGACAGATAGTCGGAGCGGACTATCCAGACACTAGAAGATATGCTGAGAGCTGTAGTGCTTGATTTTATCACTAACTGGCAAAATGCATTGCCGCTTTGTGAATTTTCCTACAACAACAGCTATCAGACGAGTATTGAGATGACTCCTTTTGAGGCGTTGTATGGAAAGAAGTGCAGATCCCCTCTTTATTGGGACGATATCTCTGAGGTTTCTGAGATTGGACCTGACATGATCAGAGATATGACTGACAAAGTGAAGCTGATTCAGAAGAGAATGAAGGCAGCGCAAGACAGACATGCCAAATATGCCAATGTTCGACGTAGACCGTTGGTATTTGAGGCAGGAGACAGAGTATTCTTGAAGATTTCACCTTTCAGAGGTGTTGTCAGATTTGGCAAGAAAGGGAAGTTGTCTCCACGTTATATTGGGTCGTATGAGATTCTGGAGAAGATAGGAGATCGTGCCTATCGACTCGCCTTACCGCCTTCTCTATCTGGGATACATGATGTCTTACATGTATCATTATTGCGGAAATACCTGCCTGATGCTTCACATGTTATTCAGCCAGCCGAGGCCGAACTTGACGAGGCATTGAGCTATTTTGAAAAGCCGATTCAGATTCTTGATCGCAAGGAAAAACAGCTCAGAACGAAGACAATTCCGCTTGTGAAAGTTCAATGGAGTCGTCATGGCATCGAGGAAGCTACCTGGGAGACTAAGTCAGACATGAGACAGAGATTCCCAGAGTTATTTCATTGATGTGAGTTTTATATTCAGTATTCTGTTATATACTCCTTATTGATATGATTGATTGCCTGTGATTTCGAGGACGAAATCGTATCTTATGGGGGGAGAAATTTAATGCCCGAGATTTACGGTGTTGTTAATCTGAAATGATTCATTGATTAATTGATGTGATTATAGACATAACAGATCAGACCGGGGAAGCCGAAAAGAAGTTGGAATTATGTGCGAGGAAAAGACCTCACGCATATGCGCGACCCTGCCGGGCGCATATGCGCGAGGCAGGCAGAGGACCTCGCGTAAATGCGCAACTTGGATCCGTGCATGTGCGCGAGGGTACCCGAGAGTTGTAAAGAATGGTGAAGGACCTCGCGCATATGCGCCGAATGAGGGCGCGCATATGCGCGAGCTGCCGTGCTAGGAACGCGCGGAGACATATTGTCTCGGGCATATGCGTCGATGAAGGTCGCGCATATGCGCGAGACGTGTTGCTTCAAGGGATGAGCCACCTATCCTTGGACATGCAATATATATGTATTCTTTCATTCTTCAGCCAGGAAACGGAAAGGGAATTGCAGAGGAAGTGTTAAATTTCTTCGTAGAGTTCAATTCGATTTGAGGAAAATCCGTCCGTCTAAATTTGAATCCGACTTCAGTACTGTGTCCCGATCGACGCAGGTTACAACTGGACGTAAGTTTTACTAAGTTTTGATATGATTTGAAATTGTGATATTGTCAGAATCGGATATGATTCATATATGATGTTCTTGACATGTTAGATATCGTATAATTGAAACCAGATTGAAGAACGGATACCGTATAGAATTGTTATGATTTTCTGAGTTGATATGATTGAGATTTGATATCAAATTGGTGTTATTCTTGATTATGAGTTTTGGTAATTGATATCTGTTGATATTGTATTGACGGGGAGATTCAGATTGTTCCGTTATGCCGTTGATTTTGATTTAGATTCAGACTGATCAGATTCGGTATTGATTTGAGCAGTATATTGATATTGTATTTCTTGATATTGTCATTGCCAGATTGAGTATTGACAGACTTCGAATTCCAGACTTGAACGTTGTCAGAACTGCAACTAAAGAAAGGTATAAGTCAATGTCGAACCGGGAGAATGACTCGAGTTTGAAATACTTGAGTTTCCCTAAACCACATATTGATTGTTATTGTGTGCATTGATTGGATTGATTTGCTTGTTCTATTGATTTATAGAAAGCATGTATTAGACGATTGGTCTTGTGACAGACGGGCCTGATGGTGATGGAATCGTCACTGACCCATTGCACATTGTCATCGAATAGTGATTGGCGGAGGTTGCCAAAGTCTGTGACAGATAGGTCAAGACACCGGATGTTTGGTTATATTGATGTTGAATAGAATCGGAGTTTCTTCTATTACTGATATTCGATATGGAATGCCAACGTCTGGAAACCGGGATCCCTAGACTAGGAATGAGTCTAGTCTGAGACGTAGAGTCACGAGTCTGATTGACAGTTTTATATTGATTATGTTTTCAGATTTGATACATATTACTGATATCTGTTCATGCTTTATATTGATTATATGATTGCATGTATCGTTGATTTATACTGGGATGTATTTCTCACCGGAGTTATCTGGTTGTTGTCGTGTTTGTATGTGTGCATGGCAACAGGTGGGACATGATCAGGGTCGAGGAGATGAAGAGAGATCATGAATATAGTGGAGACTACGGACTTGGATACTAGATAGGGTTTGAAGACTTGATATGTAGTTATTAAACCTTAGTTTTAAATGACTGTATATGGTACAAGACTTGTACTTTGTTTCGATGTATATATTCGAAAAAAACTCCATTATATTCCGCACTTGACATTTGTATAAAAAAAAATTTAGACCCTATTGATTATAATTGGATTAATTATTCCCACAGATGATTAAGAAATGAATTAGCGTCCGGGTCCCCACACCTTATCTCATAACTACGGTCGAATATTACCCATGGGTCGAGCACATGGCTGCCAGTAAAAAAGCTAATGTGTCATCCTTGGTTAAAGATGTGCGCACTGTCATCCTCCATCCCCGTTTCTTAGTATACGATGGAACCTCCCCACGTGAACAGAGTACTCATACCTTTCAATTCTACAATCCAGCTTTGTATCCTTCTCAATTGGGTTTATGTCCGACTGTCCCTTCGAAAGCTTTATATTTGCCTCATTCTATGAATGACATGATGAAGACGGAATTGTCCCAAAAGAGGTTCACTTCCCTGTCTCTGATTGAGCTATCAGAACAAGCAACATATTTCAAGACTCCCGTCATAGCAAGCCCCATTTCAGCATCTGATGACTATTTTGTGTGGTGGACTGCACGATATGATCAACTTCTACCCGCGGAACTAGAGATTTCAGGTACAATTTCTTTTTGCCTTTGACATGATTTGCTACTCTCGTTTTTAAAACGTTATATATTTGAATTGCAGATTCTCAAAGTCCTCGACAGGCCCTGGATTTATCGGCTACTCGGAATGATAAAAAAGGTAAGGAGATGAAACAAACTATCCCCGAGTGATCCCGGCTGCCCTAGAGAAGAAAGCATTTGCGCCTACCCCGCCGAGACAGCGAAACTCGATCCACCACTCAACTGCCTCATGCCATTTCCCCACTCACCTCCACTCCTATGGTTGGTACTACGATAGTGAAAAATGATAACTTCTCCTCAACCTCTGGCCCTTCAGCTTACCAAGAAACTGAGTCAGATGATTATGTCCAATTGGCTATTCCTTTGGCCTCACTTAAACGCAGAAAGTTCTCCCAGGAAGTCATTCTGATGACGTGGCAGAAAAACCTTTGGCGACCGGCTCTCATTTTCTGGTAATAATCATTTTATTCTTCCTTCGTTGTCATTTGGATCTCACCTCCTCCCTGTTATTGTAGGATTTATCAGCACGGCGGGTGATGGTCTCTTCTATCGAAGAGACTTTGGACTTTGATTTCAGCTTCCTAAACTCAGGAACCACCCATGCGGCCTCTTCTTCGAATCTCCCTTCTGGCTTGGAGCTAGCCACCGCGAAAGCTTCACTGCGGCATTTTTTGAACATGAATCTCAATGCCTTAGGGGACATGGAAAAACCCACTATTTTGTCTGCTGTGTCTATTTTGAAAAGCAGCCCTGATTTCCCCCTATCCCCGCTACATGATGTGCTGAATGCTTTGCTAACCATATTCTCGGCTTTCCAGGATTCGAGTTCTACGTGTTCAGAGACCTTAGTTCAGGTGAAAGACTTCAAGGAACAAAAAAGGAAGTTGGATGACATGCTATCTGAAAGACAAATCGCTCTGTCCACTTTACATCAAAAAAACGCGGAGTTTGACGCCAAGGCAGAATTAGTGAAAAAGTTAGAAATGGAGCTCGCCCAGCACAAAGCTGACACGGTAACCCTTCTACATGACAACGATGTTTTAAAGGCTTCCTCTAATAGACTCAAAGCTGATATCCAAGGCCTGGGCGAAGATTTAGTAAGTCAAAAACATGCCTATCAACAGTGGGAAGACGCCTTGAGAACAGCGGAACATACTCGGGCAGAGTGCCTGTCTAAGTGGGAGGAATTACGCCATCTTGACCTTTCTTAAATGTTCATGCACCACCATTTAACATTTCATTTTGTTATTTTGCTAGATGTTCGGACGAATTTATGGTAGATCTTTTAATTTGTTGTATTTCTTTGCCATGATTTGGCTTACTGTTGAATTTTGGATGCTGTAATTATATTATATCTGTTGCTTGGGTTTGTCCACTATTGTTTGCACGGATTTGTATCTTTGGGATGTCATGTTTATAGGGGAAACTCTTCCCGAATCTCTATAAAAACAAACTAACACCGGCTAAATAGCATGTTTTCTTCAATATTATCACAACATGCTATTACCATTACTCATTTTCACCCATGTTTTCCAAAAACATCAAAGTATAGAAATATATAATGAATACACTCTACACGTCGTTAATTCAGCTATCAAGACAACATATTATTCTCTTAAAATCACATTAGCTCCAAAGGATTTCATGAACACATTTTCTTTTTATTTATTCACAGATGCTCCACCTGTAGAACCCGAAAAATCAGATTACGTATAAGTCATGCATAATTACTATTATTTAAAAATAAAAACGATATTTTTATACATATATGGAGTGTTTAATTCATTTTAAAATTTGTGAAGTCATGATTATTTATTTTAATCGCAGGAGTTTAGTTTTATCTTTTCGGATAATTACGCGAGGTCGGACTGGAGTTGGAGTATTGAGATAAAATTAATAATAAGAAATTATTCCTAAATTAATTTAAGCCAAGGAATAATTTATTTTAAGGATAGAGAATGTTTTAAGATTTATTAAGTTAAATTGGAGTTAAGTTATAAAATAAGTATTCCTATGTCAAATAATTAATTAAAAGCCTAAATTAAAATGTGTAATCAATGGGGATAAATTAATATAGGCCTAATATATTCAAGAAATTATAACCTAGCATTTTACTAATTAAATTTTAAGACCAAGTCATGCCATGCAAGAAATAGTTATCCTAATTTAATTTGTTAATTCACTAAAATACATAATGGGTGTTTAAAATTTTTAGGACTTAAAATAAAATATTTAAAACAATATTTTACCTTGCAATTTCTAGCAAATTTCGGCCACCTCCTTAAATCAATTCTTTTTGATTGGCAACTCTCCATTTAATCACCCCTCAATGGCCTTTATGGAATGATAATATTCCCTAACCTTTAAATCACCTATAATTAATAATTTAAGCATCATTATGCACCTAATCAAATCACTAATCTAGCCTACCAATCCCACAATTTTCGAGCAACAAGAAGGAAGGAAACCATTCTTGTGTCATTCAAATCCCTCACTTGTAACTCCTACTATAATACATTCCTTGACTTATTTATCACCTCTAGTAGCCTTCACCTCCATTACCTAGCACCCCCACACACCTTACCTTCGAAAATATCAGAAGATAAGAGCTGCTAGAATCGAGAACTTTCAACAGAAAACAAGAAAGAAAAGGAACTCTGACTCCGCCGCGCCGTGTTCGTCGTATTGGTTTGTTCTTTCAAAACCCGATTTCCAGGCATGTATATATTGTTCATTTCTCTTGAATCAAGTCCTATAGATATTTTAAAACATCACATGTTCATGATTAAGGAGCAAAAAACCGATTTTTGACAGCAACTTTACACAAAAATCTGTGCAGCCTTCTCGGCCATCTCTTCATGCTTCACGGTTTGGATGTTTTTGTGATTTCAGTAGGTTGGCTCGGTTCCAGGTGCTCAAGGCTGCATCTAGGCATGTACTAGAGTGGGTTAGAGTCATTTTGGTTCATTGGTTCAAGCCCATGCATTTGAGATAAATACTTGATAGCAACTTCCCCATAGTTGCAATTTTGAGTCTCGGTTTTGATTGTTGGTTGTCTAAGGTGAGTGTTCGAATCATGGTTGGTCCAAGGCCTGTAACCATGGTTGGAACCCTCCATTAGCATATCTAGGACGTGACCAAGACAACCTTTCAAGGCTTGGTTCATGGGTACTTCGAAATTTTTAAACCACAACACAAGTGCCCCTCGGTTTTCATTTCTGGTTTGGGTGAGTGAGTTCGGTTTTGGGGTGTTTGGGTGGATTGTGGTTGGCTTCTAGCCCATAGCCATGGTCCATACAACACTTCATCAAGTTTAGATCGAGCCATGGTCAAGCATATGGCAACTGGAACGATACAAGACTGTAAAAACGGATCAACACATCACACTATGCAGAAAGTGATGTCCTCGGGTGAAGCTTTGGATTGTCATAGATGTTTGCTTGGATTGTGGTTGGCTTTTAGCCCTTAGCCATAGTTTAAGCCACACCTTAGGACGTTGTTAAGAGACTCTGGTCGGTGGTTCAAGCCCAAATGGCCATTGGTCTCGTAAACGAAGCATAGCAAGCGCAGCTGCTGCCATGTTTTTTTACAGCAACTTTGTTTCGGTTCAGAGGTGGTGTTTGAGTTCCTGGTTGGCTTTTAGCCTATGGCCTTGGACTGGACAGTACCTCAATGAGTTGGGAAGGTCATGGTTTTGGCCGTTTGTGATTTGGTTAAGTTTAGAGGTCATACGAGAATTTATGGTGCAATGTGCCAAAGTGACTATCGAAAGAGCGTTTCAAGATTTTGGCCTCCATTCACTAATTTTCGTGGATCACAATTCTTATGGTTATTATTTCATCATGTTAAGTGTATTTCAATCATGACTAAACGATGGTTCGATGTTGGTTCGGGTTGGTACGGAGTCATGGTTGGAAATTATTTTGTTGGTCACGTTTATCTCGTTTTTGGCTCGGATATGTAGTTTTTGCCAAGTTGAGAATATTTGCATATGTCTCATGTTAGAATTAGGTCGCAGCAAGCCTGGTAACGATCCAACTCATTCGGTAAAAATAGGTTATAATTATAATACATGCATAAATGAATAAAATGTTTATTTTTGAGACATATGTGGTATGTCTTGTGGCCACCTCACGCTTATGGGATCTCTCCACCCGGTGACTTACGACTGGTTTATGTTCATGTATGAGTACGGACATCCAGTCCAAGGGCTGTGGTGATCCATACCGCCCAGTATACTTTGGTTTAGTCTGATCAGACGTTCATGTTATGTTATGGGCCACTTGCGTTGAAACATTATCTCTACCAGAAAAATCTCATTATGATATTTTTATGACACGGCTCTATCGAGCAAATCTTTTACGTACGATTTTTAGATATGCACGTAATTATATTTACCCATGACACGATTTTCACCTTACTGCTTTACGATACGATATTTTTACATTGCATGCGATCTTATGATATATTTACTCGTTATTCACGATATATGCATGCTGAGTCTTTAGACTCACTAGACTTGATTGTTGTAGGTACTTATGAGGTCGGGACTGAGGGCGGGGACCAGTGAGCTAGCTTGGGTCAGCAATAGTAGGAACTTGAGGATCTCATGTATTAGTTATTCACCTTTATATGTTCAAATTCAAATTTTTATATGTTGGATTATTTTTAAGTTGTTGTTTGAAAAACAATATTTACTTCCACTGTTATTTTAAAGTTAAACTTATTTATTAGTTTATTTTATGAATGATGCATGTTATTTATTTAAAGAGAAAATTTTTTAAATAATTCCGCAAAATTACGAATACGAAATACGGGCCTCTACACCACCACTATCTGCAAACAAGTTCAACAAGGAATGACTGGAAGTCCATTCCTCCCATATTTACAGAACTCCTTACAAGTTAATATTACAGATTCAAACAGAGTGTCCATCTAGCCTACTTTGTACCAGACTTCCTCACATCCAGCTTCATGAACCATTCATATCCGATATCCTCACCCAACTACTGGGATAATAATGCTTCAAGTACTTGCAATTAACACACCTCCTATGTGGTTCACCATCTAGACTCGCCAACCAGTATGCATTTCCATCCAACACTCGATGAACTTTAAACGGTCCTTCCCAATTGGGCGACCATTTACCGAATTCCCTATCTTTAGATCCGAGGGGTAGAATTACCTTCCAAACCGCGTCTCCCTCCTCGAATATTTTCTTATTCACTCGCTTATTGTAACTTCTGGCCACCTTGGATTTCTGAAGCATTAAAGCATTATACGTTGCATTCTTAACTCATCCAAATCTTCCAGTTCCATAACCATTGCTTCCATGTAGAGCTCTGGTTCTAATTCATTCTGTTTCATAACCCTTAAAGAAGGAATCACCACTTCCATAGGCAACACTGCATCATGTCCATAAGTCAAGGTGAAAGGGCTTAAACCAGTAGCACTTCTCTTCGATGTCCGATAAGCCCACAAAGTTTCTGATAACGGCCGATGCCACTCTCGGGGGTTGTCCTCCATCATTTTTTTAACATCTTAATCAATAATTGGTTTGAAGCCTCAGCTTGACCGTTGGATTAAGGATGACGAGGTGAATAATTAATCAATTGGATCCCATATTCCTCAGCAAATTCCTTCACTTATGATCCCACGAACATAGTTCCCTGGTGGGTTGTGATCGATTGTGGGATTCCAAATCTGTGAATAATATGGTCTTTAACAAATACAATAACATCTTTCTGCTCTACCTTCTTTTTGGGGAGGGCTTCCACCCACTTGGTGAATAAATCTGTAATGCCCGAGATTCTTGTTGATACGTTTGAATTGATATATAGTATGAATAAGGAATGCAAGAACAGACGGAGAGAAACGACGTTGCAAAACTTGAATATATTGATAAAGAGAGATCGCACCCGCGCCTAGTATTCTACCGCACCCGCGGTTGTGGCTCATGAAATGAGGAAGATTTACAGTAGGGTGAACGCACCCGCGGTGAAAACAGGACCGCACCCACGGTCGTCGATTTTGAAAATTTAGAAGGGGATGCAGTGAGCTGACCGCACCCGCTGTCAAGAAGGAGTGCATCCCACGGTGCTCTGTGCGAGAAATCCACCTTTGATTCTTATGTTGACACATGACATGATATATATATACTTAGTGCATGATTCATTCCTTGCTCATTCAGCAGATCAGCAACGAAAGAATCTCCTTCAAGCTTCAAGCTTTTCCTCTTCCTCTTCAACACTTGGTTGTGACAAATCCGTTTAACCAAATTGCGATCCGAGACTAGATTTGTGCTCCTCTCACCTAAGGCTACAAGAGGATGTAAGTTTGGTTACGTTTCAGCATGATTTAGATTCCATGTGTTGAAAGAATTATGATATGATGGTTAGTATGTGTTCTTGATATGTTGAACATAGGGTAATTGAAACCGGAACGAAGAAATGAGACAATATGCGATTCGTGTGAAATTTCAGCATATAATTGATTGAGCATATACAGATTTCAGAGCTTAGAATGTGTTATGATGAGAATGGTGAGTTGTTGATATTGATTATGTTGTGTTGATATGACCGGTATCGAGAATCCGCCGTTTTGCCATCGAAATGACATGAAATGAAATATTGATTCCTATGTGTAGTGTTGTGTACTTGAGATTGATAGAATGCACATTGACTATGCCATTTCAGATTTGTATTGGCAACTTTGACATCGAGACTTCGACATCGACAAAGATTGAACGACAAGAGAGGTATAATTCATGTGAATTCGGGAAGATACAACTCGAATTAGATTTGATTTGAGTTTTCCAAAATCACATACTAGATTGTTGTTTATATCTTTTTATGTTTATGCCTTGTTTATATATGTATATTCAAGCATTTAAGATAGGAGAGTCATTGGCAGATTTGCCAAATTTCTAGATGTTCGGTAGTATCGGCGCATAGGAGCAGATTTACTCCGATTGTAGACATTCGATACAGACAGGACCGAAGTCTAGGAATAAGACGTACCGTCACCCCGATTGGGAGGGTAGGTGGCAGACTGTGACGTCTTATTCACACCGGGATCACTAGAGTTAGATACGAGTCGAGTCCAAGATCTGAATTGATTTCAGTTGCATGCTTATATTGATTTGGTTTCATAGATTATGGAACCTATTACTATTGATTTTATTCATGATGGTATGTTTCATGATTTATATTGTGTATACCATGTTTTATACTGGGATTTGTTCTCACCGGAGTTTCTGGCTGTTGTTGTGTCTGTATGTGTGCATAACGACAGGTGGGACAGGATCTGGGTCGCGACAGAGATGAGAGATCGAGATAGCGTGGAGATTATGGGCCAAGAAGAAGGACTAGTGATGTAATACTAGACATGTATTAGATTTTAAACACTAGTAGAATACTTGTAGTTGAACATGTGAATGGTATTTGGAGTTCAATAATATGACAACATTGTGTATGGTGTATGATTTATATACATTAGTTTATAATGTTCAAAAGAAATTTTTTTTATGACACAAATTTTTTAGCAAAGATCCAATTAATCCCAAAAAGGAATTGAGTTAGAGCCCGGGTCCCCACAAAATCAGTAGCCACAATTATAAAGGAATGCCCTTTAGATGAAGGAAGATAACTTTTCCATATCAAATCCATGGCCCACCCCTGGAATGGCCACGGTTTTATGACAGCGTGCATCTCATCAGCTGGTATCCTCTGGATATTCCAGTGTTTTTGGCACTGTTGACACCCTCTCGAATATCTTATACAATCCTTTAACATCGATGGCCAATAATGGCCATGTCTACGGATTAACCACATCATTTTGATCCCTGACTGGTGTGCCCCATATATTTCTTCATGTATTTGCTGCATCACTTTCATGGCCTCTGGGTAACCCAAACACCGCAACCATAAACCATTATCCCCTTTTCTATACAATTCATCTTCCACCAAGACATAATGTAGAACTCTCATCTTCAAACCATAATGAAAATTCTGTTCAGGATTCCTCAATGCATCCTTTATCTCATCTCTCCAATCCCCTACGAGTTCAGCATCAATATCAAAGGTATCTACTTGTATTCCTCGCTGGTAAATAGAAGGATGATTTCTTTTTTGTACCAACAAAAGTTTTTGGGCTAGCTCGGGTGATATCTGTAACGTACCGTACTTTTTACTACTTAAAATTAGCGGAAAAATTAAAAATTTTCTTAAAAGATTAATCAAACTTCAAATTTGATAAAGTAAACCGTGCGTCCCAAAAGTAGATGAAACTAAAGATCTAAAATTAAAGTTTGACAAAAGTATTTGCTTAACACCTCATAACTAGTAACGTGAAATCGAAGTATTTGACTTTTCATAAAAACTTAAAAACTTGGGCGGTCCTTGGGTCTAGCCTCCTGCTCAGTCCAAGCCTGCTCCTTGGTCCCCACCCCTAGTCTCCTCCAAATCATCCTCACCTGCATCGATCAAGTCTAGTGAGTCTAAAGACTCAACACGTATAAACTGGAAGTAATTAGTAGTACGTAATAAAATCACATGCAACTTCAAAATAGAGAGTACATACTTGAAACTTGAACTTGCCATTAAACTTGAACATACATACATAACATAGACGTGTCATAACATTAACTTTTCTTAAACATGCTTGCATACTTGTACATACTTGAACATACATAAACTTCATAATTTTTTCGTAGAGGCATGTTTCAAAGCAAGTGACCCATAACATAAATCGCCTGATCAAACTAAACCACAGTACTGGGCTGACAGGTAATATCAACTGCCACATACATGAGATCTCGTTCATGCTTTAACTGGTGGATTAGTCCCTGTTCATACTTTAACGCTTTCCAATCCTGATCTAAACCGTTCATGATTTAACGGGGTGGATTGGTCCCCGGTCATGTTTTACCGCTTTCCAATCCCATACATAATTGGTCATAAGACATTTAGCATACCTCAAAAACTTGAAATATTTCCTTTTTGCATGTCGAACATACTTACTTGGCGTTGCGGGATTCGTTGGATCTCGCTTGGGGCCGCTGCTGCACATACTAACATGAATTTAAATACTTAACTTGCATAACTTAGACGTAGGTAATTGTGCTCACCACCAAAGTAAATAAATAGCTTATGACATTCTAAATCACTCGGGACTCGACCTCATTTAATCATCGTACTAACCATTATCTTGCACCCCAACACAAACTTGAAATGAAGTCTACAAATTTTTCCCAAAACATGAAGTACACGGACCCCGTGCCCGGTTCCGTGTAGGTTCGTTAAAAGACATACCGAAAAGAAAGAAGGGCACCGACCCCATGCAAGGGTCCGTGTGGGCTCGAAAAATTGACACCAAGAAGAAAACAAAGGCACACCCGTGTAAGGGTTCGTGAGGGGGTCCGGGTACCTGCACTAATTGGAAACCCACGGAAATTTAATACATGTTCTGCCTATCCTTCTAAAGTCGATTGTACGGGCTATGAACCAACAACTCGAGACCCATCTTAGGATGCTACAACATCGACTTAATCCTATGCAATTGCCCCAAAACGACCACGCATCACAAGTACACAATAAACCCGTAAACATGATCTTTGACAACAAAATGGTTTTCACGACTACTCATTCTACCAATTGCCTAACGACATGAAATGAAACATCAATAACCATCCCAACGTCATTAACAATATACCTATACGTAGCAACGATCAGCCGTCGATCCCCAACAAAGCCTGCAACAATAAAACTTCAAGAACGCATCAATATCATAATTTTATGAAAATGCAGTTTGAGCACTCTCACGAAAATGATCATAACTCACTCAATTTTTATCCAAATAATTCTAATTTATTGTCAAACGAAGGTATCGAAATGTTCTACAATTTTCATGTTCAAAGTTTTCTTAAAATCACGACCGAAAAATCGCAGTTTTTGAAAAGACAGTAAAAACGTGATTTGTGATCCAAAAACCGTTTCAAAATTGATCCAAACATCAATGCTCAATCTTTTACACATCGCGTATTTTTACACATAAATAACAACACAACGCATAATATGACGAGATCAATGCATAAACGAAAGAATATACGTGCCTTTGATGTGAAAAACTCACGATGCGGCGATACCGAAGCGGAGAAAGATGCGAGATTGATCTGGGAGGAACGTGGGGCGATTTTCTTGCAACAAAAATGACGAAAACTCGCTGGAAATTATAGAGGGAAGGGGCGGCTGCTCTCTAGACCAAGAACCCTAATTTTTTTTTCACAAAAATCTGAAATATGGTGCAAAGAGTTGTGTGTGTGTTTTTTACATGTGGTGTGTGTGTGTAGAGGTGTGTGTGCGTGTGATTAGTTAAGTTAGGGGAATAAAATTTGATTAATTATTAATTAGCAACTAATCTAAAATAATAACTCTCCCTTAACTTTAAAAAAATCTCTAATTAAAATAAAAATGTACATGTGCTAGACTTTTAAAAGTTTTAAAATTCTAAAATTCACCTAATAATTAAATTAGGCTTTAAAATGCTAAAAACTTAATAAATTAGTTAAAATTCCCCATCCTTAACTTAAAAAAAATACCATCTTTAAAATTGCCAAAATCATCGTCGGTCTCTTTTCCTCGATCCCGCATCCAATAATCGCCTGAAACATGAAACTCGTAAAACATTTAACGTGCATCACATAATTTAAAATAATGAAATTTCAATAAATAATGCATCATTAAAATAACTTTTAAATTTAAATAATGATTTAACCATTAAATAAATGCATGGAATTTACGTTTACTGATTTTGGGCACTACAGTTCCTCCCCCACTTATATAAATTTCGTCCTCGAAATTAAATCTTACCGAATAACTCCGGGTAGCAAATTATCATATCTGCCTCGGACTCCCAAGTGGCCTCCTCCACTGATTGGTTCAGCCACCGAACTTTGACCAGCTTAGTCACCTTGTTCCGAAGTCTACGCTCCTGTCTGTCTAGGATGTGGATAGGTCTCTCCTCATAAGACAGGTCTGGAGCCAACTGTAACGTTTCATAGCTCAACACGTGCGAAGGATTCGCTAAGTACTTCCTCAGCATCGAGACGTGGAACACATTGTGTACACCGGCCAGATTCGGCGGAAGGGCAACACGATAGGCTAGTGTCCCTACTCTGTCAAGAATCTCAAACGGCCCTATAAACCTCGGACTGAGCTTGCCTCTCTTCCCAAATCTCATAACACCCTTCATATGTTCTATCTTTACAAAAACTTGATCACCTACGGCAAACTCTAGATCTCTCCTTCTCTTGTCAGCATAACTCTTCTGACGACTCTGTGCGGTTTTCATTCTGTCTCGAATTTTGATTACCACATCAGCAGTCTGCTGAACAATCTCTGGACCAAGTTCTGCTCTTTCACCGACTTCATCCCAATGAATCAACGATCTGCACTTCCTCCCATACAATGCCTCGTAGGGAGCCATACCTATAGATGATTGAAAACTATTGTTGTATGTAAACTCCACTAGAGGTAGTTTTGATTCCCAACTCCCTTGGAAATCGATTATATAGGCTCGCAATAAATCTTCCAAAACCTGAATCACTCGCTCCGATTGGCCATCTGTCTGCGGGTGAAAAGCTGTACTGAATAGCAACTTTGTCCCCATGGCTGCATGCAAACTCTTCCAAAAGGACAATGTAAACCTCGGGTCCCTGTCGGACATAATAGAAACTGGGATTCCGTGCAATCGAACTATCTCCTTGATATAGAGCTCCGCATAATGAGTCATGGAGAAAGTCATCTTAACTGGCAAGAAGTGTGCTGACTTAGTGAGTCGATCCATTGTAACCCAAATAGCATTGGATCCTTTGACTGACCTCGGCAATCCGACAACGAAGTCCATTGTGATATTCTCCCATTTTCCCTCGGGGATAGGGAGTGTCTTAAGCATCCCCGCTGGCCTCTGATGCTCTACCTTCACCTGCTGACAAGTGAGACATTCAGACACATACCGACGGATGTCTCTCTTCATACCGGGCCATCAATACAGAATATGCAAGTTTTTGTACATCTTGGTGCCTCCGGGGTGAATGGAATACGGGGATGCATGTGCATATGTCATAATATCCTCTCTGATCGATTCAACACTAGGCACCCACATTTTGCCTCTGTATCTCACAATACCATCAGACACTGTGTAGAGTACACTGCCCTTGGCCTCATCTTTCAGCCTCCATTTCTGCAACTGCTTATCTGAAGGCTGTCCTCTACGGATTCGGTCTAGCAAATCAGATTTGAATGTCAGATTTGATATTCTGGGAGCTTTTCCCTTGAAATAAACCTCTTTAACCCAAATCTCTGAATCTCATACTGAAGAGGTCTCTGCACTGAAAACTGTGCTACAACTGCCACTTTTCTGCTCAAGGCGTCTGCGACAACATTAGCTTTCCCTGGATGCTAGCAAATTTTGCAATCGTAGTCTTTTACCAATTCCAACCATCGTCTCTGTCTCATATTAAATTTTTTCTGCGTGAAGAAATACTTGAGACTCTTGTGATCAGTAAATATCTGAAATTTCTTGCCGTACAAATAGTGTCTCCAAATCTTCAACGCAAAGACGACAGCCGCTGACTCAAGATCATGAGTCGGGTAGTTCTTCTCATGCACCTTCAACTGTCTGGAAGCATAAGCTATAACCCGACCCTGTTGCATCAAAACTGCGCCTAACCCGAGCTTAGATGGGTCGGTGTACAACACAAAATCACCTTGCCCTGCTGGCATGGCTAATACTTGCGCTGAAATAAGAGTTTGCTTCAAAGTATCAAAGCTCTTCTGACATTCATCACTCCACACGAATTTTGCATTCTTCTTGCTCAGTGAAGTGAGTGGCACTGCTATCGACGAAAACCCCAGGATAAACATACGGTAGTAACCGGCTAAACCTAGAAAGCTGCGGATTTCTGATGCATTCTTTGGCATAATCCATTCCTTGACTGCCGCTACCTTAGCTGGGTCCACCTCGATGCCACTGCTAGATATTATATGGCCCAAAAACGCTACCTTCTCCAACTAGAATTCACACTTACTGAACTTCGCAAATAACTTGCGACTCTGTAGGGTCTGTAGAACTGTCCTCAAGTGCTGACTGTGCTCCTCATGGCTCTTCGAGTAAATAAGAATATCGTCAATGAACACTATGACGAATTGATCAAGGTAAGGCTAAAAAACTTGGTTCATCAAGTCCATGAAAATTGCTGGAGCGTTCGTCAGTCCAAATGGCAATACTAAGAACTCGTAATGCCCATACCTGGTCCTAAAGGCTGTCTTGTGAACATCTACATCTTTCACCTTCAGCTGTTGATACCCCAATCGAAGATCTATCTTAGAGAACACTGTGGCTCCCTGCAACTGATCAAATAAGTCTTCGATTCTAGGAAGTGGGTATTTATTCTTGATCGTTACCTTGTTCAATTCTCGGTAATCGATACAAAGTCTCATGCTCCCATCTTTCTTCTTTACGAAGAGTACTGGTGCGCCCCATGGTGAGAAACTAGGGCGGATGAATACCTTGTCAAGGAGCACCTGAATCTTCTGTTTGAGTTCAAGCATCTTAGCTGGAGCTAAACGGTACGGTGTCTTGGAGATTGGCACTGTGCCTGGCATAAGATCAATGGCGAACTCCACCTCTCTTTCTGGTAGAAGGCCTGTGACGTCATCTGGAAAGACGTCGGGAAAATCTCTGACCACTGGTACATCAGATATAGACGGAGTGGGCACATTGGGTGTTGAAATGATGCTGGCCAAGAATGCCTGACACCCCTTGGGAATGAGTCTCCGCGCCTGCAAGCAAGAAATCATGCGAGGAAAACTCCCCCATCTAGCTGGCTCAAAGAGAAACTGCTTCATACCTAAAGGTCTTATTAGCACTGATCTCTTCTGAAAGTCAATCAGGACTCTGTTCTTCGTCAGCCAGTCCATTCCCAGAATGATATCAAGTTCTGGCATCGGCATCACAATCAAATCTGCATACACTAGGTGGCCTTGCAGTTCGAGATCAATGTCTCTGACCATGCTAGTAACTAACAACTCTTCCCTTGATTGGACTGTCACGGAATAATTCACATGAAGGCCGATGGTCTTGATATCAAAGTGGTTAGCAAACGTCTCCGAGATGAATGAATGAGTGGCCCCGGAATCTATCAAGGCATTAGTAGCTAATCTCTTAATGAAAATATTTCTTGAGAGAGGTTAGCACAACACAAAATTTATATCCCAAAAATTCTAACATTAACCTTAGGCAACAAAAGACACAAAAATGTCTACTAGCATCCTAATAATCCCAATTCAAACCAAGATGCAAGGCAAAGTAATACGATGCTTAATTAAATAGTTTAACAGTCAATAACGTCGTGTCTGGGTTCGCCTCTTGAGCATGCATGGCGAACACTCTTCCTTGTGTCGGTTGCCTCCAGTGTGGGAACTCCTTCAGCATGTGGTCACTCGCTCCGCACTTGAAACATTTGCTTGACCCATACAAACACTTTCCCAGGTGCTGGCGGTTGCACTTTGGGCACAATGGGTGCTCTCCCGGCCTCTGTGGCGCCTTCTGCTGTGGCATAGGACCCTTGCCCTTAGGAGGTCCCTGATAAGGCTTCTTCCCTGGCTGCCCCTGGAACGGCCTCTTAATCTAAGGTCGCTGTTGCTGCTGCTGCTGAGGTGCCTGATAGGGTCTCTTGCCCTGTCTATCAACCTCGATATCCCTATGGTCCTGCTCTGCAACCAAGGCTCTAGATACTGCCACGACATAGGTAGTCGGACCAGCAACCCTGACATCTCGGAGCAAGATCGGCCGCAACCCATCCATGAAATGCCTCAGCTTCCCCTGGGCATCATTAGCTATCAGGGGCACAAAGTGACACCCCCTCTCAAACTTCCTCACAAACTCCGCAACGCTGCTATCCCCCTGACGCAACGTCATGAACTCCCTGGTTAGGCGAGAGCGTACTTCCTCAGTGAAGTACATGGAGTAAAAGACCTCTTTAAATCCATTCCACGTCTGTGTTTGCAAGTTAACTGACACTAATGCACTTTCCCACCACAGTCTGGCGTCCCCTACCAGAAGGAATGTGGCACATCTGACTCTATCTGCATCTGTCAGTTCCATAAAATCGAAGATTACCTCGATGGACTTAATCCATCCCTCAGCTATCATCAGGTCAGTGGTCCCCGAAAACTCCTTTGGGTTCATTCTCCTGAACCTTTCATAGACTGCCTCTGGTCTGGGCCTGGCCCCTGCATCAACTGCAGCTTGGTTCCCCGCAAACTGTGCAAAGAACTGAGTCATACCCACAAGCATCTGCGCCTGCATATCTGGGGTGGAGGTGGGGGATTGGCCCTCCCCTCATCTCAAGGCTCTCGGTCCTCTTCCCTGTCTTCACGGTTAATCAAGCGTCTAGGAGGCATACTATTCCAATAATTTACCCAACACGTAAGCCCCACATGCATGAACATGATATCAATAACATAAGATGCACATACTTGAACATAAAAATATGCACATGTTGAAATCAGAACTTCATGCTTACTACATAACATAAATTTAAAACCTTAAAACTTACAGACTTGAGGTGTGACTTCGTGAGCTTCTTGCGACTGGCAGTAGGCATAACCCTTTACAAGAACACCGCTCTGATACCAAATGTAACGTACCGTACTTTTTACTACTTAAAATTTGCGGAAAAATTAAAAATTTTCTTAAAAGAGTAATCAAACTTCAAATTCGATAAAGTAAACCGTACGTCCCAAAAGTAGATGAAACCAAAGATCTAAAATTAAAATTTGACAAAAGTATTTGCTTAACACCTCATAACTAGTAGCGTGAAATCAAAGTATTTGACTTTTCATAAAAACTTAAAAACTTGGGCGGTCCTTGGGTCTAGCCTCCTGCTCAGTCCAAGCCTGCTCCTTGGTCCCCACCCCTAGTCTCCTCCAAATCATCCTCACCTGCATCGATCAAGCCTAGTGAGTTTAAAGACTCAACACGTATAAACTGGAAGTAACTAGTAGTACGTAATAAAATCACAAGCAACTTCAAAATAGAGAGTACATACTTGAAACGTGAACATGCCATTAAACTTGAACATACATACATAACATATACGTGTCATAACATGAAACTTTTCTTAAACATGCTTGCATACTTGTACATACATAAACTTCATAATTTTTTCGTAGAGGCATGTTTCAAAGCAAGTGACCCATAACATAAATCGCTTGATCAAACTAAACCACAGTACTGGGCTGACAGAGAATATCCACTGCCACATACATGAGATCCCCGTTCATGCTTTAACGGATGGATTGGTCCCCGTTCATGCTTTAACGCTTTCCAATCCTGATCTATACTCGTTCATGATTTAACGGGGTGGATTGGTCCCCGGTCATGCTTTACCGCTTTCCAATCCCATACATAATTGGTCACAAGACATTTAGCATACCTAAAAAACTTGAAATATTTTCTTTTTGCACGTCGAACATACTTACTTGGCGTTGAGGGATTCGTTGGATCTCGCTTGGGGCCGCTGCTGTACATACTAACATGAATTTAAATACTTAACTTACATAACTTAGACGTAGGTAATCGTGCTCACCACCAAAGTAAATAAATAGCTTATGACATTCTAAATCACTCGGGACTCGACCTCATTTAATCATCATACTAACCATTATCTGGCACCCCAACACAGACCTGAAATGAAGTCTACAAATTTTTCCCAAAACAAGAAGTACACGGACGTCATGCTCGGGTCCGCGTACGGGTCCATGTAGGTTCGTTAAAAGACATACCGAAAAGAAGGGAGGGCACGGACCCCGTGCAAGGGTCCGTGTAGGGGTCCATGTGGGCTCGCAAAATTGACACCAAGAAGAAAACAAAAGCAAGGATGTAATGCCCGAGATTTTGATTATTGTAATATGAAGCGATTAATTGATAATTGATGTGATCATAGACGAAAAGGATCAGACCAGGAAAGACAAAAGAAGACTTGAATTATGTGCGAGGACTGAACCCCTCGCGCATATGCGCGACCAAGCAGGGTGCATATGCGCGAGGCAGGCAGAGAACTTCGCGGGTCCTAGTCACGCATATGCGCGCACGAAGAGAGGACACGCATATGCGCGAGCATGTGCAAGGAAAAATGCCGAGACCAGTAGATCTCGTGCATATGCGCGAGACGTGCAGTGCAAAGAGATGAGCCACATGGCTGGGACATGCAATATATATGTAAATTGACTTCATTTCCTTCAAAACTCAGGAAAAAAAACCGAGAGAAGCTTCAATTCTTGTGATACGAGAGTTTGGTTTGCGGAAGATCCATCCGTTAGAATTTCAATCCGACTTCATTATCGGACTCCTCTCGAAAAAGGCTTCACAAGGACGTAATTTTTTTTATGATTTGGAAACTTGATATTGAAGGAACCAGAGTTTGATTTATCTTATGTGTTCTTGAGAATTTAGACATCGTATAATTGAAACCAGATCGAAGAATGGATACCGTATGAAATTGTTTGCATTTTCAGAGTGAATTTGATTGAGATTATACAGATTTGGTATCAAATTGAGTTTGTTATCGATTATGAGTTATGATTGTATCTGCTGGTATTTGTATTGCTGGGCATATCGAGATTGTACCGTTATGCCGTTGAAACATAATTAGATTGAGTTCTGATTATATCCAGTATTGATTGGGTTGTATATTGATATTGTACTCCTCCATATTGTCATTGTCAGATTGAATATTGACAGCTTCGAATTCGAGACTTCGACTTCGTCAGATCGACAAAAGAAATGTATAAATCAATGTCGAACCGGGAAGATACGACTCGAGTTAGATCCGACTTGATTTTCCCAAAATCACATACTTTATTTTATTGCATTGATGTTTGCAATTCATGAGATTGATATGCTTAGTCTATTGATTTATAGCAAAGCATGTATTGAGTCATGGGCTGATCTGCCTAGTCATTGGCTTAGGTGCCATGTCTTTGGCGGATGTGCCAAGACACTGGATGTTTGGTTTATATCGATGTTGCTTAGGAGCAGATCGACTTCTATTGCTGAGATTCGATATAGTGTGCCAATGTACAGGAACCGGGATCCCTAGATTAGAGAATAGTCGAGTCTGAGATTATGAGTCAAGAGTTTGATTTATAGTTTTATATCGATTCATGTCTTTCAGATTATGATACATGTTATTGATATCTGTTTCATGCTTTTATATCTGTTTATATGATTGCATGTATACGTTGTTTATACTGGGACTATATTTCTCACCGGAGTTATCCGGCTGTTGTTGTGTTTGTATGTGTGCATGACAACAGGTGGGACATGATCAGGGTCAAGAAGAGGATGAGAGATCAAGATTAGCGTGGAGATCCGAACTTAGAAGTAGAATTGGCTTTCAACACTTGATGTATAGTAGTTGGACCTTAGTTTGAGATAAATGTACTTTGTACAAGACTTGTACTTTACTGTTGATATGTATATCAGATTGATTATCATATGTTCCACAATTTTTGTATTTTTAAAAAAATTATGACCCAGTTTACTTAATTGTTACATTTTATCCTAATAATGATTAAGAAGATGAATTAGGTTTGGGTCCCCACAGCAGGTGGTATCAGAGCAGTAGGTTCTTTAGATTGAGATACAAGCTAGTGAGCGGGGTAGATTGAGTTTTCTTTCCTTCTTTTGCTATGCTAGCATGTTTTACTGCTTTAATACATATTTACCTGATTATCTGATTTGATTGGAAACATGTGTTGTGGAGAATGAATCAGAATCGATTCTTGATCAGCAGTAAGATGATCAGAGGAGGACTGAAACAAATTTGTTGTATTTGGTTACTAATACTTTTGATAATCAGATATGCCTCCTCGAAGAGTCCCAGAACAGGGTAGTACCTCGACTAATCCGACGGATGTCACAGCAACTCCGATGGAAACATTACTGAAGAGATTTCAGTCGTTCAAACCGCCAACTTTGAAGGGCATAGAGAATTCTGTTGGCTGTGAGAGTTGGCTAGATGATATAGAGATGCTATTTGATTCAATGGATTATATAGACGAGCACAGAGTTAGACTGATTGGGCACCATTTGCATGATGTTGCAAAGGATTGGTGGCTCACGACTAAGAGGGCATTGGAGCTTCGAGGTACAGTCATTACTTGGAAAATCTTAAAGACTGAATTTTATCAACGATTTTTCCCAGTATCGTACAGGAAAGACAAGGGGACAAAGTTTGCTAATCTGAGACAGGGTCAGTTGAACATTGAAGAAAATGTGGCCAAGTTCTCTACCTTGTTACGCTTTGCTCCGCATGTTGCTGAGAATGATGAAGCTGTTGCTGATCAGTTTATCTATGGGCTAAATCCTGAGATCTTTACATTGGTAAACACTGGAAGACCGAATAACATTGCTGATGCCCTGAATAGAGCCAAAGGAGCAGAAGTATGTCTGATGAGACAGAAAGGAGCTTCGTATGTTGCTCCAGCACCGAAACCACAACAACAACCCTCGACTCAGTTTCACCAACCCCCTCCCAATTTTGAGAGTGGTAGTAGCAGCAGTGGAAAGAAAGATCATTTGAAAACCCGAGGAAAACAGTTCAAGAAGTCAGGGAGCAGTTTATCTAGCTCTAGTGGTTCCCAACAGAGCCAGAGTAGTACAGGGGTCTATTGCAGAACTTGTGGAGGAAGACATCCCACAAAGCAATGCCAAGGAGTATTTGGTAGTTGCCACAACTGCAGAAAGCAGGGACATTTGCCTAGAGTTTGTCCACAGAGAGATTTGATAAGTGTAATTTATTTCACTTTTATTACTTGTTTTTAACTTAGAATTATGTGATTCTTGAGCAGTTTATTTGATTTGTTGTTGTTTTTTTTGTTATAGTTTGGAAGTATAGAATAAGAGTGTGAAGTATTAAAAGTGTTGCATTGGAAAGTGCAAAAAGATAAAAAAATACAGTAGCTGCAGCACACCCGCGCTTATTCATGTACCGCACCCGCGGTAAGCTAGTGCACCCGCACTGAAATAGGCAGCGCACCTGCGCTCATACACCAGAAAGAGGACCGCACCCGCGGTCTGTTCTTCACCGCACCCGCGGTCTTCGAAAAGCAGAATCTGGAAATTCTTTAACTTTGTGTGCTGCGCGTGGAAGTTTGAGAATTTTGCGTGCTATGACTTCTATCTTGTCTGTACTATAATAAGACATCATTTGCTACTATCTAGGGTATTGGGGAGCCAAGGAAAGAATGAAGGAGGCTACTACTAGATTGAAGATCAAATTCATCAAGTTTGGAAGAAATCTTTTGTACAACTCCGGGAACAGAATCAGCTCTTCAAACTCTTGTTCTAAGTTCTTCTTTCCTTTGTTTTTCATTTGTTATGTCTTATTTTAAAACCATGTTTTGTTGTTTTGATTTGTTATTATGAACTAATTTTTATTTCTAGAGGAATGATGGAACAAAACTAGAAACCATGTGTTGGAATCTATGAACTAAGCTATTTAAGTTCTTCATCTTGTTCTTTTGTATTATTTCAATCTTAATGCTTTCAATTTATTGGCCATAATTTGAATAATTTATATGTTTACAATTTATCACTCGGTAGAGGAAATTATAAATAAGAAAAAGAAAAAATACATCAATGGTATTTATAGAGTTTGGGAGGGCCTATAATGCTATTGAAGCTTATAGAGAATCTAGTGCTTGATGTGTTATTTATTTGTAGATTGTTGATGGGAACATTGCAATCAAATTTTAGATAACTAAAATCTACTAACACTCGGGAGAGGGAGTATATAATTATAGGATTCTTTGCTATTGAATAAGAAGGAGTTTTACAAAATAGCTACAAGAAATTACACATGGTGGATAGTAGAGTGAAATCGGACCTCTAGATCTTTTATTCCATTGTTATTTGCTAAAAATTTTGGTGTTATATTTTATTTAATCCATTTTCAATATAGCTATTCTTGTGAACAAATCTTTTAATTGATTTTTCTAAATAAAGTCTAGACTATTTTAATTACAAGTACTAATATACATTTATATACACATTCCTCGTGGGATCGACACTTGTACTCAAAAATACATTTTACTATAACTTGACGTCGTGCGCTTGCGAGCAATCAAGAAAATACGCAACAAGGTTCCCAAAGATCCGAGGGAGCAAAATCATCTGGATCAGTGGCTCAGGCTGATAGACGATCATCTGCTGTTCACTCCTTCCAGCCACCGACTACTACTCAGTCACAGTCGAGGCCATGAGGAAGCCAGACTATTAGCGAGCCTCCTAGACAACAGGCCAGAGTATTCGCTTTGACTGAAGAACAGGCCCAGGAAGCACCAGATAATGTTGTTGCAGGTAACTGTTCTTTATGTGGTTATTCTGCTTATGTATTGATTGACACGGGTGCGTCCCATACATTTATTTCTGAAAGATTTGTTTTGATTCATGCATTGCCTGTTGAGTCATTATCTACTGTAGTATCTGTCTCTTCACCTTTGGGGAGAGGTCTTGTATCAGTGACGTCCGTTAGACATTGTATGCTACAGTATGACGGACATGAGATTTAGTTAGATTGTATTGTACTTGGGTTGTCTGATCTTGACTTTAATATTGGTATTGATATGCTGAACAAGTACAGAGCTACCGTAGATTGTTTCCACAAGATTGTGAGATTCAGACCTGAGATGACTGATGAATGGAAATTTTACGGTAAGGGTATTCAGTAGACGTACTGAAATCGAGCCCATCATTGGCAGATTTGCCAGTGGTATGTGAGTTTGCTGATGTCTTCCCAGATGAGATTCTGGGTTTGCCTCCGGTCAGAGAGATAGACTTCAGCATTGAATTGGTACCATGTACAGTTCCGATTTCTAGAGCTCCATACAGAATGGCACCGATTGAATTGAAAGATCAGCTAGAAGATTTACTGGCCAAGGGTTACATCGGACCGAGTGTTTCTCCTTGGGGTGCTCCAGTATTGTTTGTGAGAAAGAAGGACGGTTCAATGAGACTCTACATTGACTATTGGCAACTGAACAAGGCTACGGTAAAGAACAAATATCCTTTGCCTCGTATCGATGATTTATTTGATCAGTTGCAGGGTTTTTCTGTGTATTCCAAGATCGATCTGAGATCTGGATATTATCAGCTGAGAGTTAGAGATTCTGATATATCGAAGACAGCTTTCAGAACCAGGTATCGCCATTATGAGTTTATATCTTGCCATTTGGTTTAACGAATGCTCCAGCTGTATTTATGGGTTTAATGAACCGTGTATTTCAGAAGTATCTTGATGATTTCGTGATTATATTTATTGATGATATTCTGATTTACTCCAAGAATATGATTGATCATGCTGAGCATTTGAGAACTTTATTGAGAATTCTGAGGAATGAAAAATTATATGCAAAGCTGTCTAAATGTGAAATCTGGCTGAAGCAAGTTGTATTTCTGGGACATATTATATCTTGAAATTGTATTTCTGTTGATTCTAGAAAGGTTGAGGCAGTGATTAACTGGCCTAGACCGACTTCAGTGCCAGAGATACGCAGTTTTATTGGTTTAGCAGGCTATTACCATCGATTCATTAAAGATTTCTGCCAGTATTGCTAAGCCTATTACTCAGTTGACTCAGAAGAATGCACCATTTGTATGGTCTGAGGAGTGTGAGTCCAGTTTCCTCGAATTGAAGAAAAGATAACCAGTGCTTCGATATTGACTATTCCATCAGGTACTGGTGACTGTTGTTTATTGCGATACTTCTCACAGAGGATTGGGTTGTGTTTTGATGCAACAGGGACATGTCATTGCTTATGCCTGGAGACAATTGAAGCCACATGAGTCTCGCTACCCAGTTCATGATCTTGAATTGGCAGCCATCGTATTTGCACTGAATATTTGGCGACACTATCTATACGGTGAGAAGTTTGAGATTTATTTTGATCAAAAGAGTCTGAAATATCTATTTTCATAATCTGAACTGAATATGAGGCAACGAAGATGGCTTGATTTACTGAAAGATTTTGAATGTGAGATCAAATATTATCCAGGAAAGTCAAATGCAGCAGCTGATGCACTGAGTCGAAAGGTATGTTCTTTATCCTTACCGACGATTGGTGTTTCAAATTTGATTGAAGATTGCTGTTTGTCTAGATTAATATTTGAAACAGATTGGAGACCGTTGAGACTCTATAATATTCAAGTCTAACCAGAGTTGCTTTTGAGAATTAAAGAAGCACAGAGTGTTGATCAGAATATTCAGAGCTCGATTTCGATGGTCAGAGCAGGGCATCGATCAGAGTATCAGGTACGTGATAATGTACTGTATGTGAATAATCGTCTTGTTGTGCCAGATGTTTCAGATTTGAAACGACAGATATTGTCAGAAACTGCACAGTAGTCGATTCAGTATTCATCCTGGTGGCAGAAAGATGTATAATGATTTGAAAAGAAAGTTTTGGTGGAAACAGATGAAAGCAGATATTGCAGAGTTGTATCAAAATGTCTGAATTGCCAACAGGTGAAAGAAGAAAGAAAGAAACCAGGAGGTTTGTTACACAACTTGTCTATTCTTGAATGGAAATGGGATCACATTTCTATGGATTTTGTGACGAAGCTACCGCGATCCTCCCGAAGTTGTGATGCAATTTGGGTCGTGATTGACAGATTGACCAAATCAGCATGTTTTATTCCGTACAAGATGATAAACAGACATGACCAGATGGCAGAGATTTATGTCAGAGAAGTGGTCAGATTGCATGGAGTGCCGAAGTCGATTGTGTCAGACCGTGATCCTCAGTTTACTTTGCACTTTTGGACACAGTTTGCAACAAGCTCTAGGTACTAAATTGGACTTGAGTACCGCATATCATCCACAGACCGACGGACAATCAGAGCGGACTATCCAGACATTGGAAGATATGCTTAGAGCTGTAGTGCTTGATTTTGGCACTAGTTGGCAAGAATCTTTGCCTCTTTGTGAATTTTCGTACAACAACAGCTATCAGACGAGTATAGAGATGGCTCCATTTGAAGCGTTGTACGGCAAGAAGTGCAGATCCCCTCTTTATTAGGACGATATTTCTGAGGTACTTGAGATTGGGCCTGATATGATACGAGAAATGACAGAAAAAGTGAAGCTGATTCAGAAGAGAATGAGAACAGCTCAAGATAGACATGCCAAATATGCGAATATTCGACGTCGACCTCTAGTGTTTGAGGCAGGAGACAGAGTATTTCTGAAGATTTCTCCTTTCAGAGGTGTTGTCAGATTTTGCAAGAAAAAGAAGTTGTCTCCACGATACATCAATCCATATGAGATTCTTGAGAAGATAGGAGATCGTGCCTATCGACTCGCCTTACCGCCTTCTCTATCTGGAATACATGATGTCTTTGATGTATCTTTATTGCGGAAATATCTTCCTGATGCATCTCATATTCTTCAGCCAGACGAGGCAGAACTTGATGAGACACTGAGTTATTTTGAAAAGCCGATCTAGATTATTGATCGTAAAGAAAAACAGCTCAGAACGAAGACTATTCCGCTTGTGAAAGTTCAGTGGAGTCGTCATGGCATTGAAGAAGCTACCTAGGAGACTGAATCAGACATGAGACAGAAATTCTCAGAGTTATTTCATTGATGTGAGTTTACTGTTTAGCTTCTATTCTCTATTTCTTATTGTGTCTGATTTGCTATCTCATTTGATTGCTTACGATTTCGAGGACGAAATCAGATTTTCGAGGGGGAGAATTGTAATGCCCGAGATTTTGTTTATTGTAATCTGAAATGATTAATTGATAATTGATGTGATTATAGACGAAAAGGATCAGACCGAGAAATACAAAAGAAGACTTGAATTATGTGCGAGGACTGAACCCCTCGCGCATATGCGCGACCAAGTAGGGCGCATATGCGCGAGGCAGGCAGAGAACCTCGTGCATATGCGCGACCAAGTAGGGCGCATATGCGCGAGGCAGGCAGAGAACCTCGTGCATATGCGCGACCAGGACCCGTGCATATGTGCGAGCATGGCAGAGAACCTCGCGCATATGCACGAAGAGAGGACGTGCATATGCGCGAGCATATGCAAGGAAAAATGCCGAGACCAGTAGGTCTCGCGCATATGCGCCGAGGGAGGTCGCGCATATGCACGAGACGTGCAGTACAAAGAGATGAGCCACATTGCTGGGACATGCAATATATCTGTAAATTGAATTCATTTCCTTCAGAACTCAGGAAGGAAAACCGAGAGAAGCTTCAATTCTTGTGATACGAGAGTTTGGTTTGCGGAAGATCCATCCGTTAGAATTTCAATCCAACTTCAGTATCGGACTCCTCTTGACAAAGGCTTCACAAAGACGTAAGTTTTCTCATGTTTGTTATGTTTTGGAAACTTGATATTGAAGGAACCAGAGTTTGATTTATCTTATGTGTTCTTGAGAATTTAGACATCGTATAATTGAAACCAGATCGAAGAATGGATACCGTATGAAATTGTTAGCATTTTCAGATTGAATTTGATTGAGATTATACAGACTTGGTATCAAATTGAGTTTGTTATCGATTATGAGTTATGATTGTATCTGCTGATATTTTTATTGCTGGGCATATCGAGATTGTACCGTTATGCCGTTGAAACATAATTAGATTGAGTTCTAATTATATCCAGTATTGATTGGGTTGTATATTGATATTGTACTCCTCCATATTTTCATTGTCAGATTGAATATTGACAGCTTCGAATTCGAGACTTCGACTTCGTCAGATCGACAAAATAAAAGTATAAATCAATGTCGAACCGGGAAGATATGACTGGAGTTAGATCCGACTTGAGTTTCCCAAAACCACATACTTTATTTTATTGCATTGATGTTTGCAATTCGTGAGATTGATATGCTTAGTCTATTGATTTATAGCAAAGCATGTATTGAGTCATGGGCTAATGTGCCTAGTCATTGGCTGAGGTGCCAAGTCATTGGCGGATGTGCCAAGACACTGGATGTTTGGTTTATATCGATGTTGCTTAGGAGCAGATCGACTTCTATTACTGAGATTCGATATAGTGTGCCAATGTCCAGGGACCGGGATTACTAGATTAGAGAATAGAAAAGTCTGAGATTATGAGTCAAGAGTTTGATTTACAGTTTTATATCGATTCATGTCTTTCAGATTATGATACATGTTATTGATATCTGTTTCATGTTTTTATATCTGTTTATATGATTGCATGTATACGTTGTTTATACTGGGACTATATTTCTCACCGGAGTCATCCGGCTGTTGTTGTGTTTGTATGTGTGCATGACAACATGTAGGACATGATCAGGGTCAAGAAGAGGATGAGAGATCAAGATTAGCGTGGAGATCCGGACTTAGAAGTAGAATTGGCTTTCAACACTTGATGTATAGTGGTTGAACCTTAGTTTGAGATAAATGTACTTTGTACAAGACTTGTACTTTACTGTTGATATGTATATCAGATTGATTATCATATGTTCCGCACTTACGTATTTTAAAAAAAAAATTATGACCAAGTTTACTTAATTGTTACATTTGATCTTAATAATGATTAAGAAGATGAATTAGGTTCGGGTTCCCACAACGGACCCCGTGTAAGGGTTCGTGTGGGGGTCCGGGTACCTGCGCTAATTGGAAACCCACGGAAATTTAATACATGTGCTGCCTATAATTCTAAACTCGATTGTACGGGCTATCAACCAACACCTCGAGACCCATCTTAGGATGCTACAACATCGACTTAATCATGTGCAATTGCCCCAAAACGACCACGCATCGCAAGTACACAATAAACCCGTAAACACGATCTTTGACAACAAAATGATTTTCACGACTACTCATTCTCCCAATTGCCTAACGACATGAAACGAAACATCAATAACCATCTCAACGTCATTAACAATATACATATACGCAGCAACAATCACCCGTCGGTCCCCAACGAAGCCTGCAACAATAAAACTTCAAGAACGCATCAATATCATAATTTTATGAAAACGCAGTTTGAGCAGTCTCACGAAAATGATCATAACTCACTCAATTTTTATCCAAATAATTCGAATTTACTGTCAAACTAAGGTATCGAAAAGTTCTGCAATTTTCGTGTTGAAAGTTTTCTCAAAATCACGACCGAAAAATCGCAGTTTTTGAAAAGATAGTAAAAACGTGATTTGTGATCCAAAAACCGTTTCAAAATTGATCCAAACATCAATGCACAAACTTCTACACATCACGTATTTTTACGCATAAATAACAACACAACGCATAATATGACGAGATCGATGCATAAACGAAAGAATATACGTGCCTTTGATGTGAAAAACTCACGATGCGGCGATACCGAAGCGGAGAAAGATGCGAGATTGATCCGGGACGATCGTGGGGCGATTTTCTTGCAACAAAAATGACGAAAACTCGCTGGAAATTATAGAGGGAAGGGGCGGCTGCTCTCCATACCAAGAATCCTAATTTTTTTTTTCACAAAAATTTGAGTGGAATAAAATTTGCTTAATTATTAATTAGCAACTAATCTAAAATAATAACTCTCCCTTAACTTTAACAAAATCTCTAATTAAAATAAAAATGATCATGTGCTAGACTTTTAAAAGTTTTAAAATTCAAAAATTCACCTAATAATTAAATTAGGACTTTAAAATGCTAAAAACTTAATAAATTAGTTAAAATGCCCCATCCTTAACTTAAAAAAAAATACCATCTTTTAAAATTGCCAAAATCGTCGTCGGTCTCTTCTCCTCGATCCCGCATCGAATAATCGCCTGAAACATGAAACTCGAAAAACATTTAACGTGCATCACATAATTTAAAATAATGCAATTTGAATAAACTAATGCATCATTAAAATAACTTTTAAATTTAAATAATGATTGAACCATTAAATAAATGCATGGAATTTACGTGTACTGATTTTGGGCACTACAATATCCTTAGACCAGAAGCAATCTGAGCCAATTCATCAGCTTCCCAGTTGTCTTGTTTTGGCACGTGTTGGAAGGTCACATCCTCAAAATCGTTAAGGAGCTGTGAACAAGCTATAAAATAAGTGGCTATCGCCAAAATTGAACATTTATATTCCCCGGGCATTTGCTTGAGAACCAGTTAGGAATCTCCAATAATCAACACATATTTAGCGCCCAAATCTCGTAGAATTTCCAAGTCCAATCACTAGCGCTTCGTATTCAGTCTGATTATTGGTGCATGAAAAGTCCAGATTAAATGACAAAGCTGTCTTAACTCCCATTGGGGAGGTTATCACAACTCCAACCCCTGACGCCCTCTCTGTACTTGAACCATCAAATTTCAAAGTCCAGGATTGATTGACACAAAACACTGGGATATCCACTGGTGCACTCCCCGCCACATCGACCATAGGGTGGTCTACCAGAAAATCAGCAACAGCTTGGCCTTTCATCGAATTTTGGGGGCAATAAATCAAGGTAAACTCGGCCAATGCCAGCGACCATTTGCCAATCCTCCCAGTCAATATAGGCCTGTGAAGCATGTATTTGACAAGATCTGTCTGTGAAATCACATAAATCTTCTTAAATAATTCATCTGGACGAGGAATCTTTGTAGCTCCTTCTCATTCTTCGGTGGCATAACTGCCATGATAGCTTTAGCCTTATTTTTGTCCACCTCTACTCCCCGCTGGTGAACTAAAAAACCAATGAAATTCCAATCTTGTACACAGAAAGCACATTTCAAAGGATTTAACTTTAAATTGTGTTGCATCATCCTTATAAAACTCTTCCTGAGGTGACCAAGATGATTTGATGTTTTTCTCGATTTAACAACAATGTCATCAATATACACCTCCAAGCACTGACCGATCATATAATGGAAAATGGTATTCATGGCCCTTTTGTAAGTTGCTCCTGTGTTTTTTAAACCAAATGGCATAACAAGCCATTCTAACGTGCCGATTGCCCCAGGACATCTAAAAGCTGTTTTGGATACATCTTCCTCTGCTATTTTTATTTGATTATATCTTGAAAATCCGTCCATGAATGACATCAACTCATTTGTTGCCAATGCATCGACTAGCATATCGGCCACCGGCATGACATAAACGTCTTTCGGGGTGGAACAATTTAAATCCCTGAAATCTATGCAAAATCAAATCTTCCCATTCTTTTTCATAACAGGGACTATGTTCGCAAGCCATTCCATGTATCTTACTGGGCGGATGAATTTCGCTTTGAGAAAGTTTCCCATTTCTTCTTTTACTCTTGCTTCAATTGCCTTGGACATCCTTCTAGCCGGCTGTTGGTATGGTTTGAAACCATCTTTAATTGGTAGCCGATGTTCCACCAATTTACTGTCTAAACCCGGCATATCTTCATATTCCCACGCGAAACAATCTATGAATTCCACGAAGATTTTCACAATTTATTTCTTCATCTCTTCTTCTAACAAGTCACTGATATAGGTAGGTTTGGGGCATTCTATGGTTCCCAGATTCACCTCTTTTAAAGGATCCCGAGTCTCTGGCTGTCGATCTTCCATCTGAGCCGGAGCTAAAACTATATCTTCTCACTGTAATTCTGTTTCCTCATTGTTATCATATTCATCTTCAAATATTATTTTAGTTCCATCAATGTCCCACAATTCTTGAGATTGTATTTCATTCACCAGATGCTGCAAGGTGGCTTTCCATTCGGAAGCTGCAGCCACTTCCATCTCTTCTTTAGTGAACTTAATCATCGACCTCCTCGATAATAGGTCGAACCATGGGTCTAGGAGAGACCATGGCGGTGGATTTGAGAACTTTTTCAACCGTTTCTCTCATTTTTTAGTATCCATGTAGACTGCCCCTTGCTATTCATTTACCTTGTAGTCACGAATTTTAATAGGACCGAATGCTCCATCATAATATCTAGCATCTACTGCATTGGAATTAGATTGATACGGCTGTGAATCAGCCTTTACTACTTCCACTTCATCCCCTTTCCACATCAGCAATAACTGGTGCATGGATGATGGTACACAATGATTGGAGTGAATACAATCCCTCTCTAACAAAGCATGGAAGCTAGCACTGGAATTGACCACGAAAAAGGATGACAGCGAGGATCGGGATTCTACAGTAACATTTGCTGGTAACACTCCCAAAGTTTTTGTAGATTCCCCAGTAAAAAGCCACCACAGATACTTCGGTAGGAATCAAGTCTTCCACATTCTTCCCTAACTTCTGAAGGATTCTGTGGGTAAAATATTGACAGCACACCCATTATCTATCAATAACCTAGACAACGGCTTTCCATTAACATGTTCTATAATATAAAGTGGTTTGATATGTTTCGTCATCTCATTGGTAGGTCGCTTAATCAATATTCTTTTCTCTTCATCAACAAGAACACCAACACAATAATTTGAAGCGTTGGTTTGAATGGATTCTGTAACACTTTGGTTTCCAGTGGATACATCGGATTCGAGCATCCTTCTGCATTTAAATTCATCTGCCTACATTAACGAGCCAATAGCACACTCGAATGAAATGAGAATATGTCCCACCTGAAAGGGGATCGGTTACGGAATAGGCAACAAAGCTACTTTGCCGCCCACTGCTACTAAATCACCACCTCCCCAAGTTAAACTGGCGCTTCATCAATACTCTTTTCTCTTCATCAACAAGAACACCAACACAATAATTTGAAGCGTTGGTTTGAATGGATTCTGTAACACTTTGGTTTCCAGTGGATACATCGGATTTGAGCATCCTTCTGCATTTAAATTCATCTGCCTACATTAACGAGCCAATAGCACACTCGAATGAAATGAGAATATGTCCCACCTGAAAGGGGATCGGTTACGGTGACCGGAAGCGCAACAGGAAGTTAAAACTTGTAATTTTTATGGAATATTTTCGGCCACCAAGAGGATATTGTGTAGCAAATACAACAAACACCAAATATCATACATGGGGTGTTGAGAAAATTATACCTATCAACCTCTTGAGGTTGATGATGGCTCCAACTTTGTTGTCAAACAACAAAGCTCTTGAATGGGATGACAATCTACAAGCTCTCCTCCTTTCCTTCAGGAATTAGGCCCACCACCAACTTTGTAGATCCACCTCACACTTGCACTAGAAAATGTAAGGCTTTTTCAAAGAAAAGTGACTTGTTTCTCCAACAATTGAAGAACACAAAAATGAGAGAAAAATTAAGGAAAGAACTCCTCCATATTTTCGGCCAACACATAAAAAAAATGAGAGGGGGAAGACTTGTCTTGGTTGTGGGAAAAGGTGAAAAGTTGTCTTGCATGCCATGCAATATTTTAATCAAAAGTAATCCACACCCCTTCACCTCCCAAGCATGCAAAACCTAGTGGGCTTGTAACAATTAAAAAGGGCCCACAGACCTTTTAATTGTCTCAAACATATTTGAGCCCAATTAGACTTTACTTGATTTTTCTCAAGCCCACTAGTTAAATAATTATTTTCAATTGAGTTCTACAAGGCCCAATGTTATTTAATTAATTCAACACTTGAATTAATTTAATTATTTGGACTCTACTAGGCCCACTAGTGTTTAATTAATTCAACACTTGAATTAATTTAATTTAGTCCATAATAATGTTTATGAAAATCACAATTTTCAAATACATTATTCACTTGGCCTACTTTTAATTTAGGAACACATTAATAAATTAAAATTTACATTTCTCTCATAGAAGTCATACTTCTATTTTTTTCTTTACGCTTATAAACTCATTTATAAGCCATTCAACACATTGAACTATTTTACTTCTCAACGGGATCTAGAAAGCTAGTACTTGTGTGGCCCTCAATGGTTCACTGATACAACTAGTCGTGGGTTCACATCTCCATGTGATTTGGACTAAACATGTCCTTATTTGAGCATACCCAATTGCTCCATTCTTACTTATCAACTCTTTGATAACAAGAACGTCAGAACTCAAGTCTGATAGTACCCAACCAATCATGTTAAACGCCTAGCAGCGTCGCTGACATGATTCCCTAGGTATCAAATGATAGTGCCTGCAAGAACCATTCTATTATGGTTAGCGTACAGTACGGTCCCTTCAACTCATATATCCCGACCGATTCGACAACCATTGGTATATCGAGAGTTGTCAATGAATCGATACTATGTGTCATGTCGTAGTTGCATCGATGGTGTAATCTATGAAACCCCTTTCATAATTACCACCATACTCTGATCAGAGATTTCAACCTACATACACATGATAACACATAGGATATCCATACCCGAAGGTAAGCGGTGAATCCCCGACTACAATGCATCGACTCCTATATGTTTCGACAGAACACCCAACCTTGCCACCTGATGACCCCATGAGAGTCGATAAACAAGTCAAATTGTAATTCTAGCACATAGAGTCTCAATGTTGTCCCGGGTCATAAGGCACTAATGGTTTTACAACCATAAACTTGGACTTTTCCACTCGATAAGTGAGAACCACTTGGAAAGTCCTTTTATGGAGGGTTGTTCAGTGCACTCTACAAGGAGCACCTATCTGCATGCTCGGACATCACAATGTCCCCTACCAATGAAACATGGTACTCACATCCCAGATACTAGTCTCAAACTCGAGCGGCCTATATCCTTCTTAGTGGCGGCTGAATCGACTAGGAACTATTTAGAATATACAGTATTCCAAATATGAGTTTCATGATACTCATCATATGAGCATCTCATATTCTTTCTACTATTTGTATATTCAAGGACTTTATCTATGCAACTAGCATGGATATACAGATAAAGAAGTGCCAAAATGATAAATTCAAATATTATTAAAATAAAGACTATTCATACATAGAGTTTAATCATGAACCCTCGGCCAACATTTGGCTCGACGGGCACCTACTCTAACAATCTCCCACTTGCACTAGAGCCAACTACCCATATGCTTCAAACCCATCGATTCGCGATGCTTCTCGAACAATGGTCCAGGTAAAGGCTTAGTTAGTGGATCATCAACATTATCTGCGGAGCTGACTTTGTCAATCGTGACATCTCCTCTCTCCACGATCTCTCTGAGGATGTGGTACTTTCTCAATATGTGTTTGGACTTCTGATGAGACCTCGGCTCCTTTGCTTGAGCAATGGCTCCTGTGTTGTCACAAAACACCGGGACAGGAGCAACTCCATTAGGAATGATGCCCAACTCTTGGACGAAATTCCTTATCCAAACAGCCTCCTTTGCTGCAGCTGATGCAGCAATATATTCTGCCTCAGTGGTGGAATCCGCTGTACTGTCTTGCTTGGAAATCTTCCAAGAGACAGCAGCACCATTGAGCATGAATATGAATCCAGAGGTTGACTTCGAGTCATCGATATCGCTTTGGAAGCTAGAGTCGGTATAGCCTTCCAATTTCAGTTCTCCATCACCATAGACCAAGAACAATTTATTGGTCCTTCTCAAATACTTGAGGATGTCTTTCACAGCTTTTTCAATGTGGAAGACCGGGGTTCGATTGATATCTACTCACTACACTTAGTGCGAAAGCCACGTCAGGACGCGTAGATATCATCCCATACATGATGCTACCAATTGCAGATGCATAAGGAATGCTTGTCATCGCCGCTATCTCTGAATCAGTCTTGGGAGACCATAGACTTGGATAGGGACACGCCATGACACATTAGTAGATGTCCTCTCTTGGACTCATCCTATCGAGAACCGTTTCACGATGGTATCAATGTATGTGGATTGGGTGAGACCAAGCAATCTTTTTGAACTATCTCTATAGATCTGTATTCCCAATACAAAAGATGCTTCACCCAAGTCCTGCATCGAGAAATTACTCGCTAACCATATCTTCGTTGATTGCAACATTCCTACATCATTCCCAATGAGTAGAATGTCATCAACATACAACACCAGGAATGTCACAGCACTCCCACTGACCTTCTTATACACACAGGGTTCCTCAGGATTCTTAGCAAAACCAAACTCTTTGATTGTACTATCGAATCTGAGGTTCCAACTCCTAGATGCCTGTTTTAGACCATAAATAGATCTTTGAAGTTTGCATACCATATGCTCACTTCCGATAGATGTAAACCCTTCGGGTTGAGACATGTAAATCTCTTCCTTAATATCCCCATTAAGAAAGGCTGTCTTAACATCCAAATCCATATCTCATAGTCATACCATGCAGCTATAGCTAGCAAAATCCTTATGGACTTGAACATTGCAACTGGAGAAAAAGTTTCCTGAAAGTCAACTCCTTGTCTTTGAGTATATCCTTTTGCCACCAATCGCGCCTTGAAGGTCAATACCTTCCCATCCGCCCCAAGTTTCCTCTTGTAAATCCATTTACACCCTATGGGAACAATTCCCTCAGGTGGATCCACGAGATTCCACACTTGGTTCGAGTGCATGGAATTCATCTCAGATTCCATCGCTTCAAGCCACTTGGATGAATCAGCATCAGATAATGCTTCCTTGAAGGTCCTTGGATCACATCCATGGTTAGGCTCATCATGGCCCTCTTCAAGAAGCAGACCATACCTCATAGGTGGTCTCGAGACTCTCTCGGATCTTCTAGGAGCTTGTATCTCCTCTCTTTGCTCTTCGGGTGTGGGTTCTACAATTGTGGGTGTTTCTCGAACCTCTTCGAGTTCTATCATCTCGCCTTTTCTATCTAATAGAAATTCCTTTTCCAAAAAGGTTGCATTCCTAGAAACAAACACCTTTGTTTCTTGGGGATGATAGAAGTAGTATCCAACCGAATTCTTTGGATATCCCACAAAGTAACATAAAATGGATCGACTATCCAATTTATCTCCCACTACCTGCTTCACATAAGCAGGGCACCCCCATATTCTAAGATAAGAATATTTGGGTGGCTTACCCATCCATATCTCATATGGTGTCTTATCAACTGCCTTTGTATGGACATTGTTCAACAACATTGCCGCTGTTTCAAGCGCATATCCCCAAAAGGATGGCGGCAACTCAGTGAACCCCATCATAGACCGAACCATGTCCAACAAAGTCCGGTTACGACGCTCCGAAACACCATTCAACTGTGGTGTAGCGGGCGGAGTCCACTGCGAGAGAATCCCATTCTCCCAAAGCCGTTCAATACATTGAACTATTTTACTTCTCAACGGGATCTAGAAAGCTAGTACTTGTGTGGCCCTCAATGGTTCACTGATACAACTAGCCGTGGGTTCACATATCCATGTTATTTGTACTAAACATGTCCTTATTTGAGCATACCCCAATTGCTCCATTCTTACTTATCAACTCCTTGATAACAAGAACGTCAGAACTCAAGTCTGATAGTACCCAACCAATCATGTTAAACGCCTAGCAGCATCGCTTACATGATTCCCTAGGTATCAAATGATAGTGCCTGCAAGAACCATTCTATTATGGTTAGCGTACAGTACGGTCCCTTCAACTCATATATCCCGACCGATTCGACAACCATTGGTATATCGAGAGTTGTCAATGAATCGATACTATATGTCATGTCGTAGTTGCATCGATGGTGTAATCTATGAAACCCCTTTCATAATTACCACCATACTCTGATCAGAGATTTCAACCTACATACACATGATCACACATAGGATATCCATACCCGAAGGTAAGCGGTGAATCCCCGACTACAATGCATCGACTCCTATATGTTTCGACAGAACACCCAACCTTGCCACCTGATGACCCCATGAGAATCGGTAAACAAGTCAAAGTGTAATTCTAGCACATAGAGTCTCAATATTGTCCCGGGTCATAAGGACTAATGGTGTACAACCATAAACTAGCTTTTCCACTCGATAAGTGAGAACCACTTGGAAAGTTCTTTTATGGAGGGTTGTTCAGTGCACTCTACAAGGAGCACCTATCTGCATGCTCGGACATCACAATGTCCCCTACCAATGAAACATGGTACTCACATCGCAGATACTAGTCTCGAACTCGAGCGACCTATATCCTTCTTAGTGGCGGCTGAATCGACTAGGAACTTTTTAGAATATACAGTATTCCAAATATGAGTTTCATGATACTCATCATATGAGCATCTCATATGCTTTCTACTATTTGTATATTCAAGTACTATATCTTTGCAACTAGCATGTGTATACAGATAAAGAAGTGCCAAAATGATAAATTCAAATATTATTAAAATAAAGACTGTTCATACATAGAGTTTAATCATGAACCCTCGGCCAACACTTGGCTCGACGGGCACCTACTCTAACACCACCTTGAAAGTAGTATTCTTGACTATTTCTTTGTCTTCTTCTGATAACAAGTCGTCACCTTCTTCCTCATTATCTTCAGTAGCCTTCATCCCAAATTTTTTCTTCTCTCTGAATGATTCCTCTACCTTAGATCTGCACTCAGCAGCTTTTTCTATCAACAAACGTCGTTTTTGGGTCCGAGAAAGCGGTTTCGGGAACTTTGGATGCTCTACCCGCTTCCATACATCGTTGGGGATTGCTCTGGGAGGAACAACAAAACGGGATTTTCTTTCATATATTTTATAGGTGTCTAGAGGTGGTGGCCTCTGTATTATCTTCTGGAATGACCGACGGTCACTTCTTCTCTCGTCATTCATCGACCCATGAAACGAGCCCTTTCCGAGGTACCGGTTCTCCGGCCTTTTGGCCATGGATCCCCCACTGTACTTCATATTCCTCCCACTATAGTACCTACCATCTCCACCGTAATAGCGGCTTTTTCAATGAAAAGCTTCTGTTTTGTTCTCCTTTACCTCAAACATCATTTCCCGAGGCACCCAACACTTCTTTCTATTAACTCCTGGCCTAATGTACCTGACCTGACCTCCATCCCTTCTCCTCTCATTGGTTAAGAAACGCAAATCAGTAATGCTCACAATCACATTGGCCACTGGGGGAAAAGAATCTTCATCCACTATCATTATTTCCTTCTTTTCAGGAAATTTCAGGATCCCCTTGTTAATTCTTTCTTGCAAGACATTTTTGAAAGCCCAACATGCATTAATATTATGGTTAAAAGAGTTGTGATACTTACAATATTCTCTTCCCTTGATCTCCTCCCTGGTGGGTAGCTTATGATATAAGGAAACATTATAAACTTTTCCTTCACCAAATAGTCAAATATTTCTTCCATTTGACGCATCGAAAGTGTATGGTGTTTGCACTGAAAGAATGTTTTTCTTGGACAGTTCTTCGCTCTTGCGTTTCAAGAAAGGTACAGTGCGTGATCCGAAATTTACCAATTCTGCTAATGCGACTTCCTCCACTTCCTGGAAGTAAGAGCCCACTGTAGATTTTCTCTTATGACTCTCTTCCCGCAACAATTCTTCATATTCCGATACTTTGGCAGAAAGCTCATAAAAATAGCGGAATTCCATCCCTTGGAACTTTTTTCGGAGTTCAAAATTCAGCCCTCGCTGTGCCATCTTCACATATTCTGATTCGGAACTTCTCATTTTCTTGAATTTACAAATGAAGTCATTAGCAGATTCCCCCGGTTTTTGGACCACCCTTGACAATTCCTCTGTGCTAACCTCAGGTATTGTTCTGAAGAATTGTGTATGGAATTGACGTTCCATATCATGCCAAGTCATAATAGAATTTTGAGGTAGCGTTCCATACCAAGGGAAAGCAGTGCTGGTCAAAGAATTGGGGAACAATCGTAACTTATAATTAGAAAAATTCTCCAAGTTTGCTAACTCCCCACATTGGATTGTAAACCTTGCTACATGTTCCACGCTGGATTGACCATCTTCTCCTGAGTATAAAGTGAAGTTTGGAATGCAGTATCCTCGTGGATAAGAGTTTTCACGATCAACAATATCAGGATACGGTTTGTGAAACTCTGGTCGGTTGATTGGCCTCACTCCTGGGCCATACAACTCCTGAATAACATCCCGTACCATGTCAAAATCCAACACTGGAGTTTGTCGTAACTGGTGTGGAGGATAGATTGCCCCCTGGGTGTTATTCCCTGAATTTGGTACTGCATACCTGCGCATTCCTCCATCACCATACATCCCTGGATGCAAGTTAGGAGACGTCATGAAGAATATATTGCCAGACATTTGTTTACCGTTACTGCAATTTTGGTATTTCAACCCCAATTCCTCGTCCCTTTTGTGCGGAGAAGTGTACCTTCCTTCCTTGGCAAATTCAGGAATCGGTGCTTCTCCCAAGCGGCAATTTTCACCTGCTTGATGAATGCTATTTTGCAATACAGGCTACTCAGCTCGCCCACACTATGAAGCTCAACTCGATCAATGATTTTACTACGAACAGATTGAATCTACTCAATCAAACTGTGGCTTCTCTATACCTCCAGATGGAAGAATAAAGAAAGACAGACTGTCGACTGAATCTCACTTCCAAACTCAAGCTTTAGTCGGCAGACGTTTTGATTTTCTAGAGAGTAGTCACTAAGAAAATTGATTTGCTGCAGACTATTGCGTTGAATTCCGTATCAGATATTGCAACAGATGTTCGTATATTAACAAAGAAAGTGGATGTGCTTGACAAAAAGGGGGAAATTATTCGAGAGACAGAAGAAGACAAAGGGAAAACGAAGATATGAAGATCAACTGACTGACTTCAGTTGAAGATCTGAAGATTCTTTATTCCTTAGTCTTTGTATTCATTCTTTGCACGAATCTGTACATCAGAGAGTTATTTTATCTACAATGAAATTGGAGCTTATCGGAGTTTATTCTTAGTTCAGTTGATCAGTTCATATCATACAAGTTTTGTCAAACACCAAAAAAGGGGAAATTGTTGGAAACTTAATTTCGGTGGTTTGACAAACCTAACTGATCACGAATTGACGATTGCCTAACTGAAGATTAATGTGCAGATTATCAAAGACAACTGAAGACAGCTGAACTGAATATACAACTATCTGATCAGTTGGAAATTGATTAGTTGAGCATAACTGAACTTTCAAGGAAAATTGACTAATCAACAGGAAGCAAATCAGTTGATATATTCAGTTATAAGCTTACCAGTGAGTGCCTATCAGCTGATCTTTCAGCTGTACACGTCATCAGGTGAAAAGGAAATTCAACCGACAATAGTACAAAGCAGACTGTAACTCTTAGTGGAACGTCGCATTTCAGAAAATACAGTGTACGAATGTCAGTAAAATATTGACGTGGCAATCAACGGATACAAAGATTCAAATTTTATTTGCTATTACCGTTGGAAGGAAGCCTATAAAAAGGCAAGAAGAGAAATTGAGATACAGCGCTTATCAATACGATTCATCTATTCTCTCAAGCTTGCTATTACTCCGCTAGATTTATCACTCTCATTTGAGATTCAACTCATGGGAGTACTTGCAGCTGAACATGATTCCATGCCAAATTTCTTGAGCAACTCCTTCATGTATTTAGTTTGACTAATAAAAGTTCCAGTCTCCAATTGCTTCACTTGCAGTCCAAGGAAAAATGTCAGTTCACCCATCATGCTCATTTTAAATTTATCCTGCGTCATCTTATCAAATTTCTCGCATAATTTGTGGTTAGTTGACCCAAATATCATGTCATCAACATAAATTTGAACAAGTAAAATATGATCATTCTTAGAGAATTTGAACAAGGTCTTGTCAACTGATCCAACACTAAAATCATGATCAATTAAGAATTTTGAAAGTGTCTCATACCAAGCTCTTGAAGCTTGTTTAAGATCATATAAAGCTTTGTTCAAATGATAGACATGATCAGGAAAAGAGTGATTGATAAAACCTGGAGGTTGTTCAACATAGACTTCTTCTTGCAACTGACCATTCAGGAATGCACTCTTTACGTCCATCTGGTAGACTTTAAAATTCTTGAATAATGCATAGGCAAGGAATATACTGATTTCCTCCTGTTTTGCAACTGGTGCATATGTTTCATCGTAATCAATTCCTTCTTCTTGCTTGTATCCTTGTGCTACTAGCCTTGCTTTGTTGTGCACAACTGAACCATCTTCGTTCAGTTTGTTCCTGTACACCCATTTTGTACCTGTAATAGTTTTTGAAACTGGTCTTGGAACCAGGTTCCAGACATTGTTATGGGTAAACTGATTTAACTCTTCTTGCATAGAATTTATCCAGTTAGGATCAGCAAGAGCTTCATCAGTTTTCTTTGGTTCTAGTTGGGAAACAAAAGATGAATGAATAAATAGATTAAGCATTTGATTGCGAGTTTTTACCAGATCAGATGGATTACCTATTACCAATTCCGGAGGATGTGATTTCTTCCATCTGTACTCTGCATTTGTTGCATCCAAGTTAGCAACTGCTTCAGTTTCCAACTGAGTATTTTCTTTAGTTTCAGTTGCTTCTGCATCAGTTGGTAACTGAATTTTTTCAATAGGCTCCACAAACTGATTGTCAGGAGCAACTTCCTGTTCCACTTGTTGATCCAACATTTCTGGTTCAGGTGTTTGAAGGATGTTTCGATTGCTATGATTTTCTTCTTCATTATCATCCTCCAAAGTGATATCTGTATATCTATCAACTAACTCAACTGGATCAGTTGGTTTATTAGTTAGTATAGTTTCATCAAAAACAACATAGATAAATTCTTCAACATTTAACGAATTTTTATTGAAGACTCTATATGCTTTGCTAAATGAAGAATATCCAAGAAATATTTCCTCTGCAGATTTAGCATCAAAAGCTTTTAAATGATTTTTACCATTATCGAGAATAAAACATCTGCAGCCAAATATCTTGAAATAAGAAACCACACTTTTTCTTCCATGCCATATCTCATATGGTGTTTTCACATGATTTTTATTAATCATTGATCTGTTCTGAGTATAACACTCAGTGTTAACTGCTTCAGCCCAAAACCTTTGAGAAATACCAGAATCAGCAAGCATTTTTCTAGCAGCTTCTTTAATGGTCCGATTTCTTCTCTCAGCTACACCATTTTGCTGAGAGGTTCTAGCTGCTGAGAGCTCATGCTTAATTCCAGTGCTTTCTAAAATTTTTGAAAAAATTTGATTGATGAATTCAGTTCCTCGATCAGACCTGATTTTATCAATTCCAACTAATTTTTCATTTAGTAATCTTTTAAAGAGCTTGATCAGTTGTGCAGCAGTTTGGTCTTTGGATTTGAGAAATATAACCCAAGTAAATCTTGAAAAGTCATCTACAACCACCAAGGTGTATTTCATTCTCCCTAAGCTCATGACTGGTATAGGACCAAATAGATCCATATGTAACAGATCCAAGCATCGGGAAGACGATTTACAACCCTTGTTTTTAAAAGAAGATCTTGTTTACCAAACTGACATGTTGAACAAATTTTATCTTTTGAGAAATCCATTTTGGGCAAACCAGTTACAAGATCATGATTACTCAGATATGAAAGAAGATCGATTTAAGGTGCCCGAATGCGCAACGGAAGTTTCAAAATATTTTTCATGCAAGAAAAATCAAGCACCCTAAACCACTATAGTGTGTAGCAAATACATAAAAACACATATGACATTCATAGGGTGTTTGAGAAATTTTTACCTATCAATCACAAAGGATTGATGATGGCTCCAACTTAGTTGTCAAACAACCAAGCTCTTGAATGGATGACCCAATTTACAAGCTTTCCTTGCTCTTGGACTCCTTTCTTCAAAATTAGGTCCATCACTAACAAAGTAGAACCACTCTAATTTTGCACTAGAAAAATTAGAGTATTTTTCATTGAGAAGAGTATGGTTTCCTCAACAATTGAAGAAAGAAAAATGGAGAGAAAATTTAACTAAAATTTCGGCCAACATGTGATATGGAGTGAAGGGTGAGTTGTCTTGGTTGTGCAAAAAGCTAAAGCAAAAAATTGCATATGCATGACATGCCATTAACTCAAAAGTTGCCTCCCTTTCAAGCATGCAATGTTTTTGGGCTTGTAACAATTACAAGGCCCATGAACTTTTATTTAAATGTCTCAAACATATTTGAGACCATTTAAACTTTACTTGATTTTACTCAAGCCCACTAGTTTAATAATTATTTCTAATTGGGCTCTACAAGGTCCAATGTGGTTTAATCAATTCAACACTTGAATTAATTTAATTATTTGGACTCTACTAGGTCCACTAGTGTTTAATTAATTCAACACTTGAATTAATTTAATTTAGTCCATAATAATGTTTATGAAAATCACAATTTTAAAATACATTATTTGTTTGGCCAACTTTTAATTTAAGAACACTTTCTTGAATTAAAAGTAACATTCTCCTTATAGAAGTCATACTTCTATTTTTATTTGCGCTTATAAACTCCTTTATAAGCCGTTCAACACATTGAACTATTTTACTTCTCAACGGGATCTAGAAAGTTAGCACTTGTGTGACCCTCAATTGTTCAATGATACAACTAGCCGTGAGTTCACATCTCAATGTGATTTGGGACTAAACATGTCCTTATATGAGCATACCCCAATTGCTTCATTCTTACTTATCAACTCCTTGAGAGTAAGAATGTCAGAACTAAAGTCAGATAGTACCCAACCAATCATGTTAAATGCCTAGCAGCATCGCTGACATGATTCACTAGGTATCAAATGATAGTGCCTGCAAGAACCATTCAATTATAGTTAGCGTATAGTACGGTCCCTTCATCTCATATATCCCGACCGATTCGACAACTATTGGTATATCGAGAGCTGTCAAAGAATCGATACTATGTGTCATGTCGTAGTTGCATCGATGGTGTAATCTATGAAACCCCTTTCATAATTACCGCCATACTCTGATCAGAGATTTCAACCTACACATACATGAGAACACATAGGATATCCATACCCGAAGGTAAGCGCTGAATCCCCGACTACAATGCATCGACTCCTATGTGTTTCGACAGAACACCCAACCTTGCCACCTGATGACCCCATGAGAGTCGGTAAACAAGTCAAAGTGTAATTCTAGCACATAGAGTCTCAATGTTGTCCCGGGTCATAAGGACTAATGGTGTACAACCATAAACCAGGACTTTTCCACTCGATAAGTGAAAACTACTTGGAAAGTCCTTTATGAAGGGTTGTTTAGTGCACTCTACAAGGAGCACCTATCTGCATGTTCGGGCATCACAATGTCCCCTACCAATGAAACATGGTACTCACATCGTAGATACTAGTCTCAAACTCGAGCGGCCTGTATCCTTCTTAGCTGTGATTGAATCGACTAGGAATTGTTTAGAATATACAGCATTGCAAATATGAGTTTCATGATACTCATCATATGAGCATTGATAAACATAAAAATTGTACATTAATTAAATGTTTTATAATATAAATATATAGTTTTTGTTTTATTAAATGTTTAAATATTATATGTTTTATAATAAATTGTATAAAATATAAGTTGTTGTGTAATTATAAGTTTTTACTATTTTTTACAGGTTCGATAAAATAAGAATAAACTTGGCGTTGCAAATGGGATTAAGATGATTCTTGGACTTGTAGAAAGTTGATGTTAATATCTACAATATTGGTGGCAAGCATGAGATAAAAATCCTCTCACAATTGGGATCAAATTAAGCAACAAATAAAGTTACCAAAAGAGTGGAAATTTTACCATGCTCTAGTATTTTGATCATATCTCTCAAATTACTTGGTCAAATGGTTTGAAAAAAATACCAAAACTAGACAACTCAATTATCCACATGTTTCTTTTTATGTGAAGAAGCAAATTCGGAGAAGAAGATTTTCAAAAGTGATGTGTAATATAATATAATATCTTGGAACACCAATGAAGACTTATGTGTAAAAAAATAATATTTTATTTGTGGTTGTCTCCCCAAATTTGGCTATAAATAGGGGTGCATTGTAATGAATTGAGATATCCCTCATTCTATGAACAAACCTTTGAGTTCATAATATTTTTCTCTATATTTTTCCTTTATTTCTTCATTTAAATATAATTAGCATGTTAATTTCATATTCAAAGTTTTACACCTTGAATAATGAATAGCTAACTTCCTAAAGTTGAGATGAAAATGTGAAACTCTTGGCATGATAATAAAGTTACTAAAAGGTAAGAATCTATGTTTTATATTATTTAATCATTATTTATTGTTTATGTTATATTTATTTCTTTAAGCATTTTTATACCCTACTTATAAGTGGGAGTTTTGATTTATTGTTGCTATATGTTACACTAAATTCTTGGAAACATTTAAATGTTAGTTTGGTGTTACCAACCATTTAAAGTGGATGCCTTGATTTATTATTTATGAATGTATTATAATATTAAATTCTTGGAACCATTTAAATGTTTGTTTGGTTTTACTAACCATTTAAAGTGGGAACCTTGATTTACTATATATAAATATATCATAATATTAATTTCTTGGTACCATTTAAATGTTAGTTTGGTTTTATCAACCATTTAAAGTGGGAACCTTGATTTAGTGTTTACAAATATATATAGCACAATAAATACTTGACCACATTTATAAGTTTTGGTATATATTATATAATTATAAGATAATAATATATAACATAATATAAATATGATTATTTAATATATTGGAACCATTTTATTAAGTGGATTTCAATATTGTTAGTTAATGTTAACTTTATTAAAATACCAAGAGTGGATCCTTTAATCTCAACTACTTAAATTAAAATTTGAACAATTAAAAATTACCAATTAAATATTCAAACAACTAAAAGAAAAAATAAATAAAAAGACATTGTAGTGGACTTGTAATTACCTTAGCTTCCTCGTGGATACAATATTTGAACTCATCGAATTATACTATTTCTAGACAACCTGCTCTTGGGAGTGCAACAATCAAAGTCGCAACAAGTTTTTGGCGCCGTTGCCGGGGAAGTATAATTTAATTTCAATTCTATTTAATTTTGGTTTATATTTTATTTTTCTTTATTTGAATTTTTATTGCTTTTGTGTGTTTTTATTCTTTTGCATTTGCATGAGCATTTGGTCACGTACACTTAGTGGTCGACTCATTCGAAATAAACCTTTATTTTAAAAAACATGGCGGAAGAACCCATCCAAGAAAATGAAGATGAAATTCAATCTCAACATGATCATAATAGACGAAGAACACTTAGAGATCACATGAATCCTACACGTACTAGTGCACCTTTATGTCTAGTTTTTCCCCCTGATGCATCTCATTTCAATTTTAAGCCTGGTATTATACAACTTTTACCCAATTTTCAAGGCTTAGATTCTGAAAATCCATACATGCATTTACGAGAGTTTGAAGAAGTGTGCAACACATATAATGATCTAAATTGTAGCATGAACACCATTCGACTTAAGCTTTTTCCTTTTTCTTTAAAAGATAAAGCTAAAACTTGGCTACAAAATCTTATATCGGGATCCATTCGAACTTGGGATGAATTGCAACAACAATTTTTGAAAAAGTTTTTTCCATCTCATAGAACAAATTCTTTCAAAAGGCAAATCATCACTTTCACTCAAAAACAAGGAGAAACTTTTTATCAGTGTTGGGATATATACAAAGAATTGCTTAATCTTTGTCCACATCATGGTTTTGAAATTTGGAGAGTTGTTTCTCAATTTTATGAAGGCTTAACACCTAAAGATAGGCAAATGGTTGAATTTATGTGTAATGGAACATTTGAAGATAAAGATCCAACTGAAGCAATTGAGTATCTCGATTCATTAGCTGAAAATGCTCAAAATTGGGACACTATAGGTACTATCGAACCATCAAACAAGATTCAATCTCCTACATCTGGTGGAGGTATGTACACTCTCAAAGATGAACATGATCTTCAAGCTAGATTTACCTCTTTGGCAAGAAAAGTTGAGGCACTTGAATTGAAAAAGAATGGTCAATTAAAATCTGTTCAAGAAATTGTGTGTCACATCTGTGATACAAGTGATCATTTTACAAAAGATTGTCCCACTTTGTCCTCTTTTAAAGAATGTCTCCATGAACAAGCCAATGTTTTGAATAATTTCAAAAGGCCAAATTTTGAACCATTTTCTCAAAATTACAATCTAGGTTGGCGAAATCATCCAAATTTTAGTTGGAGGAATGATAATGCTGCACAATTTTCACAACCACATTTCCAAAATCAACAAAATTTTCAAAATTATGCACCTTATGTTCCTCCACCTAAAAGAAATGTGGAAGATACATTGAATTCTTTCATTGCAAAGCAAGAGTCTATCAATACTCAAACTGCTCAAACCATGACAGATTTGAAAGATACTCTTCCTAAATTTGCATCTGCACTTAATGTTCATGAAAAAGGTAAATTTCCTTCACAACCTCTGCCTAATCCCAAGGATCATCATTCACAAACTGGAACTTCTGGAACTCAATCGATGGATCAGGTAAAATCTGTTATTACCCTTCGAAGTGGTAAGGTTGTGGAAAAATCCATTCTTGAACCTTGTGAAGATGATGATAAATCAACTCCAAAGGGTAAGGAAGTGGAACCCATAACTTGCGAAGATGAGGTTCAACAGACAGTGTCACCACCATTCCCTCATACATTGAAAAATACAAAAAAATCAAATTTGAATTCTGATATATACTATATTTTTAAACAAGTAAAAGTTAATATTCCTTTATTAGATGCAATAAAACAGGTACCATCATATGACAAATTTTTGAAAGACTTGTGCATTGTGAAAAGAAAATTCAATGTGAAAAAGAAAGCATTTTTAGCCGAACAAGTAAGTGCAATCATTCAAAATAAGAATACTTTGAAATACAAAGTGAGACGTCCTGCTCTTTTTATTGCTTTAAAAGTACTAGAAATTTTTTTTTTCCTCACTTAGCATCGGCCGAACCATAAAATATTTTTGACATCATTTTAAAAATAAACATCCAACTGCTATTTAAAAATCCAAAGAAAAATATTTTAAAGCATAAAATCGTCAAACATTTTACTAAACCTAAAAAGCAATAATTTGAAAAGTAAAGCCCATACTAAACCTCTCAAAAATCTCTCAAAAGCATAAATAAGTAATCTTAAAAATCTTTAATCATAAAGCATGAGTCAAAAGTCATAATGCGGAAAAAGTAGAAGCGCTGGTCCTCGGGTTGTGTGCGCCTTCAGTCCAGTCAAATCACTCATCAAGTCCTCCCTCAATACCACCTGCATCCATCACACCTAGTGAGTCTAAAGACTCAACACACCATAATCTTGATAACGAGTAATACGTAATACAGTCAACATATAACGGTGAAAAATATGTGTACTTAAAATATCGTTTTCATGAAGATGCATAAACATAAACATTTTCATAAATATTTTCATGATGCATAAACTTTAAACATAAACATTTTCATAAAATACTTTTTCATGACATGCAACCATAAACCTTAACATTTTCCCTTTTTCCTCAACATGACATGACATAAAACATTTTTCATGATCATAAACATTTTTCCTTTTCCTTTTCCTTTTCCTTTTCCTTTTGTTGAATTCAGATCGTTAATTGTGACTTTCCTGATCATGCTCATGAGGGTCGATGGATCCATCTACATAAAACCACAGTACTGGGCGGCGGGGGACACCAGCAACACTCTCACCGGTCAACTGGTCCCTGGCCTATCATGATTCGAATAGAAATACGCTCGTCGGGGCTCCCTCTGGGGCCTTTTCCCATAAATGGGCTCCCTCTGGGGCCTTTTCCCCTCACGATATTCCCATTCTTCCGTTACCACAAAACCGTTACCACATATCCGTTACCACATATTCGCAATGATGGAAACACGATCGTCGGGCTTCCACTGGGACCATAACCCTCACGACGTTGCCAACATTAACGAATTAGTCACAATTATTTCACATCCTTCAACATTTTTCATTCACATCACTTTAGAAAAATCATGAATATCATTACGTTTTTCATTTTTGAAACCAAGCATGCAACATGTATTTTAAATGTCTTCCCTCAATCATAAAAATCAAATAGACATTTAAAAATCATCATTCAATCATGAACAATTCATAAACATTTAAAAATAATCATATTTTCATAAAATAGCATTTAGGGCACTGCCATGACCTTAACTAATTTCTAGGTGTAAAAAGACCGTTTTACCCCTGGACTCGACATTTTACGTTTTCGACTTTTTCCTTGATTTCACGACTCTAACATGTCCCAAATAATTATTTAAGCTTACGTGAATTTTTTTTTTCATAATTTTATTTGGCTTAAATGTTAGACTTTTTCAATTATCTTTTCTTAATTGTTTTAACAGTGTTTTAATCCCGAAAAATACCAAACTTTAATATAAAATTCTTAAATTCTAAATTTAGTCTTTTTATATTATTTTAGCCCTTATGGACCCCGACTCGACCCCCGTGAGCCGTTTTCCAATTTTTTCTTTACTTAAAACCCTATTTTGACACCTAAACTTCGACCCCGAGCCAACTTCTGATTTTCACGAGTTACCCCCGAACCATGTCGAGCCAAAACTTGCCCAACACAATAATTTAGCCTACTGGACTCTAACTTTAACAAGAAACCCTCCCCAAAACCAAAAACGAAGGTGCCCTCTACTGCCCATAAGCTGGCCGAGAGTTATATCCTGCATGGACTCTATGTTTGATGCAATAAGGACCCTAGCCGAAACTCTAGCCACGAACCAGCGTACCTAGCACTTACCCAGGATCCTAAGGACTCGCCCTAACCCTGACCAGCAAGCTTGGAACGAGCCCTTCCCTTCCCTGCAGCCGCGCAACTCCTGCACGCGAACTGCCATGCTTCTCGGGTGGAGTCCTTCCTACGATGGACTCTTCGCCGCCTCTCCTCTCGAGTCCTAGCATGGCTAGGACTCTTCCTTGGTCTCCCCCACGCCCCTTGCTAGCCCCTGGACAAGAGTCGCACCAAGCCCGGCCGTGAGGACCCCTAATCGAACCCATGTTCTTCCGATGACAGCAACTTACGTTTTATTTGGTGCTCTTCAAATTCCAGCGTGTATGGTGCGCTTACAGGACCCTAACTCAAGTGTAAACCCTTGTAAATCATGGCCTAGATCATGGCAGTCCTTAAACAACATACAATCATGTTTTAAGAATCAAAAACCTTGCTTAACATATCATGCTATGATCCAAAACGAAAATTTAGAAAAGTGGCACTTGTTTTTCTTTCATGTTATTCATGCATCCAATAATTTAAGCATTAATATGATATGATGGATGAGTAAAGGGAGATTAGGGTGTGCCTTTGCGTTTTATACGCACGAAAAACCGTTGACGACGAAGAACGGGACGCGACGATGGCTTGCTCTTGGCTTGATGCCTTCGAAAACCTCTTCTAGCTTGGTGTGGTGAGTGCCGTGTGTGTGTGGGAGTGTTTTTAGATTTTAAAAAGTGTGTGGCCGATCCCTTGATGCAAAACGTGTAGGGTTTTGGGGAGACTAAATCATGTATTATATACTAATTATTTGCTAACATGGCTTTAGGCCCATTAAGCCAACAATTAAGCCCATTAGCCTTTAATTAGAATTAAATAAAATATTAACAAGGTTTTTGTTTAAATAAATTTGTGAATTTATTAGCCGGGTTGCCAAAAAGCTCGTATTTTAGTTGAAAAATCAACACCGATAAAATTTACGCCCCGGCGTATAAAATCACCTCAAAACCCTTAATTTCATAAAAATACTAAAAAGCATCGACCATCTTTTAAATAATTAAAAATAATTATTTAATATAAATATTTTACGTTTTCTTCAGCCCTCGGTCCCCGTTCCTCGATCGTCACTTGAATATTCCTAAAAATACATTTTTTTATGCATGATGACAAATAAATCTCATTTAGCATATAAACAAGTACGTCACATAATTAATTAGCAGCTAAAATCAATTAATTACTCAATTTTTCATAATTTCCTAGATTCGCATGCAGTTGGATTACGTCGTCTTAATTTTGGACCTTACAATTCCTCCCCCCTTAAATAAAATTTCGTCCTCGAAATTAGAACTTACCGAATAGATCCGGATAGCGACTCTTCAAGTTTCTCTCAGTTTCCCAAGTAGCTTCCTCTTCCGAGTGATTCAGCCACTTGACCTTGACCATTGGAATTACTTTGTTACGCAATCGTCTTTCTTGTATAGCCAGAATCTGGACAGGTCTTTCTTCATACGACAAATTTGGAGTTAGTTGAAGAGGTTCATAATTAAGCACATGCGAGGGATTAGACATGTACTTCCGCAACATCGAAATATGGAACACATTGTGAACTCCAGAAAGTGCGGGTGGCAATGCCACTCTATAAGCTAGTGTCCCAATCCTCTCCAAAATCTCGAATGGGCCAATAAATCTAGGACCAAGCTTGCCCTTCTTGCCAAAACGCATAACACCCTTCATGGGTGCTATCTTCACAAACACGTGGTCGCCTACTGCAAACTCCAAGTCCCTTCGTCTTTTGTCTGCATAACTCTTTTGTCGGCTTTGTGCAGTCTTCATTCTATCACGAATCTTGACTACAAGCTCAGCTGTTTCTTCAATCACATCTGGACCAATGTCTCTTCTTTCCCCAACCTCGTCCCAATGAATAGGTGATCTACATTTTCTTCCATAGAGTGCCTCAAAAGGAGCCATTCCTATTGATGATTGATAGCTGTTATTGTAAGTGAACTCCTCTAGAGGTAATTTTTGTTCCCAACTGCCTTGGAAATCAATGACGCATGCTCGCAGTAGATCTTCCAAAATCTGAATAACCCTTTCTGACTGACCATCGGTTTGAGGGTGGAACGCTGTACTGAACAATAACTTGGTCCCCATCGCTGCATGCAGACTTTTCCAAAAAGACGACGTGAACCTCGGATCCCGGTCAGAAACGATGGATACAGGAATCCCATGCAGCCGAACTATCTCCCGAATATACAAGTCGGCATACTGAATCATGGTGAATGTCGTCTTAATAGGTAGAAAATGCGCTGATTTCGTAAGACGATCCACTATCACCCAAATGGCATTAAATTCTTTAACTGTCTTTGGCAATCCCACAACAAAGTCCATGGTGATATTTTCCCATTTCCACTCGGGAATAGGGAGTGGCTTCAATTTTCCCGCTGGTCTCTGATGCTCTGCTTTGACTTGCTGACAAGTCAAACACTCGGATACATATCTCAAGATGTCTCTCTTCATGCCTGGCCACCAATATAACAACTGCAAATCTCTATACATCTTTGTACTGCCCGGATGAATGGAATATGGTGTGTCGTGGGCTTCCTTCATAATAAGATCTCTCAAAGAATCGTCACTAGGAACCCATAGACGGTCTCGATAACGGACTAAGCCATCCACTACTGAATATAATTTCCGGCCCTTGGCTTCATCTCTTGCTCTCCACTTTTGCAACTGCTCATCAGTAGGCTGTCCATCCCGAATTCTGTCTCTCAAAGTCGACTGCACTGATAATGTGGCAAGATTAGGGGCCTCGCCCCTAGCATACACGGCAAGCTCAAACCGCTGTATCTCGGACTGCAACGGTCTTTGGAGTGATAATTGAGTGATAACCGCTGCTTTTCTACTCAATGCGTCTGCCACTACATTAGCTTTCCCCGGATGGTAGCTAATGTCACAATCATAGTCCTTTACCAATTCAAGCCATCTGCGCTGTCTCATATTCAACTCCTTTTGGGTGAAGAAGTATTTCAAGCTTTTATGATCAGTGAATATTTTGCACTTCTCCCCATAAAGGTAGTGTCTCCAAATCTTTAATGCAAAGACTACTGCTGCAAGCTCAAGATCATGAGTAGGGTAGTTCTTTTCATGAATTTTCAACTGTCTTGATGCATAGGCGATAACTCGGTCGTTTTGCATCAGAACTGCACCTAAACCTAGCTTAGAAGCGTCGGTATAAAGAACATACTCCCCTTGCCCTGATGGCATGGATAACACTGGTGCTGATATCAAGGCTTGCTTCAACTTGTCAAAACTGTCTTGACACTCGGATCCCCAAATAAACTTAGCATTTTTCTTCGTCAAAGATGTCAAAGGCACTGCAATAGATGAGAACCCCTTGATGAATTTGCGATAATAGCCAGCTAGTCCCAAGAAACTGCGAATCTCGGTGACACTCTTCAGTACTGGCCACTCTTTTACTGCCTCAACTTTACTCGGATCAACTTCCACGCCATCCCTAGAAATGATGTGGCCTAAGAACGCCACTCTATCAAGCCAAAACTCGCACTTGCTGAATTTTGCATAAAGCTTTCTGTCTTGTAAAACTTGCAGTGCTGTCCTCAAATGGCGACTATGCTCCTCTCTGCTCTTGGAATAGATTAATATGTCATCAATGAAGACAATAATAAACTGATCCAGATACGGCTGAAATACGCGATTCATGAGATCCATGAAGATCGCTGGCGCATTGGTCAACCCGAATGGCATGACCATAAACTCATAGTGCCCATATCTTGTGCGAAATGCTGTCTTGTGCACGTCAGACTCCTTGACTTTCAACTGATGGTATCCAGATCGCAGATCAATTTTAGAAAATATCGAAGCTCCTTGCAACTGGTCAAATAAATCCTCAATTCTTGGCAGTGGATACTTATTTTTTATAGTGACCCTATTGAGCTCTCGATAATCGATGCAAAGACGCATACTACCATCTTTCTTTTTCACAAACAAAACCGGTACGCCCCATGGAGAGTAACTAGGGCGAATAAAACCTTTGTCTAGCAATTCTTGAATTTGATCTTTCAATTCTTTCATTTCAGCGGGTGCTAGATGATAAGGTGCTTTAGATATAGGAACAGTGCCCGGCATAAGGTCAATAGAGAACTCCACCTCACGATCGGGCGGAATGCCAGAAACGTCTTCGGGAAAGACGCTAGGAAAATCCCTCACAATATCAACATCTTCTAGCTTCTGGCTGATGGATTCATGTGTAGTAGTGACACATGCTAAATACGCCTGACATCCATGCTTAATAAGCTTCCTCGCACATAGACAAGAGATAATGTGCGGCATTTGCTGGTTTCTTGCCGCCTCGAAAACAAAAGATTTACCACTGGGTGGCCTGATAGATACTGATCGCTGACGGAAATCAATCGAAGCTCCATTCGCAGATAGCCAATCCATCCCAAGTATAATATCGAATTCGGGCATAGGAAGCACAATAAGATCTGCCCGAACAACATCTTTGAATAAACGAAGCTCCAGATTCTTAACAATCTTAGACGTGAGCATCTGATCACCGGATGGAATCGAAACTTTGAAACCCAAACCCATATCTTGAGGAGTAACATTCAGTCTTTTGATGAAGGTTTCTGATATGAAAGAGTGTGTAGCTCCTGAATCTAGCAAAGGATAGGTAGCTACGCCTAGAATGATGATCCTCCCCGTGATGAGTGTAGTGTCTGCCTCTTCCTCGGCTTCCTCGGCATTCATCACATAAGCTCGGGCCGTAGTAGCTGCTTTCCTCTTTGGGCAATCAATAGCTTTGTGACCGGCCTCCTTGCAGTAGAAACATTTATATGATCCCAACTCGCATTTGCCAAGATGTAGACGGTTGCACTCCTTGCATGGTTGCCTCTCAGCAGGCTTTGGTGCTCCCGGATTCTGTGGCTTTGGTGGCGCTGGCTTCTTGACTTGACCTCGGGGCTTTTGAGGCCCTTGAGGTCTAGGAGGACCCGTATTTGGCTTCTTGTTGGGTTGATTGTTATTCTGATAGTGCTGCCTCTTGCGCTGAATCTCAAAGTCAATGTCCTTTAAGGACTGCTCAGCCTGATATGCATAAGTAACTGCCATAGCATAATTCTCCGGACGCATCATCATGACTTTATCCCGAATGGTAGGTCTTAGGCCATCCTTGAAATGCCTAAGTTTTTCTTCCGCGTCTCCAGCAATAAGGGGTACAAAGTGGCAACCCCTATCAAACTTCTTCACAAAATCGGCAACAGGTACGTCTCCCTGGCGGAGAGTCATAAATTCCCTCTTTATCCGGCTTCTGACGTCAGCAGTAAAGTATTTCTCATAGAATTTCGTCTTGAACTGTGCCCAAGTGAGTGTAGCAAGGTCAAAACCATGCTCGGCTCCTTCCCACCATAAAGAAGCGTCATCCCTAAGCAGATAAGTAGTGCACCTCACACGGTCGGCGTCTCCCATGTTCAGATAGCGAAAATGTACCTCGAGTGATCGGATCCAACTCTCTGCAGCAAATGGATTGGTGGTGCCAGAAAATTCCTTCGGCCCTAGCCTCCGGAACTGCTCATAAATATCATGCTGTGGCTGCTGCTGCTGCATATGCTGTAACTGCAGCTGTAGCTGTTGCTGCTGTATCTGCTGCTGCTGTAACTGTTGCTCGAAGAGACGAGCCATACCCTCTAATGCACGAGTAGCAGGATCCCCTGGAGGAGGTGGTGGTGGTGGTGCATTTCTTTGACTATTCCCTCTGCGATTAACACTGTTCTCTGCCTGATTCTCGATAACGGGTACGCGTCTAGGAGGCATTTTATCTGAATGTTTTCCAAATTCTAACGTAACCAACATGCATTTAAATCTAAGTTCTCTAATCATGTAACACATCCTGACTTAATTAGCATTTTAAGCATGCAAGGCAATACTACTCAAAAAGCTATTAAACATGTATCATAAACATAATATCCATAACGTCATGCAGGTTAAATCATATAAAATCACATAAAGCAAGTAAATCTTACAACTTGAGGCTTGACGAGTGATATTCCCGGCGCTGATGGTGGCACAACCCTTTGCAGGACCTTTGCTCTGATACCAACTGAGACGTCCTGCTCTTTTTATTGCTTTAAAAGTACTAGAAATTTTTTTTTTCCTCACTTAGCATCGGCCGAACCATAAAATATTTTTGACATCATTTTAAAAATAAACATCCAACTGCTATTTAAAAATCCAAAGAAAAATATTTTAAAGCATAAAATCGTCAAACATTTTACTAAACCTAAAAAGCAATAATTTGAAAAGTAAAGCCCATACTAAACCTCTCAAAAATCTCTCAAAAGCATAAATAAGTAATCTTAAAAATCTTTAATCATAAAGCATGAGTCAAAAGTCATAATGCGGAAAAAGTAGAAGCGCTGGTCCTCGGGTTGTGTGCGTCTTCAGTCCAGTCAAATCACTCATCAAGTCCTCCCTCAATACCACCTGCATCCATCACACCTAGTGAGTCTAAAGACTCAACACACCATAATCTTGATAACGAGTAATACGTAATACAGTCAACATATAACGGTGAAAAATATGTGTACTTAAAATATCGTTTTCATGAAGATGCATAAACATAAACATTTTCATAAATATTTTCATGATGCATAAACTTTAAACATAAACATTTTCATAAAATACTTTTTCATGACATGCAACCATAAACCTTAACCTTTTCCCTTTTTCCTCAATATGACATGACATAAAACATTTTTCATGATCATAAACATTTTTCCTTTTCCTTTTCCTTTTCCTTTTCCTTTTGTTGAATTCAGATCGTTAATTGTGACTTTCCTGATCATGCTCATGAGGGTCGATGGATCCATCTACATAAAACTACAGTACTGGGCGGCGGGGGACACCAGCAACACTCTCACCGGTCAACTGGGCCCTGGCCTATCATGATTCGAATAGAAATACGCTCGTCGGGGCTCCCTCTGGGGCCTTTTCCCATAAATGGGCTCCCTCTGGGGCCTTTTCCCCTCACGATATTCCCATTCTTCCGTTACCACAAAACCGTTACCACATATCCGTTACCACATATCCGTTACCACATATTCGCAATGATGGAAACACGATCGTCGGGCTCCCACTGGGACCATAACCCTCACGACGTTGCCAACATTAACGAATTAGTCACAATTATTTCACATCCTTCAACATTTTTCATTCACATCACTTTAGAAAAATCATGAATATCATTACGTTTTTCATTTTTGAAACCAAGCATGCAACATGTATTTTAAATGTCTTCCCTCAATCATAAAAATAAAATAGACATTTAAAAATCATCATTCAATCATGAAAAATTCATAAACATTTAAAAATAATCATATTTTCATAAAATAGCATTTAGGGCACTGCCATGACCTTAACTAATTTCTAGGTGTAAAAAGACCGTTTTACCCCTGGACTCGACATTTTACGTTTTCGACTTTTTCCTTGATTTCACGACTCTAACATTTCCCAAATAATTATTTAAGCTTACGTGAATTTTTTTTTTCATAATTTTATTTGGCTTAAATGTTAGACTTTTTCAATTATCTTTTCTTAATTGTTTTAACAGTGTTTTAATCCCGAAAAATACCAAACTTTAATATAAAATTCTTAAATTCTAAATTTAGTCTTTTTATATTATTTTAGCCCTTATGGACCCCGACTCGACCCCCGTGAGCCGTTTTCCAATTTTTTTCTTTACTTAAAACCCTATTTTGACACCTAAACTTCGACCCCGAGCCAACTTCTGATTTTCACGAGTTACCCCCGAACCATGTCGAGCCAAAACTTGCCCAACACAATAATTTAGCCTACTGGACTCTAACTTTAACAAGAAACCCTCCCCAAAACCAAAAACGAAGGTCCCCTCTACTGCCCATAAGCTGGCCGAGAGTTATATCCTGCATGGACTCTATGTTTGATGCAATAAGGACCCTAGCCGACACTCTAGCCACGAACCAGCGTACCTAGCACTTACCCAGGATCCTAAGGACTCGCCCTAACCCTGCCCAGCAAGCTTGGAACGAGCCCTTCCCTTCCCTGCAGCCGCGCACCTCCTGCACGCGAACTGCCATGCTTCTCGGGTGGAGTCCTTCCTACGATGGACTCTTCGCCGCCTCTCCTCTCGAGTCCTAGCATGGCTAGGACTCTTCCTTGGTCTCCCCCACGCCCCTGGCTAGCCCCTGGACAAGAGTCGCACCAAGCCCGGCCGTGAGGACCCCTAATCGAACCCATGTTCTTCCCATGACAGCAACTTACGTTTTATTTGGTGCTCTTCAAATTCCAGCGTGTATGGTGCGCTTACAGGACCCTAACTCACGTGTAAACCCTTGTAAATCATGGCCTAGATCATGGCAGTCCTTAAACAACATACAATCATGTTTTAAGAATCAAAAACCTTGCTTAACATATCATGCTATGATCCAAAACGAAAATTTAGAAAAGTGGCACTTGTTTTTCTTTCATGTTATTCATGCATCCAATAATTTAAGCATTAATATGATATGATGGATGAGTAAAGGGAGATTACGGTGTGCCTTTGGGTTTTATACGCACGAAAAACCGTTGACGACGAAGAACGGGACGCGACGATGGCTTGCTCTTGGCTTGATGCCTTCGAAAACCTCTTCTAGCTTGGTTTGGTGAGTGCCGTGTGTGTGTGGGAGTGTTTTCAGATTTTAAAAAGTGTGTGGCCGATCCCTTGATGCAAAACGTGTAGGGTTTTGGGGAGACTAAATCATGTATTATATACTAATTATTTGCTAACATGGCTTTAGGCCCATTAAGCCAACAATTAAGCCCATTAGCCTTTAATTAGAATTAAATAAAATATTAACAAGGTTTTTGTTTAAATAAATTTGTGAATTTATTAGCCGGGTTGCCAAAAAGCTCGTATTTTAGTTGAAAAATCAACACCGATAAAATTTACGCCCCGGCGTATAAAATCACCTCAAAACCCTTAATTTCATAAAAATACTAAAAAGCATCGACCATCTTTTAAATAATTAAAAATAATTATTTAATATAAATATTTTACGTTTTCTTCAGCCCTCGGTCCCCGTTCCTCGATCGTCACTTGAATATTCCTAAAAATACATTTTTTTATGCATGATGACAAATAAATCTCATTTAGCATATAAACAAGTACGTCACATAATTAATTAGCAGCTAAAATCAATTAATTACTCAATTTTTCATAATTTCCTAGATTCGCATGCAGTTGGATTACGTCGTCTTAATTTTGGACCTTACACAAAGACCCTGGTTGTCCTAATATTTCATGTATTATTGGAGAACAAAAGATTAAAAAAGCCTTCCTTGATCTTGGAGCTAGTGTGAATTTACTTCCATATTCAGTTTATCAAGAACTCAATCTAGGCGAGTTAAAATCTACTTCGGTAACATTTTTACTTGCCGATAGATCTGTTAAAGTGCCAAGAAATATGGTAGAAGACGTATTGGTCCAAGTTGATAACTTTGTATATCCTGTCGATTTCATAGTTTTAGATACACAACCTATCGAAGCTTGTAATGCAATTCCTGTAATTCTGGGTCGTCCATTTTTAGCAACTTCTAATGCCTTTATAAATTGCAGAAATGGAATAACGAAGTTGTCATTTGGTAACATAACCTTGGAGCTCAATGTTTTTAATCTTTGTAAGCAACCACATGACAAAGGAGATGAAAGTGAAGATGAAAATCTTATTGAAACTCTTGTGGAAGAAAACATTCAAGAAGAGAGTACTCGTGATCAATTAGATATTTGTTCAATTGAAACTGTTAAAGAAAATATTGAAATTGATCTTGATGATTTTATCAGGTATCACTCGTTACCAGGATCAGAGAAAGAATTTGATGCAAAATATGAGAACAAAGACGAACCACCCATATTGGAGTTAAAACCCTTGCCAGAAGAATTGAAGTATGCATTTCTTGGAGAAGATGAAACATATCCGGTGGTAATTTCTTCCAAACTAGAAAGTGATCAAGAAGGTTATTATCAAATTCCCATTGCACTCGAAGATCAAGAAAAAACTACATTCACATGTCCTTTTGGAACATTTGCATTCAGAATGATGCCATTTGGTTTATGCAATGCCCCAGCAACATTTCAAAGATGTATGCTAAGTATTTTTTGCGACATGGTTGAAAATTGTTTGGAAATTTTCATGGATGATTTAACTCTTTGGAAATACATTTGATAATTGTCTTGAAAATTTGGAAAAAGTTTTAAAAAGATGCGAGGAAAAAGGTCTTATTTTAAATTGGAAAAAATGTCATTACATAATTACTTCTGGAATTGTTTTGGGACATGTCGTGTCATCTCATGGAATTGAAGTTGATAAAGCAAAAGTTGATGTCATTGCCAATTTACCCTCTCCAAAAACCATTATAGAAATTCGTTCATTTTTTTGGCATGCTGGATTTTATAGAAGGTTTATAAAGGACTTTAGTTTAATCTCTAAACCCATTTGTAACCTCTTAACAAAAGACACTGCATTTGAGTGGACTCAAGAATGTCAAAATGCTTTTGATAAAATTATTCAATATTTAACATCAGCTCCTATCATGCAACCTCCTGATTGGTCTTTACCATTTGAAATAATGTGCGTTGCGAGTAATTATGCAGTCGGTGCAGTACTGGGTCAAAGAAGAAATGGTAAGCCTTATGTGATATATTATGCAAGTAGAACTTTAAACAATGCTCAAATGAATTACTCACAACTGAAAAAGAACTACTTGCTGTAATATTTGCATTAGATAAATTTCGTTCTTATTTGATTGGATCAACGACTATTGTGTTTACTGATCATTCTGCTATTAAATATTTGTTGACCAAACAGGATGCCAAGCCACGAATGATACGATGGATTTTGTTACTCCAAGAATTTGACATTGTGATCAAAGATAAAAAAGGAACCGAGAATGTCGTAGTCGATCATTTATCGAGACTAGTAACAGGATCATCTTGTGAAATGACACCAATTAACGATAATTTTCCTGATGAACATCTATTTTCAGTTACTACTACACCTTGGTTTGCTAACATAGTAAATTTTCTTGTGACAGGAAAAATGCCACCGCAATGGAGTTCTCAAGATAAAAGAAAATTTTTGAATGAGGTAAAAAACTTTTATTGGGATGATCCATATCTGTTCAAGTATTGTCCAGATCAAATTTTTCGACGTTGCATACCCGACAATGAGGTAAGTAGTGCCATTAAATTTTGTCATTCAGAAGCATGCGGAGGACATTTTTCTTCAAACAAAACGGCTGCAAAAATCTTGCAGTGTGGATTTTATTGGCCCACTTTGTTTAAAGACACCCACGAAATCTGCAAGATCTGTGAAAATTGTCAAAAATTGGGTGCGATTTCAAAAAAAAACATGATGCCTTTGAATCCTATCATTGAAATTGAAATCTTTGACTGTTGGGGAATTGATTTTATGGGACCTTTTCCATCGTCGTTTGGATACTTGTATATTTTAGTTGCAGTTGATTATGTTTCCAAATGGATAGAGGCAATTCCATGTCGAAAAAATGATCATAAAATCGTCATTAAATTTTTAAAAGAAAATATTTTTAGTAGATTTGGAATTCCTCGAGCCATGATAAGTGATGGGGGAACTCACTTTGTTAATAAATCATTTGCTTCATTGATGAAAAAATATGGTATTACTCATAAAGTAACTACTCCTTATCATCCTCAAACAAATGGACAAGTTGAATTAGCTAATAGAGAGATAAAGCAAATTTTGGAAAAAACTGGTAACTCAAATAGAAAAGATTGGTCTCTGCGACTTAATGATGCACTTTGGGCATATCAAACAGCTTTTAAAACATCATTGAATATGACTCCCTATAGGTTGGTTTATGGAAAACATTGTCATTTGCCTGTGGAATTGGAACATAAAGCTTATTGGGCGATCAAAACTTTAAATTCAAGCATGGATGATTTTAACAAATTGCGTAAATTGCAACTTAATGAACTTGATGAACTCAGAAATGACGCGTATGAGAATTCATGGATTTATAAAGCAAAAATCAAATCATTTCATGATAAAACAATTCTTAGAAAATCTTTTGAGATTGGTAAAAAAGTTTTGCTTTATAATTCTCAACTTCACATATTTCCAGGAAAATTACGATCAAGATGGACAAGCCCATATGTTGTAAAGCATGTGTATACTTATGGAGCTGTGGATATTGAAAATCCTAAAAATTGTGATATTTTTAAAGTAAATGGATAAAGGCTTAAACCATTTTTAAAAAATGAAATCTTTCAAGAAGAGTTTATTTCCCTTTCTGATCCTTGATTTTTTTTTTTTGTGTTGCATTTAAGTTTGTTTGTTTTTATTTCAGGTTTTCTTAATATTTTTATTTTCCCGGTTAAATGGCGGATAACGGTACTCCAGTGACTCTCATAGACGGTTAAATCAGTTTCCCACAATTGATGATACAAAAATAAAAAAAATCATTTCTTTTCTTTTCAAAATGGATGAAATTCTCTCAAAAATTTGTAAATATTTTCCCTCTGTTTCTGAAAATGTTCTAAGAAAAATTTATGCAGGAAGGTGTGAAAGATTGAGATTGCTAATGCAAAAAGGAATTCCAGAAGATATTCGTCTTGTAATAGAAGCTAAGGTCCTATTTGGAGGAGAAGTTCCACAATCATTGCTCATTCGGTATTTGCCTGGATTAGGAAAAAGCACTTATGCGAAAAAACAAAGGGCCAAAAGTTTAGGGGTTTGTCATAAGTGTGCAAGATGGACTTGTGACAAACGATGCAGATCTTTGGGATGTGTTTCCAATAATAGAGAAGATAAAATTGGTTTCATTAAGAATGGGCTGAGCAAGGAGTCTTTAGATAACATCTTATTGACTCTTGAGACGCATTCTAGTGGACATGTGCATATTGAACTTCTCCATTTATGGAAACAATTCCAAGATGAGCGTCATAGTCTTGGGAATCCGACTAAAAAAGACCCTGTTTGCCAATTTATAAGAAAATTGGATGGAAAGCATATCATCGACTCATAGAAGGCGTTGAAGCCGTTTCTGGACGTAAAACCAGAGGAAAATTGTGAGCCACGATCACACTACTGTTTATATGCATGTGTGTCATTATTGTTTTTACTATTTATTCTGTTTATAGCTGTGACCCATAGTTTTGTCGTGATAACATATTACCCCTATAAAATCTCTCATCTTTTTCTCTATTTTCGCAGAAAAAAAAAGAAAGTAAAAACATGGTTGGATCCTCTGCACAAACATTGAAAAATATTTGTGTATTTTGTGGGTCGAGTCCTGGAAAAAATGAAGTGTTTGTAGAAGCAGCGAATAATCTTGGAAAGATATTGGTTGAGAGAAAAATTGACTTGGTATATGGGGGAGGTAATATTGGGTTAATGAGATCTGTTTTAACATCTGCTCATCTTGGAGGTAGTCAGGTTTTGGGTATTATTCCTACAGCTTTAGCTGAAGGAAATATTACAGGTGTTACGATTGGGGAGGAATTAAAAGTTTCTTCTATGTATAAAAGAATCACTCAAATGATTGGAAATTCTGATGCTTTTATCGCACTACCAAGTGGTTTTGGTACATTAGAAGAAATTTTTCACATTGTTTCTTGGGCACAACTTAATATCCATAATAAACATGTGGGCTTGTTGAATATCAATAATTATTTTGACAGTTTGTTGACATTTCTTGATAAAGCTGTGGAACAGAATTTCATTTCGGAAAATTCACGACGGATGCTCATATGTGCTTCAACTGCCGACCAATTAATTGATGATTTGGAAGCTTTTGTTCATAAGCCTGATCCGATGATAACAAAGATCAATTGGTCGTAATCAAGCAGTAAGAAAAGGAAGTTGGATCATTGATTCAAAAGTCGTGGATTGGTTTGCGTTTGTTTCAGTTTGTTATTTTCAATAAAATTCCAGGTGATATCTCTTTCATTATGTACTCTTTATTAATAGTTATTTTGACATTAGAGACAATGTCATATTCTGATTGGGGGGAGAACAAACTTATAAAAAAAAAATTTAAAAAAATAAAAAAAATAATATATATTATTTTAAAATAAAATCATGTTTATTGTTTGTATCTTAGTAATTTTTGCAAAAATGTCATACATTACATGTTTGAAAAGATTTAAATTAGAACATGCATTAATCTATTTAAGAATGTTTAAATTTTTATTTGAAAAAAAATCAATTTTAATATTCTGATTAATATAAAAATATGATTTATGAAGTCTTTTTGAGTGATTAACCATTGTGATAAAATCAGGTATTAAAGTATATGGCCCAAGATATACCTTATAAGAGTGCCTATAATTTTAAACTCACACATATTTTGTGAGTGAGTGGAGAGGACTGAGAAAACAGCTTTCGAGCCTTTATTGATCATGAGAGAGACTATCCATTGCTTAGATCTTGAGTTCTTATTTTGAAGAAAAAAAAATGATATTTCCTGAAAAAAAAAGGGGAGAAAAATACAAAAAGAAAGATATTGAAGATCTATGTAATTTTTAAGTTATATGCTACGACCCATATATCTCTCATAAAAAAAAAACAAAAAAACAAAAAACAAAAAAGAGATAGAAATTTATTGTACAAATTAATAAATATGTGGTCACGAAGCATAAACTTAGTCTGATTCCATGATGTTATGCAAAAAAAAAAAAATTATCAGGAAAAAATATATAATAAGAACAACTAGATTTTGAATCAATGGATTTTCTATCTTTTGATTAGTTTGGCTCGTTTGTCTGTCTGCATTCTGTAAACCATTTTTCTGAGCATTTATCTGTATTCCAACTCCATGAGAGAAATCGTTGCCATAAATTGAAACATTTATTAGCCTGTGAGGATATGGAGTTGAGACTCTTACTAGGAATTTCTGAAGGCCGTGTACATTTAACTACCTCAAATAAGCTTTTAATTGATCATCTCAAATTATTTCATAAATTATAATTATGATAATCTTGATATAACTTTGACAGTTTTCAAATTTAATTTAAACACTTAGATAGTTTTGATTACATTTCTATTTAAATTAATCAATATGTTTTGTATTGCTATTAACGCTTAAATTGCTAGGGACTAGCAATAAGCTGGTTGGGAGGTGTGATAAACATAAAAATTGTACATTAATTAAATTTTTTATAATATAAATATATAGTTTTTGTTTTATTAAATGTTTAAATATTATATGTTTTATAATAAATTGTATAAAATATAAGTTGTTGTGTAATTATAAGTTTTTACTATTTTTTATAGGTTCGATAAAACAAGAATAAACTTGGCGTTGCAAATGGGATTAAGATGACTCTTGGACCTGTAGAAAGTTGATGTTAATATCTACAATATTGGTGGCAAGCATGAGATAAAAATCCTCTCACAATTGGGATCAAATTAAGCAACAAATAAAGTTATCAAAAGAGTGAAAATTTTACCATGCTCTAGTATTTTGACAATATCTCTAAAATTACTTAGTCAAATGGTTTGAAAAAAATACCACAACTAGACAACTCAATTATCCACATGTTTCTTTTTATGTGAAGAAGCAAATTCAGAGAAGAAGATTTTCAAAAGTGATGTGTAATATAATATAATATCTTGGAACACCAATGAAGACTTATGTGTAAAAAAATAATATTTTATTTGTGGTTGTCTCCCCAAATTTGGCTATAAATAGAGGTGCATTGTAATGAATTGAGATATCCCTCATTCTATGAACTAAACCTTTGAGTTCATAATATTTCTCTCTATATTTTTCCTTTATTTCTTCATTTAAATATAATTAGCATGTTAATTTCATATTCAAAGTTTTACACTTTGAATAATGAATAGCTAACTTTCTAAAGTTGAGATGAAAAGGAGAAACTCTTGGCATGATAATAAAGTTACTAAAATGTAAGAATCTATGTTTTATATCATTTAATCATTATTTATTGTTTATGTTATATTTATTTCTTTAAGCATTTTTATACCCTACTTATAAGTGGGAGTTTTGATTTATTGTTGCTATATGTTACACTAAATTCTTGGAACCATTTAAATGTTAGTTTTGTGTTACCAACCATTTAAAGTGGATGCCTTGATTTATTATTTATGAATATATTATAATATTAAATTCTTGGAACCATTTAAATGTTTGTTTGGTTTTACTAACCATTTAAAGTGGGAACCTTGATTTACTATATATAAATATATCATAATATTAATTTCTTGGTACCATTTAAATGTTAGTTTGGTTTTACCAACCTTTTAAAGTGGGAACCTTGATTTAGTGTTTACAAATATATATAGCACAATAAATACTTGACCACATTTATAAGTTTTGGTATATATTATATACTTATAAGATAATAATATATAACATAACATAAATATGATTATTTAATATATTGGAACCATTTTATTAAGTGAATTTCAATATTGTTCGTTAATGTTAACTTTATTAAAATACCAAGAGTGGATCCTTTAATCTCAACTACTTAAATTAAAATTTGAACAATTAAAAATTACCAATTAAATATTCAAACAACTAAAAGAAAAAATAAATAAAAAGACATTGTAGTGGACTTGTAATTACCTTAGCTTCCTCGTGGATACGATATTCGAACTCATCGAATTATACTACTTGTGGACAACCTGCTCTTGGGAGTGCAACAATCAAAGTCGCAACAAGCATCTCATAATCTTTCTACTATTTGTATATTCAAGGACTTTATCTATGCAACTAGCATGGGTATACAGATAAAGATGTGCCAAAACAATAATTTCAAATATTATTAAAATAAAAATTGTTTATACATAGAGTTTAAACATGAACCCTCGGCAAAAACTTGGCGACGGGCACCTACTCTAACAATATATGCAATAGATTTAAAGTTTAGGTGGTTTAATCTCTTATGCCATAACCAGTGTTTGGAAGATTTGGAAGCAATGAAACAGACTGGTGCATAAGGTTGTTCAGTCCAACTGACTTTGTAAGTATTACTACAACGATTTCTAGTTAGAATGATCTCATCAGTTGAGTCTCTAACTGAACACGTGTGTCTGTCAAATTGAACTGAGAAATTGTTGTCGCATAACTGACTGATGCTTATCAAGTTATACTTCAAATTCTCCACTAACAAAACATCTTTAATTGTAAAGTTACCATGGATAAGCTTACCCTTACCCACAGTTTTACCTTTGGAGTTGTCTCCAAAACTGATGTTTGGTCCAGTATATTTAATCAGTTGAGATAGCTAACTTGCATCTCCTGTCATATGTCGTGAACAACCACTGTCTGTATACCAATTGATTCTTTGCTTGTACCTATTACCTGCAATCACACACAGTATATAACTTTGGTACCCATATTTATTTGGGTCCTAAATTGATTAGTCCCTTAGTAACCCAGACTTGAATCAGTCTAACTGATTTCCCAGTTTCTGTGTTCCAAATGGTTTTTCTCAAATTTTTAGCAGTATGTGTGTGGTGTGAGGATGAAACAGTATGAGTTATTCCTTTTTTCAACTGACTGTTCTTTTGATACCTTTTTTGAACTGGCTTACAGTTGTGATAATTGTAATAGTCATTCCTTGAGTACTGATATTTGAAACTGAATCGTTTAGGAGACCGGTTTCTTGTTTCAGTTGAACTCTTTGAACTATATCCAATACCATATCATTTGCCTTTGTTCTTTATTTTGGTAGATTGAACAGTTGGTTTACTTGGTTCTGAATGTTCATTTACCATGGTTGATTTTACAAAGGTAATGTATTTTCCTTTGTTATTATTCAACCTCGGCTGAGTATCATTTGAAGAGTTTTCAACATGACTGTTAAAACCCAAACCAGTTTTATCAGGACATGATTTTTGACCATTTTGCATTTCAGTTAATGTAATTGAGGACTTGTTCCAAGCTTGAATCAGTTCAGAATTTTTTGAAACCTCAGTTTTCAACTGACATATCAAAGCTTGGTTCTCGATAAGTTCAGCATTTTGCTTGGCAATCTTTCCTTTTAAATTTAACACTTCAACTGACTTATCAGTTTCAGTTTGTTATCATTGGGATCATTTTGCTCAGCTTTGACCTTTTCAAACGATCGAGCCAGTTTATGATACTCATTTACCATGTCATGCAATGTGGTAATGAGTTCCTCAGAGTGAAATTAGTGGAGCTAAAATCAAATACCTGTTCACTTGCTGAATCCAGTTCAGCATCATCTGCCATCAAGAACTTGACTTCCTCTTCATCATCACTTGAGCTGCTTGGGCTTTCTGATTCTGACTCATCACTGTCATTTTCAGCCCACTTTGATTTGCTCTCCTCAGCCAGGAGCACTTCATGCTTCTTTTTGGATGATCTCTTGTCATCCTTAGTCATTCTTCTATGCACGTACGGCTTCTTTGCTTTTTCAATTGATCCTCGACTGTCCTTCTTTTTCTTAGGACAGTCAGCTATGAAATGACCTAATTTGCCACAGTTGTAGCAAACATAGGATTCTTCTTAGGATTGGTTCTTCTAGTATTGCTTTTGGAAGTTTCCTTGATTCTTACTCATAAACCTTCCAAATTTTCTGACAAACAATGACATGGCATCATTGCTAAGTTGATCAGCAGATCTGTCAGCTGAACCAGTTGGTTCCTGTCTGACAGCAGTTAAAGCCGTTGTGGCAGCTGGTGTAGAAGGTTCCCCTTCTCTGTTCTGTAGTTCAAATTCATATGCCTTTAGATCAGCAAATAGATCATGTAGTTCAACTTTGTTAAGATCTTTTGATTCACGCATAGCCATGGTCTTGACATCCCACTCTTTGGGAAGACCGCTTACCACCTTCAGTGCCACTTCTTTATTTGAGTACACTTTTCGAAGTGCATTCAGTTCGTTGATGATGCAGCTGACTCTTTCATCATACTCGTGCATAGACTCTCCTGCTTTCATCTTGATATTATCAAATTTTTGAATAGCAACTGACAACTTGTTCTCCTTGGTTTGTTCATTTCCTTCACACAGCTGAATAAGTTTTTCCCATATCTCTTTGGTCGTTTTGCACATTTTGATTTTGCTGACAGTGACTTTGTCCAGCGTTTTGTATAAGATGTCATTGGCCACATTATCCAAGGTTGCTTTTCTTTTGTCTTAAGTTGTTCATTCATCTTTGGGCTTTTCTATTCGTTGAGGTGCCCCGTCAGCGATGGCAACTGCAGTGTTTGCTTTTAAAATCTTCATTGGACCATCAGTGATGACATACCACATGTCATCATCTTGTGCAGCTAAGTGAGCCTGCATTCTTATTTTCAAGTCATCAAAGTCTTCTCTGGAAAACATAGGTATTTTGTTGAATGAAGACATATTGAACAATTGTATGTAAGAATATTTTGAGACAAGATTCAACCGCTCTGATACCACTTGATAGGATCGGTTAATAGGTAGAAAAGTGTTTAGAAGGAGGAGTTGAATAAACACTCAAAATTTTTACAACCTTTTCGAATGAAGTATTAGTTTTGAAATAAACTGAAACTTAGGAATCTTGTCAGTCGATGACAATCAGTTTAACTAAATATAGTTGCGGAAATAAACTGACTGAAAGATAGAATAAATGACTGAAATAATTATGCAAGGATTTATGGATGTTCGGAGATTGAATAACTCCTACGTCACCCCTTCCATCACAATGATAGGAAATGCACTAAAAGCCTTTGATCAATACAAAGTTGTACAGACCCACTTCGGTTTGGACTTAACACTGTCAAAACTGAAACTCTTAGTTAACAACAATTTTCACAGTTCTTCGACTGGATTTAGCACGACTGATATAAGTAATACAGTAGTTTGTGCTAGTAAGCTCGAAAGATAGCCTCAAATGCTACGAATATTTCTAATAAGTAAGAGCTTTTTGAATCTCAAATGAGAGTGATAAATCTAGCAGAGTAATAGCAAGCTTGAGAGAATAGATGAATCGTATTGATAAGCGTTGTATCTCAACTGCTCTTCTTGCCTATCTATAGGCTTCCTTCCAACGGTAACAATAAATAAAATTTGAATCTTTGTATCTGTCAGAATTATATTTTTGATATTGTGATAATTAAATCTCATGAAAATATTCTTCCAAATATTTTAACAGAGATGGACAGTGGTGATATTGATGCCATCATCAAGATGCAGAGGCATTTGAGGGAACACCTTAAAATGCTTCAAAACGAGTTTAACAAGCTGGTCTTAAACGCATAAGTTGCGGAAAGACTGCAACAAGCCGATAAGAGAATTGTCTCTAATCGATCACAGGATGTTTACAGGCTTATACTCAGTTATAGTCTGTAATACAAAGGCCTATCCTCCAAGGCATTGAGAAGTCATTGGTTTCTCAAATGGATATTTTTCGTGTACATGAATCTATATCTGGAGTAGGGGATTCAAATACTCCTAGCACAAGTGTTAAGTCAGGATCATCTGCAGATGAGTCGGCTGAAACAAAATTTGGGACTCCAGATCCTTATCTCGAGTTCTCAAGTCAACCCTTCACCTCGGGGATTTAAGAGAGAAAGATCAACCTTAGACCTAATACTGATAAGGGTAAATCTAAGGTTGATATAAGGAAGATACAATTTCTCCATTACAGGTGTACCAACAGAATTGGGAGAAATTGAAAACAAGAGTAGACATTAACCCGACTACTATCAGGGTTGATGTTGCAGGAAAATATCCTAGGGTATGGATGAAACCAAATTCATATCCAAAGGAGGTCAAAGCTTGGTATGAATTCGGGACTCTTGCCTCAGTTTGTACCACATCACCAAGCTTCCCAGAAATCTCAGGTCTACCAAAATGGATCCAGGAACCTGTTCATGAAACTTGGGCAAATATTGATTATTTGTCCAGATGAGACATTTTGGAGCTATAATTTTTCAGTACAGCACCAGAACCAACAGTAAAAGACTCTCACGAAGCCTTTCATTTTATTAAGTTAAGGAGGCTAGATACAAATGTTCAGAAATTTATCAAGGATCCTCCGTCAAAAGAAACACCCTTGTTGCTTCAATTACTGAAGACGATATTTCTACTAGAATAGCATGGGGTTTATGGGTCTGTCTAACTGAGATGGACAAAATCAAGTTTCCGTTTAAATTTTATAATAATTCGATAAACGGATCATTCCTGTTAAATACTATGACAGGAAAAACCACAAGTTTTGTCGAGAATCTGTTCGAAAAGAAAAGAAATCTTCTGTGGAATAGCAAGCTGCCGTGGAGTAAAGAAACTCGAGAAATTCTGCAATATGGCTCATGTGGGAAGATGGTCAGAAGATGGTCAGAACAGATCTGCCCAGAATGCCCAAATCAAAAGGAGCCAGAGATGAAGTTATTAGACCATTCAACCACCCACTCAACCCACTCAATAGATATTACCAAACATAGCTGGTTGGCAATAAAGAAAAGCTATGGCAAGAGATGAAGTCCATGAATCAAATCCGCAAAGGGCTTCTATAACTAAGAAGGCAGAAGGAAGATGAAGGCATTACTCAACCTCTTCGTTTTTCTTCAAAATAAGTTGTAATATTTTCTCTTTCAAGTTTATGTGTGCTGTGAGTTCAGCTAAACAAGTTTCTCCTCTTCTACAGGAGATTAATATGTAATAATATTTTATATGTTTGAATAAAGCTTTTGCCCCTCTTATGTATTATGTTGGGTGCAATAATTGTCCCTGCTTGGTAGAGCGATCGAACCGTGGTACTTGAGCTGCTGTGCGGTTTAAAAGATTTGAGTTGCACCATTACTACTAACTATAGCTTTTGGTAAAGCGGCAAGCACTCGGTCCTACACATTTCCTTTTTCATCATAAGCATATATGTTTTTCTTTTATTGAATTCAGATCGTTAATTATGACTTTCGTATCAACATAAGGTCGATGGATCCATCTATCATGTAACCACAGTACTGGGCGGCGGGGATATCAGCGACACTCTCACCCGTCAATTGAGCCTTGGCCTATCATCATCATATGGAAATACGATCGACGGGCTCCCTCTGGGGCCTTCTCCCATAGACGGGCTCCCTCTGGGCCTTCTCCCATAAATGGGCTTCCTCTGGGGCCTCCCCCCGTAAATGGGCTCCCTCTGGGGTCTTTTCCCTCACGAGATCCCCATTCATATCATCATATCATATAATAGTCACAATTAATTCACCTCCTCCAACGTTTTATATTATCCTAACTTTACAAAAATCATGCATAAAATATCATTTTTCTTTTTAAACCAAGCATGCAACATATCTTTTAATTGTCCATATTAAATCATAAAAATCCATAATTATTTAAAATAATCATATTATCATAAAAAATAGCATTCAGGACACTGCCATGACGTTTACTAATTTTCTAGGTATAAAATTATTGTTTTACCCCTAGACGTAAAAATCCTCGAATTTGACTTTTTCTTATTTCCATTGACTCTAACATGTCCCAAATAATTATTTAAGCTTACATTAGTTTTCCGATATTTTTATTTGACTTAAATCAACGACTTTTAAATTAATCTTTAAATATAACATATTAATGTGTTTTAATCCAGAATTAAACCAAACTTTAATATAAAATTTCCAATCTATAAACTTAAACTTTTAATAATTATTGGAGCTTAAATATAAATTTTTGTAATTTTATTAAGCATAAATCAAGGCATTTCAATTAATTATTTAATTAATATTTTGTGAGGCGATTAAATCTCGAATAAATCCAAAACTCCATATTTGATCCTAAATTTTAAACATAATATTTTTATTATTTATTCTACCATTGTGAGCCATGAACCACACCCGTGGACCCATGGTTCCAATTTTAGCCCTTTAATTTTCGTTTTTGACACATAGACGAACACACCGAGCCATCTCCCAAAATACTCGATCCATGCCCGAGTCACCTCGAGCCAAACCTGAGCCAACCTATCTAGGAACCTTCCTGACCAAGCCCAGACCAAAGAACCAGCCCCTAGCTCACCCTAACTCGCCTGGAAACTGACCCAAGTTCTGCACACATGCTGCCTATTCACTTGAGACTCCTAGTGACCCTAGGACTCCTCCAGCCGAGCCACCACCGAGCCCACCTGACCCTAGCCATACCTAGACCAGGCCTAGACCCAGCTGACCATCCCAAGCCCTGGAACCCAAGCAGCGAGCCACCAAGCCAAGCACAGCAGCCTCGCGCTTCCCTTGCTTCTCACGTTCTCATGTTTCCTCTGGAGCCAACAGCCACACAAGCCGCACAAGCCACTGTCCAGACTCTTGTGCACCCTCTTATGACCCTAAGCACCTAGCCTAGCCTAGCCCAAAGCTCCCTGACCAAGCTCTCTCTTCCATGCGCAAGCTGCAAACCTGTGTTACGTCTTGTTGGCTCTAGAACTCCTCTCCAACCGTGACCCTTTAGTCCTACCATGGCTAGGACTTCTTACCTGACCCAGGCCAAGCCCCAGCCTGTGGCCCAAGGCAAGCCATGCATCACAGCCCCTTACAATCGATCCCCATGATCAACAACCAATAGTTTCGGTTTCCAGCTTTAACATTTCTTGTTTGTGTGCGTGTTCTAGACCCTTAAACTTGTGTAAAACTTGCCCTTTAACATCCTAATTCATGGCAGTGCCTTGAGGTACATATAAAACATGATTTTGGAACAAAAATCAAGCTTTAAAAATCCCCTTTGATGCATAAAGGAAAATATAACAAAGTGTCACTTGTTTTTCTTGTAAAACATGTTTAAACAAATACTATGGTGTGATGGATGAGTAAAGGAAATATTATGGCATGCCTTTGCGTATTTAACGCACGAATAAACTTTGACGATTGAAGAACGACGACGAGGAGGAGGGTCTTGGCTTGAAAACTTGAAGAACTATCAATGCTTTTCCCTTCCAATCCCTAGGAGAATTTTCTAAACTCTCTTTTCTTTGGGTGCCGTGAATTTGGAAAGAAAAGAGTTTGTATCGAGTTGGGGTGTAGAGCGTGAATGGTATGGGTAGGTTATGGGAGGGTTTTGTATATTATATAGTTAATTAAACACTAATCAAGCCTTGGCCCATTAAGAAGGTTAATTAGGCCCAATAGTGCTTAATCATAATATTAAAATTATTTTGAGTAGAAAAGTTTGTGAATTTATTAGCCGGGTTGCCAACACGTTCTTATTTTTGTTAAAAATCCAACACCGATAAAATTTACGTCCCGGCGTATACAATCACCTCAAAACCCCTTATTTTTAAAAATAACAAAAAGAATCAATCATATTTTAAATAATTAAAAACATTTTCCATTTTTCAGCCCTCGGTCTCCGTTCCTCGATCGCAACTCGAATAATCCTTAAAAATATTTTAATGAATGTAAGTAGAAAACTACTGAAACATCATATAAACATGTCACATAATCAATTTAGCAATTAACGTCAATTAATTAATCATTTTTCATATTTTCTAGATTTGCATGCAGTTGGATTACGTCGTCTTAATTTTGGACCTTACAATGGTATTAATCTAGCCACCTTCACTTGGATGCAATTCAAGAACATCTTCTATGAGAAATATTTTACTACTGACGTCTTAGGACACTTGAAGATGGAGTTTATGAGTCTCCGTCAGGAAGACATTTCTGTGGCTGAATTCATAGGAGGTTTGATAGGGGTTGTCACTTTGTGCACCTCATTTCTAGAGACGTTGATGAGAAACTAAGGCACTTCTTAAATGGCATTCGACCTGTTATACGCCGTGATGTGATGTTGATGCGACTGAAGGATTATGCAGCTGTCATTGCTTGTGCTTTTTAAGCTGAGCAAGCCTGGAAGTATATTGATTTTGACATGCAGCGCAAGAGGCAGCAGCACCAGCAGAATTCTCAGCTGAATAAGCGGCAATTTATGGGACCTTCCGAAGCTCAAGGGCGGCAAAAGCCCCAAGGACAGCCGAAGAAATCGGGGCAACAGAATCCACCACAGTTTGGAGCCCCAAAACCTGAAAACTGTGAAAAGAATGAAATCGCCTTCACTTTGCCAAGTGCACGTGAAGAACACACAAGTGTTTTATTTGCAAGGAGGAAGGATATAAAGCCATAGATTGCCCAAAAAAGAAAGGACACACTGTTGGCAGAGCTTATGTCATGCACGCTGAAGAGGTGAAGCATAGCCAGACACGACTATGATTACTGGTAACCTAGTTGTTTAAAATATTTATATTGCTTTTATTATAAGAAATGTTAAATTGGTTATTGAAACTTATTGGGATAATGAAGAACTTAGAGGAAAATAGGTTGCATGCTTTACTTTAGTTGGAATTAAGGATGATATTGAAAATTATAGAAATTGGGCATAAAACATAAGCTTTAAGAATGTAAAGGAATGAATTGAACCAAATAAGAATTTTAGGGCTTAAAATGAAGGGACCGAAAAGTTAAAGGATCAAAGTGCAAAACCGAAAGTTTAAGGATTAAATTGCACTAGGCCGAGAATTTCAGGGGTCAAACAGTAAATTTTAAGAAGTCCAGGGATTGAATTGAGATGACAAAAATTATAAGGTGAAATATGGAAATTTCGGAAATTCAGGGGCTAAATTGCAAAGTTTTGAAAGTTCAGGGTTGTGTTGCTGTGACACCTCGACCCGTTTACAATAACAGTAGCAGCGGAATTTAAAATTTTCTTATAAAATGAAGGAAGGTTTCAAAATACATCACCATAAAATGTTTAAAAGTAAATAAATGATCATTCAAATGATATAACAAAATACAAAATATCATTCCTATGATCATGATCCAAAAATACTTGCAAAATAACATCTTCCTTCCAACATTCGTATGCATATGACTCCGGGCCACAATCAACGTCCTGGTCCGTCGCTCTTATCTGCATCACATGAAATAACTGAAATGAGTATAAAACTCAGCAAGTGGAACTCTTACATAGCAATGATACATAGTATATTCTGTAAAACATGGCTTTGGAAACATAAAATACCATCACTTCTGAAACATAAATATCGTAGCAATAGCATAACAATGAGATGGTATTTCTCTTTACTATGGTGGATTGATATCAATAGTAACTCTGTCTGTGGTGCTCTTATCCCATCGATATAAATCGACAACTCTGAGGGATATAAGCCTATGGTCGTTGATCAACTAATTGCATGCAATCTCTGACTATGTATCTATCAATCCATAAAACATTTAAACTCTTTCTTTGGGACATTTCATCAAACACTTTGATAATCTTTCTCTTTTGTATTCCCTTCTCAAAGTTGAGACATCAATTGCCTCCACAATATACAACAAAGGTATCAATACATAATAGTGAATCAAATGAAGGGAATAACACAATAAAACCTTTGAAACACAATACGTATATAATCATGTGAGCACAAGAATGAAATTCCACTTACAACCACTTGAAACCTTGATTCTATACACTTGGTAGCAATCCTACAACAATAAACCATAATTTGCACTATCAATAACCCAATAACCCAACAACAATAACATAAAAGCCAAAGAATCAACATCATCACAAACCCATAACATCTCCAACACAAAAAACTAAGAAATAACCAAACCAAAAGCTTACCTTAGCTTCCTTGATCCCAAAATAATCTTGCTCTCAACACAAATAACTAACAAGAAGCTTGAATCAAAGGAAATGAAGAAGGAATGAGAACCCTAGCTCTACTTTGAAGTGAAGAACCGAGAAGAATGGAGGAAATGAGAGAAATGAGGGCAAACACTTGTATTTAAACACTAAAAATACCAAAACACGATTTTAAAAAATCGCTGGCCGCTCGGGCGAACAAATTTTTCCGCTCGGGCGCGGAATTCACTGCCAAAACACAATATTTTCGAGGTAGGAGCCGCCCGGGCGCACAAACATTCCCGCCCGGGCGCGCACTCTTCGCACTGCCACTCCAAAGATCGCTTCTGAAACGCCTCTTTCCTTCATAACTTGGAAAAGTGGTAAACTACAAAGTTTTAGCTCTGTGTCTTATCTTGAATCCCTCAAAATTTCAGATCAATTGGACGTCTGAGTAAAACGTTATGCCCATTCTCCCAACATGTGTCACTGGAGGAACGTCGAAACACACGAAACACTTCGGGGCACTTTTGGCTTACCTTCCACAATGATTTGAACAAAACTCAAAATAAGAAAGTTACACCTCTATGTCTTATCTTTCTAATGGAAAAGGCCTCACCTCATTTGGATCAATATACAATTTATCATGAATTTAATCGTAACGCCGCTACAGAAGCACTACACATCATCTATAACCAACCATACTATAAATCATAAATCGAAACTCTTAACATCCAAACTATACCTAAACTTGACCAAGTAGTCAATAAACTTATGAAAACATTAAACCGTACCGTACACCAGGCTTGGCTATTACAGTTGAGAATTCTAGATTAACAGAATTTAGGGACCAAAACAACAAATTCTAAGGGGATAGGTTTGAAATGGAGTGAATCCAAAATTTAATGGAGCTAAGATGCAATTTTTTAAAATTTCAAGAACCAAATTGAAAAAATTTTGAAACTTTAATGGGCTGAAATGCAATTTCGAAAACTTATTTTGGGTAAATTGTGCATTTTCTCCACGATTCTAGTACTTTTCCTTTCTTTATTTATTTTTATAGAGATTGTAAGACTAGCCATGCGTGACTAATTTTCTAGTTTGATTTAAGAGTTGTTTTTACTGTTTAATTTATTATTGTGAGGTATTCGTTCTTAGATTTAATATGATTGTTATTCCAAGTATTTGTCGATTTATGATTTAAGCCTATGAATATTGTATATCGATTATCTGACAATTTAATTCGATATATGATTTTCTAGTGCTAACAATGAATTCAATGATTGGTACACGAGTAGCATAAATTAGATGTGTTGTGCTATCATAATATATTTAATCTAAATAAATCAACAAAACTGGATTTATCAATTGCAGCTATCACGGTTGTTAGATTTCAGGATTAACTGTTTTCACAAATCTAAAAGCTATCATTATTTCATTTGGAACGCTATCGTGCTCAATTGGTTATTGATAAGTTTTGACGGGATGCTGGGTTCGGTCAATTAATTTAAGAAAACACAAGAATTTTAGCGGCTATCCCTATAATTATAAGGTTAATTGCTTGGAACAACTTGAATAAATTATTTGTTAGCCGATGAACAATTATATAATTAAATAGTTGAACTCTCTTGAATCAGATCTTGCTCGTATTAAATTCTTCATTTTATTCTACTTGATTAATTATCATTTTAATTTATTGTTTTTTCTTTCTTGGATAAATTTAGTTTAGTATTTTATATAATACATATACCAAAATCCCCATTTTAATTGCATTTTACTCGAAAGAAATCATGCCCCATTCTCTGTGGATTCGACCATGCTTACCATTATACTAATTTTATTTAGAGATAAGGAATATAAGTTTGGTGGCTCAACGACAACACACCAAATTTTGGCGCTGTTGCCGGGGAACGGTGCAAGGTTCACTACAAAAAAATATGCCTTCAACAACACTCAAAATACAACGGTTTTATTGGAAAACCGTTGTGTTTTTACTTTTAACAAGCGATTGTTGTTAAAACCGTTGTGGATTAGCGTGTTTTTTGGACAAACGACAACATTTTTAGAAAATCATTGTGGATTAGTGTGTTTTTTGGAGAAACAACAACGTTTTTAGCTAACCGTTGTTGATTAGCATGTTTTTTTTTTGACAAACAACAACGGTTTTAGCTAACCGTTGTTGATTAGCGTGTTTTTTTAGAAACGACAACAGTTTTAGTGAACCGTTGTTAATTATATTTAAAATCGTTGCAATTTTTAAACTAGCGACGGTTTAAACAACAACCTTCGCTAATAGCGATGATTTTTGCTTAACCTTCGCTAATAGCGACGGTTTTACCGAAAACCATCGCAAATTATCTATAAATACTCGTATTTTCGATACATTTTCCTCCACACTGTCCACAACTACGATAAATTATTCTCTCTTAGACGATTTTAGTTTCGATTTAGGGTAAGTTTTTTCGCTTCAATTCTTGGTAAATTTCTAAGTATTAGTTAAGATCATTAATATTATTAGCTTAGTTAGATTGTAATTTTTTTTGGTAGATTTATTAAATTATAAAAGTAATTTTTTTATTTTACTTAAAAAATTAACAACGGATTATGTCTAAACCGTCGCTAGTTGTTTCTCTAAACTGTCACTAATTAGCGACAGTTTAGTCAAAAACCGACGGCTTAGTCTAAAATCGCTAATTTTATTGATAGTCTATCCTAAACCGTCGCTAATTAACGACGGTTTAGACATAATCCGTCGCTAATTTTAGCGACATTATATAATAAACCGTCGCTAAATAGCGACGGGTTTTACCCATCGCAATATGATAGCTACGACAACGGTTTTACCGTTGTCGTTGAGCGCACTTTCAACAACACTGCCAATTACAACAGTTTTCTGGCATCCGTTGTCGTTTTGAGTTTTTGTTGTAGTGGTTAGTTTCTTTCGAGTTTATTTATTTTCTTTTCTTTTATGTCTCGTTCTTCTCGTACAGGTGAACTATAATATATTTCGGAAATCAAGAATACAACTAGAAGATTGAGAGAAAAAGCAAGGCTACGGGGTAAACAACCATCATCATCATCATCTCTTGGTTTAAACATAGCATTGGAGTCAACTGACACTGAAAGAGAATTTGATCTTGATCTCAACACTGAAAGAAGCGAGAGTGATGAAGAAGTAATGGCATAACCAATTCAAAGAACTCTCAGGGAGTTAGCTAATCCTAATGTTATTCAGCAGCCATTATGTATTCAATTCCCTACTACTGAAGCTACTTTTGAATTAAAATCAGGTTTGATTCATTCATTGCCTACCTCCTGTGGTCTTGCATGTGAAGATCCTCACAAACATCTGAATGAGTTTCATATTGTGTACACTAAACCACAAGGGATTACGGAGGAGCAAATCTCATTGCGAGCTTTTCCATTCTCTTTAGCCAACAAAGCTAAGGATTGATTATATTACTTGCCCTTTGGGATGATAACGACTTGGGATAATATGAAACAACAATTTTTGGAGAATTTCTTCCCAGCTTCGCGAGCATCAAATATCAGGAAGGACATTTGTTGGATTAGACAGCTGAAAGGGGAGACTTTATATGAATATTGGGAGAGATTTAAGAAATTATGTGCCAGTTGTCCTCAACATCAGATTCCAGAACAGCTCCTAGTCCAATATTTCTTCTACGAGGGTCACTCACTTTTTGATAGGAACATTATTGATTCTGCAAGTGGAGGTGCATTGTTAAACAAAACGCCTCAAGAGGCACGAGCTCTAATCTCCAACATGGCTGCCAATACACAGCAGTTAGGAACTAGGCAAGATAACACCCCCCCCCCCCCCCCCCCCCCCCCCCCCCCCCCCCCCCCACGACAAGTTAATGAGGTAAGCAGTAATCCTATCGATCAAAAGTTAGATTCTTTGACATCTCTTTTCGAAAAGTTGGTTGTAGGACAGGTACAACATGCCAAAGTTTGTGGTATATGTGCGATTGTTTGACATTCGACGGATATGTGCCCGACATTACAAGAAGATCCAACACAACAAGTTAATGCAATTGACAAATTTTGTGACACCTCGACCCGTTTACAATAACAGTAGCAGCGGAATTTAAAATTTTCTTATAAAATGAAGGAAGGTTTCAAAATACATCACCATAAAATATTTAAAAGTAAATAAATGATCATTCAAATGATATAACAAAATACAAAATATCATTCCTATGATCATGATCCAAAAATACTTGCAAAATAACATCTTCCTTCCAACTTCGTATGCATATGACTCCGGGACACAATCAACGTCCTGGTCCGTCGCTCTTATCTGCATCACATGAAATAACTGAAATGAGTATAAAACTCAGCAAGTGGAACTCTTACATAGCAATGATACATAGTATATTCTGTAAAACATGGCTTTGAAAACATAAAATACCATCAACTCTGAAACATGTATATCGTAGCAATAGCATAACAATGAGATGGCATTTCTCTTTACTATGGTGGATTGATATCAATAGTAACTCTGTCTGTGGTGCTCTTATCCCATCGATATAAATCGACAACTCTGAGGGATATAAGCCTATGGTCGTTGATCAACTAATTGCATTCAATCTCTGACTATGTATCTATCAATCCATAAAACATTTAAACTCTTTCTTTGGGACATTATAACAAACACCTTGAATACTATATCTTTGTATTCCCTTTCAATACAATTGAGACATACAATGCCTCCAATAGATATAACAAATGAATCAATACATAACTATGAAGCAAATGAAGGGAATAACACATTACAACCTTTGAAACACAATACATATAACATCATGTGAGCACAAGGGATGAATTTCCACTTACAAACCACAAGAACACCTTGAATCTAACTCCTTGGTTGAAATCCTACAACAATAACCCGTATATAACACCATCATCAACTCAATAATCAAGAACCCATGCCAATTAATCCATAAAACCAACATAACAACAAACTCATATCATCTCTCTTCCAAAACCAAGAAATAACAACACCAAAAGCTTACCTTAGCTTCCTAGCACCAAGAAGAACTTCGATCTTAACTCAAATCACCAACTAAAAGCTTGAATCAAAGATAGGAAGTGAAAGAAATAAGGAACCCTAGCCTTCCCAAGGAGAGAAATCCGAAAATGAGAGGTGAGAAATGAGAGAAATGGAGCAACACTTGTATATAAGCACTTAAAACTCCAAAAACACGCTTTTTAAAAATCGCTGGCCGCTCGGGCGGACATATTTTTCCGCTCGGGCACGGAACTCTCGGCCAGAAATCCAAAATTTTTGAAGTAGGCTCGCCCGGGCGGACATTTATTCCCGCTCGGGCGCGCACTCTGCGCACTGCCACTCAAAAGATCGCTTCTGAAATGCCTCTTACACTCATAGTTTGGAAAAGTGGTAAACTACAAAGTTGTAGCTCTATGTCTTGTCTTGAATCCCTCAAAGTTTCAGATCAATTGGACGTCTGAGTAAAACGTTATGCCCATTCTTCTAACATGTGTCACTGGAGGAATGTCGAAACACACGAAACACTTCGGGGCACTTTTGGCTTACATTCCACAATGATTTGAACAAAACTCAAAATAAGAAATTTACACCTCTATGTCTTCTCTAACCACTCCAATTGGCCTCATACCAATTGGCTTAACATACGAATTATCATGAATTTAATCGTAACGCCGATACAAAAGCTCTACACATCATCTATAACCAACCATAGTATAGATCATAAATCGAAACTCTTAACATCCAAACTATACCTAAACTTGACCAAGTAGTCAATAAACTTATGAAAACATAAACCGTACCGTACACCAGGCTTGGCTATTACAATCTCCCCTCCTTAGAGGAATTTCGTCCTCGAAATTGACGTCATTGCACGAACAACTCAGGATACTTCTCTCTCATCTCATCCTCTGGTTCCCACGTAGCCTCTTCAATCAAATGATTCCTCCAAAGGACTTTAACGATGCCGATATCTTTGTTCCTCAAAACTTTAAATTTGCGGTCCAGTATCTGAACCGGAATCTCTTGGTACGTCAAATTCGGCGTCAAGTCCAATGGCTCGTGGCGAAGAACATGGGAAGGATTCGCAATATACTTCCTGAGCGTCGATACGTGAAAAACATTATGGACTCTGTCAAGATCTGGCGGTAGGGCTAACCTGTAGGCTCGATCACCAACTCTGTCCAAAATCTCAAAGGGGCCAATAAATCTCGGACTCAACTTGCCCTTCTTGCCAAACCGCATCACACCCTTGAGAGGTGCTATCTTCAAAAACACGTGATCGCCAACCTCAAACTGCAAAGGTCTACGACGTACATCTGCATAGCTCTTCTGTCTCGACTGCGCTGTCTTCATCCTCTCTCTAATAACAGCAACTACATCAGCAGTCTGTTGGACCAACTCTGGACCCAACATCTTCCTCTCACCAATCTCATCCCAATACAAGGGAGATCTACACTTCCTGCCATAAAGTGCTTCGTACGGTGCCATCCCAATCGTCGCCTGGTAACTGTTATTGTACGTGAACTCCACAAGAGGCAATTTAGAATCCCAGCTACCAGAATAATCAATAGTGCAAGCTCTGAGCATATCTTCTAGAATCTGAATAACTCTCTCTGATTGACCGTCGCTTTGAGGGTGATATGCTGTACTGAAAGCTAACCGTGAACCCATAGCTCTGTGCAAACTCTTCCAAAACTCTGAGGTAAATCTAGGGTCACGATCAGACACAATCGACACAGGGACACCGTGAAGTCTAACAATCTCTGCTATATAATCCTCGGCATACTGGTTCATGGAATACGTCGTCTTGACTGGGAGAAAATGCGCTGACTTGGTCAATCGATCCACAATAACCCAAATAGAATTAAAACCCTTCTGCGTCCTTGGAAGACCAGTCACGAAATCCATCGTAATATGCTCCCATTTCCACTGAGGAATTGGCAATGATAGCAATGTCCCAGCAGGTCTCTGGTGCTCAATCTTCACCTGCTGACAAGTTAGGCACTGAGAAATAAACATGGCAATATCTTTCTTCATACCTGGCCACCAGTAGAGTCTACGAAGATCCAGATACATCTTGGTGCTGCCTGGATGTATCGAATATGGTGCGGTATGTGCCTCTGTCAAGACGTCTCGTCGAATATCATCACCAGCGGGAACACAAATACGGCCTCTGAAAGTCACCAAACCATCTCCATTCACCCCAAACTCTGAGTTACCTTTCTCCTCTGCTCTAGCTCTCATCTCTGTCAACTGAACATCAACAGTCTGCTCTCTACGGATCCTGTCCGTCAAAGTAGCCCGAATGACCAACGCTGAAAAGCGAGCAATGGTTCCAGGGACTACCAAAGAAATCTCCTCTCGCTGCAAGTCCAACAACAACGGCTTCTGAATCATCGAACTCAAGGAAGAACTCGATTTACTGCTCGAAGCATCAGCGACTACATTCGCCTTCCCCGGGTGATAACTGATCGTCACATCATAGTCTTTGACAAGCTCTAACCACCTCCTCTGTCGCATGTTGAGCTCTTTTTGGGAAAACAGATACTTCAAGCTCTTGTGGTCCGTGAAAATTTCACACTTTTCGCCATATAAGTAATGTCTCCAAATCTTCAAGGCGAAAACCACAGCTGCCAGCTCCAAATCGTGCGTAGGATAATTCTTCTCATAGTCTTTCAACTAGCGAGAAGCATAGGCAATGACCTTACCACGCTGCACCAAGACCCCTCTTCGATGCATCGGTGTACACAACAAAATCCTCTGAACCACTGGGCAATGAAAGAACAGGAGCTGTCGTCAACTTGTCCTTCAACTCTTGGAATGCACTCTGGCAATCATTGGACCACTCGAACTTCACAGTCTTCCTCGTCAGATTGGTTAACGGCAGGGCAATCTTAGAAAAATCTGAGATGAAACGACGATAATAACCTGCCAACCCAAGAAAACTGCGTACCTCTGAGACAGTGGTAGGAATAGGCCACTTCTGAATCGCCTCAATCTTTGCTGGATCAACAACTATACCATCCTTCGAAACAACATGGCCTAGAAAAGAAATCTGCTCCAACCAGAACTCACACTTCTTCAACTTAGCATACAACCTCTTCTCTCTCAACAACTGAAGAACAACTCTGAGATGTTCTGCATGAAGCTCTCTGGTCTTGGAATAAATCAAAATGTCGTCGATGAAAACAATGACAAAGCTATCCAAATACAGCTTGAACACACGGTTCATCAGATCCATGAAAACTGAAGGAACATTGGTCAGACCAAAAGACATCACAAGAAACTCATAGTGACCATACCTGGTCCGGAACGCTGTCTTAGGGATATCAGATTCCCTAACCTTCAACTGATTGTAGCCAGACCGAAGATCAATCTTCGAAAATACAGTAGCACCTTGCAGCTGATCAAACAAATCATCTATCCGTGGCAACGGATACTTATTCTTGATAGTCACTTTGTTGAGCTCCCTATAGTCGATACACAGCCGCAACGACCCATCTTTCTTCTTGACAAAAAGAACCGGAGCTCCCCAAGGCGAAGAACTCGGTCGAATAAAACCCTTGTCTAAAAGATCCTGCAACTGCGTCTTCAACTCCTTCATCTCGGTAGGAGCCATCCTATACGGAGCCTTAGAAATAGGAACCGTACCTGGAGCTAGATCAATCACAAACTCAACATCCCTGTCCGGCGGCAAACCCGGCACATCATCCTCAAACACATCAGCAAACTCCCTCACAACATCGATATCATCTATATTCAACTTAACCATTCTATCCACATCCACAATCGAAGCCAGAAACACATCACAACCTCTACACAGCAACTTCTCATCCTCAAGACAAGAAATAAAAGGAAGGACCAGCGAAGTACCTGCACTGGCGAGCGTACCTTCCCTATTGCCATCATCTACAAAAGTCACCGTCTTAGCAACGCAATCAATCACTGCACGATAGGTTGATAGCCAATCCATGCCAAGAATAACATCAAATGCAACCATCGGGATGACAATCAAATCAGCAAAAACCATACGCCCATCAATTTGAACAGAGCACGCATACACAATCGATGTCGGGCACAACACATCTCCCGAAGGCAAAACAACATTGAACTGGAGGGAAAGAACAGAAGGAACTATACCCAAAGATCTCAAAAACAATTCAGACATAAAAGAATGAGTAGCACCAATATCAATCAATGTCGTAGCTACTCTGCCTGAAATTAAAATAGTTCTAGAGATCACAGAAGAATCATGGTTTATACCTTCCTTGGTCATCGTAAAGATGCGACCCTGCACCTTATCCTTGCTCGCTCCCCTTGGACAATCTTTAGCAATGTGGCCAGCCGTGCCACAACGATAACACATATGAGTACCAAATCTGCACTCTCCTCGATGATGTCTGCTGCATTTAGGACACAGCGGCTTCTCAGGATCAACTGGAACTAGAGGCGGTCTAGGACTCGATTCCATCTTGCCCTTCCCTTTGAAACGATCCTTGCCTCTCTGATTCGAGCCCTGGCCTCTCTGAGCAATGGCCTGCTGTCTCGCTTGCCTCTCTCTGGCTATGTCTTTCTCATCTTGCTCAGCCAACAAAGCCTTAGACACAATTTTCTTGAACGTCACAGCCTTGGACATGTTGATATCTCTTCTGATCTCCGCTCGAAGACATCTGATGAGATGAGCACCTTTGTCCTTGTCGTTGGAAGCAATATACGGAGCAAATAGACAACCCTCCTCGAACTTCAAGATGTACTCATAAACGTTCATACCTCCCTGTCGAAGCTCCAAGAACTCTGTCACCTTCCTAGCTCGAAGTGCGTCTGGGAAGTACTTGTCGTAAAACAGATCAGTGAACTCTGACCAATTCAAAGCCCGTAGATCAACACTAACCTTGGTCGCATTCCACCAAATACGTGCAGCCTTGACCAACATGAACACTGCACAACTGATTCGGTCCTTGTCCTCGTAGTAGAGATGATCAAAGATAGCCTCAAGAGCCTTGATCCACTCCACAGCCACTAACGGATCGGTGCTCCCTACGAATTCCGGTGGATCCATTCTCTTAAAAGCAGAAAAGACGGCATCAGTGCCAACTGCCTGAGCTACTTGGCCTCACACTTGACCTCTACCCTGCCATGTTCCTTGCAATCGAAGCAGCTACTGAATTTGCTCGCTATGGACTTTGGTCTGCTCTTTAAGCAACTTGCCGAACTCGTCGACAACCCTCGAGGAAGAACTATCTTCACCCTCTGACGCCTTACGCTTAGGAGGCATACACTACAATGTGCTCGCAAAAGACATATCAATAAATAACAATGAATAGATGCAAAAGAAAACATACCCGGACAGTTGAAAGTAGACGAAGTCATATGCATTGGTCCGAAGAACGGTGCTCTGATACCACTAAATGTGACACCTCGATCCGTTTACAATAACAGTAGCAGCGGAATTTAAAATTTTCTTATAAAACGAAGGAAGGTTTCAAAATACATCACCATAAAATGTTTAAAAGTAAATAAATGATCATTCAAATGATATAACAAAATACAAAATATCATTCATATGATCATGATCCAAAAATACTTGCAAAATAACATCTTCCTTCCAACTTCGTATGCATATGACTCCGGGCCACAATCAATGTCCTGGTCCTTCGCTCTTATCTGCATCACATGAAATAACTGAAATGAGTATAAAACTCAGCAAGTGGAACTCTTACATAGCAATGATACATAGTATATTCTGTAAAACATGGCTTTGAAAACATAAAATACCATCAACTCTGAAACATGTATATCGTAGCAATAGCATAACAATGAGATGGTATTTCTCTTTACTATGGTGGATTGATATCAATAGTAACTATGTCTGTGGTGCTCTTATCCCATCGATATAAATCGACAACTCTGAGGGATATAAGCCTATGGTCGTTGATCAACTAATTGCATGCAATCTCTGACTATGTATCTATCAATCCATAAAACATTTAAACTCTTTCTTTGGGACATTATATCAAACACCTTGAATACTATATCTTTGTATTCCCTTTCAATACAATTGAGACATACAATGCCTCCAATAGATATAACAAATGAATCAATACATAACTATGAAGCAAATGAAGGGAATAACACATTACAACCTTTGAAACACAATACATATAACATCATGTGAGCACAAGGGATGAATTTCCACTTACAAACCACAAGAACACCTTGAATCTAACTCCTTGGTTGAAATCCTACAACAATAACCCGTATATAACACCATCATCAACTCAATAATCAAGAACCCATGCCAAATAATCCATAAAACCAACATAACAACAAACCCATATCATCTCTCTTCCAAAACCAAGAAATAACAACACCAAAAGCTTACCTTAGCTTCCTAGCACCAAGAAGAACTTCGATCTTAACTCAAATCACCAACTAAAAGCTTGAATCGAAGATAGGAAGTGAAAGAAATAAGGAACCCTAGCCTTCCCAAGGAGAGAAATCCGAAAATGAGAGGTGAGAAATGAGAGAAATGGAGCAACACTTGTATATAAGCACTTAAAACTCCAAAAACACGCTTTTTAAAAATCGCTGGCCGCTCGGGCGGACATATTTTTCCGCTCGGGCGCGGAACTCTCGGCCAGAAATCCAAAATTTTCGAAGTAGGCTCGCCCGGGCGGACATTTATTCCCGCTCGGGCGCGCACTCTGCGCACTGCCACTCCAAAGATCGCTTCTGAAATGCCTCTTACACTCATATTTTGGAAAAGTGGTAAACTACAAAGTTGTAGCTCTATGTCTTGTCTTGAATCCCTCAAAGTTTCAGATCAATTAGACGTCTGAGTAAAACGTTATGCCCATTCTCCTAACATGTGTCACTGGAGGAACGTCGAAACACACGAAACATTTCGGGGCACTTTTGGCTTACCTTCCACAATGATTTGAACAAAACTCAAAATAAGAAAGTTACACCTCTATGTCTTATCTAACCACTCCAATTGGCCTCATACCAATTGGCTTAACATACGAATTATCATGAATTTAATCGTAACACCGCTACAAAAGCACTACACATCATCTATAACCAACCATACTATAGATCATAAATCGAAACTCTTAACATCCAAACTATACCTAAACTTGACCAAGTAGTCAATAAACTTATGAAAACTTAAACCGTACCGTACACCAGGCTTGGCTATTACAGATTTCCTGGAAAACCTCAGCGTCTTTACGATCCATATTCTAATAGCTTCAATTCAGGATGGAAATATCACCCGAATTTCAACTATAGAAATCAAGGAGTTCAACAAGTATATCCACAACAAAATTTTCACAAACATCCATCACCTGCACAAGCCTCTAACTCAGGTATGTCCATAGATGAAATTGTGAAGGCTTTAGCTAAGAACACTCAAAAATTTCAACAGGAAACGAGGGCTAGCATTCAGAATTTTAGCACTCAAGTAGGACAGTTGGCGACCGCAATTCACAAGTTGGAAGAACAAAATTTAGGTAATCTACCTTCTCAGACAGTGGTGAATCCAAGGGAGAATGTGAGTGCAATTACTTTGAGAAATTGTAAAGAATTGGAGGTTCAATAATTGGGCTACAAGCATCAGCAAAGCAAAATGAAGAAAATGAGATAAAAGTTGAGGATAAAATAATCAATCAAGATGATGCTCCTCGGAAGGTAAGTTTTCTCCTCTATGTGAGTATAAACCTATTCCCCCGTTCCCTCTTGCATTGAATAGGAAATTTGAAAGTATTAAGTAGTTGAATGACACTTTTCGTAGAGGAGAGGTAAATATTCTTCATTAGATGCTATTAAACTAGTATCTCGTTGTTCTAATTTTTTTAAAAAATTGTGTACTACACGAAAGAGACATAAGTTTAAGGGATGCAAAAAGGAAAATGTAGGAGAACATGTTTCTGCTGTTATTCAAAAAACTATTCCCTTCGAATGCAGTGATCCAGGTATGTTTTTTATCCCTTGTACTATTGGCAATACTAGACTTAAAAAGGCTATGTTGGATTTGTATGCTTCTATCAATGTCATGCCTGTTTCTGTTTATAATTATTTGGAATTTCGACCTATGACTGAAACCGGCATTGTGATTCAGTTGGCTGATAGGTCCACTTTTTATCCTAGAGGTGTAATTCAAGATGATCTTGTGAAAGTTGAAATTTTGGTTTTTCCTGCTGACTTTTATGTGCTTGACATGAAAAATGATGACTTGAATAGTCAAATTTTGCTAGGAAGACCATTTTTAAAAACTTCAAAGTCTTTCATAAATGTTAATAGCGGTATCCTTACTATTGAATTTGATAGTGAGATTGCTAAGTTTAATATTTATGATACAATGAAATATCCTCTTAGTGAAAGCATTATTAATACTCTTGATATCGCTTATCACTTGTCACAAGAAAACTCAAAATTTGTGGATAAGAATGATTTAGAGGAGATTATTGAAAGACATGTTGAAAATTATAATACTAGATTTTCTCTCTCTGATTCGTAGACATCTAAAATTGAGCGAAAACTCCCTCTAGATCGACCCAAGCATGTACTCATGAAAAAAGGAGGAAATATTAAAGGGATAGCGATTTCCAAGAAATTCAAAGAAAACAGGCACATGCTGAAATTTGCTATGAAAATACTCAAGTGGAATAAAGTGGACAAAGTGACCATCTATGAACCACCATGAACAACAAGAAAGAATGAATGTCAAGCATAACGACGTAAAAAAGTTGCGCTTTTGGGAGGAAATCCAAATTTTTTTGGTTTTTATTCTTTTGAATTTTTTTCCTTTTTGTTTTTTTTTTCTTTTTTTAAAAAATAATACAATTTTGTTACCATTGTGCAGAAGATGTCTTCTAACAATGCGTGACCACGCTTTATAAAAATTCCACTTCTGTATTTCGAAAAAAAAATTTCCTTACGCGCACTAGATGTTTTCTTGCAAGGCTTGATCACGCCTTGTGAGAAAACATCTCCTGTTTTTTAGAAATATTTTGGCCTTATATGCAGAAGATGTCTCTTAACAATGCGTGATCACGCCTTGTGCGAAAACATATTTTGATTTTTAAATTTTTTGGCCCTATACGCAGAAGATGTCTCTTAACAAGGCGAGATCACGTCTTGTAAGAAAACGTTCTTCTGATGATTGTTTCAAGGGCAAATTTAAAAAAAAATTTAAAAATTTTATGTTTATTTTATATAACCCCATTTGTTCTCACCCCTCATTTATCTCTTCTTAGCCGCTTCCATCAAAGTGCACGAAGCACCGTTCATCCACCCCTGTTTATGCAAACGTTCGCACCGCCCTATGACGCCCAACAATTTTCAGGGGAGTTCTCTAACTTCCTTTGTGTTTTTACTGTCTGCGTTGTGTATCTACTTTTTGTGTCATTGAGGACATGGCCACATATAGGTGTGGGAAGGGATATATAGCCTTATTTCTAATTTCAATTTCTATTTTTTCCCGTTTTTTGCATGTTTATTCGAAAAAAATTATGATAAGTGAAAAGAAGAGAGAGAGTACGGCAGAGTGAAGATGTTTGATCCATAAAGCATTTAGAATTTATTCGTTATCTCTCTCATTTGAATTTTGAATGCCTCTGATGCGAGTCTGTGAAAAAACCTAATGTTTTCTTTTTATGCAACTGATTTTGCATTCTTACTGCTACATTTATGGGTAGTTGCTTTGGATGATGTGTTGAAATGATAAGTTTATGGGGTCTAGCACACATATCGTTTTCTTTGGCGAGCTTTAAGCCTATGAGCAAACGTTATATCATGCTTAATTTTATTTGGTTGTGTGTTGGTAATGCATTGTTGATTTTTCTAGAAATTGCATTGTTATACATGTCTTTGTTGACAACTTGTGATGTATTAGAGGCATAAACAAAGTAAAGGGCATTAGGTTCAAACCGTTTTCTTTCGCATCATCAGTGCGGTTCTTTTGAGCCTACCCTGATTCATTTACACCTAGTAAGCCAAGTTCGAGCCTAAGCCTATTCGTTGGAAAATAACCACGTTACAAGCCATGATAAATCCCTTTTGTTGGTTATCCCTCTATTTGAACCTTGAATTAGAGAATCATACAAACTTTTCGCATTTAGCATCGTTTTGAGCCAAGAAAGTGCAAATTGTTAAGATAGAGTGATTCATGCTCGAAGTCGTTGTCTCAAAAACTTCTTATGCAAAAAAATAAAAAATATATAAGAAAAAAAAGGAGAGTGAGAAGGAAAATAAGAGCAACAAAAAAAAAATGTGTTCTTGGATATTATAATGAGATTGAAGATGTTATTGTTAGCTGGATGCAATTGTCTCTGTGGAAAGTGAGTATGTGTTCTTCAGTTCCATAAACCGTTGTACTTCGTTCCTACCTGAACTATAGCCACAGTACAACCCATTTCTAGCCCTTGTTTGTGCATTTCAATCCATTCATTTGGTGAAGGATGTGATATATATGCAAGCTTATGGTAAAAAAATTTCAGTGTTTTGACATGAGAGCTCCATGACACATACCTAGACACTTAGATCACATACCTAGACACTTAGAGTGAAATGAGCGAATCTTGTTAGGAGTGTTTGCACCCTATGCATTTTTATTTCTACACATTCGGATGGAACTAATTGTTCATGATGTTGGATGTTAGGTGCTTAACAATTAAATTGCTTTGGTGCATGAAAAAATATTTTACGGACAAGTAAATGAAGCAGAAAGAGGATAATGAGTTGAAATAATGAATTGAATTCTTTTATGCTTGAAGACAAGCATGGTTTAGGTGTGGGAGATTTAGTAGGCTCATAATAGTTTGTATTTTGTTGTCGTATCTCCCATTGTTACAACTTCCAGGGTGCTCAATTGACACATTTTTGTGTGATTTTATTGTAGGAGGAAGTTTTCTCATCTTGCGATAAATTTGGGCTGAAAAGGATAATTTTATATCACAATTAAAGTTGCCGATATGAACTTAGTGGAAGACTTGAAGCAGAAAAATTCAGAAGTGATTTTTGGACAAAGCTTGATCACGCCTTATGACTACTCTTCAGCTGCCTAATGAGATAAAGAATTGTTATATCAATGAGGAAATAAAAGATAGAGTTTTTCCATAAAAAAACTCTATATTCTTGGAAGATATTTTCTTAGTATCATTTAAATTTTATTGATTAGATTTTATTTTAGATTATTGGGCTTTTATGCTTTTGGAATCATTTTTCTTTTGATTTCCCTACTATTCACGTGAACAAGGGAGGCGGCATAAAGAGAAAACACAAGAAAAAAGTCTTCCTAACCTTCTCCAAAGAAAACTCACATGAAAAAGAAGAAAAGGGCTCAAGGATTTTTTTTCTCCAATTTTCTCCACGATTCTAGTACTTTTCCTTTCTTTATTTATTTTTATGGAGATTGTAAGACTAGCTATGCGTGGCTAATTTTCTAGTTTGATTTAAGAGTTGTTTTTACTGTTTAATTTATCATTGTGAGGTATTCGTTCTTAGATTTAATATGCTTGTTATTCCAAGTATTTGTCGATTTATGATTTAAGCCTATGAATATTGTATATCGATTATCTGACAATTTAATTCGATATATGATTTTCTATTGCTAACAATGAATTCAATAATTGGTAATTGTCATGAATGATTGGTACACGAGTAGCATAAATTAGATGTGTTGTGCTATCATAATATATTTAATCTAAATAAATCAACAAAACTGGATTTATCAATTGTAGCTATCACGGTTGTTAAATTTCAGGATTAACTGTATTCACAAATCTAAAAGCTATCATTATTTAATTTGGAACGCTATCGTGCTCAGTTGATTATTGATAAGTTTTGACGGGATGCTAGGTTCGGTCAATTAATTTAAGAAAACACAAGAATTTTAGCGGTTATCCCTATAATTCTAAGGTTAATTTCTTGGAACAACTTGAATAAATTATTTGTTAGCCGATGAACAATGATATAATTAAATAGTAGAACTCCCTTGAATCAGATCTTTCTCGTATTAAATTCTTCAGTTTATTCTAGTTGATTAATTATCATTTTAATTTATTGTTTTTTCTTTCTTGGATAAATTTAGTTTAGTATTTTATTTAATTAATATACAAAAATCCCCCTTTTAATTGCATTTTACTCGAAATAAATCATCTCTCATTCCCTATGGATTCGACCATGCTCACGATTACACTAATTTTATTTAGAGAGTAGGAATATAAGTTTGGTGCTCAACGACATCACACAAGTTGGACCTGAAGCGAGACATCTTGCGTTTTGTGTCCGAGAGTTTGACATGCCAGCAAGTTAAGGCAGAGCATCAGAGGCCAGACGAGAAGCTTAAGCCACTTCCTATTCCCGAGTGGAATTGGAAAACATTGTTATGGATTTTTTTTTTGGATTGCCAAGGACTATCAAGGGATTCAATGTCATTTGGGTGATAGTTGATCGTCTTACGAAATAAACGCACTTTCTACCTATTAAGACGCATTCACCATGACTCGGTATGCAGAGCTTTACATCCTTGAGATAGTCTGACTGCATGGAATTCCAGTGTCTATTTTTTCTAACAGAGATCCGAGGTTCACATCCTCCTTCTGGAAGAGTCAGCATTCAGCGATGGGAACGAACTTGTTGTTCAGTACAACGTTTCTTCCTCAACCCAATTGTCAATCCGAAATGGTGATTCAAACTTTGGAGGATTGACTCTGCGCTCTTTTGGTTGATTTCCAAGGAAGTTGGGAACCGAAGTTACCTCTAGTGGAGTTCACCTTTAACAATAGTTATCAATCGTCTATAGGTATTGCTCCTTACGAGGTACTTTATGGAAGGAAGTGTATATCACCGTTACATTGGGATGAGGTTGGTGAAAGAGGAGAATTTGGTCCGGACTTGATCAAGCAGACTGGAGAGCTAGTAGCCAAAATCCGAGATAGGATGAAGACTGCTTAAAGTAGCCAGAAAAGCTACGCGGATAAGCGACGAAGGGAGCTAGAGTTTGCAGTAAGTAACCCTGTATTTGTGAAAATAGCACTTACAAAGGGTGTTATAAGATTAGGCAAGGAAAGCAAACTCAGTCCGAGGTTCATAAAACCGTTTGAGATTTTAGAGAAGATTGGAACATCAGCCTATAAAGTGGCTTTGCCACCAATGCTGGCTAGATTGCATAATGTGTTTCATATCTCGATACTACGAAAGTGCATGTCAAATCCTTCACATGTACTGAATTATGAACATTTGCAGTTGATTCCAAATATGTCATATGAGGAAATGCCTATACGAATTCTGGATAGGCAAGAAAGAAGGCTCCGGAATAAAGTTATTCAAATAGTCAAAGTCAAGTGCCTAAATCATTCGGAGGAAGCTACTTTTGAAATTGAAACGGACATGAGGAGTCGCTACCCGAAGTTATTCGGAAAGTCTTAATTTCGAGGACGAAATTTCATTTAAGGAGAGATGAATTGTAATGTCCAAAATACGATAACATAATCCAGTTGCATGAAAATATATGAAAAATGGAAAATGACTAATTGAATTGTTTTAATAACATTAATTAAATATGGTGGGTATGTTTAATATATAAAATAGGGTTTTATGTTAGAAAGCATAAAAATGTGTTTTAAGTGTTTTTCGAGACGCGACCGAGGAACGGAGACCGGGGAACATAAAGGGAAAATATTTTTATTAAATGATTATTTTTAATTATTTAATATATGGTATATTTTAAATGAGAATTTCGAAAACAAGGCTTTTTTATATGTTTTTACAAGTCGAATCGTATTTTAAACCGGTAATCGATTTTTGACGAAAATAAGGACTTTTTGGGAACTCGGATAATATTTTCGAAAATTTTCCTAAATGAAATATTTTACATACACTATAATGGGCTTAATGGGCCTATTATAATAAGGTTATTAAGCCTTGGTTTCTATCCAATTATTTATATCAAAAGATAGATTTTCCTAAACCCAAAACACTTCAACCACATGTTTAGAATACTAGAAACCTAGGGATTTTTCCACCATCAACAAACAAAAACACACCATAATTTTTTTTAAAGCTATTCACGTGGATTTGAAGGAATTTTAGCAAGGTCTTCTCCCCGTTCTCCGTCAACGTCTCTCGCATCAAGTATTGTTTTTCGTGTGTGAAATACGCAAAGGCACACCTTAATATTTCTTCACTCATTGTTCATACCATATTATGTGTATTAAACAGGATTGCATGAAAAATATGATTCACTTTCTTATTTTTTTTGTTTTATGGCAAAACATGAATAAAACTTGAGTTCAAGTGTTTTTAAATCAATGATTATGTTGCACAAAGAGGCTACCATGGTAGGGCTATGGACAGTACATTTTCAACATGTTTAAGAGTCCATAGAAGCTTGGGTAAGGGCTGGACGGCAAGGGAAAAGCAAGGAACAAAAATTGGGATCAAATGGAAACTAAGGCACGGTTTGGGTCTATTGTAGGGCGCGGCTGTGTGCTGCTGTTGGGATGTGTTCAAGGATCCTAAGGGGTCTATTCATGGTCCTAGAGGGGGCTGTGGAAGGGTTGGAAAGGAGGTTAAGGGTTGCACCTTTTTTTGGGTTTCAACAAGAGCAAGGGCAAGGTTTGGAAGGTTAAAAGGGAGATGCCGCGCGGGGTGCTTTCGAGGCGAGGGTCTGGGCTTGTGATGGTCCTATCATCGAGTCATGGTGGTCCATGAAAGGCTAGAGAGGCTAGTAAAGGAGGGGCGCACGGCTAGGGTGCAACCTAGGAGTGGTCGTGCACAATAGGAAGAACCATACACGTCCTCGTTCATGGATCACTAGGGTTGGTCCAAGTGGGTCTTAAGGGGTTCAGTCTATGTCCTATGAGGGTAGGTCCGGGCCTGGTCCAATCGGTTAGGGTCTAGAATCGAAGGAATTGACAAATTGTTAGGGCTATGTTTTGTTCAACAAGGGCAGAAATTTTCAGTAGCATTCTAGGCCTTTCTATGGTTTTAATTGGCTTGATTTGGGATGGAAAAGTGTTGAACATTTCATGTTTGCAATCTTGATTTTGATGTTAAGAAAACTTGTTATTTTGTTTCTAGTAAATTTACCTAATTGCGCAGAAAGCTACCAAGCCTAAACTGAAGCTATCGAGACGCAAACTGAAAGCGCCAACTGATTGCACAAACTGAACCAGTTCAACAGATTGTCCAGATGATAGGTAGTTCAGCAGAAGACCTTCAGAAGCTCGGCCAGCTGATGAAAAGCTCAACTGATGAAGAGCCCAGCTGACTAGTTCAACTAAAACCGTGAAATCAGTTCAGCTGATGAGCCAACTAATTTCACCAAATCAGTTCAAGACTGTCACGCCCCGAAACTCGGGATTGACACCGGCGTCGTTTACAACCACACAATTGAAAACCACAAGCCTTTGTAGTACAGTTTAAACCGAAACCAGTCTAAGATTCATATCTCAAATTAAATAACCAATGTCTTTACAGTGACCAAAAAAAATAAGACGACATAGTTTTAATGCGGAAACGTAAATCTACTTAATAATAACTTAAACTGAATTCCTTGAGCGTTCACCATCCCCAGAACTGTTCGGACTCCTCATCCTCGAGTTCTTCTTCGGGCTTATCTGGGAAGGGTTGTAAGGGGGGTGAGTATTTTGGGAATACTCAGTAAATGGGGGAAAATCGAGCACAATGAAGACAACATGCATAAATTTCGAGAATAAAACATGACTTGCATACATACTTCATAAACAGGTATAACATCGACACAGCACTGCGACTCATCTACCTTCTACGGTTTACTGACGTCAGTCCCTAATTTTTACTTCTCTAAGGGGGCGAGACCGTATAGCGGTTATGTCCCCCACCGCGTAAGGGTACGTCGTGGTTGGGATTCCCTCCCGTATACAGTCGACTCCTCACAGTGCTTTTGAAATCGTATGACAATTACACGAAAAGAGTAGAAAGAAGATTGCACTCGACTATTTATTTTTTTTTTCAAAATCGAACACATGTATGCATAAATTCGATGCTAAAGTTTAAAAATAGCCCACTTACTGAATATTTGATGCTAAAAACGTGGATGATTGGCTTAGAAGATAGGTCGCTCCTTGATCCTCACTTCGACGGCACTTCGGCGTGATTTTCCTTGGACGACTTTGAGTGGATTTCGGCTGAGGAGAGGATGCTGAATTTCGAGAGCCTCAGCAAGGGTTTTCGAATTTTTTTGAGTGTGAGAATGAGGGGGAGTGGTGAAGTATTAATAGGTGGAGGGAAGGGTGTTCAATATGGTGCTCAAATCTTGCACAAAATTGGCTTAAATCTCATATTTTTGGCTCAAAAATATCCTTCCATGGCTGCTGATTATCTACCAAATCGAGTTCTCCTCCCTCCTAATCTAATGGTTCGAAATTGAGGTGCAAAGGAGGGGAGGATTTGCTTCCCCTCTTGAGGCTTATTCTAGCATGACATTACATCCTTAGGCAATACAATATTTAGGCAAAATATCTAGTTGATTTTCGAAATTTGCTAACTCCATACATTGATTCCTTTAGCCTTGCATGATATCTCCCCAAATTTTGCAATATATCCTCCCAATTTCGAAAATATGCATGCCTTCATAAGAATATTGTTGACTTGATCATCAAGATTCTCAAAAATAAAATCTCCCATACAAGGATTTCCAATAAAAAGATCTTAGCTAATAAAATTTCTTCCCAATATTAATTATTGTAATATTTTCGGTTCTCACATCCCTCCCTCCTTATGAGGAGTTTCGTCCTCGAAACTGGAGTTGGCTTGGTCTCCAAATAGGTAGGGATATTCCTTTCGCACCTTCTCTTCAACTTCACAAGTTGTTTCCCGCTCAGTGTGAATGGACCACTGCACTTTGACGTAGGGAATGATGCGTCGTCTGAGGACTTGTTCCTTGGTGTCCACGATTCTGATAGGAACTTCTTCGTATTTCAGTTCTTCTCCCAAGTTCCCTTCGATCACGAGCGGTTCTACTTCTAATACGTGACTCGGGTCTGGAATGTACCTTCTTAGTTGGGACACATGGAACACGTTGTGTATCCTTGACATGCTTGGTGGTAATGCCAGTCTGCATGCTAGCGTGCCCACTCTTTCCAAGATTTCAAAGGGTCCAACATATCGAGGGTTCAATTTCCCGGACTTACTGAATTGGACAACTCCTCTCATAGGCGAGACTTTTACATAAGCCTTCTCGCCCACGTTGAACTCTACAGGTCTTCTTTTAAGATCTGCCCAGCTCTTCTGTCGGTCTTGAGCTGCCTTGAGCTTTTCTCGGACAATTTTAACCTTATCCACTGTCATCTGTACTAGCTCGGGTCCCACCACTGCTTTTTCTCCCACTTCATCCCAGTAAAGTGGTGACCGACATTTCCTCCCATAAAGGGCTTCGTACGGAGCCATTCCGATGCTGCTGTGATAGCTGTTGTTATAAGCAAACTCAATTAAGGGTAGATGAGTGCTCCAGTTGCTACTGAATTCAAGAGCGCACGCTCGCAGCATATCTTCTAAGGTCTGTATGGTTCTCTCCGTTTGCCCATCGGTTTGAGGATGATAGGCCGTACTTAGGGTCACTTTCTTTCCCATGGCCTCTTGAAAGCTCTTCCAAAAACGCGAAACGAACCTCGGGTCTCTGTCAGATAAGATGCTAACTGGCACTCCATGCAGTTTCACGATGTTGTCCATGTACAGTGGAGCCAACTTGTCGAGGTTGTAATTCATGCGGACGGATAGGAAGTGTGCAGTCTTTGTGAGTCTGTCCACGATCACCCATATACCGTCGTGGCTTTGCCTAGACTTTGGCAATCCTACCACAAAATCCATGGAGATATGCTCCCACTTCCATTCGGGAATTTCCAAAGGTTGCAGTAATCCCCCAGGTCGCTGGTGTTCTGCTTTGACCTGCTGGCATACCTGACATCTGGAGACGAATTCAGCTACATCTCTCTTCATGCCATTCCACCAGAAACTATTCTTGAGGTCCCTGTACATTTTCGTACTGCCTGGGTGGACTGAGAATTTTGACTTGTGCGCCTCTGCCATTATCTCTTGGCGAAGGTTATCACTGTCGGGCACACACAGTCTCCCTTTCATCCACAATATTCCCTTATCGTCAATCTGATGATCTTGAGACTTCCCTTCTCTGACCTGCTCCTTAAGTTTAGTCAGTACCGGGCCTCGATCCTGGTTTAACTTGACGGTCTCCTGTAGGCATGGCTGGGCAGAGAGGGACTCTAGAGTTACCTTGCCACGGCCCTTCCGACTTAGCGCATCGGCCACTTTGTTCGCTTTACCCGGATGGTAGCTTATGGTCAAGTCATAATCTTTCAGAAGTTCGATCCATCGCCTTTGCCTCATATTAAGTTCCTTTTGGGTGAACAAGTACTTGAGGCTCTGATGGTCTGTGAAGATTTCACATTTAGCACCATAGAGATAGTGCCTCCAAATCTTTAAGGCGAAGATAACCGCTGCTAGTTCCAGGTCTTGAGTAGGATAATTCTACTCATGCGGTTTCAACTGCCTTGATGCGTAGGCGATCACTCTTCCTTCCTGCATGATTACGCATCCCAGACCTTCCTTAGATGCGTCACTGTAGATGGTAAAATCTTTATTCTCTGCAGGCAATATTAACACTGGTGTGGATGCGAGTTTCTCCTTCAATGTCTGGAAACTCTTCTCACAATCGTCATCCCAGATGAATTTAGAATTCTTCTGTGTGAGCTTCGTCAGTGGCACGGCTATCGAGGAGAACCCTTCGACAAACTTTCGGTAGTAACCCGCCAATCCAAGAAAGCTTCTGATATCGGTGGCGTTCTTAGGTCTCGGCCACTCGGTAATTGCATCTACTTTCCTTGGTTCCACTGACACTCCTTCTCTCGAAATCACGTGTCCTAGAAACGACACACTCCTTAGCCAGAATTCACACTTGCTGAACTTAGCGTATAGCTTATTCTCTCTTAAGGTCTGCAGTGCAAGGTGAAGGTGCTCTTCATGGCTCGTCTCGTCAGGAGAATAGACGAGGATATCGTCGATGAATACCACTATGAACTGATCCAGGAATGGCTTGAACACTCTGTTCATCAGGTCCATGAATGCTGCTGGTGCATTGGTCAGACCAAAAGGCATCACTCTGAATTCATAATGCCCATACCTGGTTCGAAAGGCTGTCTTGGGGATATCTTCAGCCCTGACCTTCAACTGATGGTAACCTGTCCTCAGATCCAGTTTAGAAAAGACGGCGGCTCCTTTAAGCTGATCAAACAGATCGTCTATCCGAGGTAGAGGGTACCTGTTCTTGATTGTGATCTTGTTTAATTCTCTGTAGTCGATGCATAATCTCATACTACCGTCCTTCTTCTTTACGAAGAGTACTGGAGCTCCCCACGGAGACACACTTGGTCAAATCTGCTTTTTATCTAGCAATTCTTGGAGTTGTTCTTTTAACTCCTTGAGTTCGGCTGGTGCCATTCTGTACGATGCCTTAGAGATCGGTGCCGCACCGGGAACCAGGTTGATTTCGAACTCCACTTCGCGGTCCGGGACCGTCCCTGAGAGTTCTTCTGGGAAAACATCTGGGAAATCTCTCACCACCGGGATGTCCTCCAGTTTCAGCTCGACTTCTTCTTTTGCCTCACTGACCATTGCTAGGTAGATGTCTTCTCCGGATTTTATGGCTTTCCAAGCTTGAGATGCGGACAATAGTGATTTTCGTCCCTTGGATTTACCGTGAAACACTTCTTCTTCCTGATTTGGGGTTCGGAGTTTGACTTCTTTTCCCTTACAATCTACTACTGCGTTGTTTCTTGCTAACCAGTCCATCCCTAGGATGATGTCGAAATCGACCATGATCAATTGTATCAAGTCGGCGCTAAAAGTCTGGTTATTGATACTGATTTCACAATCTCTGTAAATCTCATCAGTTTCCATGGCTCTACTCGTAGGTGTGGCTATTCGGAAAGGTTCGGTTAGCTTATCGGGCTTACGTCCTAATTTCTTAGCAAACCTCTTAGACATAAAGGAGTGCGTAGCGCCACAGTCAAATAATGCGTAAGCAGGCACTGATTGAGTTAGAATGGTACCTGACACGACTTCAGTTGCGTCGTCAGCCTCTTCCTGAGTCATGGCAAAGATCCTAGCATTGGGTTTGTCCTCCTTTGGTTTACTAGAGCCTGCTCCCGTATTTGGCCCAGTTCCTCTGTTTGGCCCTGCTGGTCGGTTGGCGACGGTAGGACATTCTGCAATTCGGTGCCCCGCTTTCCCACATCCAAAGCATACACCGCTGGCCCTTCGATATTCCCCGGAGTGCTTGAAGCCACATGTTGAGCATGGCTTGAGTCCTTGATAGTTAGTGGCGGGGAATTTCCCTGAGGGAGGTCCACCCGACTGATTAGGCCTCTTGAACACTGGTCTCCCTTGAGAAGGCTGGCTGTTAAGGGGTCGCTTGTTCCTGTTTTCCCCTTCTCTTCGACGAATATCAGCCTCGGCTCGGATAGCCGCACCCATCAAATCTGAAAAGTTGGCAGGTTGGTAGACCGCTAGAGCTGACTGGATCCTGCTGTTCAACCCTTTCTTAAAGCGGTGCAATTTCAGAACTTCGTCTGCCATGATTGCTGGAGCATAAGATCCGAGGGCATTGAACTGAGAGGTGTATTCGACCACTGACATGTCTGGAGCCTGACTGAAATTTTCAAATTCACTTAGCTTCTGCAGTCTGACTTCTGCTGGGTAGTACTGTTTCAGAAACGTTTCTCGGAAGATTCGCCATGTGATTGGTCCAGCAGCGGTCATAGCTGGCGAGACTGCTTCCCACCATTTAGCTGCCTTGTTTTCCAAGAAGGGCACTATCACGTCCACTTTTAGTGCATCCGGGACTTCCAACAGTCTCAACTGAGTTTCCACGCTTTTTAGCCAACTCTGGCTAACTTCGGGGTCGGCAGCACCACTAAAGGTTGGGCACCTGTTCTTGCGCAGTGACTCGTAATGAAACTTGACCCCATGCTGTGGTGGAGGTGGGGGCTGCTGATTTGCATTGGGGTTCACTAACCCCTGAAGTGTCGTCGCCACGATCGTGGCTATGGCCATTAGGTCTGCTTGATTGAGATTGAACTGAGGTGGAGGCCCGTTGCCTTCTTCATTAGTGTTGTTGTTGTTGTTGTTGTTGTTGTTAGCATAACGGGGGTTGCGGTTCTGTCTTGGTGGTCTACCGGCCATTTCCTACAAGTCAAACGCTTCTAAGAATTTGTGGTATAAATCGACAAGATTGAATAGGTAAGTTATGCTGGAACAACTGAGTAAATAAACAAAAATAATATAGATGCACGACTGAGATAAATAATAATCATATTTTATTAATTTTCGAATTTAAAGAAACAACTGAATGAACAAAGCGTACTGAATGGAAATAAGTCATGCTGACTGAAAATAAAATAGCAACAATGGAAGGATAAACTCCTAGTAATAAGGAAAGGTAACTAAGGAACTCTAATCATCTATCTCTCCATCTCCTATGGCAGCTATGGGCTCATCGATCTCTATCGGCTCTTCTTCTTCCGGCTCTTCCTCTTGCAGTATCTCCACCATGTGGGTGAGCTGGGCGTTCTCTTCATTAAGCTGGGCATTCTCTGCATTAAGCTGGGCCACCTGCGCCTTCCACTCTTGAACATCTGCCTCTGCCTCGTCCAACAGATCTATGGTGCTCTGGTGGCGTAGTTCGTACCCCTTCTTATTCTCCTTGATCTTGTTCTTCAGTGCTTCACCCTGTTGAGTCAGCTGATGGTTCACTTTGGCAATGCAGCTTATCGCCTCACTTAGATTTTCGAGTCTCCTCTTACCCTTGGCATTCTGCTGTTTCTCCTCTTCAAGTTCCTTGCGACAGCGCTCCGCATCCTCTCGTAGCTTTCCATTTTGATATTTGCATTGCTCTATGACGTCCCGTAGGTCCATGTTATCTCGCCTAACTAGTTCACCCTGATAGATAGACTGATTAAGGCGGACCTGAATCTCTTCTTTCTCAGCGGTTAAGGTTTCGACCTCACTCCTCCTCTCACTTAATCAGGCTCTAAGTCGCCGAATCTGGCGTGACTGGTAGTGAAGGGCAAGCTCCTTCAAACGAAGGGCAGCTTGGACACGAGTACGGGGTCGCATGGGAGTAGATGGAGCCATTTCCTGAAATCAAAAATGGAAATGCTCAGAATCCGAAATAGACAGTATATAACAAGTGAGAATATGCAATATATATGAAATTTTCGAAATTTAAATAAATATATAATTTTTTTTTTCAAAAATGGAAAGTTTGGAATTAGACATATGGGTTCGAAGCATATGTCGAGAGGATTCCAGAACAGTTGACGGAATCGAATTCGGAGTTTCCTACGAAAAGTTATAAGGGTTGCAAAACTTTCCTAAAACGGCAAAAACGACGTTTCAGAGGCCTAAACGAAGGATTTTCGCGATTTCAGCGTGGTGCTCACGACTTTAGGGTGATGAGCCATGCTCGTTGGGCCATTTCGGAGGGGGTAGCATCGACCTCGAGTGAAAATTCCACCGAAAATTTTTAGGGTTTTTTTTTTTTGAAATCGATTTTTCCCAACCGGACTACGAACTTGGCGGCTCTGATACCACTTAAATGTAACGCCCCGAAACTCGGGATTGACACCGGCGTCGTTTACAACCACACAATTGAAAACAACAAGCCTTTGTAGTATAGTTTAAACCGAAACCAGTCTAAGATTCATATCTCAAATTAAATAACCAATGTCTTTACAGTGACCAAAATAAATAAGACGACATAGTTTTAATGCGAAAACGTAAATCTACTTAATAATAACTTAAACTGAATTCCTTGAGCGTTCACCATCCCCAGAACTGTTCGGACTCCTCATCCTCGAGTTCTTCTTCGGGCTTATCTGGGAACGGTTGTAAGGGGGGTGAGTATTTTGGGAATACTCAGTAAATGGAGGAAAATCGAGCACAATGAAGACAACATGCATAAATTTCGAGAATAAAACATGACTTGCATACATACTTCATAAACAGGTATAACATCGACACAGCACTGCGACTCATCTACCTTCTACGGTTTACTGACGTCAGTCCCTAATTTTTACTCCTCTAAGGGGGCGAGGCCGTATAGCGGTTATGTCCCCCACCGCGTAAGGGTACGTCGTGGTTGGGATTCCCTCCCGTATACAGTCGACTCCTCACAGTGCTTTTGAAATCGTATGACAATTACACGAAAAGAGTAGAAAGAAGATTGTACTCGACTATTTATTTTTCTTGTCAAAATCGAACACATGTATGCATAAATTCGATGCTAAAGTTTAAAATAGCCCACTTACTGAATATTTGATGCTAAAAACGTGGATGATTGGCTTAGAAGATAGGTCGCTCCTTGATCCTCACTTCGGCGGCACTTCGGCGCGATTTTCCTTGGACGACTTTGAGTGGATTTTGGCTGAGGAGAGGATGCTGAATTTCGAGAGCCTCAGCAAGGGTTTTCGAATTTTTTTGAGTGTGAGAATGAGGGGGAGTGGTGAAGTATTTATAGGTGGAGGGAAGGGTGTTAAATATGGTGCTCAAATCTTGCACAAAATTGGCTTAAATCTCATATTTTTTGCTCAAAAATATCCTTCCATGGCTGCTGATTATCTACCAAATCGAGTTCTCCTCCCTCCTAATCTAATGGTTCGAAATTGAGGTGCAAAGGAGGGGAGGATTTGCTTCCCCTCTTGAAGCTTATTCTAGCATGACATTACATCCTTAGGCAATACAATATTTAGGCAAAATATCTAGTTGATTTTCGAAATTTTCTAACTCCATACATTGATTCCTTTAGCCTTGCATGATATCTCCCCAAATTTTGCAATATATCCTCCCAATTTCGAAAATATGCATGCCTTCATAAGAATATTGTTGACTTGATCATCAAGATTCTCAAAAATAAAATCTCCCATACAAGGATTTCCAATAAAAGGATCTTAGCTAATAAAATTTCTTCCCAATATTAATTATTGTAATATTTTCGGTTCTCACAAAGACCAGTTCAAATGACCAGTTCAGAACATCAGTTATGAACCGACCAGATTGCAGAACTCGACAAGCTTATCTAAGTGTAATCCAGCTGTGTGCATTAGGGAAAGCAATTATCCAGTCAAAGGACAATAATGAACGTTGCAGCAGAGCGTAAAGTCAAGGTGTTCATAATGGCTTTCAGAAAGGACAAGCACAAATATCGAGGAACATATTCAAATAGCAACTGACATATTTGATGTGTCTTAATGAACGGTTTGGTAGCCTCTATAAATACAGACCAAGATCATCGACAAAATATAGAATATATAGAAGTGTGTGAAGAATAAGGGCACACTCAACTAATATCAGGTTACAATAAGAAATCAGCCCAGATTTGAGGGAACACTTCAAAGTATTATCAGCTTAGATTAGAAGCACATTTTTCTCAGTGTGTAAGAACATTTTCATATCAGTTCTCTCATATTCACACACACCATCACTCACATATACACAGAAACAGAGCGCTTTGATAAGTTGAGTGAGTCTTGCACAAAGACAATAAACTAGTGTATGTAGTCTTTAACACATAGACGTTAAATAAGTGTTGGCTGGAAGGTGCTGCCTTCAGTCTAGGCTAGGAGTTCAGTTAGGCAGTAGAGTAAGTCCTAAGTTGAGTGGATTTGTACAAAACATTGTATAAATCAAAGTCTTCTAGTGGATCCTGTCCAAGGTCGTAGAAGGGATTACGTAGGAGTAGTTGAAGTCTCCAAACATCCATTAACATATCTTGTGTACTTAACTGTTTAATATTGTTTTCAAACTGATTTGATCAATTCGTCATTTTATCAGTTCAGTTTTCACCATAACTAAACTGATACATGCAAAAACTGACCCCCCCTCATTTTATTTATTCAGTTCACACAAGGTAAAAGGCTTTCAAATTAATCAGATTTCTTAACGAAGGATTATTTCGAGTATTTTCTGCTTGGTTTAAAACCAGACTCGATTTAATTCATCGATGTTTACATTATTAGAACACGAGTTATTGAAGCTCATGGAGAATATTGTGTTTGAAGCTCCCTCGTAGGTGCTAGAACATATCCTTCAAAAAAGGTTAGTAAGGTGTTTTAAAAGCTTTGGTTCAAGTTTGGTTAAGTTTCGAGTCGATTCGGGTTAAAATCGGGACATAAGGTTAAGTTTTAAAACGAATTGGGAAATTAGTCAAGGAGCTTAAATTTACATCTAAGAAAAATTTATGGGTGTATTTTAAAGTGTTATGGTAAGTTTGGATGGATTGGGCTCGTCGTTTAAGGTCCAAGGGTAAAATGGGAAAGTTCGAGTTTCAGGGGCAAAACAGACATTTAACACCTAAAAAATGTTAGACGTCCTGGCAATGCCATGAATGCTGAAATGAATACTAAAAATGTTTATTTTGAAAGGTTATGGAATTTTATGATGAAAAATGATAAATGCTATAAGACGTGTTGCATGTTTAGTTTAAAAGAAAATGATAACATTGCATGTATTTTTCTAAAATGATGGAAATGCGGAAGAATGTTTGGAAGGAAGTGATTTAATTGTGACGGTAAGGAGATAGGGATTCGTGAGGGAACCAGTTTATGAGACAAAGCCCTGTGGGAACCCAACGACCGAATTTCCATCAAAAGAATATGATGATATCTAATGCCAAGACTCAGTTGACGGGTGAAAGTGTCGCTGATGTCCCCGCCGTCTGCAGGCCAAGGCACATAACGGAAAAGTGGCTAATGTTGCATCGCAGCCTGGTACCATGGCTACAGCTGGGATTGATTAATCGACCGAATGATGAAAGGATAGTTACAATTAGTGAACGTCATTCACCTTAATGGAAATGTATATATATATATATATATATATTTATGATGAAAGAAAAGGATATGAGGAAAGAAAAAAGGTTTAAAGCTTATGCATATTCATGAAAATCTATTTTTATTAAAAGTATGTTCATTGTTTCATGTGAATATATATGTATTACTTGTTATAACGATTAAGGTTTGCTGAGTCAATAGACTCACTAGGTGTGAATGATGCAGGTAAGCATGATGTTTATAATGTTATGGGAGGACTTGATGGTTGAACTAGCTAGACTGATGCTGCACACAACCCGAGGACCGTCACTAGTTTTCCGCAATATTATGATTTAAGAGTACTTTAAAGATTTTTATGACTTTTATGCTAATGAGTGGTTTTGAGAAGATTTAAGAGTTTATGCTGTTTTGAAAATGCTAGCTTTAGGTTTTTAGTTTGACGATTTCAGGTTTTGCACTACGTTTTTTTAGGGATTTTAAAATAATAGGTTAGTTGTTTTATTTTGATAACAAAAATATTTATATATATGTAAGTATATTCGGCCAAAATTGTTAAAGGAAGGAAAAAAGGTTTCTAGTATATTTTAAAGAAAAACGAATAGTAGACGTTTCACTCTTCTCCATTAGTTGCAGCTCCAATCAGTCCCTCCAATTCTTGAAAAAGAGTATCCCTCTGATCTTAACTCAAATGTCTTATCGGAATTCGACAATAATTCTTCCAAATCTCTACTCGATCAAGTTTACATGCAAATCAAGAATCTCCCCAAAACAGCCAACAATGTCGAAAGCTGTTTGCTCATATTTTTGCTTTTGACAACTTTCGGAGAGACGTTCTACGTGAACTTGGTTCTCAAGAAAAGAAATTCACGCTACTCACCATTGATCAAGTCGCAACCAAGCGTCATATTGAAAATTTGGGTATAACTCTATCAAGTCAAATACATCACATGGATGCTCGATTTGATCATATTCAAACCACCATTGACAGTCAGTTGCAAGAAATTCTTGATCTTATGCAACTTGGTGATCTCAAAAATGGGGAAGTAGTTGATTTCAAGAAGCTTGAAGAAAAAAAACGGTGAGCAGAAAGAGCTAAATTTGAATAATTTAAGTGTAATGATAAAAAAAAAAATTGGAAGAAGAAGAGAGAAGAAGAGCTGGTGGAAGCAGTGGCTCAGGTCATTGAAGATAAAAAATAAAATTGTGTAGGTGTAATAGGAAATGTTTTAAATTTTATGCACCTATAAAATTATATTTCATTTTTTTAATGAAAATCTTCTTGCTCAAATCCTCGTAAATTTTGCTTTATGTAACTTCTTGTATAGACTTGCAGCTAGGTTTTGTCAACACCAAAAAGGAAGAAATTTTTAGAATATTCAAGTACCCTTAAGTTTTATTGATTGACAAATAACAATATCAGCTATTTCGAGGCCAATCGCTTTTAAATGTATTTCAGAATTCGGACAGTTGAACCAGATCAAATCTTTCAGACATTAATTAAGAAGATTAAGTCATAATGGGATAAGATGTCTAGACACATAAGTATATGAACTTAAGCTGCAAAGTTATCATCTGTCAAAATTGACCGACGCACTGCTACAAGTAAAAAAAGAGTTAAATCTAAAAGGATACTGAAGTCAAGTTGTTCAATAAGTTGTCTCATTTGGAAAGAACACACGAGATGGTGTGTTAGCTTCATAAAAATAAAAAAACTTGAAGTAGCAAAAGCACAATGAGCATTTAATGATATGAAAGTGACACGTCCATTCTCTCAGGGAACATTACAGATGATCGTTGAAAAGAAAATCATTGGAGTTTTTCAACTATAAATTTGTAGATTTCGAACATGAAGAACTGCTTAGACCAACCACAACTATTCTTAATCCTGCAATTTCAGAGATCTCGAGTGCACTTAATCTTTTGATTTCTAGCTTATCAGCATCATATCAGATCATCAAATATCAATATGTGTTACACTAACAACTCAAGACATCAAGTCTGACCGCTAGGTTTTGTGTTTGTTGTATAGTGAACCAAGAGTTCTTAAATATCCAGAATTGTAAACTAAACATAAAAGTTACTGTTAGGCAGTGTTAAGTTTTAACTGAAGTGAGTTGTTACAAAACGTAAAACTAGAGTATTTTAGTGCAAACTTTCTTAAATGGAATAAGGGGTGACGTATGAGTTTTATCTCCGACCATCCATAAAAATATTTATGTCATTACATTTTGTATTTACATTCTTGCAAAAGTCCATTTCAAACCATTTATTGTTAAACTATCAAGTACAATCTATCATAATCAAGTCATACCGTTTTCGCACTTACACTTTTTATTGGTCCAACAAATCTGGCCGTTTAAAATTACTTCTTGACACCCTGAAAATTGTTAAGAACGGTTTGAAATCAAGAAAATTTTAAAAGATTTTATGCACCCCCTCTAAACTCTAACCCGATCCCAACAGGTATGATATCCATTAAATTTAAAAACCTTATTAGAAACTAGAGGTAGACACATGTTTGTAATAGGGTAGTTGTAATATGGTGTAAGTAAATCTTTAAAGCATAACAAAATACTAAGAAAATTATACAAATAATTTCATCTAGTTTCAACAAGAAAAGAAAATTTCTTATATCTAAATTTGTTAGCAATGACTAATGTTTTTCAATCACAATCAGATGTTCTTTCATGTAATAAATTCTCACATACTTTGAATTTTTCTATCGTAGTATTCAAGTGTTCATCAAAGAAATTTCATCTAATTTCAACAAGAAGAGAAAATTTTTTATATCTAACTTTGTTAGCAATGACAAGTGTTTTTCAATCACAACCATATCTTCTTTCATGTAATAGTTTCTCACATGCTTTGAATTTTTCTATCGTAGTATTCATGTGTTCATCAAAGCAATATTTAACACATAAGTTGATAATATGACATGTATATTTAACATAAAAAAAATTACCTTCTAAAATTTATCTTAATAAATATTTAAGGTATTTAATCACAAAATTATTGACACTCGTATTACCTAATGTTAATAACATTATTTTTTTTTGTATGTCATAAATTTTAACAACATTTAAAATATATCTAACTATAGTATTTTCGGTGTGTGACGATTATAGTTTGTCTTACGATAAATTCTTTTTTGAATAGTTCAGGTTTTATCTATACTATGAGAGTGATTTAAATGAATATGAACAAAATGTAAGAGAAAAAACTCTAAATTTTAAGCCCAAAGAAGACCATCAAAACCAAAATCCGAATTTGAGACGGGAATGTCACCATACTCATTATGATCGATTATAGCATCGATTTTTTGTTCAATGGAGTCCAAATATGGTTCTGACAGATATTCCGATCTTTCGGATGGAATTCCATACCCTTTGAGAATGCTGGCTGATGAACCTAAAGCTTGCTCCCTCTCCAAAACAACCAAAAAGTTGTCTTCAAATTCAAAGATTAAATATTTGTCCTTGCATGCTGATCAACGAACACATACTCGAAAATTTAGTAGACAGTGATGGCTATCAGTCTAATAGCAGCTCCGGTCCGAGCTGCTATAAGAAAATTAATATATAGGCGATGAAGTATTGAAGTGGCCAGTAGCACTTACAATCAATTAGATGAGCCAAGTGGCGAATGTTTCTGATCTGAGTACCATTCAACTTCAAAACCTGGCATTGATTCTACTTACTTCTAGTTGAAATCAAGAAATCATGGAAGCACAAGCACACAAGGGTAGACCCCCATATGGAATTTTTAACTAAACTTTTCGTCATCCATAATCAAAATTCTCGATTCTATTTTTGCCTACAGATGCACTCATATGAATTTAACGTATGGGTATTTTTTGACATGCCTGCTCGTTGCACATATCTTCATATCCTATGTTTACTTCATTTGCCAATACCTGTACAAAATACAACAAAACAAACCGTGAGCCAAAAAATGCTGCACACAAGAATTAGAACCGTAATAAATATTTTTTCTTTGTTGGTAAAAGTTGATGATAATCCTAGATTTTCTTGAAAAACTTTCATTTTGATCCTCGACGGGGTTCAAAGAAGACAAGTGATGGAGGGTTCTAAGCTTGTGTAAACCAATCAAACCGCCGTCCGCACATGTCCAGAAGTGATATCAAAGGGTTTGAAAATACAAGAACAAAATTCTTCAATGAGGGAAGGCTCGTAGCAATGTACATACCTGTGATAAGATTACTATCTGTTCTCCTTCAAATCTTGCCATAGAGTATCGAGCTTTCGTTAACAATTTTAACTGAATATAAGAAGAAGCTAATCAACAGTAAAACTCAAGAATACATGATAATGATGTCTGTGTTGACGGAAGAATAACAAAAGGAAAGAAGAAGATAAAATACCCCAATGCTATCTTCGCATTCTTCTCTGTAAAATACAAACAAATCAACAATATAAGTTTTTCCTATACTTAAATGAACGAATCTCAGAAATGTACCCAATCAGAGGCTCTGAAAGAGGAGTAAACACCAAGCCAGCAACAATCAAATATGAAGGCTGGCCTCCATCAATATGGCAAGGAACCTTCAGGTAAAAATAATTGAAAAGAATAAATTAGTATCAGAGATTTAATTAATATGAAAGGTAAACAGTCAACCCAGCCACCACAAAACAAAAAAAAAATTACCAAATGAACTCGTGGATTTAAAACTACTTGAACTTTCATTGATTTTCCTCCCCTAATAATGCCAAGCTCTGCAACATCACCCATAAACCTAACAGAGTATGATATTAAACTAGATTCATGTTAATGAAACTAAACTGTATTTGCACAGAATCAATTTAGACTTGAGTTTCAGTCACAGAAAGTTCTAAGTTTACGGGGAGAATGTTATTAATAAAATTACAGAGAGGTAACCTTACTTTTGACTAATAAGATAACGAAATGCAATACGCCCTGTTGACAGGAACGGTACTGTCCCTTCGCATCCAACAGAAACATCATCGAAGCTTAAAATGACATCCCCCTGGAAGAAAAACAATACTGATAGTAGACAACAAACAAGGTATATAACATGATAACACGACTAACTCTATCACCTCATTTATCTAATTTTTCCATGGATTTGTTTATGTTAGTGAATTTTTAAATCCACTAAAAACATGACAATCCTACAAACATTTTCCACTAAACACAGAAAATTTTAATTTATTTCAATTTTTAATGTAAAACTTGAATTTTCCAGAAATCTGTCAGTACTTATTTAGGAAACTTCCCACAAATCAAGAAGGCTAACATGAACTAGGATACAAATTTAGTCAATTTTATGGCATTTAAACAATCAACTTTGTCTTGAAGACTGCAGGAGCTCCTAATATCAGTATCTTCTCAAGATTTTATTTCCAGGAAAGCAGCAAATGCAGTTGGGGAATTCAAAGACCAAAACTTAAACTGTGTGCTTCAGAATCTAATTGAGAACATCAATAATTGATTTGAAGCACGTAGGAAGACAGGAAAGGCGTCAATATGAAAGATGGAAAAGTTCATCAATGACACAAAAAAATTAGTATATCGGATGGTGAATGAAAGTGGAGTAAACACGCAAAGCGTGGACAAAAATATCAAAGTACCAAGGTAAATAATAACTTGACGTAAACTCAACAACAGAGAAAGACAAACAGAAAGCCCTATAAGACTTACGAAGGTAGACATACCTCCTTCAACACATTACTAGCATTGGAGGTTGGCTCAACTTTCCGCACAAGTACACCCTGAAAGACAAACGGTTTGCCGATAATAAGAGAAACCAGCTTTTCTGTATCAATGTAAATCTTGAAAACAAAATTTCTTGAATGGACAGTCAAGGATGATCACTCAAATAACACTACTTGCTGCTCATCTGACAACATCGGAGAATAGAATACAATTTCAACTAAGTCAAAGGTGAGCTACCCATCAAATGCTATCAGTATAATCTTACGTGGCTGGACACACAAATAATATAATCTTAAATGGTTGGACACACAAATCTATGTTTCCTTCTAGTTCATAAGAAAATAGGGACCTCATTGGAGGGCACATTCAAGCATGTCCTCAAAGCTGGGTTCTCCAATTTCTGCAACAGCACTCCAAGAGAAGGGAAACCTGACATTTATGCAAAGGTATTTGGTAACAATCTATCACAAGCAACAGAAACTAACATACTTTGTTTTGCCACATGCTTACAAAAGAGAGAGTATCCAACAAATGAAGAAACTGAATATATGTAGATTTATAAAATAAATATATGTAAAATGAGATAAATAGCCATGATGTTTTCTCAGTGCCATATTTTTTAGGCATAACTCTAGAAAGGACATAACTTAGTGGAGAGAAAATTAACTCAATCAACTCAGCAAGCCTAATACCCATCCAACAACTCAAATTTTTAAAGAATGGCCCCATGTGATGAAGTATGAAACAAGGCTGGGTTCACCCCTAACCAATGTGCATGTACATAACTCAAATGGTTGTGAATTTCTCCTCTACTTAAACTACATGGAGAAATGAGATAAATTTTTGTTTCATGCCTTTATCTTACTAGCATCTTGCACGTGCATTGCACGTAATATCAATTATATTATAAAAATTAAAAAAATTGATTTTCTAAAAAACAATTTGAATCATTTTGTTATTTATCTGGGCTTAATTTCTTATTATATTAGACGATTTATAAGAACTTATATAACTTACTTTCAAAATTGTTTCCCAAATTAAAATTCAAGCAATTGATTTTATGTTATATAATAAATTTTAATGAAAATAATATATAGAACAAAATTGTAAGGCCCGAGAATTTGATTACCGTAATCTGAAATGATTTGGGGATAATCGATGTGATTATAGACGTAAAGGATTATACTGGAAAAGACGAGAAAAGACACGCAAAGTAGGTGTGAGGGTGTGCCATTCGCGCACATGCGCGATGTGATGCGCGAGCCATGCGCAATTGGGCAGAAGACCCCGCGCATATGCGCGGCGTGAGGGCGCGCATATGCGCGAGATGTCCAGTAGCCAAGGAGCTATAACAGAACATTGCGCGCACATGCGCGACGTGAGCCGCGCACATGCGCGAGGTAGGCAGAGAAGTTGGCGCATATGCGCCGGATAGAGGCGCGCATATGCGCGAGTTGCATTGCACGAGACAGTAGGTCTCGCGCATATGCGCGACGATGGGGCGCGCATATGCGCGAGCTGCCGTGATGTTACGCGCCGAGACTTTGTGTCTCGCGCATATGCGCCGATGCTGGTCGCGCATATGCGCGAGACGTGCAGTATGCACAATACTCCACTTGCCTTACATGCACGAGATGTATGTATATATATATATATACACAATTCATTCTCCTGTAGCAAATGAAGAAATCGAGAAAACTTTGGAAAAATTGATTCCCGACTTTAGAATTCGATTTGTGCAAAATCCGTCCGTCAGATTTTGAATCCGACTTCAGTACTGAATTCCTATCGACGCAGGCTACAACTGGACGTAAGTTTTGTTACGTTTAAATATGATTTGAAATTATGATATTGTCAGAATTGAATAGGAATCATATATGGTGTTTCTGATACAGTGGACATCGTATATTTGAAGTCAGATCGAAGAACAGACTGTGTATGTATTTGTTATGATTTTCGGAGTCGATTTGATTGAGATTTGATATCAGATTTGTATTATTATCAAGTATGAGTTACAGGAATTGATATCTGTTGATTTATATTGCGTGGTATATTTATATGGTACCGTTATGCCGTTGAAACCGAATTCGATTAGGTTCTGATTTTATCTGATATTGATTATGAGCCGTATTATTATATCAGTGATGTTGAAATTGATGGGGTTATCGAGGTTGTATTATCATGCCGTCGAAACATCAGTGAATTGATATTGATCAGATTCAGTATTGATTGAGATTTTATTATGGTGTCGTGATATCGATCAGATTAGGTATTGAATTGAGTTATACATTGATACAGTATATTCGATATTGTTATTGCCAGATTGATATCGACAGACAGTGAGTCCAAAGCTTCGACAGAGTCAGACTGAAGATGGACAGAGTTGAGTTTGAGACTTCGTCAGACCGAGAAGAGAAAGGTATAAGTCAACGTGGTACCGGGAGATCGACTCGAGTATAGTATGATATACTTGAGTTTCCCTAAATCACATATTTCTTATTATTATGTTCATTGATTTGACTGGATATGCTTGTTCTATGAATGTATAGAAAGCAGGTATTAGTCGAGTGATCTTGTGACAGAAGTACCTGATAGTGGCGGGATCGCCACGGGCACATTGCACGATGTCACAAGATAGTAAATTGGCGAAAGTGCCAATGTCCATCACGTATAGGGCACTGGACGATTGGCAATCGATGTGGATAGAATTGGAGTTTCTTCTATTACTGGTTATCGATACCATATCAATGTGGATAGAATTGGAGTTTTTTCTATTACTGGTGATTGATATGGAATGCCAATGTCTGGAAATCGGGATCCCTAGACTAGGATTGAGTCTAGTCTGAGTTTAAGAGTTACGGATATTGATTTATTGATTGATGTTGATTTATGTTCCTGATTATGGTACATGTTTAGAGTAAGGGTTATTGTTGATATTAATTCATGTTTCGGATTATGATACATGCTACGAATATTTGATTCATGTTCTGATTTTGATACATGTTATGAATATCTGTTATATGCTTTTATATTGTTTATATGATTGCATGTATACATGATTTATACTGGGAATGTAATTCTCACCGGAGTTATCCGGCTGTTGTCTTGTTTGTATGTGTGCATGACAACAGGTGGGACAGGATCAGGGTCAAGAAGAGAACGAGGCTGGACTAGATAGCGTGGAGATCCGGGCTCAGAAATAAATTAGGAGTCAGCACTGATATGTAGTTGAACCTAGTTGGATTATTGTAGACAATACAGGACTTGTATGTTTATATTTAATATGTAATTCAGAATGATTTACATTACGTTTCCGCTTTGTATTTTAAAAGAAAAAAATTAGACCCTGTTTATTATAATTGATTGATTAATTCTAAGAACGATTAAAAACTTTAATTAGCGTCCGGGTCTCCACAACAGGTGATATCAGAGCAATAGGTCCAGAACTGTAGGTTTTTGAGACTGAGATAGAGGCTAGTGAGCGGGGTAGATTGAGTTTTCTTTCCCTGCATGTGATTTATTATAATGTTGAATTACATTGTGTATGCTAGCATGATATTATGTTTTACTGCTTTTAAATACATGTTACCTGAATATCTGAGATGATTTGGTAATATGTATTATTTGAAAAGAGATCAGAACCAATTCTTGATCAGAGGTAAGCTGATCAGAAAGGGACCGAGACAGATTTATCCCATGTGATCGCTAACTTTTATGATCATCAGACATACCTCCTTGAAGAATTCCAGAAAGAGGTAGTACTGCGGTGGATCAGATAGATGAGTTGGAAATTCCGATGGAAATACAGTTGAAACAGTTTCAATCATTTCAACCGCCGATTCTGAAGGGTACTGAGACGTCTGATGATTGTGAGAATTGGTTAGATGATATAGAGATACTGCTTGATTCACTTGATTACCCAGATGAACGGAGAGTTAAACTGGTGCCCAAGCAGTTACGGGAAGTTGCAAGGAGTTGGTGGCTGGTAACCAAAGAAGCCTTAGAACAGCGTAGTTCAGTGATTCCGTGGAAAATTTTTAAAGTTGAATTCTATCAAAGATTTTTCCCCGTATCATACAGACAGGATAAAGGTGCAGAGTTTGTAAATCTGAGACATGGTCAGTTGAATGTTGATGAGTATGTGGCTCAGTTCTTCACCTTGCTACGTTTTGCCCCTCAGGTGGCTAGAAATGATGCAGCTATGCTTGATCAGTTCATCCAGGGATTGAATCCAGAGATACGTACATTGGTGAATGTGAAGCAACCGAATAATTTTGCTGACACTCTGAACAGAGCTAGAAGAGCAGAAACAGTTCTGATGAGACAAAAGGAAGCTTCGTATGTTCTTTCAACCCCGAAACTACTGCAACTACCTCCCCGAATCGAGATTGGTAGCAGCAGTAGTGAAAAGAAAGAACAGTTGAAAGCTCGAAAGAAGCAGTTCAAGAAGTTAGGGAGCGGTTTATCTAGCTCCAGTAGTTCTAGCCCAAGTTATACAGGAGTTTATTGTAGCACTTGTGGAGGAAGACATTCTACAGAGCAATGCCGAGGTGTGTCTGGAAGTTGCCACATCTGTCGTCAGCCAGGACATTTTTCTAGAGTATGTCCACTGAGAGACTTCCGAAGATCTCAGGGAGCAGAATCATCTGGTGGTAGTGACCGAGGAACAGATCCAGGATGCACTTGATGATGTAGTGACAGGTATCTGTTCTTTTATGATTTTGTTCCATATGTATTGGGAGATTCTCGTACATCTTATACATGATTCTGTATGAATTGCATTGACATATGCTTTATTCGGTTGGGTCTGTATATACTGTAGTATTGATTTCTTTATCTTTTGGGGGAAAGATTGATACCAGTGAATTCTGTAAATATCGTATACTGCAGTGAAGTGAGAATGAGATTGAGTTATACTGTGTTGTACTTGTGTGGTCTGATTTTGACTGCATTATTGATATTGATGTATTGACAAGTACAGAACTATTATAGATTCTTGCCAGGAGATGGTAAGATCCGGACCTGAAATGGCCGAAGAATGAATAATATATGGTAAGGATTTTCGATTTAAAATTCCTTTGATATCTGTATTATTTATGACTCGATGATTATCGAAAGGAATGGAGTAATTCCTTATGTATTCAGTGGATTACTGAAACTAAGCGTATCATGGAATGATTTGTCAGTAGCAGGAGAATTGCTAAAGTCTTCCTAGAAAAGATTCCGGGTTTGCTTTATATCAGGGAGAGTGATTTCAGCCTTGATCTGATATCAGGTTCTGTTCCTATTGTTAGAATTCCATACAGAATGATGTTGATTGTATCGGAAGAATTGAAATATCAGTCAGAAGATTTATTGCCTGAGAATTAGAGTTACATCTGATTGTGCGTTTCTCTGTAAAATACTTCAGTCCTGTTTATCAGTTCAGTTATGGATGGATGAATCCTGTGTTCAGAGGTATTCTAATGATTTTATGCTCGGTATATTCATGATATTTTGATTACTCGCAGCAAATGACCGATTGAATCGAATATTTTGTATTGAATATTCTGATAACTGAGATTATGGTAGATAAGAACTGTTGAATTGTGAATCTGGCCTGAGACATATTGTGTTCAGAATATATGACATCTGAAGACGATATATCTGTTGAGCTGAGTACAGTGAAGCCGTGATCAGTGGCTGAGATTGATATCAGTGTCAGATATTGATGGTTGTATGAATTTAGCAGGATATTATATACGATGGTTGTAGTAAATCTGCTTGAGACTTCTTATCTTTTAACTCAGTATTTGATATAGACTACATATCGTTGAAATTCTATACAGTGTGAGTCAAACCAAAGCTGATTTCGGGAATTAAAGCAGTTCAGAAGTTTGATCAGAATGTTCAGAATGTGTAGACCTTGATTTCAATGATCAGAGTAGAGGATCGATCAGAATATCAGGTATGTGATACTGTATGGCATATGAATAACTGATTTGTGGTGTCAGATGTGTTGGATTTGGAAACGACGGGTATGATCAGAAATGCGCCATCTTTAATTCAACATTTATTCTGATGATAGAAAAATGTAGACTGACTTGAACTAACTGATGTTAGGGAAACAGATGAAATCAGTTGTAACAGAATTTATACTGAAATGTCTAAATTGCCGACAAGGGAAAACAGGAGATTGGTTATATCGATTATCGATTCTTGAATAGAAATGGGAGTACATTTCTATAGATTTCGTAATGAAACTACCGAAATCTTTTCAAGATTGGGATGCGATGTGATTGTTATTAATAGATTGCGTGAATTTGCATATATTATTTGTACATGAAGACTTACGGATATGACCAGTCGATGGAGATTTATATCAGAAAAGAGGATAGATTGTACTGAATGCCAAAGTTGATTATATCAGACTGTGATTTTCGTTTGATTTTGTACTTTTGGCAGAGTATACAATAAACTCTTTCACTTATCGTCTATAGATCGACAGATAGTTGGAGCAACTATCCTGGAACTGGAGGATATCCAGGAACTGTAGTGCTGGATTTTAGCACTAGTTGAGGCGATGTGTTGTCACTTTGTGAATGATTGTAAGACAATAGCTATCAGATGAGTATTGAAATAGCATCAGTCGAGGCATTGTACAATGAGGACTGCAGATTTCCTTCGTATAGGAATAATATCTCCGAGATACCTGAGATTGGATCGGATGGAATCAGAGATATGAAAAAGAAATTGAAACTGATTCAGAGGAAAATGAAGACAGCTCAAAATAAATGGACTGAATATGTCAACGTCGGATGATGACTGTTGATATTTGAGGTTGAAGATTGAATATAACCTTGATTGGAATTATCAGAGTTGATAGGAGATGTTAATGTTGATTTATTATGAGCTGTTGATGGGTATATATGGATGCTGTATAGCCAATATTGTGAGATTAATTCTGTTAGAGCTATTTCGAGTGGTATTATGAGATTATACTTCTTGAATGATTATTCCAGAGTGAAATCGGAGATTCGTGAAAGAAAAATATTTCAGGATGAAGAATATTCCGCTGTTGGAAGTATAGTACAAACATCAGGGCATCGAAGAGGCTACCTGGAAGACTGAGTCTGATATGAGGTAGCGATGTTCAGAATTATTACACTGAAAGGAATTATGATTGATTCTGTTATACATTTCTTTCCTTGTCGGACTTGCTATCGGATTTAATTGTCTGTGATTTCGGGGATGAAATCGTATCTTAACGGGGGAGAAATGTAAGGCCCGAGAATTTGATTACCGTAATCTGAAATGATTAGGGGATAATCGAAGTGATTATAAACGTAAAGGATTAAACTGGAAAAGACGAGAAAAGACACGCAAAGTAGGTGTGAGGGTGCCATTCGCGCACATGCGCGATGTGATGCGCGAGCCATGCGCGAATTGGGCAGAAGACCCCGCGCATATGCGCGGCGTGAGGGCGCGCATATGCGCGAGATGTCCAGTAGCCAAGGAGCTATAACAGAACATTGCGCGCACATGCGCGACGTGAGCCGCGCACATGCGCGAGGTAGGCAGAGAAGTTGGCGCACATGCGCCGGATAGAGGCGCGCATATGCGCGAGTTGCATTGCACGAGACAGTAGGTCTCGCGCATATGCGCGACGATGGGGCGCGCATATGCGCGAGCTGCCGTGATGTTACGCGCCGAGACTTTGTGTCTCGCGCATATGCGCCGATGCTGGTCGCGCATATGCGCGAGACGTGCAGTATGCACAATACTCCACTTGCCTTACATGCACGAGATGTATGTATATATATATATATATAAACAATTCATTCTCCTGTAGCAAATGAAGAAATCGAGAAAACTTGGGAAAAATTGATTCCCGAGTTTAGAATTCGATTTGTGCAAAATCCGTCCGTCAGATTTTGAATCCGACTTCAGTACTGAATTCCTATCGACGCAGGCTACAACTGAACGTAAGTTTTGTTACGTTTAAATATGATTTGAAATTATGATATTGTCAGAATTGAATAGGAATCATATATGGTGTTTCTGATACAGGAATTGATATCTGTTGATTTATATTGCGTGGTATATTTATATGGTACCGTTATGCCGTTGAAACCGAATTCGATTAGGTTCTGATTTTATCAGATATTGATTATGAGCCGTATTATTATATCTGTGATGTTGAAATTGATGGGGTTATCGAGGTTGTATTATCACGCCGTCGAAACATCAATGAATTGATATTGATCAGATTCAGTATTGATTGAGATTTTATTATGGTGTCGTGATATCGATCAGATTAGGTATTGAATTGAGTTATACATTGATACAGTATATTCGATATTGTTATTGCCAGATTGATATCGACAGACAGTGAGTCCAAAGCTTCGACAGAGTCAGACTGAAGATGGACAGAGTTGAGTTTGAGACTTCGTCTTCGTCAGACCGAGAATAGAAAGGTATAAGTAAATGTGGTACCGGGAGATCGACTCGAGTATAGTATGATATACTTGAGTTTCCCTAAATCACATACTTCTTATCATTATGTTCATTGATTTGACTGGATATGCTTGTTCTATGAATGTATAGAAAGCAGGTATTAGTCGAGTGATCTTGTGACAGAAGTACCTGATAGTGGCGGGATCGCCACGGGCACATTGCACGATATCACAAGATAGTAAATTGGCGAAAGTGCCAATGTCCATCACGTATAGGGCACTGGACGATTGGCAATCGATGTGGATAGAATTGGAGTTTCTTCTATTACTGGTTATCGATACCATATCAATGTGGATAGAATTGGAGTTTCTTCTATTACTGGTGATTGATATGGAATGCCAACGTCTGGAAATCGGGATTCCTAGACTAGGATTGAGTCTAGTCTGAGTTTAAGAGTTACGGATATTGATTTATTGATTGATGTTGATTTATGTTCCTGATTATGGTACATGTTTAGAGTAAGGGTTATTGTTGATATTAATTCATGTTTCGGATTATGATACATGCTACGAATATTTGATTCATGTTCTGATTTTGATACATGTTATGAATATCTGTTATATGCTTTTATATTGTTTATATGATTGCATGTATACATGATTTATACTGGGAATGTAATTCTCACCGGAGTTATCCGGCTGTTGTCTTGTTTGTATGTGTGCATGACAACAGGTGGGACAGGATCAGGGTCAAGAAGAGAACGAGGCTGGACTAGATAGCGTGGAGATCCGGGCTCAGAAATAAATTAGGAGTCAGCACTGATATGTAGTTGAACCTAGTTGGATTATTGTAGACAATACAAGACTTGTATGTTTATATTTAATATGTAATTCAGATTGATTTACATAAAGTTTCCGCTTTGTATTTTAAAAAAAAAAAATTAGACCCTGTTTATTATAATTGATTGATTAATTCTAAGAACGATTAAAAACTTTAATTAGTGTCCGGGTCCCCACAAAAATGAACTGAAACCAATTTTTTTAAAAAAAATTATATATTCAAACATCACGTATAAAGTATAATAACCTAAAAATCAACCAAATTATGGATTTTATCAATGTATAAATCATAATCTACAATAGCGAAGCATAATAAAAAACAAATAATTATTAATTTAAAATCACTATGACTAACTCATAAAAACAATATTAAAACAAATGAAATAGTAATATTGATAGTAAAATATAACTTATAATATTTAATTTAACCTCCTAAAGAAATTTTTTACTTTTTATTTTTACAATTCTATATTGATGACTATTAATTTCTTAACATTGATGACTATTGTAGACTAACATTGATGACTATTAATTTCTTATTAAATAAGTTTTAAAATAATAAATAAATCAACATATCTAAAGAAATGAACATTCAAATAAGATTATATGGTAAATATCAAATAAACTCATGTAATAATTATTAAATATAGATTTTAAACTATTGGTATGATTTTTACTATTAAAATTTGAAATATAACAAAAGAAATAAATATAGATTTAAACTATTGGTATGATTTTCACCATTAAATTTTGAAATACAACAAAAGAAATAAAATTTCATATATAATTTTATGATACTATAATTTATTACTTAATTAGAAATTGTACTAAAAATATAATTACAAAATTACAATAAAATCATTGGAAAAAAATGTAGAGATAAAAGTAAAAGGAAAAACATTTAAATGTAGTATAAAGATGAGTTATTTGATAAAATTAATATAGGAGTTACATGCTATTTTTAAAGTGTGTATAAAAGGTTAATTTTGTCATTGCACAATTGGAAAACAATGTTCTTCATCCACACTTTTATAGGTATACAGATTATTAATTTCTTTCATAAAAAATTCAAAATGTTTTCTTGGAAGTCGTGATGTCCAACAATCAGGATTGAGATCTTGACAATTGTTTTTTTGCAAATAGAAGGTAACAGGCTCACCTTAATGATTAAAAGCACATATATCTAGCAGAAATATGTACAAAATAAGCTGTTTTGGGGATGAATAATGATGGTTTCCTCTCATAGAGATGTCTAGCAAAATTGTTCATTTGTAAAAATATGCTGAAATGTACCTCAAACATTTAATAGAGTTCCACAATGATATTCTCAGTTTTTCTTATCTGCTTTTTAGTTTAAGCTTTTATGTTAATAAAACCCAATCAAAACTGAAATGTCGTAACAGGTAGCTCGATAGCTTGAATAACTCTTTCTCACAAGCATCATAGTTTGAGACATTTAAACTTGTTATAAAAGCCAAGACACATCAAATAACACCAAATATGATTCATTAACATGAAAAGACATGAAAAGGTTATTTCACGAGGTTGAAGGCTCACCAGTGTATTTCCCATTCCTTTCATAGTCTTCAAGAAAATGAGATACAACAGTACTAGGAATAACGTAGCCAATATTCTCAGCCTCATCGGATCTGTATACCTAAAGGTAAGGTCCTCTGAGGATATGATGTTATAAGCAAACAACTGTACAAACTATGACAATGGGGCACTTTAAAGTCATGACATAAGTCTATACATCATGACTTAGAAAAAGTATCGCATTAAAAGGATAATTCCCACGGCAAAGCTGATAAAAAGAGAGCTAACATCCGACTCTAAAATCCATAGATTTTCACAGTCAAATCTAATTAAACCTGAAATGCCACTCCAATGCACTCCCCTTGGTCATTGAATGCGGGGCCGCCGCTATTACCTAAATAAGGAATTAATGATTAGCAAAAGCAATGACAGAGCACAGCGCTGGGGTAAGATAAAAATAAGAGAAAAATATATTCATATTATTAGCTATAAAAAACCAAAGAAATATAAAGCCATAATCAAAGAAATAAAAACTCAAAACTAGAGTTGTGTTTATAAAAGGGAACTGGAATATATGGCACATCTGACCAACAACAAATTTGTTCCCCTTGGAAAAGAAAAATTTATAGTTTTAAAAATATACACTTACCAGGATTTATGGCAGCATCAATTTGAATGCCAAGTAGCTCAGAAGATCCATGAGCATACGATGTAACCTGAAGACGTGTGATAAGTATAAACAAAAATAGCAAGCCCTAAATACAAGTACAAGACCCAAGACAGTTAACATTATTACTACTGTTCCATTTTTCTCATCGAAACAGAAAATATGACATGCAAATATCTAAACTGATAGAATATAAATAGTAAATAAGCCAGTGACTTGGTCAATAGTGGAGAAAGTTACAGTTAAAACCGAGGTAAATGTTTGCCAAAGATTGAAGCTTGAACAGCGAACAATTATGTCCCAGTCAAAATTTATTACAAAATCCTCGGGATCTTATAAGTTATGGAACGGTGCAAGAATTATTTTGTCATTGGTCCTGCAAGAGAGAGAGACACTTTCCACCAAGTTTCCAACATCAAGAGACACTTTTACTTTTTCCATCATATTGCCGGTAAAAAAGACTCTTGACATTTAATTTTTTTGTCTATCAGCAAATAAGCGAAATGAAATTTTGTATCAACTTCATAATATTATTTCATCATTGTGAAAAGAAAAAGGTCAAGCAATTGCACTTTCTAAATAAAACTAAAGTTACATTTTGAATTAGGCCGAGGAATCAAAATCCTGAAATAATGAAATGCAAATTTCTGGTAGAAAATATATAGTCTGAGATATTGATAGAGTGAACAAACCTCAATTCTTGATACTACACCCTTAGACACTGATATAGTTTCTCCTCCAAGTGGATATCCTACAACAGTCACTGAATCCTGCAAATTTGAAAGGGAAAGTAACGAAGCTGTTCAAGGACAGGTACTGAAGTTATCTTCTATGGTCATGTCAAAACAGACGGATGTAATTCCATATGTACTTGGAAGTTCATCAACATGCAATATACTGCAAAGTGTAACATATGACATAACAATTTCATTCCTTTTGGTTTCTCAACTTAACGAGTCCCACAAAGGTGACGAACAAACATTGATTCTCAATTCAACACTTCACAGAAAAGACAAATGCATTAGTTATGAAGGGATGGCATACATCCAACCCAAGGAATATATTATCATTCAAATGCTGACTTTGAAGTTCTTGTTCATGTATATATGAAGTTCATTCACAAAAATATGATCAACAGAATATTCAATACAGGTAACATGAAACGAAATTACTTCAGAATCACACTTTATAGAAGTAACCCTGCTGAGCTTGATGCAGACAGCGTCAAAAATGAAAAATATTCAAATCCTAGAGTTGAAGTTGACAAAAACTTGAAATCCTTGTTTCTATGTCAAAAAGAAGGCGGAAAAACAAGGAATTATAATCCTGGATAGAGAAATATGATCAAGTGGACCTGCAAATTAGGCAAGCGCCCAAAGTGAAGGGGCTCAGATCCTTCCCAAAATTCCTCACACTCAACTGAAAGCAGAGCAATGTCACATTCTAAACCCCTTGCCAGAACCTACAATAATACCATTTGATCAGAGAGTAAGTGGCATAATCAGATCGAATTATAGGCTAGTATACATATAGTTTGTATTAGGGATCATACTTTTTAATGACTTTATCAGTTGAAGCATAAAGAAAAGGTTCATAACAGCTGTGAATAAATGAATTCTAAAGAAGCTACCTTGGCAGCATATTTCGTATCATCCCCCCTTCTCTTTACTTTGACCTGCAATCATATCAAAAGTACCGATCAAATAACTATTACACACCTTTGGTGCAGCTGAGTACATGAAACAAATGATGTACAGAATAAAATCCCCAGCATCCAATGTCTGCCAGAAAGTATCAACACAAACTGACTCACATACTCGAAATACAATCACAGCAAAAGACCTTCAAGACCAAGTTCTTGAAATACAATCACAGCAAAAGACCTTCAAGACCAAGTTTAGAAGGTCAAGTATATAACGAATGCTAGAGGGAACGAGCAAAACCATCAAATAGAATGAAGAAATTGTTTTGAAACAAAATTTGCTTTAAATTTGACGGATTTGGGATGTTTGAACGTCGAATTTATTGTTAGGTATCTTATGCATGTGCTGATCATTTCACTTCACTTATTGCATCAAACCAATACGTTGTTAGAGTAGATGTCCTGTAAGCCAATTGTTGGCTAGGGATTTTATTGACTCAACATAGATAAAAACCTTGATTATACTTTAATACAAATGAATCGTAATTCGATGTTGAAACTCATTTGTAAACACTGTATGATCTAAATTCGTTCCTAGTCGATTCAGCCGCCTAAAACATGGATAAAGGTCGCTTGAGCTCGAGACTAACATTTGTGATGTTGTGTACTGCGTTTCTTGGTAAGGGCATAGAGATGTCCAAACATGCAGATGGGTAGGGATGTAACTGAGTCGAGCCGAGCCGAACTCTTGAATGTTTGAGCTTGGTTCGTTTATAATCGAGCCGAGCTCGAGCTTTATTTAACGAATATATGCATGGCTCACGAGCTTATTCAAGCCTTTATCGAGCCTAAACAAGCTTAATAAATATGAATTATACATTTAAATTTTCATTAAATTAATTAAAAAGTAAATTATATATTTAAAGAAAAATATATTACTCTTATTAAAATTTGTAAATTTATTATAATAAATAAATTTAATAGATTTTTCTATATATTTCATAAATAATATGCAAAATCAATAAATCAAATATCAAAACTATTATTTTTTCATCTAAAAGATTACTCATGAACTTACCAACGAACATGTTCACGAGCTAACGAGCCGAATACTGTAAAGCTTGAGTTTGGTTTGTTTATCTTAACGAGCCTCATTAAACGAGCTCAAACGAGCTTTTATCGAATCGAGCTTCGAATAGCTCACATACGGTTTGGTTCGTTTACATCCCTACAGATGGGTAGTCATATGATTATTATACCGAACAACTCTCCTTCGGAGTTTCCAAGTGGTTATCATTCATCTAGAGGATAAGTCCGTGGTTATGATTGTACACTATTAGTCCTTACGACCCGGGACAACACTAAGGCTCTATATGCTAGGGCTGTGCTTTGACTCGTTTATCGGCTCCAGGAGAGTCATCAGGTGGCGAGGTTGGGGCGACACATATAGGAGCCAGTGCATTGTAGTCGGGATTCACCGCTCACCTACGGGTGTAGATATCCTATATTATCTGATGAAATAATAGTGCGTGGAATCTCTGGCCAGAGTATGAGATGTACATTGGAGAAGGAGTTCTCCAATGGTACATGCGATGCCACTATTTATATGTATCACATAGTTATCGAATTTATATGCAATCCTCGGTGAACCAATGGTTGCAGATTCGATTGGGATATATGAGTTGAAGGGACCGTACTGTACGCTAATCATAATCGACTAGTTCTTGCAGGCACTATCAGTGATACCTAGGGAATCATGGGGCAATGCTACTAGACGCTCTTACCATGGTTCGATGTGTTTAATCAGAAATATGATTTCTGACATTCTCATGATCAATTGTTGATACACAGAATGGGGCAAATAAGGGTAAGCCCGAATAAAGGATTATGTCCTGAATCACAAGGAGTTGTGAACCCATGGCTAGCTGTATCCCTGAACCATTGAGGGTCACACAAGCACTGGATCGTTTATTCCCGTTTGAGAGAATAAATTCAAAAAGTTGAATTTATATTATGGTATAGTAAATTCAAGGAGTTGAATTTATGATAATTAAATTTTTGAGAGAATAAATTCAAGGAGTTGAATTTATAAAATTTGAAAATTTAATTTATTAAACTCAAAAGTTGAGTTTATTAAATTTTGGAGGTGATAAATTCAAGGAGTTGAATTTATAATTTAAATATTAAATTCAAATGTTGAATTTATAATGGATTTAATTTGTTAACCTCAAAAGTTGAGTTTATTAAATATTAAATTAAATATAGTGGAAGTATGTTTAATGGGCTTGTATGAGTACAAGTCCAACATATTAAATAATTAAAGTTATTAATGGACTTTGATTAATTAATTAAACTAGTTGGACTAGCCCAATTAATTAATCAAACCCATTTATGTTAATTATGGAATTTAGGTCAAGGCTATTGTTTTTAAGGAAATAAAGAAAAAAAATGACATAGCCTCCACAATTCCCAATTGTGATTCACGAGAATTACATCTCCAACTCCTCCAAATATTTTTGGCCACTTTTCAAGAAAAAGAGATTTGAGTTCTCTCTCAAATTTTTGATCTCAACGTAAAAACTTCTTTCAAATATTCTAGTGCTATTTGAAAGAGGAACAAATCTTCTGGTCATAGACTTGATAGAAGGAGACTCGAAGAAAGTTTGTAGGGAATTTATCAAGAGTTATCTCCGTTAACCCCGGAATAGTTGGAGCCTCGTGAAATTTCACCGAAGGTATAAATTCTAACATCCTATGTCTGTTTCATTATAATAAACCTTATGAGTGCTCAAAACAAATATATTTTGATTGTCAAAATAAAATAAAAATTTTAAAATTTCCGCTGCATTTGGGCACGAGAAAACCTAGATCCAACATATGTATTGTGCAATTCGCTTAACAAAAGAAGCGTTAGGGCGGAGAAGCTTTAAATATTACCTGTGTATCATGTTCAACACAATGTGCATTTGTCAAAAGCATTCCATCCCCAATCATGAAGGCACTGTGTAATAGAATAAAAAAAATTATCATGGTGATTTTAAAAAAAATAATAATAATAATAATAATTAAACTCTTCAGAATGATTTTTAATTAGTTCCAAGAAAGCGAGCACCAAACCAGTTAGACACAAAAAAGGTGCTAGTGGGAATGAAGGAGATGTAAAAGTCGCATTTTCTGGAGAAAAAGAAACATGAGAAAATGTTACTCAGACATGCCTTCCGGTACTTGTATACTGTCTTTGTTTCTGACACGGAAGGGAATAGTCTGGTGCAGTATGAGTACAATAAACCTACACAGAGGGAAAGAGGAATAAAAAAATACATGTCAAAGGAATGGTCTTCCAAATCACGACACAATTTAGAATATTGATAAATTTATTGTTTGCAGGGACACTAACAATTAAATACTGAAAAAGGAAATAAATTTTTGAGTATGGTCATTAGAATAGATTTTGAGTTGTACAACTGTATATTTTCTGACAACATTGACAAGTTATTAACCTTATTAAGCAATCTTAAAAAAAATTAATAACATAAATCAAGCTTCTTGAAACAAAGAACATCTTTTTAGCACAAAAGAAAGAAAAAGTATTATGCATGTCACTACAATTCATCCTGAAAGCAATTATTGGTAAGAGACATCACTTAATCATGTTATCAAGGAACATATATAAAGTACTTGGGATAGAGCATTTATTTGAATGATTCAGCTATCAACAAGGTGAAATGAGATCGTTGAGAAGGGCATCTTGTAGGGAAGATAGGTGCTCCAGTATATCACAAACATAGGTCAGGTCCTAACAAGCTGCTAAAATTAGAGATAAATGATAAAATATTTCACGCAGAAAAGTTAAACAAATTTAGTCTTTTATCTAAAGCATCACAGAGAAATCAGTTAAACTAATCACAATGCAGAGTAACACTTGAAAGGTAGATTGTTAGTTGTGACAAGTAAATTGTAAGAATGTTTCGATCAAGGATTAGACCATAGGCTCTATATGGCTTATCTATAAAGATTAAACCTGCAAGAACAAGCTGGAATGAATTAAGAAAAAGTTTGTCCCTCTTACGAAAAACAATAAGACAAAAACCAAACAGCAACTCCGAGAAAAACGAATAGCGAACTGGAATCAAAAGTTGTATTCAAAACGTTTAAATAGTTGATGTACTTACCTTCACAACACCATTAAGGAAAGCAGCATCTTGAAGATTGTCGGCCTCTACCTAAAAATTATAACCGATCAATTTGAAGGAACTTAACTATCATCTTAGGCCAATAATGCTTCAAATAATGAAAACATAGATTTTGGCAGACCCCAAAATGCAAATATTTACTTCCATCAGGTTTCAAATACTGTCACTATTTTACATTCGCACGCAAATTACTGAACAGCTTTGACCAAATCCTACATTTCGCTATTCCTTTTGACAACAAACTTGTGATTTTCAGGTTCCATGCATTGCCTCATATTTCTCTCAATGAAAAAACAATGAATTAGTTAAGACAATACAGGAATTAAATGCCATATAAGTGAGTTGTACCATAATTGAGATTTGAAAAGGACTGAGGAATTGGGTATCGGGTACACGTACCTGCTGTTCCTTCGAGTCAACCAGAATTCCCTTGTTCCCTTTCTTCTGTACACCAATTGATTTAAATGCTGACAGTCCAGTTTTATTCCGACTACCTCTACCGTCTGACTTCCAAAATGTATTTTCTTCAGTTGATCTCTGTTGAAACTTTTGCCTAATATCATAACTTAAAATCATGAACTAGTAATTATAGTGCTTCATAAGCTTGGTGGTCATTTCGCTTTAGGTGCCTACACTAAATTCAATAAGTATTCTCTAGCCAGAATGTTCCAATTTTTGAACTTTATTTCTAATATATAAATTCCACGAGACAAATATTCCAATATTACTAATGTATTCTTAATTTTTTGGCTTATAAGTTGAGGTAGAGAACAGGGTCGGCATTTAGTTTCATTCGTCTGATCGGTTGCAAGAAGATGAATATAAATCAATAACATTATGACCTAATTAAAGGGTATGTCAGCCACTTAATCACAAGGAAATAAAGGGTGGATTGTGGAAACAAACTATACAATTAATATATTAACGTTTGTGTATTTCTTGTATTGAAGTCTTTTTAAATTTTAAGAACAGGATACCAAAAAATTCTTAACAGGCTAGTGCTGTTTGTTTTCTCGATGAAGCATTAATTCGAAAATCTAGTGCAAGAAGCCATATTTTTCAAAGAACGTAAATATGTATCAACTACTCCCTGCTACTCTCTCTTTATTAAATAAATTTAAGAAATCAACACTTTTCATTCAATTAACGAGGATTGCTAAAACAAAAGAAACAATAAACCAACCTAAATAGAAATAATTAGAGTACCTCATTGACGAATCTCCTCTTGTATTTCTTCGATGCTCCTTCGACCGGAGCTTCAGAAGACTCGGAAACGCAATAAATATAAGGTCTGCGCGAAGTGCACAAGAGTTGACTGGAGGATAAAGAGATATGGGAGTCGGCGCAAGCAATGGAAGCGGAGAACCACCAGGTTCCGGCTGCGATTGCCATGTAAAAAAAAAACAGCAATGCAGCTGAGTTCTGTGGAATGGAAGTTCAATAAAAAAAAAAGGGAGAGAGGAGAGTTTATCGTATATTATCTTATCCTCTGCACTATTATATTATACAAAATATGTTTGAAATTTATTCGTAAATGGTATGAAAACAACAAAAAGAAATAGAGTTCTATATATCAATGGATAGCTTTTTGGAATTTAGTAGCTATTTTGTTTGGAATAAAATTATAAATTGAATATTTAGGTTTTGACGAAAGTTATATAATTAAAAAGATTTCAGGATCCAAGTTAAGAAGTGATTATCCACTACATGCTAACGATTGTCATTTGCATAAACGAGACTTCACAATTTTCACAGTAAAAATGAGACAGAAAATAGGACTCAATTGTCTTTCGAAAAGTGATACGACATCTCAATCACAAACATTTCTGCATATGATTAGTGATTAACCCGATATTGTAATCTTCATATACAGCCAACGGGAAAATAAAAGTTTATACACGTTTTATTTATTATTATTATTATTATTATTATTATTATATTTTTTTTGAAAAAAAGACTTTAAATAACCTGGGCACTTGATCTGGTGGTGAGATCGATTCTCAGAATGCCTCAAATTGTTGAAATATTGTTGCTCGCATTCAAGGCGCAACCTAAGTTTAAAATTTTGGTTTTGACATTCAAAACATTCATTGAGCATCGTATGATTAAAACATTCATAGGGTGTTTAGAATTGTTTATTTTTTCGCATTTAATGTTGGACACCAAAATCAGTCCAAGATTAGTTGAGTTGGTCCTTCTTGTAAATCCTTACGAACATATATTCCTACTTTTGATCGCATAATCAAGACCACGATTGGAGACTGGATTTCTTCTTTAAATCGCACTAGAGATCTTAAACAATCTTGCGTCGAGACAAGATAGCTGGAATTTAAGATATCATGTGGCTATGTGACCGTGAAATTATTCTTGTGGAAATTCAATATGACAGAAATTTTGAGTGGAGGAGAGGGAAGAAAAAATTTTGTGTACAAAAGTTTGTGTGCAAACAATGTCTCTTTTCATATAATTCTTAATAAAATATTTATAGACTTTGATTCGTAATCGGGAGTCATTTTCCTGTAATGATTAATAATCCTAACTCTATTAGTATTAATATTTTCATTAATTAATTAAATTATCATGTTGTATGTATCATGTAGAGTCAATTTTTGATAACACATGAGTTGGAAATTTCATGTTTGCAATCTTGATTTTGATTTAACAAAACTTATTATTATATTTCTAACATATTTACTCACGTATAAAGTTGCAAATACAAGAAGAAAACTGAAACTGAATTTAGCCAAATCGAATTTTTGGCGAGGGTCGGTGTTTTGATAATATCTCTCAGCTGGATGATTCAAATGACAATCCGCTAACTTTACTTATCAGAAAACCCAATTTGAAACAAGTCGTATTCACGCCAGTTGGGCAAAATCGGATGTTATCTAGGTCTAACTGATCGCTTAATCAACAACCTTATTGCACGAAAATAGCAATCAGTTGGGTATGAGCAGTTGCGGTATTTTGACAATATCTCTCAGCGCGATTATTTGAATGAATCGATTCAGTATAAGTTACAAAAAAAAACGATGATATACAAATTATCTTCAGAAGTTAAAGTCTGAATCGAAGTTTAAGATGCTGATAAATGACGATAAAGCTACTGGTTTTGCACAAACTGAAATCAGCAAAACTGATATCAGCACACCAGCTGAAACTGAACAAGTTGAGCAGCTAACCAGCTGAAACTGAACTATTGAAGCAGCTAACCAGCTGAAACTAAACCAGCTGAGCATGTGGGGACCCGGACGCTAATTCATTATCTTCGATCATTATTGGGATTAAATGGATCAATCAAATAAGCTAGGTCGAATTTTTTTTTAAATCGAGCACCTTATAAACAATTGTCTAAAATACTACAACAAGTTATGCTCCATCTTATTCCATTTACCAGATCAAGTTCAATATCTACAACATGATCAAAGATACAAAACTTGTTCAAAACAAAGTCATAACCAACTAGTGTTTATCAACCACATGTCAAGTGTTGAACAACCAGTTTCTACATCTAAGCCTGGATCACCAATCTAATCTCGATCTGTCATGCTCTTCTCCACCTTGATCTTGTCCCACCTATTGTCATGCATACATTCAAACACAACAACGGCCGGATAAATCCGGTGAGAAACATATTTCCCAGTATAAACAATGTATACATGCATTTCATACAAGCATATACAAAAGCATAAAACAGTTGTCAAACAACATGTATCATAATCTAAGAAAACATAAATCGATATAAAGCTCTAAATCAAACTATTTAACTCTTAATCTTTGACTCGACTCTTATCTAGGGATCCCGATTTGAATAAGAACGTAACAAGTCTCCCACCTACTCTCCCATTCGAGGTAGTGATACGTCCTTATTCCCGGACTTCGGCACACTATATCGAGTATCTACAATAGGAGTCGATCTTCTCCTAAGCGCATCGATATAAACCAAACGTCCAGTGACTTGGCACCTCTACCAAAGACTCATAATACATGCTTTTCTATAACTCAATAGACTAAGCATATTAATCTCAAGAAATTCAAACACATCAAAGCAATAACAATTTAGTATGTGGTTTTGGGAACTCAAGTCATATCTTACTCGAGTTATCTATCCTGGTTTAACATTGATTTATACCTTTCTTTTTGTAGTCTTGGTTTGACGCAACCAATCTCAATCTTGCTTTGTTCGTTCTTCTACCGGTTTCGAAGTTGAATTCTCGAGTTCGAAGCCTTCAATACCAAAACTGGAATGACATTTTTGAGAGGCACAATATCAACATACACCTCAAAGCAAGACATAGTATGATCAATCTCAATCTAATTACGTTTCGACGGCATAACGGCACAATCTCGAGATACCCGGCAACTCAAACATCAATAGATACAAATCACAACTCATAACCAATAATCATTACAAACCACAATTCCAAAATCTGCACAACCCCATTCAAACATGGGCTGGAAAAATGGTAACAATTGCATATGCTATCCGTTCTTCGATTCGGTTTCGATTATATGTTTACCATAATCTCAAGAACACATAATATCAATCAAATTTTGATTCCTTCAACACCAAATTTTTGAACCATGCAGGAAAGTAATAAAACTTACATCCTTTCGAAGCTTTTGACGAGAGAAGCACGGAACTATGCTTGGATCAAAAATCAGATGGTCGGATCTTGCACAATCAAAATTCTAAGATCCAAGGAAGTTTGAGGATCTAGCCATGGAGGGTCTCGTTTCTTGGCTGAAATTCTGAATGGAATGAGGATTGTTACATGTTAATATGCATGGCAAGACATGTGTCACATTTTCATACAGCACTTCTCGTGCATATGCGCGTCCAATGCTCGCGCATATGCGCGAGACTTACTGTCTCGGCGCTTAGGATTTCACTTGCTCGCGCATAGGCGCGCCTCGTCTCCGCGCATGTGCGCGAGGTCTTCTGGACCAACTTTCATCTGTTCGCGCATATGCACGCCGCGTCTCGCGCATATGCGCGAGTTCTTCTGCCTCCACATTCATCTTCTCGCGCATATGCGCGCCTCGTCTCCGCGCATGTGAGCGAGGTCTTCTAGCCTCCACACTCCCATGCTTTCTCACGCTTTCCTCAGAGCTTGTCCTTCCATGATCACATAAATTTGTCAATTACATAATCTCGGATTAAAATGATATACTCTCGGGCCTTACAATTCTCCCCCTCTGAGATATGATTTCGTCCTCGAAATCGCAAGCAATCAAATCACATAAGATAAGAAGATATAAATGAAACTGAATAAGAACTCACATTATTGGAACAACTCTGAAAATTTCTGTCTCATGTCTGATTCAGTCTCCCAAGTAGCTTCTTCAGTGCCATGACGACTCCACTGAACTTTCACTAGCGGAATAGTCTTCGTTCTGAGCTGCTTTTCTTTACGATCTAGAATCTGAAGTGGTTTTTCAAAATAACTCAGAGTTTCATCGAGTTCTGCCTCGTCAGGCTGAAAAACATGAGAAGGATCAGGAAGATATTTCCGTAGCATAGACACATGAAAGGCGTCATGTATTCCAGATAGAGAAGGAGGAAGAGCGAGTCGATAGGCACGATTACCTATCTTCTCAAGAATCTCATACGGACCAATATAACATGGAGAAAACTTCCCTCGCTTGCCAAATCTGAAAACGCCTCTGAAAGGAGAAATCTTCATAAATACTCTGTCTCCTTGCTCAAACTCTAAATGTCGACGTCGAATATTTGCATATTAGGCCTGTCTATCCTGAGTAGTCTTCATTCTCTGCTGAATCAACTTTACTTTTTCAGTCATATTTCGAATCATGTCAGGCCCAATTTCAGGTACTTCGGAGATATCATCCCAGTAGAGAGGTGATCTGCACTTCTTGCCGTACAAAGCTTCAAACGGAGCCATCTCTATACTCGTCTGATAACTTTTGTTGTACGAGAATTCACAAAGTGGTAAAGAATCTTGCCAACTAATGCCCAAGTCTAGCACTATAGCTCTAAGCATATCCTCAATGTCTGTACAGTTCTTTCTGATTGTCCGTCTGTCTGAGGATGATTTGCAGTACTAAAGTGTAATTTCGTACCTAGAGCTTGTTGCAAACTGTGCCAAAAGTGCGAAGTAAATCGAGGTCATGATCTGATACAATGGACTTTGGCACTCCATGCAATCTAACCACTTCTCTGACATAAATTTCTGCCATCTGATCGTGTCTGTACGTCATTCGGTATGGAATGAAACACACTGATTTGGTCAATCTGTCAATAACGACCCAAATTGCATCACAACCTCGGGAGGACCGTGATAGCTTCGTAACAAAATCCATGGAAATGTGGTCCCATTTCCATTCTGAAATAGATAAGCTATGCAACAGACCTCCTGGTTTCTTCTTTTCTGCTTTCACCTGTTGGCAATTCAAACATCTGGACACAAAATCCGCAATATCTGATTTCATCTGTTTCCACCAAAACTGTTTCTTCAAACATTGTACATCTTTCTACCACCAGGATGAATACTAAAACAACTACAGTGTGCTTCTATTAAAATCCGTTGTCTCAAGTCTGAAATATCTGGCACAACAAGACGATTATTCACATATAACATATTATCATGGACCTTATATTCTGATTGATACCCTGATCTGACCATCGCAATCGAATTCTGAATATTCTGATCGAATTTCTGTGTTTCTTTGATTTTTAAAATCAGCTCTGGTTCAACTTGAATGGTACACAGTCTCAGAGGTTGATAATCTGTCTCAAATACTAGTCCAGAAAGACAGCAATCTTCAATCAAATTCGAGACACCAATCGTCGATAGGGATAAAGAACATACCTTTCGACTCAGTGCATCAGCTGCTGCATTTGATTTTCCCGGGTAGTATTTGATTTCACAATCAAAATCTTTCAACAAATCAAGCCATCTACGTTGCCTCATATTCATTTCTGACTGTGAAAATAGATATTTCAAATTCTTGTGATCAGAATAAATTCAAATTTCTCACCATATAGATAGTGTTGCCAGATCTTCAATGCAAATACGATGGCAGCCAACTCGAGATCATGAATCGGGTAGCGAGTCTCATGTGGTTTTCATTGTCTCGAGGCATAAGCAATAACATGTCTTCGCTGCATCAAAACACAACCTACTCCCCTGTGAGAAGCATCACAATAAACAACAAAATCACCAATAAAGATAATCACAAAGTCATGAAGATATTTCTGAAATATAAGGTTCATCAAACCTATAAATACAGCTGGATCATTCGTTAAACCAAATGACATGACTATAAACTCATAGTGGCCATACCTGGTTCTGAAAGCTGTCTTCGATATATCAGAATATCTGACTCTCAACTGATGATATCCAGATCTCAGAACGATCTTGGAATAAACAGAAGAACCTTGCAACTGATCAAATAGGTCGTCAATACGAGGCAAGGGTATTTATTCTTTATCGTAACCTTGTTCAATTGCCGATAATCAATGCAGAGTCTCATTGAACCGTCTTTCTTTCTGACAAACAGTACTGAAGCGCCCCAAGGAAAAACACTCGGTCTAATGTAACCCTTGGCTAGTAAATCCTCTAGCTGATCTTTCAATTCTTTCAATTCAATTGGTGTCATTCTGTATGGAGCTTTTGAAATAGGTACTGTACCTGGTAACAGTTCAATGCTAAAGTCTATTTCTCGGACTAGAGGCAAACCCGGAATATCATCTGGGAAGATATCAGCAAACTCACATACCACAGGCAGATCTGCCAATGAAGGGCTCGACTTCAGTACATCTACTAAATACACAAGGAATCCCTCTGCTCCCTTCTGCAATAATCGAGTTATAGACAAAGCATATACTAAAAGAATTCGAGCTCTGGAACCTTTACCGTAAAATTTCCATTCATCGGCCATCTCAAGTCTGAATCTTACAATTTTCTGGAAACAATCTACGGTAGCTTTGTACTTGGTCAGCATATCAATACCAATAATCCAGTCAAAATCAGACAAACCGAGTACAATACAATCTAACTCTATCTCATTACCTTCAGACTGCAGCATACAATGTCTAACAGACTTCACTAATATAAGACCTCTCCCCAAAGGTGAAGAGACAGATACTACAGTAGATAAAGACTCAACAGGGAAATCATGTATCAATGCAAATCGCTCAGAGATAAAAGTATGGGATGCACCCGTATCTATCAACACATAAGCATGGTAACCACAAAGAGAACAGTTACCTGCAACCACATCATCAGGTGCGTCTTGGGCCTGTTCCTCGGTCAATGAAAACACTCTGGCCTGCTGTCTCGGAGGTTGACTAACAGTCTGACTTCCTCCTGGCCTCGGCTGTGACTGGGTAGTTTGTGGCTGGAAAGAGTGAACAGAAGATGGTCGTCTATCAGCCTGAGCCACTGATCTAGATGATCCTGCTCCCTGGGATCGTTGAGAACCTCACTATGGACAGACTTTGGCAAAATGTTCCGACTGTCGACAGATATTGCAACTACCAAACACTCCTTGGCATTGCTCTGTTAGATGTCTACCTCCACATGTTTTACAATATACCCCTGTATAATTATGGCCAGAACCGGTCTATCGTGAACCATTGGAACTAGATGAGCTGCATCCAGATTTCTTAAACTATTTCTGACAGGAACTGCTATGGAAGATGAGGTCTTCCACAAGATTCTCCGATACTGGGAAAAGCTTCAGGAACTCTAGTTCCTCTAGGAGTGTGGAGTGGCTACCACCCCCAAACTGGTGGCAAAAATGAAGAAATATCGGCAGCACTTGCACGTTGCTGATGAGGTGGACATCTTCGTAGTTGACGGTGTCTACCTACTAATGTTCCAGAAGGAAGGGAAGATCTTAGAACAAATTGCTGAGTCAGATAGCTTCCTTAAGACTTCCACCGGAGTTTTAACCGGTTGGTTGGCCAAGTGGAGGTTTGCTGTTCAGGAAGAATATTTCACTGTACTCCGTGCTTATTACTTTTAAATGAATAAAATGTTTATCTAGTTTATCTTTGTCTTTTATCTTCCTGCAAGAGTTAATCTCATCAGTTGATAAGTAAATCACGAACTGAACATAATAGCTGACAAATAACAAATTGACAAGCTGACATCAGTTAAAAATTAAGAACTGATAGATGACACAAATTAATTAACAACTGATATATTAGCAGTAAAACTGATTAGGATAAATCAATTAATCCAAGTATATTGCGAAAGTGAGAAAACTTAGTCTCGGGCAATGATTTGGTGAAGATGTCAGCTGCTTGTTGTTCAGTTGAGACATATTCCAGTCTTATGTCCTTCTTCAAGGCATGATCTCTGATAAAGTGATGTCTGAAATCTATGTGCTTGGTCTTTGAGTGAAGAACTGGGTTGTAGGTAATAGCAATCGTGCTTGTATTGTCACAAAATATGGGCGATTCTTTGGCAATAACTCCATAGTCTTTCAGTTGTTGCGGAATCCAGAGCAGTTGAGCACAGCAACTCCCAGCAGCAAGATATTCTGCTTCAGTTGTGGAAGTAGCAATGGATGTCTGCTTCTTGCTGAACCAAGAGATCAGTCTGTCTCCTAGAAACTGACATGATCCACTTATACTTTTACGATCAAGCTTACATCCTGCATAATCTGCATCTGAATATCTAATTAGATTGACAGAGGAGTCTTTAGAATACCATAACCCAACATTTTGAGTGCCTTCTAGATATTTTAAAATACGTTTGGCAGCTAAAAAATGTGATTGCTTAGGGTTTGCTTGAAATCTAGCACACATACAGATAGCAAATACAATATCAGGACGATTAGCAGTTAGGTACAATAATGAACCTATTAAACCTCTGTAAAGTGTCGTCTCAACTGATATTCCCCCTTGATCAGTGTCTAGTTTGGCTGATGAACTCATGGGAGTACTTGCAGCTGAACATGATTCCATGCCAAATTTCTTCAGCAACTCCTTTGTGTATTTAGTCTGACTGATAAAAATACCTGTCTCCAGTTGCTTCACTTGTAGTCCAAGAAAAAATGTCAGTTCACCCATCATGCTCATTTAAAATTTATCCTGCATCAACTTAGCAAATTTCTCGCATAATTTGGGGTTAGTTGACCCAAATATAATGTCATCAACATAAATTTGAACGAGTAAAATGTGATCATTCTTTGAAAATTTGAACAATGTCTTATCAACTGATCCAACAGAAAAATCGTGATCAGTTAGAAATTTTGAAAGAGTTTCATACCAAGCTCTTGGAGCTTGTTTAATACCATACAAGGCTTTGTTCAAATGGTAGACATGATCAGGAAAATGGTGATTGATGAAACCTGGAGGTTGTTCGACATAGACTTCTTCTTGCAACTGACCATTTAGGAATGCGTTCGTTACATCCATCTGGTAGATTTTGAAATTCTTGAATGATGCATAAGCAAGGAATATTCTGATAGCTTCCAGTCTTGCAACTGGTGCATATGTTTTATCATAGTCAATTCCTTCTTCTTGCCTGTATCCTTGTGCTACCAGTCTCGCCTTATTGCGCACAACTGAACCATCTTCGTTCAGTTTATTCGTGTACACCCATTTTGTACCTTGTAACGCCCCGAAAATTTAAAGGTCCACGCGAACCACATGCATATGATTTATTAAATTCTCTTGTATTTTAATTAATTGTTTTAATTGCATTAAATTAATTATGTTGTGCATATTTGCATGTTTAAAATATATTTTTCTACATGGTTGCATTAAAATTTATTTTTAAAAGGTTATTCGAGTTGCGATCGAGGAACGGAGACCGATGGCTGAAAAATAGAAAATGTTTTTATTAAATAATTGTTTTTAATTATTTAAAATATGGGTGTTGGTTTTTCTTATTTTGAAAATAAGGGGTTTTTAGGTGATTTTATACGCCGGGATGTAAATTTTATCGGTGTTGGTTTTTCAACAAAAATACGAACGTTTTGACAACCCGGATAATAAATTCACTAACTTATTTAAGCAAAATTATTTTAAATATTTTAATTAAATACTAATGGACTAAGTAGGCTTAATTAAGTTGTTAATGGGCCTAAACTAGCAATTAGAATTTAATTTGGATTCTAAACATTATTTAAAAGCTAAAACCCACCCATTAAACCTACAACCCCACTCCCCACAATCTCACAAATTCAGAATTCTTTTCCTCAAACTACACGGCACACAATATTTTGAAGGAGAAAAGTTCAAAAGTTTGCAAGGGTTTCAAGCCGTCGTTTTCTCGTTGCCGTTTCTTCGCAATCGTCAACGTTTATTCGTGCGTAAATTACGCAAAGGCACGCCTATTCTTTCTTTCAAACATCATCACACCATATTATGATTTATTGCATGTTTTGAATGAAAAATCAAGGGCCATGATAATTATTTTCGAAATTTCATGCACATGAGTTCTAAACTTGAGTTTTTGTTTACCAAAATCATGTATTTGTATTGTCTAAGGGGCTGCCATGATTAGGGTATGGATTGAGGGTTGTTTTATACAATTTTAAGGGCCTAGAAACATGCACAATAAGCTGCACAAAAATTAACAGAAGCTGGAAACCCATTTACGATTATGTGAATCTTGAGGGCTCGGTTGATGGGTGCTTGTCGCTTGGCTTGGCTGGGGCTGGACCAAGCTGGGCTAGGGTCATGTGTGTAAAGGCCCATAAATTCGTGTTTGAAAATTTGCGGAAAAATTTAATAATTTTTTTTTAATTAAAGTGTCTTATTCATAAGATAAACTGATAAATAAAGTTTAATATTCAAAATAGCAGCGGAAGAATTCAATGTTTGCAAAGTATCAATTTAAAATAATTCATCAACAGATAAAAACTGAGTTCGGAAAATAACAAATGCTAAAAAAATGAGATCCTCGGGTTCCACTACTGCCGAACCAAGCTAGCTCACTGGTCCTCGTTCTCGGTCCCGACATCATCAGTACCTACAACAATCAAGTCTAATGAGTCTAAAGACTCAGAATGCATATATCGTAAATAAAAAGTATTTAAATAATAAAATCGCGTGCAAGTGAAAATATCATGTCATGAGTTGCAACGTAAAATATCATTTCATGAGTAATTATAATACGTGCGTAACTGAACTGAAAATATCATGGTAAAAATGTTTGCTCCTTGGAGCCCTGTAATGAAATAACTTGTAATAATTTTCTTGGTGAGATTATTGTCTACGCAGGTGGCACCTGAACTGAACTGAACTGACCGGTAACTGGCGACCGGATGGTACCAAACTGAACTGACCGGTAACTGGCGACCGGGTGAAGTAATAATCCCATGACAGTAAAGTGACCATAAGCAATATCGCATAAATCTCAAAATGAATATTTTGCACGTAATATAATTGAATAACATCATTAAATATCCTGTAATAATTTTACTAATTGGGTTGAATCGCTCCAAGGCTCGCTGTGACTTAAATCTAACATGAAAATTATACAATTGATTTAACTTGACCAAACTTTGTAATTGAATCCAAAAACTGAGACAACTACACCTATCGACTTCGTATTTAATCATGACTCCGCCAACCCGAACCAACACCGAACCATCACTTAGTCATGATTAAAATACGCCTAAAATAATGAAATAATGTTCCTAAATTTACAGTACTCGAATTTTCGTGAATGGAGGCCAAAAACACGAAACGCTCTTTCGAGAGTCATTTTGGCACCTTGCACCGTAAATTCTCGTACGACCTCTAAAATGATCCGAATCACAAACGGCCAAAAACGTGACCTTCCTAACTCAATGAGGCACTGTCCAGTTCAAGGCCATAGGCTAAAAGCCAACCAAGAACTAGAAATGCACCTATGAACCGCCGACCACTTGCTGTCAAAAATTACAGCAGCGGTGTTTTGGTTCCCTTGCGTCGTTTGCGAGCCCAATGGTCATTGGGGCTTGAACCACTGACCATGACCTCTTACCAACATCCTAAGGAAAGGTTTGAACCATGGCTAAGGGCCCTAGGCCAGCCACAATCCGAACCACACCAGAAACACGACCACACTCCTAGCCGAGAACGTAATCTGCGCGGTTGAGGAGTTTCGCTTCGTTTGCTGTCATGGACCTTTCCAGTGGCCATTTGGTTGACCATGGCACGATTTAGACATCAAGGGGTATGGTGTGAACCAGGGCTAAGGGCGAGATTCCAACCGAGGTCCATCCCAAACCACCCAAAACCGAGGGACACATGCAGAATTCAAAGGGGCGAAGGGGCTGTTTTTTTTTTTCTTTGATTTGAAAACCGATGCAACCATGGACCAAGCCTTGAAAGGCCGACTTGGACACGTCTTAGACATCATAAGGAGATGTTATAACAATGGCTATGGTGTGAGGCGCCCTCTAACTACTTGCTTGGAAATTTGCGGAAAATTAAAAATTTTCTTTTTAAAAGAACTTAAATGGCCTCATTCATAAAATCACTGGTGAATCAAGTTCAATATTTCAAAATATTGCAGCGGAAGAAAATCAAAGTTTTGCCAACAACAACGATTTAAAAATATCCAACAACTGATAAAAATTGTTTGCGAAGAAAATAACAACTGCTGCTCTGAGGTCCTCGGGTGCCACTACTGCCGACCCAAGCTGGCTCACTGGTCCCCGCCCTCGGCCCTGGCCTCATCAGTACCTACAACAATCAAGTCTAGTGAGCCTAAAGACTCAGCATGCATAAATCGCAGGTAACGAGTAAAAATCTGAATTTAAAATATGCATGAGATGAAATATCCTGTCCTGAGGCATACTGAAAATAATCTGTACTGAGCAATTATAATACGTGCATAACTGAACTGGAAGTCACTGTAAAAATATTTGCTCCTTAGAGCCTGTACTGAAATATCTGGACAAATTTTCTGTTGAGATTATGTTTTACGCCTGTGGCCACTGCACTAAGCTGAACTGATCGGTAACTGGCTACCGGGGAGGCTGAAACTGAACTGAGCTGGCCGGTCACTGGCGACCGGGTGGTACCATACTGAACTGATCGGTCACTGGCGACCGTATAAAATAACACTCCCACATAGTGAATGAACCACAAGCCATATCGCATAAATCTCAAAAATAATCATTTTCTATTTAATGCACGTAAAATAATTAACTGGCATAATGAAAATTCCTGTAATTTTACCAACTGGATTGGATTGGATCGTTCCCAGGCTCGCTGCAACCTAACTGTGCCATGAAAAATATGCAATAGCTTAAACTTGACCAATTACGCAATTTACGTTCAAAAGATGCGACTACGACGCCTAATGACTTCGCATTTAATCATGACTCCGAGCCAACCTGAACCGACACTGAACCAACGTATAGTCATGATTAAAATACGCTGAAAAATCATAAAATAATGTTCCTAAAATGATAGGGTCGAAATCTAGGTGAAATGGAGGCCAAAACACGAAACGCTCTTTCGAGAGTCAATTTGGCACATTGCACCGTAAATTCTCGTACGACCTCAAAAATGATCCAAATGACGAACGGTCGAAAACATGACCTTCCCAACTCAATGAGGCACTGTCCAGTCCAAGGCCATGGGCTAAAAGCCAACCAAGAACTCGAACGAGCCTCTGAACCGACACAGCAACTTGCTGTAATTTCCAGCAGCTGCGACCTAGCTTGCATCGCGTCGTTTGCGAGACTTTTGGCCATTGGGGCTTGAACCACCGACCAAAGCCTCTCCACAACGTCCCAAGGAATGATTTGAACCATGGCTAAGGGCCCTAGGCCAGTCACAATTCGCCTCATTCCAGCAACCACCCGAAAGTTCTCACCGAGGGCCCTCATGCGTGCGTGTGTAGTGTTTATGCTATGATTGATGTCTTGCGTCGTTCCAGTGGCCATTTGATTGACCATGGCACGATCTAGACATCTAGGAGCATGATATGAACCGTGGCTAAGGGCCATAGGCCAACCAAGATCCACACCAAGCCACAAAAGAAACGAAACAAAAAGCTGAACAAATGAAGAAGCCGAATGGGGAAAGGGGCTGTTTCGACGTTTTTATTAAAAACCGATGAACCATGGACCAAGCCACCAAAAGGGCAACTTAGTCACGTCTTAGACATGCTAGGGAAGTGATCCAACCATGGCTAAAGGCCCTTGGGGCAGCCAAGATCAGATCCACAACCCTTGACACAAAACTGAAATTTCGAATCACATTTCTGCACCTATGGGGAACTTGCTGTCATTTCGGTTTTCCAGCAAGTATGGGGCTGGTTTGAATGGACCAACATGGTCCTAATGCATCCTACTACATGTATACAAGCCGCCTTGGGAGCCTGGAGTCGATCCAATACCTGAAACCATCAAAACTCAGAAAAACGTGAAGCTTGCCATGAAGAGCCGAAAATTCTGCATGTGTTTTCCCAAAATATTTTGACATGTATCTCGGTTTTTGCTTGCTAAAACATGATCATGTACTGAAAAATAAATGATAATATGACTTGATTGAGGTTTGAAAGAAATCTAGACATGCCTGGTTTCGTTTTGAAAGAAAACGAACGAAACAACGACGACTCGGCACGGAGGAGGTGGAGCGCTTCTTGTCTACCTTTCTTGAACTCGATTTCTCTCCCTTATTTTCCTACTGGATTCCCACGGTTCTCAGCTTAAAATTTCACTCAGATTTCGAAAGAAAAGAGAGGGGGAAAAATGGTTAGGAAGGTGAGGAGAAAGGGTGCAAGATATAAGGAATGAATCAAGACTAAGTCCACCCTCCTTTTGAATTTGAATTGTTGTTTGATATCAAGTCTTCTTGGGGATAAGGTGGCCGAATATTGGCTTGATTCTAGTCTAGGATATGTCCATTTATTTAATTAAATTGTGCTCCCAAAAATCCTAGAATTATCCTACTAATTATATGCAAAGAATTGGTCAAAGTTGGTGAGTTGGAAAATGAATCTTCTAGCACTAAGTGTGGCCGAAAAATGCATGATAAAATAAAGGGAAATGTTGATTATCTAGTCAACTAATAATCCTTGAAAGCCTTACTAATCCTTTAAATAATTTAGTGAGCTAACCCCCTTAATTTAATAACTTAAATGAGTTCATTTCTTAATCACCTCAAACAATTAAATTAAAATCCTCAACTAACTTAAATAATTCCTTAAACTTCTTTTTTTTTTTTAACTTAAATGAACTTACTTGCTAGCTAAATTAACTTCTGGAAATATTTCTCAAATCTTAAATTCTATCTCAAAACTCCAACTCCGGTCCGGCCTCACTGAAAATACTGAAATGCTAAAAATCAAACTGCTGAACTGAAATAATAAATAATTAACTTCAAACAAATGCATTTAAAATAATCATGCAATGAAGTCAATTAAATTTAAAAATCTAGAATTATGCATGGCTTATACGTCTACTGATTTACGGGTTCTACATATGGCCCCTGGGGCAGCCAAGATCAGATTCATCCCACTTGACAGCAAGCTGCAAATTCGAAACTCAATATGACACTAAGGGAAGTGTTGCTGCCATTCGAGTTGCTGGGGGGAAAAGAGGCTTCAACCAATGGTCAAATCCCTTCTTAATACACTCTATATCAATCCTAGATGTAGCCTGGAAAGCCTGGACGTGATCCAACCCCTGCAATAACTAAAACCATGCACAACCGTGAAGCACAAGGTGGAACAAAATCTGTGCAGAATTTTCAATAATGGTGCTGTCAAAAATTTCGGTTTTTGGATATCAAACCATGATCATGTAATGTTTAAAAATCATATTATGACTTGATTGAAGAGTCAAGAAAAATATACACATGCCTGCAAATTTGTTTAGAAGCAAACAAAATGATACGGCGGATACGACGCGGCGGAGTCGAAGTGGTATTACTCTCTTGCTTTCTTACTGAATGAAAGTCACGATTTTTCCTACTGAATCTGCTCTGAATTTCGGTGGAATGGAAGGGAGAGTGCTATGGAAATGCAGGGCAAGGTGAAAGATGAATGGGATAATTGAATGGCAAAAATGAATCTTGCTTGTTCTTATTATTTTCTGCTGCAAGTTCTCGGTTCTTCTTGCTGCTGATTACACGATTATGGCTGCTGATTTCTATGGGATTTTCGAAGGTAAGGTGTGGAGGAAGGTGCTAAGGAATGAAAGGGAGACTACTAGGAAAGATAAAGGAATCATGCAAGGGGATAAGATGGAAGGTGCAAGTCAAGGGATTGATTGCAAATCAAATGCTTTCTTTCCTCTCCATACTGTACGTGAATTGTGGGGTAGATGCGCTCATAAATGGCCGAAAGTTTGCTACCTAAAAGCAAGGTGAAATTGTTGAATAAATCATGTGTTTTAAAGGCTTAAGATTTAAACACTTATTATGAATTTTAATAAATTAAATTGTGGTCACGAGTTTGCATGGTAAGATTTTGTCTAACAATTTACTATGAAGATGTTAGGTTATAATCTCTTTAGTATATTAGGCCTAGATTAGTTTATTCCCATTATCAATACACTTTAATTTAGGCTTTTAATTAATTAATGAGCATAAAAGAATTAATTAATAACTTAAGTCTAATTAATTAAATAAAATCCTAAAACATTCTTTATCATTAAAATAAATTATTTATTGGCTTAAATTAAATTTAGGAATATTTTCTTATTATTAATCTTATCTCTAATCTCCAACTCCGGTCCGGCCTCGCGTATTTATCTGAAAAGATAGCACTTAAACTACTGAATAAAATATTTAAGTTTAAAGAAAAGAATTTAAATACTCCTGCACTGAAAAATCATTTTAATTTATATACTAAGAATTATGCATGGCTTATACGTAGTCCAATTTACGGGTTCTACAACTCTTCCCCCTTAAAGAAATTTCGTCCTCGAAATTAAAACTCACCGAATAACTCGGGATACCGACTCCTCATCTCTGGCTCAGACTCCCACGTAGCTTCCTCCTCTGAATGGTTAAGCCACTTGACTTTGACTCGCTTAACTAGTTTGTTCCGAAGTTTCTTCTCCTGTCTGTCTAGGATCTGCACTGGTCTCTGCTCATAAGAGAGGCTCGGAGTGAGCTGTAACGGCTCGAAGTTCAAGACATGTGAAGGGTTCACCATATACTTCCTCAGCATAGAGACGTGGAACACATTGTGTACTCCGGCCAGATTCGGCGGAAGAGCCACACGATAAGCTGGCGTCCCAACTCTGTCGAGGATCTCAAATGGTCCAATAAATCTCGGACTAAGCTTTCCTTTCTTCCCGAACCGCATAACACCTTTCATAGGTGCTATCTTCACAAAGACATGGTCGCCGACTGCGAACTCTAGGTCTCTCCTCCGCTGATCTGCATAACTCTTCTGTCTACTCTGAGCAGTCCTCATCCTATCATGGATTTTTACTACTACCTCGGCAGCCTGCTGAATAATCTCTGGACCCAACTCTGTTCTCTCTCCTACTTCATCCCAATGAACAGGAGATCTACACTTACGGCCATATAGTGCTTCATACGGAGCCATACCTATAGACGACTGAAAGCTGTTGTTATAGGTGAACTCTACCAATGGCAGCTTCGACTCCCAACTCCCTGAGAAATCAATTACACAAGCACGGAGAAGATCTTCTAGAATCTGAATAACTCGCTCTGACTGACCATCTGTCTGAGGGTGAAAAGCTGTGCTAAACAACAACTTCGTACCCATGGTCGAATGCAAACTCTTCCAAAATGAGGAAGTGAATCTGGGATCTCTGTCAGATACGATAGAAACTGGAATACCATGAAGTCGGACTATCTCCTGGATATACAACTCGGCATACTGAACCATGGTGAAAGTCGTCTTGATAGGCAAAAAGTGTGCTGATTTGGTAAGACGATCAACAATCACCCATATGGCATTTGATCCTCTGACTGACTTCGGCAATCCGGTTACGAAATCCATGGTAACATTCTCCCACTTCCACTCGGGAATAGGAAGGGGCTTGAGCATACCTGCTGGTCTCTGATGCTCTGCTTTCACAAGCTGACAAGTCAGGCACTCGGATACAAAACGTCTTATGTCCTTCTTCATTCCGGGCCACCAATACAACAATTGCAGATCTTTGTACATCTTCGTACTCCCAGGGTGAATAGAGTACGGCGACATATGGGCCTCTGATAAGATATCTGCTTGGATAGTATCACTGCAAGGAACCCATATCCTGTCTCGGTATCTCACAATACCGTCTCTGATTGTATACAAGACACTGCCCTTGGCCTCATCTCTCTGCTTCCACTTGGCCAACTGCTCATTTGCTGCCTGACCACTGTGAATACGGTCCATAAGAGAAGACTGAATCTTCAAGGTAGATAGACGAGGAACTCTACCTTGAGGATATGACTCTAGATCAAACCTCTGCATCTCAAGCTGAAGAGGTCTCTGAATCGTCAAATGAGCCATCACTGTGACTTTTCTGCTCAATGCATCTGCAACTACATTAGCTTTACCCGGGTGGTAGCTAATTTCACAATCATAATCCTTAACAAGCTCCAACCAACGCCTCTGACGCATGTTCAGTTCTTTCTGCGTAAAGAAGTACTTGAGGCTCTTATGGTCGGTGAGGATCTGACACTTCTCCCCATACAAATAATGCCTCCAAATCTTCAAGGCAAAAACCACGGCAGCCAACTCTAGATCATGGGTAGGGTAATTCTTCTCGTGGATTTTCAACTGTCAAGAAGCATAAGCTATCACCTTCCCATGCTGCATCAATACTGCACCAAGACCGAGCTTCGAAGCATCGGTATATAGAACAAACTCACCGGGCCCTGACGGCATGGCCAAAACTGGTGCTGAGATAAGAGCTTGCTTCAAAGTATCGAAACTCTTCTGACACTCATCGCTCCACACAAACTTCACATTCTTATTTGTCAACGATGTGAGTGGAACTGCGTAAGAGGAGAATCCCTGAATAAACTTCCTGTAATATCCTGCTAGCCCAAGAAAACTGCGGATCTCAGATGCATTCTGCGGCACAACCCAATCTCTGACTGCTGCGACTTTCGCTGGGTCTACCTCAATACCACTGCTAGAAACAATGTGGCCTAAGAACGCCACCTTCTCTAACCAGAATTCGCACTTACTGAACTTTGCGAATAACTTGTGCTTTTACAGGGTCTGCAAAACTGTAGTCAGATGCCTGCTGTGATCCTCCTGATTCTTCGAGTAGACGAGAATATCGTCTATGAACACTATCACAAACTGATCAAGATACGACTGAAATACGCGATTCATGAGATCCATGAAGATCGCTGGCGCATTCGTCAGACCGAACGGCATCACAAGGAACTCATAGTGGCCATAACGAGTCCTGAAAGCAGTCTTGGAAACATCAGCATCTCTCACCCTCAACTGGTGATAACCGGAACGCAGATCTATCTTGGAGTATATCGAAGCTCCCTGCAACTGGTCGAACAGATCCTCAATCCTCGGAAGTGGGTATTTGTTCTTCACTGTAACCATGTTCAACTCCCGGTAGTCAATGCAAAGCCTCATAGAGCCATCCTTCTTCTTAACAAACAAGACTGGCGCGCCCCATGGTGAAAAACTCGGGCGAATGAACTCATTATCTAGAAATTCTTGAATGTGCTTCTTAAGCTCTTCCATCTCTGTCGGTGCTAGCCGGTACGGTGCTTTGGATATCGGAGCCGTACCTGGCATAAGCTCAATAGAAAACTCCACCTCTCTCTCGGGTGGCATACCAGAGACGTCTTCGGGAAAAACGTCTAAGAAATCTCTGACAATCGGAACATCTGCGGCTGACAGACTGGGTGCCTCGGGGACAGATATAAAGGTTGCTAAAACTGCCCGACACCCTCTATGCATGAGCTTCCTAGCCTGAACATAAGGAATAATGCGCGGTAAAGGAAAATACCTGTCTGGCTCAAATAAGAACTGCTCCATTCCTGGCGGTCGGACAAGAACAGATCTCTGCTGGAAGTCTATCAACACCCTGTTCCTCAATAGCCAGTCCATCCCCAGGATGATGTCAAACTCTGGCATCGGTAATAAGATGAAATCCGCATAAACAAGATTTCCATGCAGCTCAAGGTCTATGTCTCGGATCACATTGGTGGCTGTTATCTCCTCTCCAGAAGGCAATGCTACGGAAAATGCGACATCGAGCCCAGTAGTCTTGACCTTGAGGGAATTAGCAAAGGTCTCCGAAATAAACGAGTGAGTAGCCCCTGAATCTATCAGGGCTTTTGTTGCTGACCCCGCTATAAAAATTCTCCCTGAACGTTTAGAACATCAAGCTAAACCCAATAATCTCAAAAACTATCCTATAGACATGCAGAGGCCAAAGTTCTTCTAACTTAAATTTCCAAAATAATACTGAGTAGAGCATGCAATCCTATAACAATTTCTAAGTTCAAAATCTTAATCCCGGTTCCCAAAACATTGAAATTCAAATATTAATTTAAAGCTTAAAGGTACCTGTCAAAAGCATGGTCTCCGGGTTCGTCTCCGCTGCATGGAGAGCAAACACCCTGCCTTGGGTAGACAGATTCCTCTGAGGGCACTGCAGCAACATGTGGTTTGGACTGCCACACTTGTAGCACTTCCCTGAGCCATACATACAAACTCCAGCATGGCGGCGAGTGCACTTGGGACAGACTGAGTGCTCAAAGGTCTTAGGGACTGCGCGTCCCCGTTGCTGCTGCTGGCCTCTGTTTCCGGGTGGGCCCTGGAAAAGCCTCTTATTCTGCTGCTGCTGAGGAGGAGGAGGACGGTACGGTGCCTGGAATGGTCGCTTTACTTGACGGTCTCTCTCAATGTCCAGCTGATCCTGCTCTGCAGCTAGAGCTCTGGAGATGGCAACATCATAGGTAGTGGGGCCACCTACCCTAACATCTCGTCGTAAGATCGGTCGCAGGCCATTCAGAAAGTGCCTTAGCTTGGCACCCGCATCATTCGCAATAAGGGGCACAAAATGGCAACCCCTCTCAAACTTACGGATGAACTCCGTAACAGTAGAATCTCCCTGCCTCAGGGTCATGAACTCTGTAGTCAACCTGGAGCGCACCTCTTCAATAAAATATTTGGAGTAGAATACCTCCGTGAAGTGTGTCCAGCTCAGTGTAGCCAAGTTCAGGGCTTTGGATGCTCCTTCCCACCATAAGCGGGCATCTCCTCTGAATAAATAGGTGGCACAGCGCACTCTGTCTGCATCTCCAAGCTCCATAAACTCGAAGATAATCTCGAGGGACTTGATCCAGCCCTCGGCAATCATAGGGTCCGTCGTTCCTGAAAATTCCTTAGGATGCATCTTCATGAATCTCTCGTAAGTAACCTCAGGCCTTGTCGGCCTAGTTGCCACTGCGGCATTGTTCCCTACAAACTGTGCGAAGAACCTATTCATCCCAGCTAGCATCTGGGCATTCATATCCGGTGGAGGGGGTAGAGGTCCCTGCCTCTCTTGCCTCTGATCCTCGCAGTCCTCATGACGGTGCTCACCATCACCTCTCGGGCGTCCAACCTGGCGTCTAGGGGGCATACTGTTCCATATATAACCCATACGTAACTAACATGCATAATTCCATAATTTATTTAAATTTAAATAAAGACTTAATAATTGAAATCTGAACGTAAAATATTTCATGAGATCATGCTGTTAAAATGGTTCAGGCTTTAAATAAAATGCTAGAATGTAAAACTTACAGACCGAAGACGTGGCTTCGTGAGCTTCTCGTGGTCAGTAGTAGTACAACCCTTTACAAGAACATAGGCTCTGATACCAACTGTAAAGGCCCATAAATTCGTGTTTGAAAATTTGCGAAAAATTTAATAATTTTTTTTTTTAATTAAAGTGTCTTATTCATAAGATAAACTGATAAATAAAGTTTAATATTCAAAATAGCAGCGGAAGAATTCAATGTTTGCAAAGTATCAATTTAAAATAATTCATCAACAGATAAAAACTGAGTTCGGAAAATAACAAATGCTAAAAAAATGAGATCCTCGGGTTCCACTATTGCCGAACCAAGCTAGCTCACTGGTCCTCGTTCTCGGTCCCGACATCATCAGTACCTACAACAATCAAATCTAGTGAGTCTAAAGACTCAGCATGCATATATCGTAAATAACAAGTATATAAATAATAAAATCGCGTGCAAGTGAAAATATCATGTCATGAGTTGCAACGTAAAACATCATTTCATGAGTAATTATAATACGTGCGTAACTGAACTGAAAATATCATGCTAAAAATGTTTGCTCCTTGGAGCCCTGTAATGAAATAACTTGTAATAATTTTCTTGGTGAGATTATGGTCTACGCAGGTGGCACCTGAACTGAACTGAACTGACCGGTAACTGGCGACCGGATGGTACCAAACTGAACTGACCGGTAACTGGCGATCGGGTGAAGTAATAATCCCATGACAGTAAAGTGACCACAAGTAATATCGCATAAATCTCAAAATGAATATTTTGCACGTAATATAATTGAATAACATCATTAAATATCCTGTAATAATTTTACTAATTGGGTTGAATCGCTCCAAGGCTCGCTGCGACTTAAATATAACATGAAAATTATGCAATTGATTTAACTTGACCAAACTTTGTAATTGAATCCAAAAACTGAGACAATTACGCCTATCGACTTCGTATTTAATCATGAATCCGTACCAACCCGAACCAACACCGAACAATCACTTAGTCATGATTAAAATACGCCTAAAATAATGAAATAATGTTCCTAAATTTACAGTACTCGAATTTTCGTGAATGGAGGCCAAAAACACGAAACGCTCTTTCGAGAGTCATTTTGGCACCTTGCACCGTCAATTCTCGTACGACCTCTAAAATGATCCGAATTACAAACGGCCAAAAACTTGACCTTCCTAACTCAATGAGGCAGTGTCCAGTCCAAGGTCATAGGCTAAAAGCCAACCAAGAACTCGAAATGCACCTCTGAACCGCCGACCACTTGCTGTCAAAAATTACAGCAGCGGTGTTTTGGTTCCCTTGCGTCGTTTGCGAGCCCAATGGTCATTGGGGCTTGAACCACCGACCATGACCTCTTACCAACATCTTAAGGAAAGGTTTGAACCATGGCTAAGGGCCCTAGGCCAGCCACAATCCGAACCACACCAGAAACACGAGCACACTCCTAGCCGAGAACGTAATCTGCGCGCTTGGGGAGTTTCGCTTCGTTTGCTGTCATGGACCTTTCCAGTGGCCATTTGGTTGACCATGGCACGATCTAGACATCAAGGGGTATGGTGTGAACCAGGGCTAAGGGCGAGATTCCAACCGAGGTCCATCCCAAACCACCCAAAACCGAGGGACACATGCAGAATTCAAAGGGGCGAAGGGGCTGTTTTTTTTTGTTCTTTGATTTGAAAACCGATGCAACCATGGACCAAGCCTTGAAAGGCCAACTTGGAATCGTCTTAGACATCATAAGGAGATGTTCTAACGTTGGCTATGGCCCCTGGGGCAGCCAAGATCAGATTCATCCCACTTGACAGCAAGCTGCAAATTCGAAACTCAATATGACACACTAAGGGAAGTGTTGCTGCCATTCGAGTTGCTGGGGGGAAAAGAGGCTTTAACCAATGGTCAAATCCCTTCTTAATACACTCTATGTCAATCCTAGATGTAGCCTGGAAAGCCTGGACGTGAGCCAACCCCTGCAATAACTAAAACCATGCACAACCGTGAAGCACAAGGTGGAACAAAATCTGTGCAGAATTTTCAATAATGGTGCTGTCAAAAATTTTGGTTTTTGGATATCAAACCATGATCATGTAATGTTTAAAAATCATATTATGACTTGATTGAAGAGTCAAGGAAAATATACACATGCCTGCAAATTTGTTTAGAAGCAAACAAAATGATACGGCGGATACGACCCGGCGGAGTCGGAGTGGTATTACTCTCTTGCTTTCTTACTGAATGAAAGTCACGATTTTTCCTACTGAATCTGCTCTGAATTTCGGTGGAAATGGAAGGGAGAGTGCTATGGAAATGCAGGGCAAGGTGAAAGATGAATGGGATAATTGAATGGCAAAAATGAATCTTGCTTGCTCTTATTATTTTCTGCTGCAAGTTCTCGGTTCTTCTTGCTGCTGATTACACGATTATGGCTGCTGATTTCTATGGGATTTTCGAAGGTAAGGTGTGGAGGAAGATGCTAAGGAATGAAAGGGAGACTACTAGGAAAGATAAAGGAATCATGCAAGGGGATAAGATGGAAGGTGCAAGTCAAGGGATTGATTGCAAATCAAATGCTTTCTTTCCTCTCCATACTGTACGTGAATTGTGGGGTAGATGCGCTCATAAATGGCCGAAAGTTTGCTACCTAAAAGCAAGGTGAAATTGTTGAATAAATCATGTGTTTTAAAGGCTTAAGATTTAAACACTTATTATGAATTTTAATAAATTAAATTGTGGTCACGAGTTTGCATGGTAAGATTTTGTCTAACAATTTACTATGAAGATGTTAGGTTATAATCTCTTTAGTATATTAGGCCTAGATTAGTTTATTCCCATTATCAATACACTTTAATTTAGGCTTTTAATTAATTAATGAGCATAAAAGAATTAATTAATAACTTAAGTATAATTAATTAAATAAAATCCTAAAACATTCTTTATCATTAAAATAAATTATTTATTTGCTTAAATTAAATTTAGGAATATTTTCTTATTATTAATCTTATCTCTAATCTCCAACTCCGGTCCGGCCTCGCGTATTTATCTGAAAAGATAGCACTTAAACTACTGAATAAAATACTTAAGTTTAAAGAAAAGAATTTAAATACTCCTGCACTGAAAAATCATTTTAATTTAAATACTAAGAATTATGCATGGCTTATACGTAGTCCAATTTACGGGTTCTACAATGTGTGAGTCAGGAGAAGAGTCCTAGCCATGCTAGGACTCGAGACAAGTGGGCTGGGAGGAGTCCTATCCAAGAAGGACTCCTACCCGAGAGCTTGAAGGAAACAGCGCAGGCTGTTGCTGCTGTGCAAGAAGAAAGAGGCTCGGCCATGGGCTTTGGGCTGGGCTGGGCTAGGTTAGGTCCTTAGGGTCCTAAGAAGGGGCACAAGGGGCTGGTTCAAGGTCTGGTATGGTTTGGTTCAGGAGGGCCGAGGAAAAACATGAAACTAAGGAGAGTAGCCATGCGCACAGGCTGTAGGGCAAAATTCAGAAGCTTTGCTGAAAAGGCCCTAGAACTCCTTGCTTGAAAATTTGCGGAAAATTAAAAATTTTTCTTTTTAAAAGAACTTAAATGGCCTCATTCATAAAATCGACTGATGAATCAAGTTCAATGTTTAAAATAATAGCAGCAGAAGAAAATAAAGTTTTGCCAACAATAACAATTTAAAAATTACCCAACGACTGATAAAAATTGTTTGCGGAATAAAATAACAACTGCTGCACTGAGGTCCTCGGGTGCCACTACTGCCGACCCAAGCTGGCTCACTGGTCCCCGCCCTCGGCCCTGGCCTCATCAGTACCTACAACAATCAAGTCTAGTGAGCCTAAAGACTCAGCATGCATATATCGCATCTAACGAGTAAAAATCGGAATTAAAATATGCATGGGATAAAATATCATGTCCTGAGGCATGCTGAAAATAATCTGTACTGAGCAATTATAATACGTGCATAACTGAACTGATAATCACAGTAAAAATGTTTGCTCCTTGGAGCCTGTACTGAAATAACTGGTAAAATTTTCTGTTGAGATTATGTTTTACGCCTGTGGCCACTGCACTAAGCTGAACTGATCGGTAACTGGCTACCGGGGAGGCTGAAACTGAACTGAGCTGGCCGGTCACTGGCGACCGGGTGGTACCATACTGAACTGATCGGTCACTGGCGACCGTATAAAATAACACTCCCACATAGTGAATGAACCACAAGCCATATCGCATAAATCTCAAAAATAATCATTTTCTGTTTTCATGCACGTAATATAATTAACTGAAGTAATGAAAAATCCTGTAATTTTACCAACTGGATTGGATTGGATCGTCCCCAGGCTCGCTGCAACCTAACTGTGCCATGAAAAATATGCAATAGCTTAAACTTGACCAACTATGCAATCGACGTTCAAAAGATGCGACTATGATGCCTAATGACTTCGCATTTAATCATGACTCCGAGCCAACCTGAACCGACACCAAACCGACGTATAGTCATGATTAAAATACGCTTAAAAATCATAAAATAATGCTCCTAAAATGATAGGGTCGAAATCTAAGTGGAATGGAGGCCAAAACACGAAACGCTCTTTCGAGAGTCAATTTGGCACATCGCACCGTAAATTCTCGTACGACCTCAAAAATGATCCGAATCACGAACGGTCAAAAACATGACCTTCCCAACTCAATGATGCACTGTCCAGTCCAAGGCCATGGGCTAAAAGCCAACCAAGAACTCAAACAAGCCTTCTAAACGACACAGCAACTTGCTGTAAATTTCCAGCAGCTGCACACCCGTGTAACTTGTGTTGTTTTCGAGACTACCAGCCATTGGGGCGTGAACCACCTGACCATAGACTCTTACCAACATCCCTAGGAATGATTTGAACCATGGCTAAGGGCCCTAGGCCAGACACAATCCGCATCACACCATAACTCAACCGAAGGGTCCAACCGAGAGCCAACGTGCATGCGTGTGTAGTGTTTTGCTTAGATCGATGTCTTGCGTCGTTCCAGTGGCCATTTGATTGACCATGGCACGATCTAGACATATAGGGGCATGGTATGAACCGTGGCTATGGGCCATAGGCCAACCAATATCCATTCCAAGCAACCAAAAGAAACGAACCAAAGGCTGTCCAACCGAAGTAGCCGAAGGGGTATAGGGGCTGTTGTGATGTTTTTATTAAAAACCGATGAGCCATGGACCAAGCCACCAAAAGGGCAACTTAGTCACGTCTTAGACATGCTAGGGGAGTAATCCAACCATGGCTAAGAGCTCTTAGGGCAGCCAAGATCAGATCCAACCCCTTGACATAAAAACTGAAATTTTTCGAACTCAAAAAGGGACACAAATGGTGTTGCTGTCATTTCTATTTTTCCAGCAAGCATGGGACTTAAATAAACGTTCTAACATGGCCCTAACATGTCCTAGTACATGTCCATATGCAGCCTCGATCCCCTGGAACGATCCATCCCTGAAATCGAAACAAAAACATACCAATCGTGAAGCATGGAAGTCGATAAAAAATCTGTGCAGAATTTTCGTTTCTTGTCTACTGAAAATTTCGGTTTTTTGAAATGATAAATCTTGATCATGTACTGATAAATAAATGATAATATGACTTGATTGAGGTTTTGAAAGAATCTAGACATGCCTGGTTTCGTTTCGAAAGAAAACGAACGAAACGACGACGACGCGGCACGGAGGAGATGGAGCGCTTCTCTTGTTTTCTTTGCTCTCGATTTTTCTTGCCTTTCTCCCTAGCTATGGCTCACGGTTTTTCTACTGAAAAAGGGTCTGATTTCACTCTGAATTTTCAAAAAGGAGAGGGGGGGAAAAATGGTTAGGAGGGTGAGGGAAGTGGGTGCAAGATATAAGGAAAGAATCAAGACCAAGTCTTCTCATTTTGAATTTTGAATTATGGTTTGATATCAAATCTATGTTGGGTGTTTCTAGAATGGTGATGGCCGATTATTGCTTATTTTCTAGTCTAAGATATGTCCATTTATTTAATTAAATTGTGCTCCCAAAAATCCTAGAATTATCCTACTAATTACATGCAAAGAATTGGTCAAAGTTGATGAGTTGGAAAATGAGTCTTCTAACAGCTAAGGGTGGCCGAAAATGATGATAAAATAAAGGGGAAAATGTTGTTTATTTACTAAATTAATAACTCTTAAAAGCCTCACTAATCCCTTAAATAATTTAGTGACCTAACCCCTTAATTAAATAACTTAAATGAGTTCATTTCTTAATCACCTCAAATAATTAAATTAAATCCTCATACCTCCCTTACTAACTTAAATGAACTTACTTGCTAGCTAAATTAACTTCTGGAAATATTTTCTGGATCTTAAATTCTATCTCAAAACTCCAACTCCGGTCCGGCCTCACTGAAATAACTGAAACGCTAAAATCAAACTACTGAACTGAAATAATAAATAATTAACTTCAAACAAATGCATTTAAAATAATTATGCAATGAAGTCAATTAAATTTAAAAATCTAGAATTATGCATGGCTTATACGTCTACTGATTTACGGGTTCTACAATCCTTCCCCCCTTAAAAGAAATTTCGTCCTCGAAATTAGAACTCACCGAATAACTCGGAGTAACGCTCCCTCATCTCTGACTCAGACTCCCACGTAGATTCCTCCTCAGAATGGTTAAGCCTTTGACTTTGACTCGCTTAACAAGCTTGTTCCGAAGCTTCTTCTCCTGCCTGTCTAGGATCTGCACGGGTCTCTCCTCATAAGATAAGTTCGGAGTAAGCTGCAACGGCTCGAAATTCAGCACATGCGAAGGATTTGCCATAAACTTCCTCAGCATGGAGACGTGGAACACATTGTGTACTCCGGCCAGATTCGGCGGAAGAGCCACACGATACGCTAGCGTCCCAACTCTGTCGAGGATCTCAAACGGTCCAATGAATCTCGGACTGAGCTTCCCTTTCTTCCCAAATCTCATGACACCCTTCATAGGTGCCACTTTCACGAAAACATGATCGCCCACTGCAAACTCTAAGTCTCTCCTCCGCTGATCGGCATAACTCTTCTTTCGGCTCTGAGCAGTCCTCATCCTATCACGGATCTTGACTACTACATCTGCTGCCTGCTGAACAATCTCTGGAGCCAACTCTGCTCTCTCTCCTACTTCATCCCAATGAACAGGAGATCTACACTTGCGGCCATACAGTGCTTCATACGGAGCCATACCTATAGACGACTGGAAACTGTTGTTATAGGTGAACTCTACCAATGGTAAGTTCGACTCCCAACTCCCAGAGAAATCAATGACGCAAGCACGGAGAAGATCCTCTAAGATCTGAATAACTCGCTCCGACTGTCCATATGTCTGCGGATGGAAAGCTGTGCTAAACAGCAACTTCGTACCCATAGTCGAATGCAAACTCTTCCAAAACGAGGAAGTGAATCTGGGATCTCTGTCGGATACGATCGAAACTGGAATACCATGGAGTCGGACTATCTCTCGGATATACAGCTCTGCATACTGAACCATGGTGAAAGTCGTCTTAATAGGCAAGAAGTGCGCTGATTTGGTAAGACGATCTACAATCACCCAGATGGCATTCGATCCTCTGGCTGACCTCGGCAATCCGGTCACAAAGTCCATGGTAACATTCTCCCACTTCCACTCGGGAATAGGGAGAGGCTTGAGCAAACCTGCTGGTCTCTGATGCTCGGCCTTCACTAACTGGCAAGTCAGACACTCGGACACAAATCGCCTGATGTCCTTCTTCATCCCTGGCCACCAATACCATAGCTGCAGATCCTTGTACATCTTCGTACTCCCAGGGTGAATGGAGTACGGGGACATGTGGGCCTCTAATAGAATATCTGCTCGGATAGAACCACTGCTAGGAACCCACATCCTGTCTCGGTATCTCACAATACCGTCGCTGACTGTATACAAAACACTGCCCTTGGCTTCATCTCTCTTCTTCCACTGTGCCAACTGCTCATCTGTTGCCTGACCGCTGCGAATACGGTCAATAAGAGAGGACTGGATAGTCAAGGTAGATAAACGAGGAACTCTACCTCGAGGATAAGTCTCAAGATCAAACCTCTGCATCTCAATCTGAAGAGGTTTTTGCATCGTCAAATGAGCCATCACTGCGACTTTCCTGCTCAAAGCATCCGCAACTACATTAGCTTTACCCGGGTGGTAGCTAATGTCACAATCGTAGTCTTTCACAAGCTCCAACCAACGCCTCTGACGCATATTCAGCTCCTTCTGCGTAAAGAAATACTTGAGGCTCTTGTGGTCGGTATAGATCTGGCACTTCTCCCCATACAAATAGTGCCTCCAAATCTTCAAGGAAAAAACTACTGCCGCTAACTCCAGATCATGGGTAGGGTAATTCTTCTCGTGGATTTTCAGCTGTCGAGAAGCATACGCTATCACTCTCCCATGCTGCATCAAAACTGCACCTAAACCAAGCTTCGAAGCATCGGTATAAAGGACAAACTCGCCGGATCCTGACGGTACAGCCAAAACGGGTGCTGAGATAAGAGCTTGCTTCAAAGTATCAAAGCTCTTCTGACACTCCTCGCTCCACACAAACTTCACATTTTTCTTTGTCAGTGCTGTGAGTGGAACGGTGATAGAGGAGAATCCCTGGATGAACTTCCTGTAATATCCTGCTAGCCCAAGAAAACTGCGGATCTCGGATGCATTCTGAGGCACAACCCAATCTCTGACTGCAGCGACTTTCGCCGGGTCTACCTCAATGCCACTGCTAGAAACAATGTGGCCCAAGAACGCCACCTTCTCTAACCAAAATTCGCACTTACTGAACTTTGCGAATAATTTGTGCTTCTGCAATGTGTGCAACACTGTGGTCAGATGTCTGCTGTGCTCCTCCCGACTCTTGGAGTAGACGAGAATGTCATCTATGAACACTATCACAAGCTGGTCGAGGTACGGCTGAAATACGCGATTCATGAGATCCATGAAGATCGCTGGCGCATTCGTCAGACCGAACGGCATCACAAGGAACTCGTAGTGACCATAACGAGTCCTGAAAGTTGTCTTCGAAACATCAGCATCTCTCACCCTCAACTGGTGATAACCAGAACGCAGATCTATCTTGGAGAAAATCGAAGCTCCCTGCAACTGGTCAAATAGATCCTCAATCCTCGGCAGTGGGTATTTATTCTTCACTGTAACCCTGTTCAACTCCCGGTACTCAATGCAAAGCCTCATTGTGCCATCCTTCTTCTTCACAAATAAGACCGGCGCGCCCCATGGAGAAAAGCTCGGGCAAATGAACTTCTTGTCGAGAAGTTCCTGAATCTGCTTTTTAAGCTCTGCCATCTCTGTTGGTGCTAATCGGTACGGCGCTTTGGATATCGGAGCCGTACCTGGCATAAGCTCAATGGAAAACTCCACCTCTCTCTCGGGTGGCATACCAGAGACGTCTTCGGGAAAAACGTCTAAGAAATCTCTGACAATCGGAACATCTGAAGCTGCCTGGCTGGGTTCCTCGGGGACAGATAAAAAGGTCGCTAGAAATGCCCGACACCCTCTATGCATGAGCTTCCTAGCCTGAACATATGGAATAATGCGCGGTAAAGGAAAGTACCTGTCCGGCTCAAATAAGAACTGCTCCATTCCAGGCGGTCGGACAAGAACGGATCTCCGCTGGAAGTCTATCAACACTCTGTTCCTCAATAGCCAGTCCATCCCTAGGATGATGTCAAATTCCGGCATCGGTAGCACAATCAGATCCGCATAAACAAGATTACCGTGCAGCTCAAGGTCTATATCTCGGATAACACTGGTGGCTGCCATCTCCTCGCCTGACGGCAACACTACTGAAAAGGCTGTATCTAGCCCAATGGTCTGGATCTTGAGAAAGTTTGCAAAGACCTCCGAAATAAACGAGTGAGTGGCCCCTGAATCTATCAAAGCCTTGGTAGCGGAACCAGATATAAAAATTCTCCCTGAAAGATCGGAACTCTAAGTTGAATCCCACTACAAGATCTAAACTTATAGACATGCAAAGGTCAAGGTTCTTCTAGCTTAATTTCCCCCAAAATAAATCTGAGTAGAGCATGCAATCCTATAACAGTTCTAAGTTCAAAAATCTAAATCCCGATTCCCAACATGCTGAAATTCGAATAATAACTCAATGCTTAGAGGTACCTGTCAACAACATAGTCTCTGGGTTGGTTTCTGCGGCATGGAGAGCAAAAACCCTGCCCTGAGTAGGCAGATTCCTCTGAGGGCACTGCAGCAACATGTGGTCTGGACTGCCACACTTAAAACACTTTCCTGAGCCAGCCATACATGCTCCAGGATGGCGACGTGAGCACCTGGGACAGACTGGGTGCTCCTGAGTCCTCAGGGCTGGGCGTCCCCGCCGCTGCTGCTGCTGCTGGCCTCGGTTCCTGGGCGGAAAAGGCCTCTTATTCTGCTGCTGATGCTGATGAGGAGGAGGGCGGTGCGGTGCCTGGACTGGGTGCTTGCCCTGGCGATCCCTCTCGATATCCCGCAGATCCTGCTCTGCGGCTAAGGCCTTGGAGACGGCAATCTCATAAGTAGCAGGGTCAGATACCCTAACATCCCGGCGCAAGATCGGCCGTAAACCCACCAGGAAGTGCATCAGCTTGGCTCTGGCATCATTCGCGATCAGGGGCACAAAGTGACAGCCCCTCTCGAACTTACGGATAAACTCCGTAACCGTCATATCCCCCTGTCTCAGACTCATGAACTCGGTGGTCAGCCTGGTGCGAACCTCCTCAGCAAAATACTTGGAGTAGAAAACTTCCGTAAAGCGGGTCCATGAAAGTGTAGCCAAAGTCAAGGCTACCGAAGCTCCTTCCTACCATAAGCGGGCGTCTCCAGTGAACAGGTAGGTGGCACATCGAACTCGGTCTGCGTCTCCCAGCTCCATAAACTCAAAGATGACCTCGAGGGATTTGATCCATCCCTCGGCAACCATGGGGTCAGATGTCCTAGAAAATTCCTTCGGGCGCATCTTCATGAATCGCTCATAAACAGCCTCGGGCCCTGTCGGCCTGGCTGCGGCTGCGGCATTGTTCCCCGCAAACTGTGCGAAGAACTGTGCCATCCCAGCTAACATCTGGGCACTCATGTCCGGTGGGGGCGGTGGAGGAGGTGGTAGGTCTCCCTCCTGTCTACGCTCCTCCCTGTCCTCTCGGCGAGGCTCCTCCTCTCTGTTGCGCTCTAAAATGCGTCTAGGGGGCATACTGTTCCAACATAACCCATACGTAACTAACATGCATAATTCCATAGTTTATTTTAAATGAACACTGAAGTACTGAAAATCTGGAAGCATGCTGACAAAATAATTCATGCTTTAACTAAAATGCTGAACAAAATGCTGAACTGAAAAACTTACAGACCGAAGACATGGCTTCGTGAGCTTCTCGCGGTCAGTAGTAGTGAAACCCTATACAGAACCACCGCTCTGATACCAACTGAAAAGGCCGTAGAACTCCTTGCTTGAAAATTTGCGGAAAATTAAAAATTTTTCTTTTTAAAAGAACTTAAATGGCATCATTCATAAAATTGACTGATGAATCAAGTTCAATGTTTAAAATAATAGCAGCGGAAGAAAATAAAGTTTTGCCAACAATAACAATTTAAAAATTATCCAACGATTGGTAAAAATTGTTTGCGGAATAAAATAACAACTGCTGCACTGAGGTGCTCGGGTGCCACTACTGCCGACCCAAGCTGGCTCACTGGTCCCCGCCCTCGGCCCTGGCCTCATCAGTACCTACAACAATCAAGTCTAGTGAGCCTAAAAACTCAACATGCATATATCACATCTAACGAGTAAAAATCGGAATTAAAATATGCATGGGATAAAATATCATGTCCTGAGGCATGCTGAAAATAATCTGTACTGAGCAATTATAATACGTGCATAATTGAACTGATAATCACAGTAAAAATGTTTGCTCCTTGGAGCCTGTACTGAAATAACTGGTAAAATTTTCTGTAGAGATTATGTTTTACGCCTGTGGCCACTGCACTAAGCTGAACTGATCGGTAACTGGCTACCGGGGAGGCTGAAACTGAACTGAGCTGGCCGGTCACTGGCGACCGGGTGGTACCATACTGAACTGATCGGTCACTGGCGACCGTATAAAATAACACTCCCACATAGTGAATGAACCACAAGCCATATCGCATAAATCTCAAAAATAATCATTTTCTGTTTTCATGCACGTAATATAATTAACTGACGTAATGAAAAATCCTGTAATTTTACCAACTGAATTGGATTGGATCGTCCCCAAGCTCGCTGCAACCTAACTGTGCCATGAAAAATATGCAATAGCTTAAACTTGACCAACTATGCAATCGACGTTCAAAAGATGCGACTATGATGCCTAATGACTTCGCATTTAATCATGACTCCGAGCCAACCTGAACCGACACCGAACCGACGTATAGTCATGATTAAAATACGCTTAAAAATCAAAAAATAATGCTCCTAAAATGATAGGGTCGAAATCTAAGTGGAATGGAGGCCAAAACACGAAACGCTCTTTCGAGAGTCAATTTGGCACATCGCACCGTAAATTCTCGTACGACCTCAAAAATGATCCGAATCACGAACGGTCAAAAACATGACCTTCCCAACTCAATGAGGCACTGTCCAATCCAAGACCATGGGCTAAAATCCAACCAAGAACTCAAACGAGCCTTCTAAATGACACAGCAACTTGCTGTAAATTTCCAGCAGCTGCACACCCGTGTAACTTGTGTTGTTTTCGAGACTACCGGCCATTGGGGTGTGAACTACCAACCAGAGACTCTTACCAACATCCCAAGGAATGATTTGAACCATGGCTAAGGGCCCTAGGCCAGCCACAATCCGCATCACACCATAACTCAACCGAAGGGTCCAACCGAGAGCCAACGTGCATGCGTGTGTAGTGTTTTGCTTAGATCGATGTCTTGCGTCGTTCCAGTGGCCATTTGATTGACCATGGCACGATCTAGAAATATAGGGGCATGGTATGAACCGTGGCTATGGGCCATAGGCCAACCAAGATCCATTCCAAGCAACCAAAAGAAACGAACCAAAAGCTGTCCAACCGAAGTAGCCGAAGGGGTATAGGGGCTGTTGTGATGTTTTTATTAAAAACCGATGAGCCATGGACCAAGCCACCAAAAGGGCACCTTAGTCACGTCTTAGACATGCTAGGGGAGTGATCCAACCATGGCTAAGAGCCCTTAGGGCAGCCAAGATCAGATCCAACCCCTTGACATAAAAACTGAAATTTTTCGAACTCAAAAAGGGACACAAATGGTGTTGCTGTCATTTCTGTTTTTCCAGCAAGCATGGGACTGAAATAAACATTTTAACATGGCCCTAACATGTCCTAGTACATGTCCATATGCAGCCTCGAGCCCCTGGAACGATCCATCCCTGAAATCGAAACAAAAACATACCAATCGTGAAGCATGGAAGTCGATAAAAAATCTGTGCAGAATTTTCGTTTCTTGTCTACTGAAAATTTTGGTTTTTTGAAATGATAAATCTTGATCATGTACTGAAAAATAAATGATAATATGACTTGATTGAGGTTTTGAAAGAATCTAGACATGCCTGGTTTCGTTTCGAAAGAAAACGAACGATACGACGACGACGCGGCACGGAGGAGATGGAGCGCTTCTCTTGTTTTCTTTACTCTTGATTTTTCTTGCCTTTCTCCCTAGCTATGGCTCACGATTTTTCTACTGAAAAGGGGTCTGATTTCACTCTGAATTTTCGAAAAGGAGAGGGGGGGAAAAATGGTTAGGAGGTGAGGGAAGTGGGTGCAAGATATAAGGAAAGAATCAAGACCAAGTCTTCTCATTTTGAATTTTGAATTATGGTTTGATATCAAATCTATGTTGGGTGTTTCTAGAATGGTGATGGCCGATTATTGCTTATTTTCTAGTCTAGTATATGTCCATATATTTAATTAAATTGTGCTCCCAAAAATCCTAGAATTATCCTACTAATTACATGCAAAGAATTGGTCAAAGTTGATGAGTTGGAAAATGAGTCTTCTAGCAACTAAGGGTGGCCGAAAATGCATGATAAAATAAAGGGGAAAATGTTGTTTATTTAATAAATTAATAACTCTTAAAAGCCTCACTAATCCCTTAAATAATTTAGTGAGCTAACCCCTTAATTAAATAACTTAAATGAGTTCATTTCTTAATCACCTCAAATAATTAAATTAAATCCTCAAACCTCCCTTACTAACTTAAATGAACTTACTTGCTAGCTAAATTAACTTCTGGAAATATTTTCTGGATCTTAAATTCTATCTCAAAACTCCAACTCCGGTCCGGCCTCACTGAAATAACTGAAACGCTAAAATCAAACTACTGAACTGAAATAATAAATAATTAACTTCAAACAAATGCATTTAAAATAATTATGCAATGAAGTCAATTAAATTTAAAAATCTAGAATTATGCATGGCTTATACGTCTACTGATTTACGGGTTCTACATTCGCTGCTTGTGTTCAAGGGCTTGGGTTGGTCTAGGCATGGTCCAGGGAAGGTTAGGGTCATGAGGGGTCAGTTGGTTAAGGGCTGGAGGTGTCCTAGTTGGCTAGGAGTCTTGTGGAAGAGAAAGGAGTCACACACGCACAGGGGCAGAATTTGGGTTGAATTCCAGCAAGCTTTTGGTCGGGCCAGGGCTTGTTTTTTTGGGCTGGGCTTTGACAGTAGGGTCCCTAGATGGGTTGGCTAGGTTTTGGTTCAAGGTGGCTCCGGCGTGGCTCGAGTAAATTGGGAGATGGCTCGGTGTGTGCGTAGGTGTGTCAAAAACGAAAATTTTAAGGCTAAAAATAGATCCAAGGGTCCACGTGGGTGGCTCATGACTTGGAAGGGTAGAATAAATCTTAATAATGCTATGTTTAAAATTCGGGATCAAAATAACGAGTTTTGGATTTATTCGGAATTTAATCGCCGCACGAAACGCTAATTAACGAGTTAATTGAAACACCTATTTTTAAGCCTAATAAAATTATAAAAAATTAGATTTAAGCTTAAATAATTATTATAAGTCTAAGTTTTTAATTTTGGAATTTTATATTAAGGTTTGGTTTAATTCGGGATTAAAACACATTAATACGTCATATTTAAAGAATAAATTAAAAGTACTTGATTTAGGCTAAATAAAAATATGAGAAAATTCACGTGAGCTTAAATAATTATTTTGGACATGTTAGAGTCAATGGAATTAAGAAAAAATCAAAAATGTGAAATTTTACGTCCAGGGGTAAAACGGTCTTTTTACACCTAAAAATTAGTAAACGTCATGGCAGTGTCCTAAATGCTATTTTATATGCTAATATGATTATTTTCAATGATTATGGATGTTTATACGTTAATATGTCAATTCTAAATGTTTATGGATTTTTAAGAGGATATGTTTATTGATTTATGATAATATGCGAAAACGTTTATTTTAAATGTTTATGATTTAAACGTTTATTTTAAACATTTATGATGTAAAAATGTTTATTTTAAAAATGTTCATTGATGTTTATGATTTTTAATATGTTAAGTGATGATTTTTAAATGTCTATGATTTAAATATGGACATTTAAAAGACATGTTGCATGCTTGGTTTAAAATGAAAAATGTTATATGCATGATTTTTTTAAGTGATGATAACATGTTGAAGGATGTGAAAGGATTGTGACTAACACGATGATATGTTGGAGATATCGTGAGGGTTATGGTCCCAGTGGGAGCCCAACGATCGTATTTCCTTGGATACGGATATGTATATGTATATGATGATATGTTAATACGTAAGGCCAGGGCCCAGTTGACCGGTGAGAGTGTTGCTGATGTCCCCCGCCGCCCAGTACTGTGGTTACATGTAGATGGATCCATCGCCTAACACGTATATGAAAGTCACAATCAACGATCTGAATTCAACAAACACGAACATGAGTATGAATACGAATATGGACATGAATATGAATATGTTTAAGTGAAATGTTTATGTCTTTGGAAAATGTTTTTATGCATCACGAAAATGTTTACGAAAATGTTTAAGTTCATGCATCTTCATGAAAACGATATTTTAAGTACAAGTATTTTTCACTGTTATATGTTAACTGTATTACGTATTACTTGTTATCAAGAATATGACGTGTTGAGTCTTTAGACTCACTAGGTGTGTATGATGCAGGTGATTATGATAATATGTTAATGGAGGTCTTGATGGTTGATTTGACTTGACTGGAGGTGCACATAACCCGAGGACCGACGCTAGTTTTCCGCACTAGTTATGATTTATGATTTTAAGTAATGTTAAAGATATTTTTTCGACGTTTTATTTGTGAGTGGTTTTTGAGAGGTTATAGTATGGGCTATACTTTTCAAATGTTAGATGGTTGATTTATTTTAAAATGATGTCAAAAATATTTTATGTAATTTTTGGTGGTTCGGCCGATGCTAAGGGAGGTTTAAAAAAAAAATTTATAGTACTTTCTAAGAATACGAATAAGGAGACGTTTCATACCTATAACAGTTTTTGAAACTGGTCTTGGAACTAGGTTCCAGACATTGTTATGGGTAAACTGATTCAGCTCCTCTTGCATTGCTTTTGTCCAGTTTGGATCAGCGAGAGCTTCATCAGTTTTCTTCGGTTCCAATTGCGATACGAAAGCTGAATGAATAAATAAATTGAACATTTGATTTCTAGTTCTTACCGGGTCAGATGGATTACCTATCACCAATTTTGGAGGATGTGATTTCTTCCATCTGAGTTCAGTGTTTGTTGCTTCTGTATCAGCAACTACTTCTGTAGGCAACTGAATATTTTCAGTTTCAGTTGGAGCTGTTTCAGTTGGTAACTGAATATCATTTGTTTGCTCTACCAACTGACTTTCAGGAACTACTTCCTGTTCAATTGATTGATCCACAATTTCAGGTTCTGGTGTTTGAAGGATGTTTCGATTGATGTGATTTTCTTCTTCATGATCATCCTCCAAACTGATATCTGTAAATCGATCAACTAGCTCAACTGGATCAGTTGGCTTATCAGTTAGTACAGTTTCATCAAAAACATGTATAGACTCTTCAACATTTAGTGTGCTCTTGTTAAAAACTCTATAAGCTTTGCTGACTGAAGAATATCCTAGAACTATTCCCTCTGCAGATTTAGCATCAAAGGCTTTTAAATGATTTTTGCCATTGTCAAGAATAAAATATCTGCAGTCGAGTATTTTGACGTAAGAAACCACACTTTTTCGTCCATACCAGATCTCATAAGGTGTTTTCAAATAATTTTTATTAATCATCGATCTGTTCTGAGTATAACACGCAGTGTTTACTACCTCTGCCCAAAACCTTTGAGAAATACCAGAATCAGCAAGCATTGTTCTAGCAGCTTCTTTAAGGGTCCGATTTCTCCTCTCAGCTACACCATTTTGCTGAGGAATTCTAGCTGCTGAGAGCTCATGCTTAATTCCAGCATTTTCTAAAAAATTTGAAAGAATTTGATTGATGAATTCAGTTCCTCGATCGGATCTGATTCTATCAATTCCAACTGATTTCTCATTTAATAGTCTTTTGAAAAGCTTGATCAGTTGTGCAGCAGTTTGGTCTTTGGATTTGAGAAAAATAACCCAAGTAAATCTTGAAAAATCATCCACAACCACCAAGATGTATTTCATTCCCCCTAAGCTCATGACTGGTATTGGACCAAATAGATCCATATGTAACAGCTCTAAGCATCGGGAAGAATATTTACGGCCCTTGTTTTTAAAAGAAGATTTTACTTGTTTACCAACTGACATGTTGACCAAATTTTATCTTTGGTAAAATCCATTTTGGGCAAGCCAGTGACAAGATCGTGATTACTTAGATATGCAATAGATTTAAAGTTCAGTTGGTTTAATCTCTTATGCCACAACCAGTTTTTAGAAGATTTTGAAGCAATAAAACATACTGGTGCATAAGATTGATCATTCCAACTGACTTTGTAAGTGTTTCCACACCGTTTGCCAGTTAGGGTGACCTCATCAGTTGAGTCTCTGACTGAAAAAGAATGTTCAAACTGATGTGTCCATTCGATCACCTGTCGTGACAAATCAAGAAACTGTTAACACTGTGGAGGCTCAGTTGCATGCTATTGAAAATTTTCCAACTGACGAGCCGCAACAAGTTTCAGTTGACCAACAATCAAAAGCACCAGTCACTGACCCTCCAACTGAAACTCCCACAGATCATCAACTTAATCAGCAGGACAGTTCCTCTGCTGCTCCGAATCACTCTTCATCTCCTCCCATTCAAGAAGAAGCCAGTATGCAAGACGTTCCAGAGCTAATACATGATAAAACGGTAGTATCTGACAGGACTTTGGTGGTCTTTGATCAAACTACCAGGGAACAGGAACCAAGGATGACTGAACCTGTATCTCCTCATCCATCCTCAGACATGGATTTAGTACTTGAAGAGATTCAGGACATCCAGAATCACATGTCACAAATGATGGTTGATATCAAGAAAATTCAAAGCACTCAACTTGCTCATTCTCTGAAACTAGACTCTTCAGTTGAATTCAATTCAGAGAGGCTGAAGAAAATTCAAGCTGTTGTGACCTCTATCTCTCTTACAATAGAGGAACTAAAAAAGAGTAAAGGCTTAGTTGAGAGTCTCTCCCTAACTCAAGACACAATCAGCAAACGAGTTGACTTTGTGGAGAAGTCTGTCTCAAGGAAAATAGATTTGATGCAAACCACGGTGCTTAATGCAATCTCAAACGTGTCCACTACTGTCGGCCTCTTATCAGTTGATGTTCGGAGGTTATCAAATAAGATGGATGTATTTGACAAAAAGGGGGAAGAGATTGCTAAGCTAGATCAACACCAAAGCAGTCAGAATCTCATTGAAGAGCAGTCAGAAGTTAACTGTTTTGAGTAGCAGTTTTTTATTGTTTGAGGATTATTATTCTCTAAGAAGAAGTTCAGTTAATCGAATTCTTATCTTATCTACAATGAGTTAAGTTGTTCAGTTATTATTTGCTTAGTTTTGTCAGACACCTAAAAAGGGGAAATTGTTGGAAACTAAGTTTCTGCGTTTGACAAACTGAAGGACAAAGCTCGAACCAACTGATTATAATAACTGAACGCGTGAAGACGCAACTGAACTACGCTACGCAACTGAACTACGCAACTGATTTACGCAACTAAACGAGCAGTCAACTAACAGCAGTTGTAAACCTAACCAGCTATTGCTCAGCAGCTGATTCTTCAGCTGAACACGTCATCAGTTATCGGGAAAAGACATTCAACCGACAGTAGTACACAACAGACTGTTACGTATTGGAAGGCCGCATTTCAGAGATTGCAGTGTACGGTTGTCAGAGGAATATTGACGTGGCAATCAACGGATATAAAGATTCAAATATTATTTATTGTTACCTTTGGAAGAGAAGCCTATAAATAGGCGAGAAGAGCAATCGAGAGAATATATGCGAACAACTATTCTATTCAAGCTTGCTGTTACGCTGCTAAAATCATTACTCAAATATCAAAAGCTCACTCTTATCAGATTGATCAGTAGCAATCAAGGCTACATTTACGAGCTTGTTAGCACTTTGAAATCATTGTTAGATTCATTCAGTCGTGTTAAATTCAATCACGCACTGTAAAAGTTTTTGTGAACTAAGAGTTTCAGTTTTGGCAGTGTTAAGTCCAAACTGAAGTGGGTCAGTACAACTTTTGTATTTGATCAAAGTTTTTTAGTGATAATCATGTCTTCGTGATAGAAGGGGTGACGTAGGAGTTATTCTATTCTCCGAACATCCAGAAACAAACCGTGTGCATTTTATTTCAGTTATTATTTTCAGTCAGTTATTTTATCTCTCAGTCAGTTTACTTCCGCAACTGTTTCTTCAGTTAAACTTATTGTTATCGACTGACGAGATACCGAGTGTCAGTTTGTCACTAAACTGAACCCAATTTTCGAAAAATATATATAATCCGTGAGTATTTATTCAACCCCCACTTTTAAACACTTATAACCTTCTAACCGATCCTTTCAAGTGGTATCAGAGCCAAGGTCACGGATTCGATTCCCACTGATTGCAAGAAATGCAATTATTGGGAGCGAGATTGTTGGTCTCTGCTTGGTAGAGCGATCGAACCGTAGTGCTTGAGCTGCTGTGCGGTTTAAAATATCGAATCTTGCCAAAAATTCAGTTATCTTTTGAAGACCAAGGGGCTAGTGGCTGATAAAGCTGAAAAATAAGTCAAGTTCAAAATCTTCAACGCCAAGAACGTTCAGCCACCCAAGACTAAACTGGACATCTCTCCTGATCAGTTTGTAAAGATCAAAAAGGAGATAGGGACGCAGCAGGATGTTCCAAAGTCAGTAAATAATTAGACACAAATTTGTTTATGGATGTTCGGAGATTTCAAACACTCCTACGTCATCCCTTCTTCCCCCTGGGAAGGAATCACTAGAAAACTTTGATTTATACAACTCTTTGTACAAACCCATTCAGCTAGGACTTACCCACTGCCTAAACTGAACTCCTAGCACTCAAGATTGTAGGCATCACCTCACAATCATCATATTGTTTAATGTCTCATATGCAAAGACTACATACACAAGTTTATTATCTTTGTGCAAGACTCACTCAACTAATCTTTGAAGTTCAACTCTCTTGTATATGTGTGAGTGATTGTGTGTGGAGAATTTATCCTTTTACAGTGTACATCTCAAATGTATCCTCACACAAGGGCTTGTGCTCTCAACTAGCTGATTTCTTTATGCCAAATGCCCATGCTTTGAATCTCCTTCAAAAGCTCTTGTTTGATCTTCAAGATGTTGTATTTATAAGCCCCAACAATGATATATACGTTAGACACAAGAATATGATCGTTTGAAAAGTTTCTGTACTGTTTCTGGAATTGCAAGGGTCAAATTCGCCTTGCTGGACATTTTCCCGACTGGTCAACTCTGGTCAACTCAACTGGTCGTTCAGTTCAACTGGTCAGCAGCTGGTTCAGTTCAGTTCAGTTGGTCAACTGCTGGTTCAGTTAAGTTTAGCTGGTTCGGTTCAGTTCAGCTGGTTCAGTTGGTCTGGTTTAGTTGATCAGCAACTGGTTCAGTTTAGCTAGTTCAGTTGGTCTTGTGCAGTTGATCAGCAACTGGTCCAGTTGGTCAGCAGCTGGTTCAGTTCAGTTGGTCTAGTTCAGTTTCAGTTAGTGTGCTGAAATCAGCCTAACTGATTTCAGTTTGCGCAGAACAAGTAGCTTCATCGTCATTTATTAGCATCTTAAGCTTCGATTCAGACTTTGATATATGAAGATGATTTGTAGATCATTGTCTTATCTTTCCAACGCATACTTAATTGCACCATTTCGATAACCGAGCTGAGAGATATGACCAAAATACTGCAACTGCTCATACGCAACTGATTGCTGTTTTCGTGCAATCAGTTTGGTAATTCAGCGATCAGTTAGACCATGATAACATCCGAATTCGCCAAACTAACGTGAAATACTATTTGTTCCAAATTGAGTTTTCTGATCAATTCAGTTGGCGGATTGTCATTTGGATCAACCAGTTGAGAAATATCATCACAATACCAAAGCTTGCCAGAAATTTAGTTTGTGCATAATTCATTTCCAATTTGCTTCTTGTGTTATTAACTTCACACTTGAGTAAATATGTTAGAAACACAATAACAAGTTTTGTTAACATCAAAATCAAGATTACGAACTTGAAATGTTCCAACAATCTCCCCCTTTTTGATGATCACAAAACTTGGATAAACAATCAACTCAACTAACATATTTCTCCCCCTTTTTGTGTGAATCAAAAAGTAATATTTTCAAAACATTTTAAACAAAATTTTCTCCCCCTCAATATTTAAAAATAATCAACTCATTAAAATTATAATGAGTTCTCCCCCTATATTTTTGAAATTTTGAAATTTATAAAAGAAGATAGATAACTAACCAATTTTCTCCATGGCTCATTTTCTGCCGCAGCACATATGCTCTGCCTTCAACGAATAAACTGTATTTTTTCAAGCATAACTAGGCTGAAAATTTTATACCGCTGTAAACCTCTATGAGTCTAGTTTGCAACCAAAAAGCTGTTTGTCATTTGGACACTCGAGCAAGGAGATATGCCATTTTTTTCCATGGTCGCTACAAGCTGCACGAAAATTCAGTTTTTCATATATATGTGTAAAAAATATGAAATTTTTGAATTTTAAACATTCAAATCAGTTTCAATGTTCTTTCAAGAACACCCGCTCTGATACAAAATGTTGGACCGAGTGCTTACCTCTTTACCAAAAGTTATAGCTAGTAGTAATATTGCAACTCAAATCTTTTAAACCGCACAGTAGCTCAAGCACCACGGTTTGATCGCTCTACCAAGCAGGGACAATTATTGCATCCAACAATCTTCCTCCCAATAATTGCATTCCTTGCAATCAGTGGGAATCAAACCCGTGACCTTGGCTCTGATACCAATTGTACGATCGAGCGCTTGCTGCTTTACCAAAAGCTATAGTTGGTGGTAATGGTGCAACTCGAATCTTTTAAACCTCACAGCAGCTCAAGCACCACGGTTCGAAAGCTCTACCAAGCAAGGAAAATTATTGCACCCAACAGTTTCCCTTGGGCTTTCAGATTATCCTTCTTCCCACTGCTGCTACCGCCACTATCAAATCTGGAAGGTGGTTGGTGGAACTGAGCTGAAGGTTGTTGCTGTTTCTGTGTCTGAGCGACATACGAAGTTCCTCGCTGCTTGATCAAGCCCGCTTCTGCTCCTTTTGCTCTGTTCAAGGCATCAGCAAAATTATTTGGTCGCCCCGTATTTACCAGTGTAAAAATTTCAGGATTCAATCCATTAATGAACTGATCAGCCATGGCTTCATCATTATCAGAACATGAGAAGCAAAACGTAGCAAGGTAGACAATTTGGCCACATATTTTTCAATATTCAGATGACCCTGTTTCAGGTTAGCAAAATCTGCACCCTTGTCCTTTCTGTACGATACTAGGAAAAATCGTTGATAAAATTCGGCTTTAAAGATCTTCCAAGTAATAACCGTACCTCGATGCTCCAAAGCCCTCTTGGTTGTGAGCCACCAGCTTTTTGCAACCTCATGTAACTGGTGCCAAATCAGTCTGACTCTACGCTCATCTGTATAGTCAAGTGAATCAAACAACATCTCAATATCATCAAGCCAGCTCTCACAATCAATAGACGTCTCAGTGCCTTTCAAAGTCGGTGGTCTAAATGACTGAAATCTCTTCAACAGTGTTTCCATGGGTTTTGCTGTAACATCCATCGGATTATTTGAAGTACTACCCTATTCTGTGGCTCTTCGAGGAGGCATATCTGATTATCAAAATGGTTAGTAATCATATCTTACAAATCTGTCTCAGTCCTCCTCTGATCATCATATTTCTGATCAAGAATCGGTTCTGATTCATTCTCCAATAATACACGTTTCCAATCAAATCAGATAATCAGGTAAACATGTACTTTCTAAAGCAGTAAACCATGCGGTCATACTAGCTTATAACGTTTGTAAATCAACATTATAATAAATCGCATGATAGTACCACAGAAGCAAGAAAGAAAACTCAATGTACCCCGCTCACTCGTACCTACAGCTCTGATACCACCTGTTGTGGGGACCCGGACGCTAACTCATTTTCTTCGATCATTATTGGGATTAAATGGATCAATTAAATAAGCTAGGTCGATTTTTTTTTTTTAAATCGAGCACCTCATAAACAATTGTCTAAAATACTACAACAAGTTATGCTCCATCTTATTCCATTTATCAGATCAAGTTTAATATCTACAACATGATCAAAGTTACAAAACTTGTTCAAAACAAAGTCATAACCAACTAGTGTTTATCAACCACATGTCAATTGTTGAACAACCAGTTTCTACATCTAAGCCCGGATCATCACTCTAATCTCGATCTGTCATGCTCTTCTCGACCTTGATCATGTCCCACCTGTGTCATGCACACATACAAACACAACAACAGCCGAATAACTCCGGTGAGAAACATATTTCCCAGTATAAACAATGTATACATGAATTTCATACAAGCATATACAAAAGCATAAAACAGTTGTCAAACAACATGTATCATAATCTAAGAAAACATAAATCGATATAAAGCTTTAAATCAAACTCTTAAACTCTTAATCTTTGACTCGACTCTTATCTAGGGATCCCGGTTTGAATAAGAACGTAACAAGTCTCCCACCTACTCTCCCATTCGAGGTGGTGATACGTCCTTATTCCTAGACTTCGGCACACTATATCGAGTATCTACAATAGGAGTCGATCTTCTACTAAGCGCATCGATATAAACCAAACGTCCAGTGACTTGGCACCTCTACCAAAGACTCATAATACATGCTTTTCTATAACTCAATAGACTAAGCATATTAATCTCAAGAAATTCAAACACATCAAAGCAATAACAATTTAGTATGTGGTTTTGGGAACTCAAGTCATAACTTACTCGAGTTATCTATCCCGGTTTAACATTGATTTATACCTTTCTTTTCGTAGTTCTTGCTTTGACGCAACCAATCTCAATCTTGCTTTGTTCGTTCTTCTACCGGTTTCGAAGTTAAATTCTCGAGTTTGAAGCCTTCAATACCAAATCTGGAGTGACATTTTTGAGAGGCACAATATCAACATACACCTTAAAGCAAGACATGGTATGATCAATCTCAATCTAATTACGTTTCGACGGCATAACGGCACAATCTCGAGATACCCGGCAACTCAAACATCAATAGATACAAATCACAACTCATAACCAATAATCATTACAAACCATAATTCCAAAATCTGCACAACCCCATTCAAACATGGGCTGGAAAAATGGTAACAATTGCATATGATATCCGTTCTTCGATTCGGTTTCGATTATATGTTTACCATAATCTCAAGAACACATAATATCAATCAAATTTTGATTCCTTCAACACCAAATTTTCGAACCATGCAGGAAAGTAATAAAACTTACATTCTTTCGAAGCTCTTGACGAGAGAAGCACAGAACTATGCTCAGATCGAAAATCGGATGGCCGGATCTTGCACAATCAAAATTCTAAGATCTAAGGAAGCTTGAGGATCTAGCCATGGAGGGTCTCATTTCTTGGCTGAAATTCTGAATGGAATGAGGATTGTTACATGTTAATACGCATGGCAAGACATGTGTCACATTTTCATACAACACTTTGCTACTACTTAAATAATAATTCACCCAAGTGTAGGTTGTCTGCAAGTAATATATTTCGTAAGTACGAGATCGATTATCAGAGAGGTTATTTTGAGTTTAAATTTATTAATTTATAGATTACCAAATGCAAGAATGAAGTTTACAAATTATAAATTTTATCAAGGCTTGATGATTAATTCTTGGTTTATGTAATATTGTTTAACTAAAAGTAAAACAAAAGAAACCACCATAAATAATGGTTCCAAGAAAATTAAACACACACATAATATAATATAGTTCCCACTACAGAAAATACCGAATTAACCGATATTTTATATATGGTACCTATGATTATAATTATAACTATATAAATAAATAATTGAATAAAGTAAATGTTAAATTAAATCATTATATTTCATTTAGAAAAACCGGCAGAGCCACGCTATTGCCTAAATGAAATATATTGATTTAATAAGTTAGTTGCGGTAAAGTAAAAGTTAGTTGCGATAAATTAAATGTTAGTTGCGGAAAAGTAAAAGTTAGTTGCGAGAAAGTAAAAGTTAGATGCGAAAAATAAAAGTTAGTTGCGGTAAAGTAAATGTTAGATTGTTAGATGTTAGTATTAAATCATAATATTTCATTTAGAACAACCGGCAGAGCCACGCTATCGCCTAAATGAAATATTATGATATTATTATATAAATATATATATATATATATATATATCTACCACTTTAATGGTATCAAGCATTTGATGTAAATTGATAACAACAAATAATTCATTTTTATACCTACAATAAAAATAAGTTAGCTAAATGAAAAGAAATAAAGAAAGAATATACAAAATATAAACAATCTTACTTCACCAAGAATGCATCCTCTTCACCTTGACATAATAGATTGAGCTTGTCATAAGCTTACTTTTGATCAACACTAAAATATCACTCATAGTTGAGAACATGAAAGAAAATATATTGGAACTTAGAACTTTGATACACACTCACACTATATTTTACAATGAGATAGAATGATTCTCAAGCTAGCACAAGGCCTCTATTTATAGGCCAAATGAGAGAAAGGGTCAAAATTTTTATTAATGCCATGTAGTTGCAATAGTATTCTTTGTCTCCTCCAAGTTCAATTCCATGTCCCTTCTTTCAATGCTTTGTTCCACAACTTTAATCACCGAATTTGACTCTGCTCAAAACGGCAAACATGTGGGGAATTGTCTGTAGATGAATTTGGCCACTTGGTTCACCTCATTTGGTTAAATATTGAAATAGTTATGATTTTTTTACAATATGCTGGTCATAGTAAAAGTAAATTTGTCCTCCTTTTGATATTTGCACAATTTGATCATCTTAATTAACTTTTTAAGCAATCATGTCTTCTGCAAAGTTGTAGATAATTTCTCACGGATTTCAAACATATTTGAGTCACCTCTATTTGAATTTTCTAGCTTGAGTTATCATTATTTTACCAACACGTAGAAAACCTGAAAATAAAACATATTTAGTAAGACAATTAAATATAAACAAACAATACTAAAATAACATAATTTTATAATTTTAATGAAACTTAAATTATAAAATACAGGTTTTAACATATAATAAATTATTAATTTTAAGTTTCATCACACCCCCACACTATCTTATTACTAGTCCCTTAGTAATAAACTTTATCGAAAAATCACAACCTAGATTCTTTATTCCTTTTATATATTCAAATACAAACATATTTATTAAAAACAAAATCATATACCGATTTATATATATATATATATATATTTTCGTTTAATATAATAATATATAATTAAATGTGTTTTTATTATTATTCTTATTTTCACATAATATATAAAGTAACAATATATATATATAATTTTTTTTAAAAATTTCTAAATTTTGTATAATAATATAGTCAAAAAGATAATTCACACCACCCACCATGACATGTATAATATCAAGAATATTATTGTAAAAACCTCAACTCCATATATTTTTTCAGGTCAAAATGTTTAAGGAATAGCTAGTTTTCACTCATGGAGTTGGAATGAATATCAACTCTCGTTGAAAAAGGCTAAGTATTAAAGCAGACAATTAATTAAACTAATATTGAAAACAAAATAGGAAAATTTAAAAAGAATAAAATCCCCATTTTTTTATTGTTTTTTTTAAATAACGTGACTGCAAAATTTTACAATAACATAAAATTTTTTATCCAAACATTCTACCATAAATATATATATATAAACATTTATATAACGGATACATCCGACTACCTTTGAAACTTATCTAGCACAAACCAATCTTTTTGTTTGTTTGTTTGTTTGTTTTTTGTTTTGTTTTGTTTTGTTTTTTTGAACATAATATTGATGTTTTTAGAACACATTGATAATACATCAATCAAATATAAAAAAATTACAATGAATAAAGTATTTTGCAGTCCGTTATATATTTACTTTTTTTTTCTTTTTTCAATAAATATTTTTTTAGGGGAGTTATATTCTTGTAATTAACCATTTTTTAATAATCAATAAAAGTTTATTAATTGTTTTCTCATTTCTCACCACTCACTCACAAAAGATGTGTGAGTATATATTATACTTTTACAAAAGAATTCTTTCAATTATACATGTTAACAACCATACAAACCATATCTTTTAACTATATTCTCATAAAAATTTTAGAAATTATTTTATTTGAAAACACATACAATTATATATATATATATATATATGAACACATCTATTATATATTTTATATTAATTGATCAAAATATATATATAAATTGGTACATATGAAAAACTAATTTTTCTTTTAGTCTGTATTTTGAATATAATGAATATTAAAATCTAGTGTATTGTGATTTTCCAATAATTATTAACTAATGCGTCTCAGGTGCATTTTACTGACACTTTACTCGATATTGAACTAAAAATTATTATTATTATTACTATATATAAGTATATATTTTAATTTTTATATAAAAAAACTAAGAGGAGAAGAAGAAGAAATTATTCATACCTTAAAGAAAAACATTAAAACATACCATTGAATCACAAGTTTAGCATCACATGAATTTTCTTTTCTTACTTTTGGATGTTGGCCAGTTAAGTTGAGATAAGGATGAATTTGGTTCATGACTAAATCCTTGCAGTAAATCAATAAGTTCACCTTCACTTGTAGCAGAAACTAACATCCTTCGCAAAGCTAATGAAATAAATCCCTGTTCCACAACATCATCAAGAAACGATAACAGTTTATCATAATAATTGTTAACATTTAACAAACCAATTGGCTTATTGTGGATATTTAATTGTGCCCAACAAACAGTATGAAATATTTCTTCCAAAGTACCGAAACCTCCTGGCAAAGCAATGAAAGCATCTGAATGTTCAATCATTTGAGTAATTCGTTCATACATGTTGTCCACTTTCATTTCTTCTCCTATTATTGGTCCTGTAAGATTGGCTAAGGTAATCGGAATAATGCCTAAAACTTCACTTCCACCTGCATGCACAACTTTTGCAACTTTTCCCATGAGGCCAACTTCACCACCACCATATACCAAATGAATCTTTTTTTTAGCAAGTGTTATTCCAAGATTTTCTGCTACTTCTTCATAAATTGAATCTTTTCCTGCACTAGATCCACAAAATACACAAATATTTTTTATTTTACTTACCGTGGACGTTGACACGTTGAGAAATATGTTTTTTGTAATTGTTAGATCACAGCATATGAATTTATAAGCGTAACATGCCAAAAGTCAATATTAGAACAGGAAATTATTATTATTAAAAGAAAATAAAAATGACAAAATTAAAACAAATATATACAGCGTAGTTGTGATTGTGGCTCACATCTTCCTCTGATTTTACGTTCAGTAACGGCTTCAATGTCTTCTATGAGTCGATGATATGCTTCCCATCCAATTTTCTTATAAATTGGTAAACATGGTCTTTTAACGTCAGATTCCCAAGACGAAATTGTGTATATATATTTACTTATCTAAACAGATATGCGTTACTACAGTAGGATCTTTGTAAGGCTGATTCCACCGTCCATATTGATATTCCTCCTGTTGAAATTGCCACCATAGTTTAAGAAGTTCATTTTGCAGGTACCCACTAGAATGCGTATCAAGAACCTCTAGAAAATTATCCAAAGGCTCTTTACTCAGACCATTCTTAATGAATAAAATTTTATCTTCTCTATTCATTGATGTCATTCCAACGTTTTTGTATTTTCCCTTACAAGTCCACCTTGCACATTTATGACATCCACCTATACGTTTAGCTTTTCGCTTTTTTTGGCATATGTGCTTTTACCAAATCCTTGCATATGTCTTATTATTAATTCACTTGCTTCCCCAACCAATCGGACATCATTCGGTATGCCATATGACATCATCAACCTTAGCCGCTCACATCTAGCTTTATAAATTTTTTTCAACGCATTATCAGGTAAACAAGCAAAATATTTACGAAGATTCATAATACACGCATCCATATTATTATTATTATATATATTTCAATTATTTTGGGAAAACTGAAGAAACTGACTTAAACAGTCACGGAGTACCGTTATCCGCCACTTAACCGGGAAATGAACTAGAATCTGCAAAACAAAATGAAAATATCAAACAACTATTGTGGATCATATAAAGGCATAAAGTCATTATTAAGAATTTCATTTTCTATAAAAGTCTTAAGTCTTTGCCCATTAACTTTAAACACGTCGTTATTTTTAGGATTTTCAATATCAATAGCACCATGAGGATAAACAAATTTGACTATAAATGGTCCTGACCACCTCGATCTTAGTTTACCTGAAAATAAATGCAAACGAGAATTATAAATCAAAACTTTTTGTTCAATTTCAAATGACTTTCTCATAAATTTTTATCATGAAAGGCTTTAGTTTTATCTTTATAAATATTTGAATTTTCATATGCATTATTTCTTAATTCTTCAAGTTCATTTATTTGCAATTTTCTTAATTTAGATGCATAATCTAAATTAATATTAAATGTTTTAATTGCCCAATAAGCTTTATGTTCAAGTTCAACCGGTAAATGACAATGCTTACCAAAAACTAACCTATATGGTGACATCCCTAATGATGTTTTAAATGCAGTTCTATATGCCCATAATGCATCAGTTAATCTTAAAGACCAATCTTTTCGATTTGGATTAACTGTTTTTTCTAAAATTTGTTTTATTTCTATATTTGCAAGTTCAACTTGACCATTACTTTGAGGATGATATGGGGAAGAAACTTTATGTGTAATGCCATATTTTCTTAACAAAGAAGAAAATGATTTATTTATAAAATGACTTCCCCCATCACTAATTATTGCTCTAGGTATTCCAAATCGGCTAAAAATATTTTCTTTTAAAAATTTTATAACAACTTTATGATCACTAGTTCTACATGCAATTGCTTCAATCCATTTTGAAACATAATCAACAGCGACTAAAATGTACGTATATCCAAAAGATAATGGAAATGGACCCATAAAATCTATCCCCCAACTATCAAATATTTCAATAATTATGATTGGATTTAAAGGCATCATGTTTCGTTTTGAAATTGATCCAATCTTCTGACAGTTTTCACAAGATTTGCAAAATAAATACGTATCTTTGAATAAAGACGGTCAATAAAATCGACATTGTAAGATTTTTGTAGCTGTTTTATTGGATGAAAAATGACCTCCACATGCTTCAGAATGACAAAATTTAATAACATTACTTACTTCATTGTCGGGTATGCATCGTCGAAAAATTTGGTCAGGACAATACTTAAATAAGTAAGGATCATCCCAATAAAATTTTTTAACTTCTATCAAGAATTTATTCTTATCATGTGAATTCCAATGAGAAGGCATTTTATTTGTCACAAGAAAATTTACAATGTTAGCAAACCAGGGTATAATATTAGCATAAAACAACTGATCATCTGGAAAATTTTCATTTATTGGTATTTCATTATGAGATGATTCAGTCATTATTCTAGATAAATGATCGGCTACAACATTTTCTTTTCCTTTTTTATCTTTAATTATAATATCAAATTCTTGTAACCATAAAATCCACCGTATTAATCTTGGCTTAACATCTTGTTTATTTGATAAATATTTTATGGCAAAATGATCGGTGTAAACAATAGTAGTAGAACCAATTAAATAAGATCGAAACTTATCTAATGCAAATACTACTGAAAGTAATTCTTTTTCAGTAGTTGAATAATTTATTTGGGCACTATTTAAGGTTCTACTAGCATAATAGATTGCATAAGGTTTTCCTTCTTTTCTTTGTCATAACACAACTCTTATAGCATAATCACTTGCATCACACATTAATTCAAATGGTAAAGACCAATCTGGAGGTTGTAAAATAGGTGATGTAACTAAATGATTAATAATTTTTTTAAAAGCATTTTCACATTTCTGAGTCCATTCAAATTGTGTATCTTTTGTTAAAAGATTTGAAATTGGTTTAGATATTATGCTGAAATTTTTTATAAACCTTCTATAAAATCCTGCATGACCCAAGAATGATCGAACTTCTTTGACCGTTTTTGGTGATGTTAAATTAGCAATAGCATCAACTTTAGCTTTATCAACTTCAATTCCTTTTTCAGATATCACATGTCGTAAAACAATCCCAGATTTAACCATATAATGACATTTTTCCCAATTTAAAACAATATTTTTTTCTTCACATCTTTTTAATACTTCTTCTAGATTTTTAAGACAATTTTCAAATGTTTCCAAAAACAGTTATATCATCCATAAAAACTTCTGCATATTCTTCAATCATATCACTGAAAATACTTAACATGCATCTTTGAAAAGTAGCTGGAGCATCATAAAACAAATGGCATTCTTTTAAATGCAAAAGTTCCGAAAGGACAAGTAAAAGTAGTTTTTTCTTGATCTTCTAATGATATAGGTATTTGATAATACCCCGAATACCCATCAAGAAAAAAATAATAAGAATTTCCTGCTACTTTTTCTAGAATTTGATCTAAAAAAGGTAGTGGGAAATGATCTTTTCTAGTTACATCATTTAATTTTCTATAATCAATACACATACGCCAACTAGATGGAATCCTAGCTTGTAATAACTCTCCCTTTTCATTTTTTATAACAGTGATGCCGGACTTTTTAGGTACTACTTGTGTTGGACTTACCCATTTACTATCTGAAATTGGATAGATAATTCCAGCGTCTAATAGTTTTAATACTTCATTCTTAACAACTTCCTTCATATGTGGATTTAACCTTCTTTGTGGTTGTTGATATGTTTTAGCATTTTCTTCCAAGTGAATTTTATGTGTACAAATTAAAGGATTCATACCTTTTATATCTTTCAAAGTCCATCCAATTGCATTTTTATACTTTTTAAGTAATTTAATCAAATCTTCTTCTTGATTTGGCAAAAGAGTGGAAGAAATTACAACAGGAAATGCTTTATTTTCACCAAGAAATACATATTTCAATTCTAATGGTAAAACTTTTAATTCAAGTTTTGTATTATCATCTTCTTTAAAATTATTTTTAGACTCAAAACTTTCTATTGAAAAAACTTCAGATTGTTGATTTAAGTTTTTTTCTTGTATATTTTCTTCCACAATTGTTTCAATTTCATTATCATATTCATTTTCATTAATACTTGGTTGTTTACATAAATTGAACACATTAAGTTCTAGAGTCATATTTCCAAAAGACAATTTTATTATTCCATTTCTACAATTTATTAAAGCATTTGAAGTTGCTAGAAATGGTCGTCCCAATATTACTGGAATTTCATTATGTACTTTTATTGGTTATGTATCCGAAACAATAAAATCTACAGGATATATGAATTTATCAACTTGAACCAACACATCTTCTACAATACCTCTAGGTATTTTGATTGACCTATCCGCTAATAAGAGAGAAACAAAAGAGGGTTTTAATTCTCCTAAATTAAGTTTTTCATAAACTGAATAAGGAAGTAAATTCACACTTGTTCCCAAATCCAACAAAGCTTTTTTAATTCTATTTAATACATGAAATTTTTGGACAAGCAGGATCTTTATATTTTAAACTAGAATTATTTTGAAGAATAGAACTTACTTGTTCAGCCAAGAATGCTTTTTTCTTCACATGCAATTTTCTCTTTACAGTACATAAGTCTTTTAAAAATTTTGCATAAGAAGGTACTTGTTTAATAACATCTAATAATGGAATATTTATCTTCACTTGTTTAAAAACTTCATAGATATCAGAATCACTTTTTTGTTTTTTATGATTTGTTAATGCATGAGGAAATGGTGGAGGTTTATTTGACTTATTTACTATTTCAGATGATTTATCATTCACCATATTATTCTTAAAATTTAAGGTATCATCATTCTCAAAAGTATCAGGATTATCATCCTTACTCTTTGATTTTAAATGATCCTTGTTTTCATTACTATATGGATCATTAACTATTTTACCACTTCTAAGGGTAATAACAGATTTTATTTGATCAATTTTTTCATTTTTTAATTCTTGATTTTGATTTTTAGGATTAGGTTGATGTTGAGATGTAAATTTTCCTTTATCATGAATATTAAGTGCAGATGCAAATTTTGCAAGAGTTTCTTTCAAATCACTCATAGATTGACTGTTTTGAATATTGATAGACTCTTTGTAAAGGCCCGTATTTCGTATTCATAATTTTGCGGAATTATTAAAATTTTTCTAAATAAATAATTATCTTGTCTTATTTAATTAAAATAAACATGTAAATAATTTTAACTTTAAAATAACAGCGGAAGCAAATATTATTTTCAACCAACAATTTAAAAATAATCCAACGTAAACATCACTTAAAAATAATCCAACGTATCAATTTAAAAATAATCCAACGTATTAAAACTGAGTTTGAATAATAAAAAGTGCATAAATTAAATCATGAGGTCCTCGGATTTACTACTGCTGTCCCAAGATCGCTCACTGGTCTCCGCCCGCGGTCCCGACCTCGTCAATACCTACAACAATCAAGTCTAGTGAGTCTAAAGACTCAACATGTATATATCGTGAATAACAAGTAAATATAACATAAAATCGCATGCATCATAAAAATAAAGTATCGTAGAGCGTAAGGTGAAAATCGTATCTGAAAATTCATACGTAAAAGCTTTGCTCAATAGAGCTCTGTCATAACATATCATAATTTTCTGGTAGAGATAATGTTTCTAAGCAAGTGGCCCATAACATAGCGTAAGCGCCTGATCAGACTAAACCACAGTATACTGGGCGGTAGAGATCAATCACAGCCCTTGGACTGGATGTCCGTACCCATACATAATCATAAACCGGTCGTAAGTCACCGGGCGGAGAGGTCCTCGGTTGCGCCTACCGACTTCCAAACCCATAAGCATAAGGTGGCCACAAGACATATAGCATATATCTCAAAAATAAACATTTTATATTATTATGCACGTAATATAACTATAACCTTATTTTTACCGGATGAGTTGGATCGCTCCCAGGCTTGCTGCGACTTAATTCTAATATGTGACACATGAAATAAATTTTAACTTGACAAAACTTAACAATAGAACCAAAAACGAGACGGTTAGAGCCAATAACTTGATTTTTAACCATGGCTTCGTACAAACCCGAACCAACATTAAACCGACGTTTAACCATGATTAAAATACCCCAAACATACTGAATAATATGCATAATAACTGTAAAACACGAAAATAGGTGAAAGGAATCCAAAAACATAAAACACTCTTTCGAGAGTCATTTTTGCACCTTTCATCGTAAATTCTCGTACGACCTCTAAACTCGACCAAATCACGAACGGCCAAAAACACAACTTTCCTAACTCATTAAGGTATTTTCCAGTCCAAGGCCATGAGCTAAAAGCCAACCAGGAACTCAAACCAACCTCAAAACCAAAGATGAAAGTTGCTGTAAAAAAAAAACCAGCAGTGGCAACTTGTGCGTTTGTGGTGTTAACTCTGAAATTTATTGACCAATGGCTTGAACCACCTCCCAAGAACTCTTACCAACATCCTAAGGCATGGCTTGAACCATGGCTAAGGGCTAAAAGACAACCACAATCCAAAACACACCCCAAAACCGAAGACACACTAATACAGGAAATGGAAAATTCGAACTATGCACTTGTGTTGTTTTAAAAATTTTGAGGGAACCATGAACCAAACCTTGAAAGGACACCTTGGTCACGTCCTAGACATGGTATGGAAGGGTTCTAACCGTGGCTATAGTCCCTAGGACAGCCATGATTCGAACTTTCACCTTAAACCACCAAATGATAAAACCTTGGACTCAAATTCTGCACTTAAGGAAAAGTTGCTGTCACTACTTTGTTGGTGTGTGTATGGATGTAAACCAATGAACCAATAACACTCTAACACACTCTAATTCATGCCTAGTAGAAGCCATGTGTGCCTGGAACCGAGCAACTCCCTGTAAGCAACCAAAACACACCAAACCGTGATGTGGAAAAACAAGAGAGCCAAGAAATTTTGTGCAGATTTTTGCTTAAATGTTTCTGTCATTTTCGTGATGCTGCTTGATTCATGAACATATACTGCTTAAAATTATCTAATATGACTTGATTGAAGAGCAAAGAAACAATATATACATGCCTGGAAATTGTTTTGACACGAAAACAAACCAATACGACGAAAACGAGCGACGGAGTCGGAGTTGAGAATTCCTTCTTGTTCTTGTGCTGTTATTCTCGATTTTTAGCTGCTATTCTCTTCTGTAAATTTCGAAATTATGGATGAAGGGCTGCTAGGTAATGAGTATGAAGGTTAAAAGGGGTGATAAAGGAGTCTTGAAGTGCATTTAGTTGGAGGTTACAAGTCAAGAAGTTGAATGGATATGAATTGTTTTTTCTCCTCTGGTGTTGTTGTTCCTACCCTCTCCTCCTTGCTGCTAATTCACGATTTTTCTCAGATGTTTCCTACTGATTTTTTGAGCATATGAATGTAGGACATGTAGATAAGGAAGAGGAATGTTAATAATGGTGTTAAAGGATCCATAATATACATTAAAATGAGAGTTACAAGTGAAGGAGGTGAAGGGTTTTGAATTGTTTCTTAATCCTCTTATTGCCGTTGGTTTGTTCCTTATTTCCTACTGCATTTACACGGTTTTGTTGTCTAATAGGTTGAGTAGAAATGAGGTATGTTATTGCATTTAAATTTACTACCCATTAGATAATTAAAATGAGAAATGAATACCCCATGAATTGTAATTAGGAATTTTTGGAATGGAGAGTTATCCACCTTTGAATATTTTAAATGTTGGACCCAAAATTATTACTTATTTGCATGGTGTTTTATTGTTTACATCTTGTATGTTAATTGCTTAAGATTTTAAATACCCATTCTACATTTTAATGAATGTACACCTTAATTTATAATGACCTCTTGCATGGCATTGCATGGATTTAACTTTAAGCATTTAAATACTATGTTTAATTTCTTGAATACTTCATACTTAGATTAATTCATTCTCTCTTGTTTACATATTTTAATTTAAGCTTTAATTAAATATTGAACCTAAAAGAATTTATTTACCAACTTAGCTCTAATTAATTGAATAAATTTTAAAACATTCTATTTCTTTAAATTAAATTATTCCTTGACTTAAATTAAATTTAGGAATGTCTTTCTTATTATTAATCTTATCTTTAATCTTCAAACTCCGGTCCGTCCTCGCGTATTTAACTGAAAAGATAAAACTAAACTTTTGCATTTAAAATAAATAGTTATGACTTGTCAAATATCAAAATGAATTAGACCCTTCATATATATATATATATAAAAATCATTTTTAAAATTTAAATAGTAATAATTATGCATGGCTTATACGTAGTCTGATTTTCGGGTCGTTACAATGCATGTGAGGCCCGGGGCCGAAGAGGGCGGGGGGTGATCGCCGGTGCCATCAGTTGCACGGACAATGAGCGGCTCCTGGCAGGCTTCTAGGTGGAGGGAACTTGAATGAACCGACTCACACGGGAATGAGAGGGATTCCGAGACTGTTCAATGTAATGGACTGTACAGTTGAAGATGACTTAAAAGATTTGATTTGTACTACTCATATCACGAAGGTGCATCTTCTTTTCGGTAGCTCATCACATAAGAACTCCAAAGTTAAGCGTGCTTGACTTGGGGCAATTTTGGAATGGGTGACCTCCTGGGAAGTTTCCCAGGTTGCGTGTGAGTGAGGACATAAGCACGCTGGAAAGACTCGTCTTGGTACAGTGAGGACAGTCGTCAAATCTGGGACGTTACAGTTGGTATCAGAGCCGACCTCTCTTAGTACGGTGTGGTTCGGGGACGAACCAAGCGGAAGCTGGTGGGCATGTGAGGCCCGAGGCCGAAGAGGGCGGGGGTTGATCGCCGGTGCCATCAGTTGCACGGACAATGAGCGGCTCCTGGCAGGCTTCTAGGTGGAGGGAACATGAATGAACCGACCCACACGGGAATGAGAGGGATTCCGAGACTGTTCAATGTAATGGACTGTACAGTTGAAGAGGGCTCCAAAGTTAAGCGTGCTTGACTTGGGGCAATTTTGGGATGGGTGACCTCCTGGGAAGTTTCCCAGGGTGCGTGTGAGTGAGGACATAAGCACGCTGGAAAGACTCGTCTTGGTACAGTGAGGACAATCGTCAAATCTGGGGCGTTACACTCTTGCTTTTAGATAAATGCATGAATTACATCTTCAAAGTTTTTTCTTGGAGGTGTAACATAAGGAATATAACCTTGATGATTTCGGTTATTTTGAAAATATTGTTGTGACGGTTGTGCATTATTATCATTCCTCCAACTAAAATTAGGATGATTTTTCCATCCAGGATTACATGATGGTGAAAAAGAATCTAGTATTGGTTTTTTATAATTGTTAACATAATTTGCTTGTTCATGGAGACATTCTTTAAATGAAGGTAATGTTGGACAATCTTTTGTAGCATGATCATGTGTATCACATATATGACAAACAATTTCTTGAATACTTTTTAATTGACCACTCTTTTTCATTTCTAATGACTCAATTTTTCTTGCTAAAGATGCAAGTTTAGCTTGAATATCTATATCATTTTTAAGATTATAGATACCACCCCCATTTGTTGAATTATTGTTTTTAGTTGTTGGTGGTTCTATTGTGCCTATATTATCCCAATTTTGAGCATTTTCTGCTAATGAATCCAAATATTCCATAGCTTCATTTGAGTTTTTATCTTCAAAAGTTTTATTACACATGAATTCTATCATTTGCCTATCTTTAGGTATTAGACCTTCATAAAAGTGAGAAACTATTCTCCATGTTTCAAAACCATGATGTGGGCATGTATTAAGTAATTCTTTATATCTATCCCAACATTGATAAAACGTTTCTCCTTGTTTTTGAGAAAAAGTTGTAATTTGTCTTTTAAAAGAGTTTGTTCTATGGGAAGGGAAAAACTTTTTGAGAAATTGTTGTTGCATTTCTTCCCATGATCTTATTGAACTTGATCTTAAATTTTGTAGCCATGTTTTAGCTTTATCTTTTAAAGAAAAAGGGAAAAGCTTTAATCGAACTATATCCATGCTACAATTTTGATCATTATAAGTGTTACAAACTTTCAAATTCTCTTAGATGCAAATATGGATTTTCAGAATCTAAGCCATGAAAATTTGGTAAAAGTTGAATAATTTGAGGTTTGAAGTTGAAATTAGATACATCAGGAGAAAAAACTAAACAAGATGGGGCACTAGTTCTAATAGGGTTCATATGGTGTCTAAGTGTTCTTAATTGATCATGTTCTTGATTATTATTATTATTATCATTATCTTGATTATTTGAATTATCATCCATGTTTAAATTATTTTCAGATACTCGAATAAGTCTACAACTTTTTTTTCGACTCCAAATACTCATACAAAAAAAAAAAAAAAACAACACAATACTTATAAATAAAACATAATTAACAAATATAAACTTAATTTATACCTCCCCGGCAACGGCGCCAAAAACTTGCTACTACTTAAATAATAATTCACCCAAGTGTAGGTTGTCTGCAAGTAATATATTTCGTAAGTACGAGATCGATTCTCAGAGAGGTTATTTTGAGTTTAAATTTATTAATTTATAGATTACCAAATGCAAGAATGAAGTTTACAAATTATAAATTTTGTCAAGGCTTGATGATTTATTCTTGGTTTATGTAATATTGTTTAACTAAAAGTAAAACAAAAGAAACAACCATAAATAATGGTTACAAGAAAATTAAACACACACATAATATAATATAGTTTCCACTATAGAAAATACCGAATTAACCGATATTTTATATATGGCACCTATGATTATAATTATAACTATATAAATAAATAATTGCATAAAGTTAATGTTAAATTAAATCATTATATTTCATTTAGAACAACCGGTAGAGCCACGCTATTGCCTAAATGAAATATATTGATTTAATAAGTTAGTTGCGGTAAAGTAAAAGTTAGTTGCGATAAAGTAAATGTTAGTTGCGGAAAAGTAAAAGTTAGTTGCGATAAAGTAAATGTTAGATTGTTAGATGTTAGTATTAAATCATAATATTTCATTTAGAACAACCGGCAGAGCCACGCTATCGTCTAAATGAAATATTATGATATATATATATATATAACTATATATATATATAATAATAAGTGATGAAATATTTATTGTATCAAAATTAAACAACAAATCAAGATAACCACTTTAATGGTATCAAGCATTTGATGTAAATTGAAAACAACAAATACTTCATTTTTATACATACAATAAAAATAAGTTAGCTAAATGAAAAGAAATAAAGAAAGAATATACAAAATATAAACAATCATACTTCACCAAGAATGCATCCTCTTCACCTTGACATAATAGATTTAGCTTGCCATAAGCTTACTTTTGATCAACACTAAAATATCACTCATAGTTGAGAACATGAAAGAAAATATATTGGAACTTAGAACTTTGATACACACTCACACTATATTTTACAATGAGATAGAATGATTCTCAAGCTAGCACAAGGCCTCTATTTATAGGCCAAATGAGAGAAAGGGTCAAAATTTTTATTAATGCCATGTAGTTGCAATAGTATTCTTTGTCTCCTCCAAGTTCAATTCCATGTCCCTTCCTTCAATGCTTTGTTCCACAACTTTAATCACCGAATTTGACTCTGCTCAAAACAAAAAACATGTGGGGAATTGTCTGTAGATGAATTTGACCACTTGGTTCACCTCATTTGGTTAAATATTGAAATAGTTATGATTTTTTTTACTATATGCTGGTCATAGTAAAAGTAAATTTGTCCTCCTTTTGATATTTGCACAATTTGATCATCTTAATGAACTTTTTAAGCAATCATGTCTTCTGCAAAGTTGTAGATAATTTCTCAAGGATTCCAAACATGTTTGAGTCACCTCCATTTGAATTTTCTAGCTTGAGTTATCATTATTTTACCAACACGTAGAAAACCTGAATATAAAACATATTTAGTAAGACAATTAAATATAAACAAACAATACTAAAATAACATAATTTTATAATTTTAAAGCAACCTAAATTTTAAAATACAAGTTTTAACATATAATAAATTATTAATTTTAAGTTTCATCACACTTCTCGCACATATGCGCGTCCAATGTTCGCGCATATGCGCGAGACTTACTGTCTCGGCACTTAGGATTTCACCTGCTCACGCATATGCGCGCCTCGTCTCCGCGCATGTGCGCGAGGTCTTCTGGACCAACTTTCATCTGCTCGCGCATATGCGTGCCTCGTCTCGCGCATATGCGTTAGGTCTTCTGCCTCCACATTCATCTTCTCGCGCATATGCGCGCCTCAGTCTCCGCGCATGTGCGCGAGGCTTCTAGCCTCCGCACTCCCATGCTTTCCCACGCCTTCCTCAGAGCTTGTCCTTCCATGATCACATCAATTCGTCAATTACATAATCTCGGATTAAAACGATATACTCTCGGGCCTTACAGAGCAGCTGATTAGTTGAACTGTACCAGTTGACCAGTTGACCAGCAGACCAGTTTAGGCTCGGGAAAATGTCCAGCAAGGAGTATTTGACCATTGCAATTTCAGAAACAATACAGAAACTTTCCAAACGGTCATATTCTTGTATTTAATGTATATATCATTGTTGGGGCATAAAAATACAACATCTTGAAGATTAAACAAGAGCTTTTGAAAGGAATTCCAAGCATGGACAGTTAGAATAAAGAGATCAGCTAGTTGATAGCACAAGCATTTGTGTGACGATACATTTGAGATGTACACTGTAATTGATAAATTCCTCAAATACAACCACTCACACATATACATGAGAGTCGAACTTCAAAAATTAGTTGAGTGAGACCTTTACACAAAGACATTAAACTTGTGTTGGTAGTCTTTGGACAAAGATGTTAAACACGTGCTGGCTGGGAGGTGCTGCCTTCAGTCTAGTTGAGTGCCAGGAGTTCAGTTAAACAGTAGTGTATGTCCTAAACTGATTGAGTTTGTACAAAATATTGTATAAATAAAAGTCTTCTAGTAAATCATTCCCAAGGGAAATAAGGGTTGACGTAGAAGTATTTGAAGTCTCCGAACATCCATAAACAAATTCGTGTATATTTGTTTATTGCATTTATTTTTCATTTCATTGTTTTAAAGATGCATTGTTGAAGCATTTTGTAGATCCCAAAATCAGTACACGTAAACCCTTGCATTTATTAAATTGTTAAATTACTTATTTAATTTTAAAATTATTTTTAACGATGCATGATTTATGATTTCCATTATTTTAAATTATTACATGTTTATTTGTGCACGTTAAAATGTTTTCTTGAGTTTATGTTTCAGGCGGATATTCGATACGGGATCGGGAAAAGAGACCGGTGACAATTTAGGCGATTTATGAAAATGTGATATTTTATTTCAAGTCAATAAAATTGTTATTTTAAATGATTTTTGGAATTTTAATCATTTTAAAGCCTAATTTAATTTATTAGGTGATTTTCAGATTTTATACTTTTAAAGTTTATCACATGTGTATTTCATTTTTTATTAGGGGATTTTAGTAAAGATAGTATGAGGTTAGTAATTTAATTAGCATGTTAATTAATTTATTAAGCAATATTTCCTCTAATTAACCACACACACACACGTTACACACACCTACATGCACTAGGCGGCTACACACACTCACACACACAATTCTCTTGTATTTCATTTCATTTTGAGAGAAAGGCTAGGGTTCTAAATTCTCAGCAGCAGCCACCCCTCTCCCCTTGCAAAATTTCTGAAGCTTTCGTTGTTTTTTCGAGCAAAAATCATGCCACAAGTCGTCCCGGATCGAGTCTCGCATTCCCTCGCGTCGTTATCCGTCGTTTCGTTAGTTTAGTCAGCAAAGGCATGTATATTCTTTTATTTTTCTGCATCGATCTTGCCTTAGTAAATATGTTGATGTATATTGTGTGCAAAAATTTGTTTATGTTATGCAAATTTTGAGCAAAAATGTTTGAAACAATTTTGGATCAAAATTTTATATCTCAAAACCAAAGCTACTGTCATTTCGAGTACTGTGAATTTTCGGTCGACTTTCTAGAAGAATCATCAACATGTAAAACGTAGCACTCTTTGATACCTTTGATTTGACAGTAAAGTAGTAATTTTTGGACAATAAACGAGTGAGTTATGATCATTCTTGTGTGCCTGCTCAAATTGTGAGGTTTTGAAAAATGTTCTTCATTTTTCTTGAGTTATTTGATTGCAGGCTTCGTTGGGAATCGCCAGTGGTCATTGATGCGTTTAGGTGTGTTGAGTGGGGTGATCATAGGTTTTTTGGTGTGTCGTTTCGAGTCAGTAAGGGTGAGGATGTATTAGGAGTCATAGGGATGCAAATGGGTAGAAGATGACATTTTGGGGTTTGCTTCGCACCGGGATTGCGCCGCAGCGCTGCATTTGAAGCGCCACAACGCTGCTGGTTCGTGCAAGGCAGCACTAAAAGGTGGCGCCTAGGCGCTAGTCTGGCGCTGCAGCTGTAACGCCTCGAGAATTTAAAAGTCCACGCGAACCATATGCACGCAAGTTATTAAATTCTCTTGTATTTTAATTAAATGTTTTAATCGATTATGTTGTACACATTTGCATGTTTAAAATATATTTTTCTACATGGTTGCATTAAAATGTATTTTTAAAGGTTATTCAAGTTGCGATCGAGTAACGGAGACCGAGGACTGAAAAATAGAAAATGTTTTTATTGGTTAATTGTTTTTAATTATTTAAATTAAGTGTGATGCTTTTTCTTATTTTTGAAAATAAGAAGTTTTGAAGTGATTTTATACGCCGGAACGTAATTTTTATCGGTGTTAATTTTCAACAAAAATGCGAGCGTTTTGGCAACCTGTCTAATAAATTCACTAACTTTATTAGACAAAATAATTTTTTTATATTTTAATTAATCACTAATGGGCATAATTAACCTCTTTAATGGGTCCTAAGCTTGTTTAAGTGATTAATTAACTATATTGAAAACTAAAACCTACCCATACCCTACCACAACCCCATGCCCACATCCCCAAGACAATAAAAAATTTACCCTTCACACAAGTCACGACACACACATCAAAAGTTGAAGGGAAAAGCATTGATAATTGCTAGGAAATTCAAGCCGTCATCTCATCGTCGTCGTTCTTCGATTTGTCAACGTAAAATCGTGCATTTTAAATGCAAAGGCACGCCTTAATATCCTCTTTCTCATCTTTCATAACATATTATGTGTTTGATACATGATTGCATGAAAAACATGATACAACTTTTATATTTTCGTTTTCATGGCTATACATGCACAAAACTAGTGTTTTTATTTTTTAAAACTCTTCATAATGATGCACAAAGGGGCTGCCATGGTAGGGGTACTTGAAGGGATGTTTTTTCACATGTTAAAGTGTCCATAGGTGTATGTTTAAGGGCTGGAAAAATAGGGAAGGAATAAAAACCAAAATAGACTCCTTAAGGGAAAGGACTCTTCGACTAGGAGTCTTTGAGGGTCATGGCTGCTATCTGCCGTTAGGGAGGGTCCAGTAGACTTAAGTGGGCTGCATTATATTCCTAAGATGGAGGAGAGAGGGTGGCTCGAAGGGCAAGGTAGATGTGCATGCGTTTGGACGGGTTTGGGGAAAACGGGTGCATGCTTAGTTGATGGGTTGAGGGGCTGAGGTTCCAGGTCTTTTAGGTACTGTCCAGCAGCGTGTTAGGAGTTCAGTCATGGTCCTAGGAAGGGCTCATAGGGGCTGGTCGAGTCGCTTGAGGGCTAAGATCGAAAATTTCAAGGCTAGGGTGGCTAGGGTTTTCAAAGGAATAAGAACAAAATTTCAGTAGGCATCCTAGGCTGTTCATGGGTTCTAATTGGCTTGATTTGGGTTGAATATGAGTTATTTAGGTGTTATAAAGCTTTGGTTCAAGTTTGGTAAAGTTTAGTTAAGTTTCGAGTCCATACGAGTCAAAACCGGGAAGTACGTCTAAGTTTAAAAACGAATCGGGAAACGCCTAGATTTAAGCTTAATAAATTATGAAAAATTATAATTAAGCTCAAATAATTATTAAAAGTCTAAGTTTTTAATTTGGGAATTTTATATTAAGGTTTGGTTTAATTCGTGATTAAAACGCAGTAATACGTCTTGTTTAAAGAATAACTGAAAATTCCTTGATTTAAGCTAAATAAAAATATGAGAAAATTCATGTAAGATTAAATAATTATTTGGGACATTTTTGAGTCAATGAAATTATGAAAATGTCAAAAACGTGAAATTTTACGTCTAAGAGCAAAACAATCATTTTACACCTATAAATTAGAAAACGTCATGGCAGTGTCTTGAATGCTGTTTTATATGGTAATATGATTATTTGGAATGTTTATGAATTTTTATATGTTAAAATGTTATTTTAAATGTTCATGGATATATATGTTAAAATGTTATTTTTAAAACGTTTATGGGTTTTATGATTTAATTATGGACATTTAAAGGACATGTTACATGCTTGGTTTAAAATAAAAACGTTACATGCAATTTAAATTTTATAAAGTGGTGATAATATGAAACGTTGAAGGAAGTGAAATAATTGTGACTAATACGATGATATGTTGGAAATTTCATGAGGGTTATGGTCCCAGTGGGAGCCCGACTGTGGGGACCCGGACGCTAACTCCATCTTATCAATCATCATTGGGATTAAATGGATCAATTAATTAAACTAGGTCGAATTTTTTTTTTTCAAAAGTCATGTACCTCATAAACAAGTGTTTAAAGTACTACAACAAGTGGTGCTCCATTTTATTTAATTACAAGATCAAGTTCAATAACTACAACATGATCAAAAGTACAGGTCTTGTACAAAATAAAGTCATAACAGACTAGTGTTATCAATTACATATCAAGTGTTGAACAAAAGCTCTACTTCTAAGCCCGGATCACCACTCTAATCTCGATCTATCATGCTCTTCTCAGCCCTGATCATGTCCCACCTGTTGTCATGCACACATACAAACACAACAACAACCGGATAACTCCGGTGAGAAACATATTTCCCAGTATAAACAATGTATACATGCATTTCATAAAAGCATATAAAAAAGCATATAACATTTGTAACACAATATGTATTGTAATCTATGAAAACATAAATCAATACAAAGTTGTAAATCAAACTCTTAAACTCTTAATCTTGACTCGACTCTTATCTAGGGATCCCGGTTTGAATAAGAACGTAACAAGTCTCCCACCTACTCTTCCCAGCTAGGCAGTGTTGCATTCTTATTCCCAGACTTTGGCCCATTATATCGAATCTCTACAATAGGAGTCGATCTTCTCCTAAGCACATCGATATAAACCAAACGGCCAGTGACTTGGCGCATCTGCCAAAAACTCAAAATACATGCTTTACTATAACTCAATAGACTAAGCATATCAATCTCAAGAATTGCAAACACATCAAAGCAATAACAATATAGTATGTGGTTTTAGGAAACTCAAGCTATCTCTTACTTGAGTTATCTCTCCCGGTTTAACATTGATTTATACCTTTCTTTTCTCGGGGTTTGGCTTTGGTTCTTTCTTCTACCGCTTTCGAAGTCTTCAATACCAATCTGGAATCACATTCGAGAAGTACAATATCACATACAACTCAAGGCAAGACTTGATTTGATCAACACTCAATCTAGTTAACTTTCAACAGCATAAAGACGCAATCTCAAAATACCCCGGCAACTCAATATCAATAGATACCAATTACAACTCATAATCAATAACAAATACAAGCTAGAATTCTCAAAATCTGCGTAGTTTCAACCAAACATAGGCTGAAAAATCATAACAATTACATACGATGTTCGTTCTTCGATCCGATTTCGATTATATGATTACCATAATTTCAAGAACACGTAATATCAATCAAGTGATGATTTCTTCAACACCAAATTTCAACCATACATGACAGTAATAAAACTTACATCCCTTTGAAGCTCTTGACGAGAGAAGCACGGAACAAAACTCGGATTGAAAATCAGAAGGCCAGATCTCGCAAAATCACAATTCTAAGCTATGAAGAAAACTTGAGGAGGTTGGCCATGGAATCTCGGTTTCTTCTCTGTAGGTTCTGAAGGAAATTAAGATTTATGTACATGTTATAATGCATGGCTAGACATGTGGCTTACTTTCCTTCAGCACGTCTCGCGCATATGCGCGTCAAACACCGGCGCATATGTGCGAGACCTACTGTCTCAGCGCTTGCAAATTCAATTGCTCGCGCATATGCGCGCCCCATCTCGCGCATATGCGCGACACCTATTGTCTCGGAAATATTGCAATTCACCAGCTCGCGCATATGCGCGAGGTCTTCTGCCTCGGCCTTGGTTGCTCGCGCATATGCGCGCCTCCTCTCCGCGCATATGCGCGAGACCTTCTGTCCTCACACATGAATCATATGTTTTCCCCACGTCGTCCTCAAGTTTTCCTTCTATAATCACGTCAATTCATAAATTAATAATTTCGGATTAAAAGAATAAAATCTCGGGCATTACAATTCTCTCCCTCTGAGACATGATTTCGTTCTCGAAATCGCAGGCAATCAAATCACGTAATATAAGAACATATAACAAAAGCTAAATAATAAACTCACGTCAATGAAATAACTCTGGAAATTTCTGTCTCATGTCTGATTCTGTTTCCCAGGTAGCTTCTTCAATGCCATGACGACTCCACTGAACTTTCAAAAGCGGAATAGTCTTCGTTCGGGGCTGCTTTTCTTTACGATCTAGAATCTGGATCGATTTTTCAAAATAACTCAGAGTTTCATCAAGTTCGGCCTCGTCAGGCGGAAGAACATGAAAAGCATCAGGAAGATATTTTCGCAGCATAGATACATGAAAGACGTCATGTATTCCAAATAGAGAAGGAGGAATAGTGAGCCGATAGGCACGAGTACCTATCTTCTCAAGAATCTCATACGGCCTAATATAGCGTGGAGACAACTTTCCTCTTTTTCCAAATCTGACAATACCTCTGAAAGGAGAAATCTTCAGAAATACTCTGTCTCCTTGCTCAAATTCTAACAGTCGACATCGAATATTTGCATATTTGATCTGTCTATCCTGAGCTGTTTTCATTCTCTGCTGAATCATCTTTACTTTCTCAGTCATATCTCGAATCATATCAGGCCCAAGTTCAGGTGCCTCAGATATCTCATCCTAATAGAGAGGGGATCTACACTTCTTTCCGTACAACGCTTCACACGGAGCCATCTTTATACTCGTGTGATAGCTACTGTTGTACGAAAATTCACAAAATGGCAAAGAATCTTGCCAACTAGTGCCAAAGTCTACCACTACAGCTCTAAGCATATCCTCCAACGTCTGGATATTCTTTTCTGATTGTCCGTCTGTCTGAGGATGATATGCAGTACTCAGATGTAATTTCGTACCGAGAGCTTGTTGCAAACTGTGCCAAAAGTGTGAAGTAAAGTGACGATCACGATCTGATACAATGGACTTTGGCACGCCATGCAATCTGACCACTTCTCTGACATAAATTTCCACCATCTGATCGTGTGTACGTCATTCGATATGGAATGAAACACACTGATCTGGTCAATCTGTCAATAACGACCCAAATCGCATCACAACCTCGGGAGGACCGTGATAGCTTCGTAACAAAATCCATGGAAATGTGGTCTCATTTCCATTCTGGAATAGATAAGCTATGCAACAGACCTCCTGGTTTCTTCCTTTTTGCTTTCACTTGTTGGCAATTAAAACATTTGGATACAAAATTTGCAATGTCTGATTTCATCTGTTTCCACCGAAACTGTTTCTTCAGATCATTGTACATTTTTCTGCCACCAGGATGAATACTAAAACGACTACAGTGTGCTTCTGTCAAAATCTGTTGTTTCAAGTCTGAAACATCTGGCACAACAATACAATTATTCACATATAACACATCATCACGAACCTGATATTCTGATCGATGCCCTAATCTGACCATCGCAATCGAATTCTAAACATTCTGATCAACTTTCTGTGTTTCTTTGATTCTTAAAATCAGCTCTGGTTCAACTTGAATGGCATAAAGTCTCAGTGGTTGACAATCTATCTCAAATACTAATCCAGAAAGACAACAATCTTCAATCAAATTCAAAACACCAATCGTCGATAAGGATAAAGAACATACCTTTCGACTCAGTGCATCCGCTGCTGCATTTGATTTCCCCGGATAATATTTGATTTCACAATCAAAATCTTTCAATAAATCAAGCCATCTACATTGCCTCATATTCAGTTCTGACTGTGAAAATAGATATTTCAAACTCTTGTGATCAGAATAAATTTCAAACTTCTCACCATATAGATAGTGTCGCTAGATCTTCAATGCAAACACGATGGCAGCCAATTCAAGATCATGAATCGGGTAGCGAGTCTCATGTGGTTTCAATTTTCTCGAGGCATAAGCAATAACATGTCCTCACTACATCAAAACACAACCTAGTCCTCTATGAGAAGAATCACAATAAACAACAAAATCACCAGTACCTGACAGGATAGTCAACACCGGAGCACAGTTTAATCTCTTTTTTCAATTCCAGAACACTAGATTCACAAGCTTTTGACCAAACAAAAGGTGCATTCTTCTGAGTGAACTGAGTAATCGGCTTAGCAATACTGGAAAAATTTTTAATAAATCGACGATAATAGCCAGCTAAACCCATAAAACTGCGTATCTCTGGTACTGATGTCGGTCTAGGCCAACTGATCACAGCCTCAACTTTGCTAGGATCAACAGAAATACCATCTCCAGATATAATGTGTCCCAAAAATACAATTTGTTTCAACCAGAACTCACATTTCGATAACTTGGCATACAATTTCTCAGCCCTCAGAATATTCAATACAATTCTCAAATGCTCAGCATGATCAATCAGATTATTTGAATAAATTAGAATATCGTCTATAAATATAATTACAAAATCATCAAGATATCTCTGAAATATACGGTTCATCAAACCCATAAATACAGCTGAAGCATTCGTTAAACCAAACGGCATGACTATAAACTCATAGTGGCCATACCTGATTCTGAAAGCTGTTTTTGATATATCAGAGTCTCTGACTCTCAACTGATGATATCCAGATCTCAGATCGATCTTGGAATAAACAGAAAAACTGCAACTGATCAAATAAATCATCAATACGAGGCAAAGGATATTTATTCTTTATCGTAACCTTGTTCAGTTGCCGATAGTCAATGCAGAGTCTCATTGAACCGTCTTTTTTTCTGACAAACAGTACTGGAGCGCCCCAAAGAGAAACACTCGGTCTGATGTAACATTTGGCTAGTATATCTTCTAGCTGATCTTTCAATTCAATTGGTGCCATTCTGTATGGAGTTTTTGAAATAGGTACTGTACCTGGTATCAGTTCAATGCTGAAGTCTATTTCTCGGACTGGAGGCAAACCCAGAATTTCATCTGGAAAGACGTCAGCAAACTCCATACCACTGGCAAATCTGCTAATGAAGGGCTCGACTTCAGTACATCTACTGAATACACAAGGAATCCCTCTGCTCCTTTCTGTAATAATCGAGTCATAGACAAAGCAGATATCAAAGGAATTCGAGCTTTGGAACCCTTACCGTAAAATTTCCATTCGTCAGCCATCTTAGGTCTGAATCTTACGAGGAAACAGTCTACGGTAGCTCTGTACTTGGTCAGCATATCGATACCAATAATGCAGACAAAATCAGACAAACCGAGTACAATAAAATCTAACTCTATCTCATTGCCATCATACTGCAGCGTACAATGTCTAACAGAATTCACTGATATAAGACCTCTCCCCAAAGGTGAAGAGACAGATACTATAGTAGATAGAGACTCAACAGGAAAAGCATGTGTCAATGCAAATCGCTCAGAGATAAAAGTATGGGATGCACCCGTATCAATCAACACATAAGCAGGATAACCACAAAGAGAATAGTTTCCTGCAACCACATCATCAGGTGCTTCTGGGCCTGTTCCTCAGTCAATGCAAACACTCTGGCCTGCTGTGTCGGAGGCTGGCTAACAGTCTGGTTTCTTCCTGGCCTCGGCTGTGACTGAGTAGTGGGTGGCTGGAAAGAGTGAACAACAGATGATCGTCTATCAGCCTGAGCCACTGATCAGGATAATTCTGCTCCCTGGGATCGTTGAGAACTTCGCTGTGGACAGACTCTAGCAAAGTGTCCCTGCTGTCGACAGATGTTTCAACTACTCAATACTCCTTGGCATTTCTCTGTTGGATGTCTTCCTCCACATGTTCTGCAATAGACCCATGTATAACTCTGGTTCTGGCCAGTCTGTCACGAACCACTGGAGCTAGATGAACTAGTTCCAGACTTCTTAAACTGTTTGCCTCGGGCTTTCAGATTATCTTTCTTCCCTCTTTTGCTACCACCACTATCAAATATGGGAGGTGGTTGGTGGAACTGAGCTGAGGGTTGTTGCTATTTCTGTGTCTGGGCAACATATGAAGTTCCTCGTTGTCTGATCAAGCCCGCTTCAGCTCCTTTTGCTCTGTTCAGAGCATCAGCAAAATTATTTGGTCGCCCTGTATTTACCAGTGTAAAGATCTCGAGATTCAACCCATTAATGAACTGATCAGCCACAGCTTCATCATTCTCAGCAACATGAGGAGCAAAACGTAACAAGGTAGAGAATTTAGCCACATATTATTCAATGTTCAATTGACCCTGTTTCAGGTTGGCAAACTCTACACCCTTGTCCTTTCTGTACGATATTGGGAAGAATCGTTGATAGAACTCAGCTTTAAAGTTCTTCCAAGTAATAAATGTACCTCGATGCTCCAAGGTTCTCTTTGTCGTGAGCCATCAACTTTTTGCAACATCATGTAATTGATGCCCAATCAGTCTAACTCTTCGCTCATCTGTGTAATCAAGTGAATCAAACAACATTTCAATATCATCAAGCCAACTCTCACAATCAATAGAATTCACAGTGCCCTTCAAGATTGGCGGTTTGAATGACTGAAATCTCTTCAGCAATTTTCCATGGGTGTCGCTGTAACATCCATTGGATTATTTGAAGTACTACCCTGTTTTGGGGCTCTTCGAGGAGGCATATATGATTATCAAAATGGTTAGTAATCAAATCTAACAAATCTGTTTCAGTCCTCCTCTGATCATCATACCTCTGATCAAGAATCGGTTCTGATTCATTTTCCAATAATACACATTTCCAATCAAATCAGATAATCAGGTAAACATGTATTTTCAAAGCATTAAAACATGCTACCACCACAAAAGCACGAAATAAAACTCAATGTACCCCGCTCACTCGCTTCTATCTCAGTCTAAGGAACGTACAGCTACAGCTCTGATACCACCTGCTGTGGGGACCTGGACTCTAACTCCATCTTATCAATCATTATTAGGATTAAATGGATAAATTAATTAAACTAGGTCGAATTTTTTTTTTAAAAAGTCAAGTACCTCATAAACAAGTGTTTAAAGTACTACAACAAGTGGTGCTCCATTTTATTTTATTACAAGATCAAGTTCAATAACTACAACATGATCAAAAGTACAAGTCTTGAACAAAATAAAGTCATAACAGACTAGTGTTATCAATTACATATCAAGTGTTGAACAAAAGCTCTACTTATAAGCCCGGATCACCACTCTAATCTCGATCTATCATGCTCTTCTCAGCCATGATCATGTCCCACCTGTTGTCATGCACACATACAAACACAACAACAGCCGGATAACTTCGGTGAGAAACATATTTCCCAGTATAAACAATGTACACATGCATTTCATATAACCATATACAAAAGTATATAACATTTGTAACACAATATGTATCGTAATCCACGAAAACATAAATCAATACAAGGCTGTAAATCAAACTCTTAAACTCTTAATCTTGACTCGACTTTTATCTAGTGATCCCGGTTTGAATAAGAACGTAACAAGTCTCCCACCTACTCTTCCCAGCTAGGCGGTGGTACATTCTTATTCCAAGACTTTGGCCCATTATATCGAATCTCTACAATAGGAGTCAATCTTCTCCTAAGCACATCGATATAAACCAAACGTCCAGTGACTTGGCACCTCTGCCAAACACTCAAAATACATGCTTTGCTATAACTCAATAAACTAAGCATATCAATCTCAAGAATTGCAAACACATCAAAGCAATAACAATATAGTATGTGGTTTTAGGAAACTCAAGCTATCTCTTACTCGAGTTATCTCTCCCGATTTAACATTGATTTATACCTTTCTTTTCTCGGGGTTTGGCTTTGGCTCGTTCTTCTACCGCTTTCGAAGTCTTCAATACCAATATGGAATCACATTCGAGAAGTACAATATCACATACAACTCAAGGCAAGACTTGATTTGATCAACACTCAATCTAGTTAACTTTCAACGGCATAAAGACGCAATCTCAAAATACCCCGGCAACTCAATATCAATAGATACCAATTACAATTCATAATCAATAACAAATACAAGCTAGAATTCTCAAAATCTGCGTAGTCTCAACCAAACATAGGCTGGAAAATCATAACAATTGCATACGATGTCCGTTCTTCGATCCGATTTCGATTATACGATTACCATAATTTCAAGAACACGCAATATCAATCAAGTGATGATTTCTTCAACACCAAATTTCAACCATATAGGACAGTAATAAAACTTACATCCCTTTGAAACTCTTGACGAGAGAAGCACGGAACTAAACTCGGATTGAAAATCAGACGGCCGGATCTCGCAAAATCACAATTCTAAGCTATGTAGAAAACTTGAGGAGGTTGGCCATGGAATCTCGGTTTCTTCTCTGCAGGTTCTGAAGGAAATGAAGATTTGTGTACATGTTATAATGCATGGCTAGACATTTGGCTTACTTTCCTTCAGCACGTCTCGCGCATATGCGCGTCCAACACCGGCGCATATGCGCGAGACCTACTGTCTCGGCAATATTGCAATTCACCAGCTCGCGCATATGCGCGCCCCGTCTCGTGGATATGCGTGAGGTCTTCTGCCTTAGCCTTGGTTTCTCGCGCATATGCGCACCTCATCTCCGAGCATATGCGCGAGGCCTTCTGTCCTCACACATGAATCATATGTTTTCCCCACGTCGTCCTCGACCTTTCCTTCTATAATCACGTCAATTAATAAATTAATAATCTCGGATTAAAAGAATATTATCTCGGGCATTACACCGATGATCGTGTTTTCTTGGATACGGATATGAATATGTATATGTATACGATGATATGTTAATACGTAAGGCCAAGGCCCAGTTGACGGTAAGAGCATTGCTGGTGTCCCCACCGCCTAGTATTGTGGTTACATGTAGATGGATCCATCGTCCAAAACGTAGACGTAGACGTAGACGAACACGAAAGTCTAAAATAACGATCTGAATTCAACGAAAGGAAAAAGAAATACATATATTTTGATGATAATATGATACATATATGTTGATGATGATACGGATATAAATATGTTTATGATGAATATGAGTATGTTTATGTTTATGAAAAAGTTTATGAAAATGTTTTTATTTAAGTTTATGCATCAGTGAAAATGTTTATGAAAATAGTTATGTTTAAAGTTTATGCATCATGAAAATGTTTATGAAAATGGTTATGTTTAAAGTTTATGCATCTTCATGAAAATGATATTTTAAGTACAAGTATTTTTCACTATTGTATGTGATCTGTGCATGTAGTACTTGTTATCAAGATTATGGTGTGTTGAGTCTTTAGACTCACTAGGTGTGATTGATGCAAGTGATTATGATAATAACGTTAATGGAGGTCTAGATGATTGATCTGACTGGACTGGAGGTGCACATAACTCGTGAACCTACTCTAGTTTTCCGCACTTGTTATGAATTGTGATTTTAAGATTATGTTAAAAATATTTTATGACCTTTATTTATGTTTATGAGTGGTTTTTGAGAGGTTATAGTATGGGCCATATTTTTCAAATAGTGTTTTTAGGTTGGTAAAACATTTGATGATTTTATGCTTTAAACTATTTCTTTTGGATTTTTAAATGTCGGTTGGATCGTTTTAAAATGACGTAAAAAATACTTTATTTATTTTATGCAAGTGTTTGGCCGATGCTAGTAAGGATTTTAAGAAGAAATTTTTTTTTTAGTACTTTTTAAGAAAACAAATAGCAGACGTTTCAGCAGGGACCAATCTACTCAGTAAAGTATGACCGGGTTGATCAGGATTGGAAAGCGATAAAGTATGACCATGGACCAATCTACTCGGTAAAATATGACTAGGGATCTTATGTATGTGGTAGTGGAGATCCCTGTCAGCCCAGTATTGAGGTTTAGTTTGATCAGGCGCACTATGTTATGGGTCACTTGCTTTGAAACATATATCTACACAAAATGATGACGACTATGCATGTTTAAGTATGTATGATGCAAGTACGTTTACGAAAATGTTTAGAGATTGATGGCATGTCTATGCTTATGTAAGAATGTTTGTGTAAGTATGTTCAATGTTAAGTTACGTATGTATTATTTTAAAATGCATGTGGTTTTATTATACGTTATTTGCTATTCCCAGTTTATACATGCACTACGAGAAAATTGGCCTTCAACAACACACCTACGATAACGATTTTTTGCTAAAATCGTTGTCTTTTACTTTTTAACAACGGTTGTAGTTAAAACCGTTGTCTTTAGCATTTTTTTAAGCAAAAGACAACGGTTTTCTAAAAACCGTTGTCTTTTGGTGTTTTTTTGCGGGTCAAAGACAATTTTTAGAAAACTGTTGTCTTTGAACGTTTTTTTAGGGTCAAAGACAACGGTTCTATAAACCGTTGTCTATTAGCGTGTTTTTTTTACAATCGACAACGGTTTTAGAAAACCGTTGTCGATTAGCGTGTTTTTTGGACAAACAACAACGGTTTTTTAAAACTGTGCCTATATTTAGCGACGATTTTAGCAAAACCGTCGCTATATTTAGCGATGGTATTAATAAAACTGTCGCAATTTTTAAATTTGCGACTGTTTGGCTTAAACCGTCGCTATATAGCAAAAACTCGCTAAATTTAGCGACTATTTGAATTAAACATTGGCTATTTTTAAATTAGCGATGATTTAATAAAAAACCGTTAATAATAACGATGGTTAATGGTTAACCATCGCCAATACCGACGGTTCAATAAACGACCTGTTATGGATTCAAATATCCGCGTTTTCGGTCCATACTGAGAGAATTTGTGTGTAAGACATGAATAAGGATGTTCTCACATACTGAGGGAAAATGGCTTCTAAACTAAGCAGATAACACGTTAAAGTATCCCTCTGGGCTGAATACTTCTTAAAGCAGATGTGTGCATGCCCTTTTTTTCTCTCTTGAAGAAGTTTTTTTGTATTGAATCTCGTTCTTTTTCTTCAGATTCTTCTTGTTGTATATATATTTGAGTCTTCACTGATCTTATCTTTATATAGGCGAGAAAACTGAACGTATAGTGAGACTCATTTATTGTATACATTGCATCTTGAATTCATTTCTTGGATTTAGTCTCTCGACCTTTTGACTGCCCATCTGAAACGTTTTGGCTTTAATGCTCTGATGCAACGTCTATTATTGTCCTTTGACTGGACAATGGCTTTATTCATTCACTACAGCTGGACTCAACTGAAAGAGTTTGTCTTCATTCATAACTGAAAGATTCTGACTGATGCTTCGAACTGGTCAGCTGAACTGATCTTCAGTTGGGCTGGTGAAATCAGTTGACTCGTCTGTTGAACTGATTTCACTCTTGTTCAGTTGGACTGATCAGCTGGGTTTCTTCATGAGTTGAACACTCCTTCGGCTGGCCAGGATTATGAGATTCTCCTGCTAAACCACCTATCAACTGGACAATCAGCTGGAATGCTCAATTGACGTAACAGTTAGATTGATTCAGTTTGTACGATCAATTAGGTTTTCATCTTGCTATGTTAACAGCTCGTGAGTGATCCTAGCTTCTGCACACTAAGGTAGATTATTAGTAACACAAATAAACAAGTTTTATTATCATCAAAATCAAGATTGCGAACTTGGAAAGTTCCAACAATCTCCCTATTTTTGATGATCACAAAAACTTGAGCAGTTAAGCGTAATATATTCAGTTCAAGGGTTAGTACATTCAAACATCGTTAAAAGTTCCTCTTTTATAACTGATTTTAAAGAAGTTTTGAAAACAAACAAAAACTCCCTCTCCTAAACTGAATTGAAAACCTTTTTAAGAGAGATAATCATAATTAAGAAAAATACTTTTCAGTTGATGAAAAGGAAAGAATTTTTCCCAACAACTGAATTTTAAAACTGATTGACAATAATTTCAGTTTGAGAAAAAAAAAAACTCCCCCTCAAAAACTGAATAAAAACTCGTATCTGAAAGATATTTATATAATCATTCATTTAGAGATTATTATCATTCAACCAATGTAGACTATAGATCTGGAAATATCCATTCAGTCACGACGAAACACAGCTGAACAAATATGATGTTTATTTAATTAATTTCCTAGTATTTACATCTGAGTACATACATCAGTTGAACAAGAAAAATTACTACAACCGTAGAATATTTTAAACAACATCAGATATCAGTTGATTTATGCGACAGAACTGGATATACCATCAACTGGTTGCTTGATTGCTTGAAATTCTACATCGGTTGTGAGTTCAATTTGATAGAGAAACAAGTTAAACTGCTTGAAATTGACTTCTTCGCAGACTAACTGGTCGAGCAGACTCAGAATAGGCTCAACTGAAATTCAGCTGGTGATTTAATCAACCAACGTCCTAGCATGGATGAGTTTCGTCTGAGGAACATCTGACCTGGTAGGCATGCAACTGAAAACTTGTTCAACGAGCAATTTAGTTGTGCATCTTTGCAGATGATTCTCAGTCCCATGCAGGCTGATTAGAACCCTAAGCAAAGAGTCTAGAGATTTGGCTACAACGTTAGTTGCAGAGCCAATCCTCTCAACTCTTTACTAAAGAGCGACATATAAATATTTTCAAATAGTTTTGAAAATAGTATGAATGACTTTTAAATAGCTTTTAACACTATTTTAAAGTAGAAAATTTTAAAACACAGTTTTTTTCAAATGTTCTTCTTAGAACAACCTGCTTTGATACCAATTGAAGGAACGTTTGCTGAGCATCTTTCGTATGCTTCAAACTAAATATTCTCCAATGAGATGCAACATCTCGTGTTCTAAGAATATTAAACACCGATGAATTAAATCGAGTTTTGTTAAAACCAAGCGGAAGAAACTCGAAGTAATCCTTCGTGAAAAAAACTGTTAATATTTTAAAACGTTTTAACTTATGTAAACTGAATAACCGAAAAAGGGTAGATTAGTTTTTGCATTCATCAGTTCAGTTATAGTGACAATTGAACTGACGAATACTCCAACTCATCCAAACAGTTTGAAAATAGCAGTTAATCAGTTAAATACACAAGATATGTTTATGGATGTTCGGAGACTTCAATTGCTCCTACGTCACTCCTTCTACCTCCTCGGGTAGGATCCACTAGAAGACTTTTATTTATACAAACACTTGTACAAACCCACTCAGATAGGACTTAAGCTACTGCCTAAACTAAACTCCTAGCTACGACTGAAGGCAGCACCTTCCAGCCAACACTTCTTTAACGTCTATGTGTCAAAGACTACACACAAGTTGAAAGTCTTTGTGCAAGACTGTATGTGAGTGGTTGAGAGAATTTGTGTGTATGAACTGAACAAGGATGTTCTCACACACCGAGGAAAAATGGGTTCTAAACTAAGCAGATAGCACGTTAAAGTGTCTCTCTGGGCTGAATACTTCTTAAAGCAGATGTGTGCTTGCCCTTTCTTTTCTCTCTTGAAGAAGCTTTTTTGTATTGAATCTTGTTCTTTTTCTTCAGCTTCTTCTTGTTGTATATATATTTGAGTCTTCGCTGATATTCTATTTATATAGGCGGGAAAAATGAAAGTACAGTGAGACTCATTTATTGAATCCGTTACATCTTGAATTCGTTTTCTTGAACTTAGTGTCTCGACTTTTTGACCGCCTCTCAGAAAAGTTTTGTCTTTAATGCTCTGATGCAACGTTCATTATTGTCCTTTGACTGGACAATGGCTTTGTACCTTCATGTACAGCTGGACTGCACTGAAAGAGTTTGTCTTCATTCATAACTGAAAGATTCTAACTGATGCTTTGAACTGGTCAGCTGAACTGATCTTCAGTTGGGCTGGTGAAATCATTTAACTTGTCAGTTGAACTGATTTCACTCTTGTTCAGTTGGACTGATCAGCTGGGTTTCTTCATCCGTTGAACACTTCTTCAGCTAGCCAGGATTCTGAGATTCTCCTGCTGAACCACCTATCAACTGAACAATCAGTTGGACTGCTCAATTGGCGTAACAGTTAGACTGATTCAGTTTGTACGATCAATTAATTTTTCAGCTTGCGATGTAAACAACTCTTGAGTGATCCTAGCTTCTGCACATTAAGGTAGATTATTAGTAACACAAATAAACAAGTTTTGTTATCATCAAAATCAAGATTGCGAACTTGGAAAGTTCCAACACATATCATGTGTTATTTAATTGTTTAACTATTGTCTTTAAATTGATTTGATCAGTTAGAACATCCGTCAGTTCAGTTCTTACCATAACTGAACTGATATGTGCCAGAACTGATTTTCTTTACTTTCAGTTATTCAGTTGCACAGTATATAAAACATATCAGTTTTTCTTAACTAATGATTACTTCGAGTGTTTTCCGCTTGATTTATAATCAAACTCGATTTAATTCATCGGTGCAAACATTCTTAGAACACGAGCTATTGAAACTCATGGAGAATATTGTGTTTGAAGCACCTTCAAGGGTGCCCGAGCCGATCCTTCAACTGGTATCAGAGCTAGCTGTTCTAAGAAGGACATTTGAAAGCTGATATTTTAAAATATGTTTTAAAATGGTATTTAAAATGGATTTCATAATCATCTTAAAAATTATATATGAGTTTACCGGGGAAAAGAGAAGGTTTTGGCTTTACAACTAACATTGTAGCCACTTCTCTCGACCCCTTAATTTTAATGATCTAGTAGCCTGCATGGTGTTGAATCCAAGCTGACACCAGATTAGCTAAACTGATTCAGTGGACAAGATTTCAGTTGCCAGCCTACCAGTTCAGCCAATCAATAAACGAAGCCCAGCTATGTTGAGATGTTGGATGATTAAAGTGGAGCTTATTCACCAGCAGTATACCACCGCTTCATTGCCATATCAGATCAAAATAAAATGATCAATTTGGTTCAGCATCAGTTGAGTCCAGTTTAAGTCAGCTCGACTAGTTAGCCAGCAAAGAGATCAAGTTCAAGTCAAATTAGCTACTCTTCTGGAAAAGAGACTCAAGATCGATGTAGCATTCAAAGCATTCAAGGCGACCAATTGTTAGTATATTAAGTTCTATTATGTATAAATTGACTGATATTTGATGTTATTTAAGATTTGCTATTATAATAGAAATTTCCCTTACATTTGATGGTGTGCTTAACGTATGATACAAGGGACACGTATTTGGTTAAATAAACATTATGTTTGTCCAGTTAGCTTTTATGTAACTGAACTGCTATTTTAAGATTTGTTGCCTAAACTGCTTGAATGATGCTAAAACTTCATTAATCGCCCAAATGATTATATTTTTTAGGGAGAGTTTTTAATTCAGTTTCTAAGAGGGAGTTGTTTTAAAATTATCCCTCGAATTGAAAAATGTTTTTAAAACTCATTTATTTTTAAATTCAGTTATTGAGGGGGTGCTTTCTTATCCCTCATTCTGAAAAACATTCTTAAATTGTCTTTATTGTTTTTGATTCTCACAAAGGGGGATGATCAGTGTATTGGTTTTAAATTTTAAAATTTTATTTTAAAATCACTTTAATAGCTCAAGTTTTGTGATCATCAAAAAAGGAGAGATTGTTGAAATATTTCATGTTCGCAATCTTGATTTTGATGTTAACAAAACTTGTTATTTTGGTGCTAATGATTTATCGAAGTGCGCAGGATGTTAAAATTGATCAGGCTTCGAACTGATCAGTTACCAAGCCAAAACTGAAGCTATCAAGATGCTAACTGAAAGTGCCAACTGATTGCCCAAACTGAATCAATCCAACTGAAGTATCAAAGACCAATTCAACTGATTGTCCAGCTGACAGGCAGTTCAGCAGAAGACCTTCAAAAGCCCGGCCAGCTGATGAAGTGCTCAACTGATGAAGAGTCCAGCTGACCAGTTCAACTGAAAAAGCGAACTCAGTTCAACTGACAAGTCAACTTATTTCACCAGCCCAACTGAAGATCAATTCAGATGACTAGTTAGGAGCATCAGTTATGAATCAATCAGTTGCAGATCAAGACAAGCTTATCTAATTATATTCCAGCTACGCACAACGATACAAAAGCAACTGTACGATCAAGGTACAATAATGGACGTTGCAGCAACACTTAAAGACAAAATGTTCGAGGATAGATGTCGGAAAAGTCGAGACACAAATTGAAAGGAACGCATTCAAGCTGCAACGGATACAACTATTGAGTCTCACTGTACAATCAATTTCCCATCTATAAATAAAAAGTGTGTGTGAAGAAGAAAGAAAACAATTCAACTTGTTATCAGCTTAATATAGAAGCTCTATTTCTCTCAGTGTGTGAGAACACCTTCGTTTGGTATTCATTGTTCAGTTCTCACACACTCACACACAATCACTCACATAAGTCAGAGAGTTAAGTTTATTGAATGGATGAGTGAGTCTTGCACAAAGACATAAAACGTGTGTATGTAGTCTTCGACACACAGACGTTAAACAACTGTTGGCTGAAAGGTGCTGCCTTCATTCTAGGCTAGAAGTTCAGTTAGGTAGTAGGGTAAGTCTTAAGCTGAGTGGGTTTGTACAAGTCATTGTATAGATCAAAGTTGTGGGGACCCGGACGCTAATTCATTTCTTAATCATTTTTTTTGGGAATAATTGAATTAATTAAGATAAACAGGGTCTAAATTTTTTTTTTAAAATACAAGAGTGCGCAACATATGAAACAAATCTTATTTCATTTACAAGATCAATATCCGGATCCAAGTACAAATGTAAATCATATCAAACTACTGTTCATTCACTACATGTCAGGTGATGAAACAGATCTACTTCTAAGCCCGGATCTCCACGCTAATCTTGAATCTCTCATCCTCTTCTTGACCCTGATCCTATCCCACCTGTTGTCATGCACACATACAAACACAACAACAGCCGGATAACTCCTGTGAGAAATACATTCCTAGTATAAATCATTTATACATGCAATCATATAAATAGATATAAAAGCATGAACCAAATATCAATAACATGTATCAAATCTGAAAGACATGAATCGATGTAAAACTGTAAATCAAATCTGACTCATAATCTCTGACTCGACTCTTTCCTAATCTCGGGATCCCAATCTGAATAAGAACGTAACAATCTCCAACCTACTCTCCCGATCGTGGTGGCGGTAAGTTCTTATTTACGGACTTTGTTCCTGTCCATATCGAATCTCGGCGAAAGAAGTCAATCCACTCCTAAGCAACATCGATATGACCAAACGTCTGGTGTCTTGGCACCTCTGCCAAAGACTTGGCATCTCCGCCAAATATCAGGCACATCAGCCCAAGGACTAGGCACATCCGCCCATGACTCCTCACATAACATATGCTTAACTATAAATCAATAGAATAAGCATATCAATCTCAAACATTGCAACATATCGAGGCAATGGCAATTAAGTATGTGATTTTGGGAAACTCGAGTTAAATCAAACTCGAGTCGTGCAATCCCGGATCAACATTGATTTATACCTTTCTCTTCTCTGTCTGACGAAGTCGAAGTCTCGAATTCAAATCTGTCCATACTCAATCTGGTAATGACAATATCGAGGAGTACAATATCAATACACCACTCAAATCAATACTAAATATAATCAGAACTCAATCTAATTCTGTTTTAACGGCATAACTGTACAATCTCAATATACCCAGCAATAAAAATATCAATAAATGCCAATCTCAACTCATAATCGATCGACAAACATAATCTGATATCAACTCTCAACAAAATACATTCTGAAAATCATAACAATTTCATATGGTATCTGTTCCTCAATCCGGTTTCGATTATACGATGTCTAATATCGCAAGAACACCATATATGAATCATATCCGATTCTTTCAATAGCATATTTTCAAAACATAATAGAAATCAATAAAACTTACGTCCGTGTAAAGCCTGTAACGCAAGGAATACGGTACTGAGCTCGGATCAAAAATCAGACGGACGGATTTATCGTAATTCACAAATCTAGACTCAAGAACTTTAAAATTTTCCAAAGCTTCCTCGGTTTTCTTTCAATTGAATCTGAAGGAAATTGCAACTCTTAATATATATATTGCATGGTACAAGGGCAAGTGGCTTCATGTATGCACTGCACGTCTCGCGCATATGCGCGACCTTACTCGGCGCATATGCGCGAGACACTATGTCTCGGCGCGTAACATCACAATAACTCGCGCATATGCGTACCCTCGCTCGGCGCATATGCGCGAGGTTCTTTGCAACTCTTTGCCATACTCGCGCATATGCGCGGGTCCATGTCGCGCTTATGCGCGAGGTTCTCTGCCTACCTCGCGCATATGCGCCCGGCTGGGTCGCGCATATGCGCGAGGTGTTCAGTCCTCGCACATAGTTCAGTCTTCTTTTCGCCTATCCCGGTCTGGCCGGTTCCGTCAACAATCACCTCAATTACCAACAAATCATTTCAGATTATAATAACAAAATTCTTGGGCATTACATTTCTCCCCCTCTAAGATCTGATTTTGTCCTCGAAATCACAGGCAATCAAATCAGATAACGAATCAGATACAATAAGAAATGGAGAATAGAAGCTAAATAACGTGAACTCACATCAGTGAAATAAATATGGGAATTTCTGTCTCATATCTGATTCAGTTTCCCGCGTAGTTTCTTCAATGTCATGACGACTCCACTTAACTTTCACAAGCGGAATAGTCTTCGTTCTGAGCTGCTTTTTTTTATGATCAAGAATCTGAATCGGTTTCTCAAAATAACTTAGAGTCGCATCAAGTTCTGCCTCGTCTGGCTGAACTGTCTTCATTATTTTCTGAATCGATTTCATTTTCTCAGTCATCTCTCTTACCATACAACACTTCAAATAGTGTCATCTCTATACTCGTCTGATAGCTGTGGTTGTACGAAAATTCACAAAGTGGCAAAGATTCTTGCCAATTAGTGCTAAAATCAAGCAATATAGCTCTCAGCATATCCTCCAGTGTCTGGATAGTTCGCTCTGATTGTCCGTCGGTCTGTGGATGATATGCGGTACTCAGATGTAACTTCGTACCTAGAGCCTGCTGCAAACTCTGCTAGAAGTGCGGAGTAAACCGAGGATCACGGTCTGATACAATCGATTTTGGCACTTCGTGAAATCTGACCACTTCCTTGACATAAATCTCTGTCATCTGTTCATGTCTGTATGTCACCTTGTACGGAATAAAACATGCTGACTTGGTCAATCTGTCAATAACGACCCAAATCGCATCACAACCTCGGGAGGAATGTGGTAGCTTCGTCACAAAATCCATAGAAATGTGATCCCATTTCTACTCAGAAATAGACAAGCTGTGTAACAAACCTCATGGTTTCTTTCTTTTTGCTTTCACCTGTTGGCAATTCAGACATTTGGATACAAATTCAGCAATATCAGCTTTCATCTGTTCCCACCAAAACTGTCTTTTCAAATCATTATACATCTTTCTGCCACCAGGATGAATACTGAATCGACTGCTATGCGCTTCTGACAATATATGTCATTTCAACTCTGAAACATTTGGCACAACAAGACGAGTATTCACATACAGTACCTGATCACATACCTGATACTCTGATCGATGCCCTGCTCTGACCATCGATATCGAATTCTTCACATTCTGATCAACTTTCTGAGCCGCTTTAATTCTCAAAATCAGCTCTGGTTTGACTTGAATAATTTACAATTTCAACGGTTTACAATCTGTTTCAAATGCTAACCCAGACAAACAGCAGTTTTCAATCAAATTCGAAACACCAGGCGTCGATAAAGATAAAGAACATACCTTTCGACTCAGTACATTAGCTGCTGCATTCGATTTCCCCGAATAGTATTTGATTTCACAATCAAAGTCTTTCAGTAAATCAAGTCATCTTCTCTGCCTCATATTCAATTCTGACTGTGAAAATAGATATTTCAGACTCTTGTGATTAGAATAGATCTCAACTTCTCACCAGATAGATAATGTCACCATATCTTCAATGCAAATACAATGGCTGCCAATTCAAGATCATGAATTGGGTAGCGAGACTCATGTAGCTTCAACTGTCCTGAGGAATAGGCAATAACATGCCCTCGCTGCATCAAAACACAACCCAATCCTCTGTGAGAAGCATCACAATAAACAATAAAATCACCAGTACCTGATGGAATAGTCAATACAGGAGCACTGGTCAATCTCTTCTTCAATTCAACAAAACTGGACTCACAGTCTTCTGACCATATAACTGGTGAATTCTTCTGAGTCAACTGAGTAATAGTCTTCGCAATGCTCAAGAAATCTTAATAAATCAACGGTAATAGCCTGCTAAACCCATAACACTGCGTATCTCTGGCACAGAAGTCGGTCTAGGCCAACTGATCACGGCCTCAACCTTACTAGGATCAACAGAAATACCATTTTCAGATATAATATGACCCAGAAATACAATTTGTTTCAACCAAAACTCACATTTCGACAGCTTTGCATATAATTTCTCTGTTCTCAGAATTCTCAATACAATCCTCAAATGCTCAGCATGATCAATCATATTCTTTGAATATATCAAAATATCATCAATGAAAATAATCAAAAGCTCATCAAGGTATTTCTGAAACACACGGTTCATCAGATCCATAAACACAGCTGGAGTATCCGTCAAACCGAACGGCATGACTATAAACTCATAATGGCCATACCTGGTTCTGAACGATGTCTTCGATATATCAGAATCTCTGACTCTCAGCTGATGATATCCAGATCTCAGATCGATCTTGGAATAGACAGAAGAACTCTGCAACTCATCAAATAAATCATCGATACGAGGCAAAGGGTATTTGTTCTTTACCGTAGCCTTGTTCAGTTGCCGGTAGTCAATGCAGAGTCTCATAAAACCGTCCTTCTTTCTGACAAACAGTACTAAAGCACCCCAAGGAGAAACACTCGGTCTGATGTAACCCTTGGCTAGTAAATCTTCCAACTGTTCTTTTAATTCTTTCAGTTCAATCGGTGCCATCCTATCCAATATTTTAAAGAAAGGAACTGTACCTGGTACGCATTCAATGATGAAGTCTATCTCTCTGACTGTAGGCAATTCTGAAATCTTCTCGGGGAAAATATCAGCAAACTCATATACCACTGGCAAATCAACCAATGATAGGCTCGATTTCAGTATGTCAATTGAACACATAAGGAATCCCTCTGTTCCTTTCTGTAATAATCGAGTCATCAATATCGCAGATATCAAAGGAATTCTAGATCTAGAATCCTTACCGTAGAATTTTCCACTCTTCAGCCATATCAGGTCTGAATCTCACAATCTCATTGGAACAATCAACTGTAGCTCTGTACTTGGTCAACATATCAATACTGATAATAAAGTCAAACTCAAAAAACCCAAGTACAATACAGTCTAATTCGATCTCATGCCCGTCATACTGTAGCATACAATGCCTAACAGATGTCACTGATACAAAACCTCTCCTCAAATGTGACGAGATAATTCAACAGGCAAAGCATATATCAATGCAATTCGTTCAACGATAATCGTATGGAATGAATTAGTATCTATCAATACATATGCAGAATAACCACACAGGAAACAATTACCTTCCACAATATTATCAGATGCGTTCTGGGCCAGTTTCTCGGTCAATGTAACACTCTGGCCTACTGTCTAGGAGGTTGGCTAACTGTCTGGCTTCCTCCTGGCCTTGACTGTGACTGAGGAGTCGTCGGTGGTGGGTGAAAAGAGTGAACAACAGATGATTGTCTATCAGGTTGTGCCACTGATCCAAATGATTCTGTCCTCTGGGGTCGTTGGGAACCTCGCTGTGGACAGACTTTACCAAAGTGTCATGGCTGTCGACAGACGTGGCAACTACCAAACAAACCTCGGCATTGCTCTGTGGGATGTCTTCCTCCACATGTGCTACAATAGACTCCGGTATAACTCTAGCTCTATCGTGAACCACTTGAGCTGGATGAACCACTACCATACTTCTTAAATTGTCTTCTTCTGGCTTTCAAATGATCTTTCTTCTTCCCAGTGCTACTATCACCACTCTCAAAATCACCGGATGTCTCAGTGCCTTTCAGAGTCGACGGTTCAAACAACTGAGAACTCTTCAGTAGTGTTTCTCTCGGTGTTATTGTATCATCCATCGGATTATTCGAAGTACTTCCATGTTCTGGGATTTTTGGAGGTGGCATATCAGATTACCAAAAGGATTAGTAACCAAATACAACAAACCTGTTTCAGTCCTCCTCTGATCATCTTACTGCTGATCAAGAATCGGTTCTGATTCATTCTCAGTAACACATGTTTCCAATCAATTCAGATAATCAGATAAACATGCATTTCAAATCAGTAAACATGCTAGCACATAAAATCAGGATAGAAATCTCCATTTACCCCGCTCACTAGCTTCTATCTCAGTCTAAGATAATCTACTGCTCTGATACCACCTACTGTGGGGACCCGGACGCTAATTCATTTCTTAATCATTTTTTTGGGAATAATTGAATTAATTAAGATAAACAGGGTCTAAATTTTTTTTTTTAAAATACAAGAGTGCGCAACATATGAAACAAATCTTATTTCATTTACAAGATCAATATCCGGATCCAAGTACAAAAGTAAATCATATCAAACTACTGTTCATTCACTACATGTCAGGTGATGAAACAGATCTACTTCTAAGCCCGGATCTCCACGCTAATCTTGAATCTCTCATCCTCTTCTTGACCCTGATCCTGTCCCACCTATTGTCATGCACACATACAAACACAACAACAGCCGGATAACTCCTGTGAGAAATACATTCCTAGTATAAATCATTTATACATGCAATCATATAAATAGATATAAAAGCATGAACCAAATATCAATAATATGTATCAAATCTGAAAGACATGAATCGATGTAAAACTGTAAATCAACATTGACTCATAATCTCTGACTCGACTCTTTCCTAATCTCGGGATCCCAATCTGAATAAGAACGTAACAATCTCCAACCTACTCTCTCGATCGTGGTGGCGGTAAGTTCTTATTTACGGACTTTGGTCCTGTCCATATCGAATCTCGGCGAAAGAAGTCAATCCACTCCTAAGCAACATCGATATGACCAAACGTCCGGTGTCTTGGCACCTCTGCCAAAGACTTGGCATCTCCGCCAAATATCAGGCACATCAGCACAAGGACTAGGCACATCCGCCCATGACTCCTCACATAACATATGCTTAACTATAAATCAATAGAATAAGCATATCAATCTCAAACATTGCAACATATCGAGGCAATGGCAATTAAGTATGTGATTTTGGGAAACTCGAGTTAAATCAAACTCGAGTCGTGCAATCCCGGATCAACATTGATTTATACCTTTCTCTTCTCTGTCTGACGAAGTCGAAGTCTCGAATTCAAATCTGTCCATACTCAATCTGGTAATGACAATATCGAGGAGTACAATATCAATACACCACTCAAATCAATACTAAATATAATCAGAACTCAATCTAATTCTGTTTTAACGGCATAACTGTACAATCTCAATATACCCAGCAATAAAAATATCAATAAATGCCAATCTCAACTCATAATCGATCGACAAACATAATCTGATATCAACTCTCAACAAAATACATTCTGACAATCATAACAATTTTATATGGTATCTGTTCCTCAATCCGGTTTCGATTATACGATGTCTAATATCGCAAGAACACCATATATGAATCATATCCGATTCCTTCAATAGCATATTTTCAAAACATAATAGAAATCAATAAAACTTACGTCGTGTAAAGCCTGTAATGCAAGGAATACGGTACTGAGCTCGGATCAAAAATCAGACGGACGGATTTATTGTAATTCACAAATCTAGACTCAAGAACTTTAAACTTCTCCAGAGTTTCCTCGATTTTCTTTCAATTGAATCTGAAGGAAATTGCAACTCTTAATATATATATTGCATGGTACAAGGGCAAGTGGCTTCATGTATACACTGCAGGTCTCGTGCATATGCGCGACCTTACTCGGCGCATATGCGCGAGACACTTTGTCTCGGCGCGTAACATCACGGTAGCTCGCGCATATGCGCACCCTCGCTTGGCGCATATGCGCGAGGTTCTTTGCAACTCTCTGCCATACTCGCGCATATGCGCGGGTCCATGTCGCGCTTATGCGCGAGGTTCTCTGCCTACCTCGCGCATATGCGGCCGGCTGGGTCGCGCATATGCACGAGGTGTTCAGTCCTCGCACATAGTTCAGTCTTCTTTTTGCCTATCCCGGTCTGGCCCGTTCCGTCTACAATCACCTCAATTACCAACAAATCATTTCAGATTATAATAACAAAATTCTCGGGCATTACAAAAGTCTTCTAGTATAACCTACTCGGGGAAGTATAAGGGGTGACGTAGGAGCAATTGAAGTCTCCGAACACCCACATATCATGTGTTATTTAATTATTTAACTATTGTCTTTGAACTAATTTGATCAGTTAGAGCATCTGTCAGTTCAGTTCTTACCATAACTGAAATGATATGTGCCAGAACTGATTCCCTTTACTTTCAGTTATTCAGTTGCACAGTATATAAAATATATCAATTTTTGTAACGAAGGATTACTTCGAGTGTTTTCTGCTTGATTTATAATCAACTCGATTTAATTCAACGGTGCAAACATTCTTAGAACACGAGCTATTGAAGCTTGTGGAGAATATTGTTTTTGAAGCACATTTAAAGGTTCCCTAACCGATCATTCAAACAGGAAGCTTATAAAGGAGTTTATAAGTTGATTCCATGTGATGGAAGAAATGGAAGTTAGCTTAATTGTTAATTAATGAATGAGAGTGAAACTGCCTGTTTTGTGAAGGAGTTCACTAAACTGGCAGTCGCCCAATATGATAAGTGAAAATTTTGATCTTCAAAATTTTCATTTTTCATTATATGAACAAGACTTGTATCCTTGATATATCGCCACTCTCGGATCGACAATCCGGGTTATACTGAGTTCATAATAATTTATTTAGTGAATTGATAATTTAATAATTAAATTATCGTGCTAGTAGTGGTGACTACAAATATGCACAAATTCCCATAAATGTTACATAAGAGTCTAGAATTATATTAACCATGAGTTAATTTTATAAATTAAATAATGGTTATTTAATTTAATTAATGTACAATACATGTATGTATTTTATATGGTGATATAAAATATATGTAAATAAATGATATTAATATATCATATATTTTTAAAATTTAATAAATACATTATATATTAATAATTTTAGAGTTTTAATATAATGATATATGTAGAGTCCTAGTACCACAAAGACTAGGAGTCCTTGTTGGAGAGGGACTCCTAATTAGATTAAGAGTTTCACTCTATATATACACCTAAGGGGTCTTGAATACATACCGAAATAATTGCACAAAAAATACACAAAGTCTCCTGCCTTTCTTGAGAAGAAACCCATGGCCACCTTGTTGTTAATCAAGAAAAAAAAATCCGGCCATCTTGTTCCTTCCATTGTCGTCGCGCGTCTCTGGATTTCAGAAATTCGAAGTGTAAGGCTCGAGAATTTGATTATCATAATTAGATTTGTTTTGTTGATAATTAAGGTAACTGTAGATGCCTTGTATCGGACCGGAAGAGACGAGAAAGTAGATGCAAATTATAGATATGAGATTAACTCGGCGCATATGCGCCACTAGACCGGCGCACATGCGCGAAAAGTACAGAAGTATTGGCGCACAGGCGCGAAAAGTACAGAAGTATTGGCGCACATGCGCACAGGTTGTCTTCTTGGGTCATATCATATCTGGAGATGGTATTTTCGTGGATCCGAGTAAAGTGGAAGCTGTGATCAGTTGGTCGAGACCGACTTCGGTGCCTGAGATACGCAGTTTCATGGGTCTAGCAGGATACTATAGACGATTCATCAAAGATTTCTCCAGTATTGCGAAGCCGATTACCCTAGTTGACGCAAAAAAATACACCCTTTGTGTGGTCGGAGGATTGCGAGTCTAGATTCCTAGAGTTGAAGAAGAGGCTGACCAGTGCACCTGTCTTGATGATTCCTTCAGGTACTGGCGATTTCGTTGTATATTGTGATGCATCTCACAGAGGGCTGTGATGTGTTCTTATGCAGTGGGGTCATGTGATCGCATATGCCTCTAGACAGCTGAAGCCACACGAGATTCGATACCCCATTCATGATCTTGAATTGGCGGCTATCGTATTTGCCTTAAAGATTTGGCGTCATTATCTTTATGTTGAGAAATTTGAGATTTACTCTGACCATAAAAGCCTGAAGTATCTGTTTTCTCAGTCAGAGTTGAACATGAGGTAGCGTAGATGGCTTGATCTACTGAAAGATTTTGATTGCGAGATCAAGTACTATCCTGGAAAGTCAAATGCAGCAGCAGATGCCTTGATTCGAAAGGTTTGTGCCCTATCCTTATCGACGATAGGTGTTTCGAATTTAGTTGAAGATTGTTGTTTGTCTGGTTTAACATTTGATACAGCTAGTAGACCTCTACGACTTGCTTCGATTCAAGTTGAGCCAGATTTGATCATGAAAATCAAAGAAGCTCAAAGAACATATCAGAATATACAGAAGTCAATTCAGATGGTCAGATCAGGACATCAGTCTGAATATCAGGTACATGATTTTGTCCTGTATGTTAATAACCATATTGTAGTGCCAGATGTTTCAGAGTTGAAACAACAGATATTGTCAGCAGCGCACTGTAGTCGGTTCAGTATTCATCCTGGTGGCAGAAAGATGTACAACGACTTGAAGGCACAGTTCTGGTGGAAACAGATGAAATCAGATATTGTCGAATATGTGTCTAAGTGCTTAAATTGCCAACAGGTGAAGGCCGAAAGAAAGAAGCCCGGAGGTTTACTTCAGAGTTTGTCTATTCCTGAATGGAAATGGGATCGCATTTCCATGGATTTCGTGACGAAGTTACCTCGATCATCCCGGGGCTGTGATGCGATTTGGGTCATTATTGATAGATTGACCAAATCTTCTTGTTTTATCCCATACAGAATGACATACCGACACGATCAGATGGCAGAGTTGTATGTCAGAGAAGTTGTCAGATTACATGGTGTGCCGAAGTCTATCGTATCAGATCGTGATCCACGATTCACTTCACACTTTTGGCACAGTTTGCAGCAGGCTCTATGTACGACATTACACCTTAGTACTGCTTATCATCCCCAGACAGACGGATAGTCAGAGCGGACTATCCAGACTTTAGAGGATATGCTGAGAGCTGTAGTGCTAGACTTTGGCACTAGTTGGCAAGATTCACTACCGTTGTGCGAATTCTCATACAACAACAGCTATCAAACGAGCATAGGGATGGCACCGTTTGAGGCGTTATATGGCAAGAAGTGCAGATCTCCTCTATATTGGGATGATATATCTGAAGTACCAGAACTTGGGCCTGATATGATTCGGGAAATGAGTGAGAAGGTGAAGATCATTCAGAAGCGAATGAAGACGGCACAGGATAGGCAAGCCAAGTATGCCAATATCAGACGTAGACCGCTAGTATTTGAACAAGGAGACAGAGTGTTTTTGAAGATTTCTCCTTTCAGAGGCATTGTCAGATCTGGCAAACGCGGGAAGTTGTCTCCTAGATACATCGGTCCATACGAGATTCTTGAAAAGATTGGCGATAGAGCATATTGACTGGCTCTTCCTCCTTCTCTATCCGGAATACACGACGTTTTTCATGTATCAATGTTGCGAAAGTATATGCCTGATGATTTTCATGTCATTCGACCTGACGAAGCTGAGCTGGATCAGACATTGAGTTATGTTGAACAACCGATACAGATTCTTGATCGAAAAGAAAAACAGCTCAGAACGAAGATTATTCCACTAGTGAAAGTCCAGTGGAGTCGTCATGGCACTGAAGAAGCAACTTGGGAGACAGAGTCAGAGATGAGACAGAGATATCCCGAGTTATTTCTATGATGTGAGTGTTCGTTCCATTTTCGATTACATTGCCTCTTCTACTTGATTTAATAGATTGTCTGCGATTTCGAGGACGAAATCATTTCTTAGAGGGGGAGAAATGTAAGGCCCGAGAATTTGATTATCATAATCAGATTTGTTTTGTTGACAATTAGGTAACTGTAGACGCCTTGTATCGGACCGGAAGAGACGAGAAAGTAGATGCAAATTATAGATATGAGATGAACTCGGCGCATATGCGCCACTAGACCGGCGCACATGCGCGAAAAGTACAGAAGTATTGGCGCACATGCGCGAGATAAGGCGCGCATATGTGTGACACCTCCAGAGACTTTGGCGCACATGCGCGAGGTATTGATGCCGAGACAATATGTCTCGCGCATATGCGCGAGTTAAGGGCGCGCATATGCGCGAGAGGTCCAGCATGCACACTAAGTTGACACATGGCATGAGCTATATAATGTGTAACACTTTCATTTCTTCATCTCCATCAGCAATAACCGAGAGAAAGAGATTCAGAAATGCTCCAAGTTCTCCCTAGCTTAGATTGTGATTGTCTCACATTTAGTTATCCGATTTTCGATCCGAGGTGATATTCGTACTCCTCTTGCTATTGGCTACAAAAGGAAGTAAGTATTTTTAACTTTCAACATGTTTTGAAGTTAAGATGTTGAAGAAATCAGATATTGATGGTTATTATGTATTCTTGTGATGTCTCTGAACGTATATTTCAAAACGGATCGAAGAAAGATTATCGTATGTGATTATTTTGTATTTTCAGAAAATGGGTATAGGGGATTATGCAGATTTTGAAGTGTGGTGGATGATTATTGAGAATTGGGAATTGTTGATATCATATATATGTTATTGAGTTGATCGGTATCGAAATAATACGTCGTTATGCCGTCCAAAATGTACCGAGAATGAATATTGTTAAGTACATGTATGGATTGAATAGAATGTTGATCTTGTATCTATTGAACATTACCATTTCAGATTCATTGTGCCTCACTTCGACTTCGAGACCTCGACATCGATAAAAGTTCAACAAGAAAGGTATAATGCATGTTTTGTTTGGGGAAGGCACCACTCAAATGAGATTCAGTTTGAGTTTCCCAACAAAATCACATACTAGAATTATTGTTTATCTTTTGATATGATAGTGATTTGTTTATAGATTTATATTCAAATATCTTGATATGATGATGTCTTGTTTATAGATTTATATTCAAGCCTTTGAGATAGGAGAGTCATTGGCAGACTTGCCAAACTAGATGTTCGGTGGTATCGACGCTTCGGATTAGATTCACTCCGATTGTAGACATTCGATACAGACATGACCGAAGTCTAGGAATAAGACGTACAGTTACCCCGATTGGGAGGGTAGGTGACAGACAGTGACGTCTTATTCACACCGGGATCCCTAGAATAGAGTCGATTCGAGTCAAGACATGATTTGATTTGAATTGCATGTTTAGATAGATCGGTTTCATAGACTATGGAGCCATTGTTATTGCTTTCATGCATGATTTATGATTTCGTATCAGCATGTATACATGTTTTATACTGGGATTTGTTCTCACCGGAGTTTCCGGCTGTTGCTATGTCTGTATGTGTGCATAACAACAGGTGGGGCAGGATCTGGGTCACGTCAGAGATGAGATAAAGATAGCGTGGTGACCACGGGCGCAGAAGATCACTAGGGATGTTGTACTAGATTTGTACTACTCGTAGTTTATGGTTTGTATTAAACACTAGTGATGTGTTTGTAGTAAAAACATGACATGTATATTATATGTGTTGTAACGAAATAAAGAAAGATATTATGGTCAGTATTTACATTTGAATTAATGTTAAAAAGCGAAAATTTGCCTCACATTTTGAATAAAGATCCAATTAATCCCGAAAAGAATTGAGTTAGAGCCCGGGTCCCCACACGAAGACCCCAGTCTCAATGCACAAATCACTTGCGATTTCTAGTGCAATCCAAGCAAGGAAGATAGTCTTCGATCGTTGACCTAATTAGGTGAGCAAAGTTGAAGAGCCGTTCGTAAGGATTTACAAGAAAGACTATATCCACTTAAAAACCAGAATAGTTTGGAGTATAGCGTAGTTTACGCGCATGTATAAACCCTTACACCTATGAATGGAATTTTAAACACACGAAGCCCAAGCAACGTTTCGATTATCGAAACATAAATTTTTAAAATTCTATTGCGCCTTGGGTGCGAGAATTCTATGTCCCAACAGTAGCATCACCTCATTATCCCCTAGGTATCACCGATAGTGCCTGCAAGAACCTTAAGTTATGGTTAGCGTATAGTATGGTCCTTCAACTCATATATCATGATCGAATCTCCAACAAGCAATAAATCGAGAGTTGTAAATGAATTTGATAACGGTGTGATATATCTTTGAGTAATAATAGTAACATCGAATGTGCTATTAGAAAACACATTTCTAATACACAAAGTCTCCTACCTTTCTTGAGAAGAAACTCATGGCCACCTTGTTGTAAATCAAGAAAAAAAATCCGGCCATCTTGTTCCTTCCAAAGTCGTCGTGCATCTCTGGATTTTAGAAATTTGGACACCACAATCTCAACGCACAAATTGCTTGCGATTTCAAGTGCAATCCAAGCGAGGAAGATAGTCTTCGAGCGTGGACCTAATTAAGCTATCAAAGTTGAAGAGCGGTTCGTAAGGATTTACAAGAAATGCTATATCCACTTAAAAACAAGAATAATTTGGAGTACAGCGTAGTGTACGCACAGGTATAAACCCTTACACCTATGAATGGAATTTTAAACACACGACGCCTAAGCAATGTTTCGATTATCGAAATGAAATTTTTTAAAATTCCGCTTCGTCTTGGGTGCTAGAATTCAATGTCCCAACATTACCATCGCCTCATTATCCCCTAGGTATCTTTGATAGTGCCTGCAAGAACCTTAAATTATGCTTAGCGTATAGTATGTCCTTCAACTCATATATCCCGATCGAATCTCCAACAATCAATACATTGAGAGTTGTAAATGAATTTGATAACGTTGTGATATATCTTTGAGTAATAATAGTAACATCGAATGTGCTATTAGAAAACATGTTTCTATAAAGCACATATCTTGCTCTGGCCAGAGACTCCTTGTCCTATTAAATCATCCGATCACATATGTCCGGAAATATTTCGGGCAGAACACACAGAATTTTTTTTTAAAAAAAATTTTAGGGCCTGCTATTTTGTATTTGTTATGCGATTATAAACAATTAGGTCAATGCGATTTAAACAACAAAAACATAAGGCTGAGAAACATTGGCTCTGATACCACTGCTGGTATATCGTTTTCTCGCACTCAAGAAGCAGCAGAAGTTTTAAAATTTTAATTTTTATGTTCACAACGTTTCTTGGGAGTTGTATGATTTAAGCCATTCATAGGGTGTTTAAATGTGATTTACCTTTGCTTATATAATATCGGCTCAAACTATTTCGATTTTTAAGTGGAACTTAATCCTTCTTGTTAATCCCAACAAACTTTCTTTGATCGTCAAATCAAGTCCACGATCTGAAACTCTGTTCCTTGTACAGATCGAGCTAGAGATCTAAGCGAAGTTTGCATCGAGATTGGATCGTTGGAATTTCATAAATCCAATGGTGTTACGGTTGCGTCGAGGCGGCGACGCTATTGAAGGATGGTGACCGAAATATTTTTTCCAAAATATAGGGGTTAACCGATTTTTCTTGTGGGAGAGAGAGGAAAGAATTTTGTGTGTAAAAATCATGTTATTTCATATAACTCTTAAAAAAATATTTATATGTTTTAATTCCTAATCAAATGATGAATCCTACTTGAATTAGGATATTGTAATTGCACTATTTAAAATTATCACGTTGTATTATCTGTTCTTGAAAGTACAATGTAAAGTCAACTTTTGATAATGCATGATATATATATATATATATATATAGGTATGTATAAAGGTATGTATAAATTAAATAAGTATTATTTAATTTCTTAATTAACAATTAATTAATTAATCAATTTTAGACTTATCTAGAAATTTTCAGGATAATCTTGTACATAATAGTCACAACTTCTAATATTATTATTTAATTAGTAGATTTTAAATTTATTAAATAAATAATTGTGAAACCATGATGACCTCGATTGACGATTAGATAATACCGATATATCGAGTGTACAAATCTGGTTCATTATGAAATATGAAAATCGAATGACAAAATTTTCAAATGGTCCATTTTTGGCAACTGCCAGATTTGTGAACTCCATTAATAAAACGCGCATTCCACTCTCTTCAATTATTGTTAAAGCTAGCTTCCACATCTTCTGTTACATGGAATCAATTTATAAACTCCTTTATAAGCAATCTGTTTTATCAACATCAAACTGCAATATCCAAATTCAATCACTTGAACTTGACTATCTCAACGGAGCACAAAATCCAATACTTGTGTGACCCTCAATGATTCAAGAATACAACGTTCAAAACTTCATGTGATTCATAACAACATTTGTCCTTGTTCCGACTTACCCTAATTAGCCTCATTCTTTTCATCAACCCCTAGATCAAGAATGATAGAACTCAATTTTGATTTCACCCATTGATTCACGGTAAGAGCGTCTAGTAGTATCGCCTCATGATGCCCTAAGTATCACTGATAGTGCCTGCAAGAACCTTAAGTTATGATTAGCGTACAGTACGGTCCCTTGAGCTCATATATCCCGATCAAATCTGCAACTATTGGTATATCGAGAGTAGAAAATGAATTCGATAACAATGTAAAATATTTTTGAGTAATAATAGTGACATCGTTTGTGCAACTAAGAAAACACATTTCCTAAAAGCTTATGTCTTGCTTTGGCCAGAGACTCCTTACACTATTAACTCATCAGATCACATATGATATCTTTACATATAGGCAGACGGTGAATCCCTGACTACAATGCATTGGCTCCTACATATTTCAAAACTACACCCAACCTCGTCACCTGATGACCTTCTATGGAGTTGATAAATGGATAAAAGTGCATGCTATTGAGCATGAATACAAATCCAGCTATTGATTTTGAATTATCCACATCTGATTGTTAGATATAATAAGTATAGCCTTCCAATTTTAATTCTCCAACTTCGTAAACCATGAAAAAATTCTTAGTTCTTCTTAAGTACTTAACAAAATCTTTCACGGCTTTTCAATACAATGGACCAAGATTCGACTCATATCTTGTTAGGATCGGTTGGGAGTGAATGTGTTTAGAAATGAGGGTTGAATAAACACTTAACAATTTTCCCAAACTCTTTGAATAATGAATCAATTTGGTGACAAACTGAATTCTGGAATCTTGTTGTCAATGTTAATCAGTTAACTGATGAAAGTGTGGAAATAAACTGACTGACAGATAGAATAAAAACTAAAATAAAGAGACACAAGATTTATGGATGCTCGGAGATTTCAAACACTCCTACGTCACCCCTTCTATCTCAAATATATGATATTTACTAAAAGACTTTCATCTATACAATGATTTGTACAAACCCACTTCAGTTTTTGGACTTAACAATGCCACAACTGAAACTCAGTTCCAATACAAACTATCAATACTCAACTGATACGTAACTATTTAGCACAACTGATCTCTACAAGATCGAATAATACATTAGTGAATTTGTGCTTTTAAGCTCGAAGTATAGCCTTGAATTCTATGAATATATATATTAAGCGTGAGATTTTGAGAGATTTAGAACACTGAGTTTTTTCTTGATAACTGATTGTTTGATTTATGGAATACAGATTTCTCTAGATTGTAGTATTTTTTATCAGCTGATCTTCTCGGATATTTCTAGGCTTGCTTCCAATGGTAACAATAAATACATTTGAAACTTTATATCCGTTGTATAGCCACTTCAACATTATTCTGACAATCGTACACTATATCTTTTCTGATATGCAGAGTTCCCACTATGCGTCTGCTCTTGTATAGTTGTCGGTTGATAGCTACGTTCCTTAACTGATGACGTGTCAAACTGATTTATCAGTTGACAAAGCCGAGAGGATTAAATGATTGATCTCAACTGATTATAGTTTAACTGATCAGCTTTCAACTGATCATCTAGTTGGCTACGAAGTTCAGTTAGCTTGATTCAGCTGCCTTAAATACATACTAATCTTCAATTAGGACAACTATTAGTTTACGATTTGTTTCAGTTAAGTTACACTCAGTCTTCTTGATCAGTTGTTCATCTTTTTCAAGCTCAGTTTGTCAAACTCCGAAATTAAGTTTCCAACAATTTCTCCTTTTAGGTGTTTGACAAAATTAGAATATATGAACTGATCAAACTGAACTCTTTGTAGATAAAATAATCTTTTATTAAAAACTCTTTCAATGTACAGATTCGTACAAAGAATGAAAGAATAAAAGAATCTTCTACTGACTAAAACCCTCAAAATCTGCCAAATTTTCTCAACTGATTATGAAGACGACTATCTTCTTAACTAATATGGACTTCATCAATGCTTGGCTCGTTTATCGGCTGGTCCTTGATCAGTCAGTTGACTCGGTCTTTTCTTGGATAGCTTCTGCTGATCTTCTACATATTACCCCTTCTTTTAAAACTCACCAACTCTGCTGGATAAAGCGCTAACTTCCGAGGTGACATTAGATTGGCACTCATTATTTGTTCTTGCATTTGATCCATTCTCTTTGTTACAACAGTTTCCGAGAATTCAGTGCAATTATTGAACATATCTTGAGTTTGGAAATGTGCTTGAACTGTCACTCGTTCTCTCTTTAATTGATCTAGCTGGAGAAATAAAGTAGTGATGTCCTTTGTGACATGTTGTAGGTTCTTCATTGTGGTCTCCTTCATAGAATCAATCTTTAAGGTGTGTAATAGTTGAGTTGACTTGATGTTGGAAATAGAAGAGACTAAATGGAGAAGGATGGACTGAATGTCTTCTATCACTGAATCAATTTCCATTGGTATATCAGGAGACATACTTTCAGAGAATTCTTTCTCTTTCTCCTTTTCTTCTTCATCAAAAATACCAAGGCCTGATCAGTTGATTCAGTCACAGCAACAACAATTTCTGTAACTTCTTCCCGATGGAGTTCTGGAGGAGGAGTGGTCGTCGGAACATCAATTGAGCTTGTAGGCTCTTCAGTTGGTCTAACAACTGATTCTTCAGTTGGCTCTTCAGTTAGCACTTTAGTTGGAATCGAGTGCCACTGAACCACTTCAGCTTCAGCTAGAACTACCTATTCAGTCGTGGCAAGCGACTGAACTGGTTCTTCAATTTCTTGTAAAATAGCCTCTGAGGCTGGTTTTCAGTTAGGCTAGGTCTTTCAACATTCAAATGGATATCTGCTGGCGACTGATTGTATAACTTTGACGATATTGGCCAGTGATAACTCAACTTCAGTGTAGAATTTAGAACCTTTACGAGAATATTGAAGAGTAGAAGTTAACGGTTGAGCATCCGTCTGTTCAATTTTTCACCGGTTTCTAGTTCAGTTGGTTGAGCAACTGCTTCTTGGGATGGCTCTGGCTGTTGAGATAAAGGTTTAGCCTGCTCTTCTAAGGATTGACTGTGGGAGGTTGGTGGAATAGTCAGCTCTTGACCCATTTTCCAATCTTTGATCTTCATTCGCAGTGATAGCAGATATGTGTCCTACTGATCAAAAACTGCTTTATCATTGAAGGCAGTTGGACTGGTGGGATCATAATTCTTGCATAGCTGAGCTATTATTTGAGCTACCTTCTTGGCTCGCATCAGATCAAATAAATACATCCTCCTCTCTAGTGCCTGAACAACTACTGCAGCATTGAAAATTCTCATAACTATGGTTTCCAAAGCAACGAATTTATTTAAAACTGATTTCTTCTGCAGTCGCTTGGCAAACACTTCAGTTCTTTATCTGACCCATTCCTTGTAAGTTTTCAACTTCGATTCAGAAAACTCACTTATCTCTTTCCAAATTAGGTCGATATGAGTCTAAATAGAGTTGGTTGGTCTGGGCTCTTCAATCATCTTGCCCTTACCTTTTGGGTCAAATAGGGCATGAGAAATGCTGAAACAGTTGAATCCCCGTTTTCTCGGATCACCACGCCCTTTGTTCTGGTAAAAGGTAGAGTCGTTGGGCCAGTGATGGTGATCAATGGTGCTTTTACTCCCAAAAATTTCTTCATATCACCAGATTCGGTGATAATATTTTCGGAGTGAGCAGTTGGAGGTAGTAACTGCTGTTCAGTTGAGGAATCAGCTGGAACTACCGAGATTGGTATTGCTCTAATTGGCTGTTGAGCTCCAGTTCCCCTCAATCTGTCAGAATAGTGAGAGAGGCCATCAGATGGTAGTTGAAAGAAGGAGCTGAATGATTCTTCATCAAGTGTCAACAACTTGCTGTTGACAGTAGTTGTAATCTTCCCTTCAGCTAAGAGGAATCCGTTGCGGTAGAAATCCTGAATTTATTTAGAGTAAATTTCTTGAGTAGACAACCCAAGAAATTTCTTCAGTCCGGCAGTTTCCAGCTTGACAAAGACATAGTGAACGGCTTCATCCTTAACAGAGAGGACGGAGTCGAAATAAATTGCCATAGCATTGAGCATGTATGCTGGAACTTGGCTTGCCATTTTAGATTTGAGTATCTGTGAAGAAGAAAAGCTCTGTAAATTTGATTTGCTCTGAAAATGAAGTGCTCGTGAAAAAATTGAAATGTGGCGGAAGAATTATTTTTGTTTGTGATTGTTCAAATTGTTGGACACGTGTCAGTCCAATATAAATTGAATAAAAACGTGTGTTCATGCGGTGAAAACGTGAACAAAAGTCTAATAGACTACGTAGGGCCACGTTTCAAATTACTATTCAATGAATGAGATAAATTAAAAGTGTAATTTTAATAGTCACATCACTTAATATGGAATGCTTATCGATTAATCAGTTAACTTATATGATAAGACCAGTTAAGTCAATAACTGAGTGATTAGTTGAAAACTGAATCAGTTCAGTTGAAGACCTACTGACTATTATCTTATTAGTTAACCTTTTAGAATCGACATCCCCCTAAATACGTGCATATAAGTGAATAAAAGTAAGAGAAACTCAGTCTGAATAAAATGAATGCATTCTGTTGACTGATGTCTCTTCGTCTTCTGCTGTTTTTTCAGTTGGAATCTGTCTATAAATAAGATCAACTTTATTAAATAATAACAGTTCAGCATAGATGGATAGATCCAGCAGTTCCAACAATCCGAATCCAAGATTTGCAGGAGTGGAGACATGGGAGAAGGTCATTGAAGATTATGTCTTCGATAAAGTCATGTCCAGTGAACTAAGATTCACGACCTTCAGAGCATCCAACAAAACAGATTATTTGCAACTGATAAACAAAAGGCAACTGAGATCGAATACAAGAGGCGTCTAGATGTTATCCACACTTCAGATCTTGCAACTGATAAAGGTCTCTTTTATTTGATGCTTAGGAAGGAGCAGATGGTGCAGGAAAAGATTGTTGTATCATAAATCTTTGGAAGTATTGCTTGCAATGAATTGTCTGATTGGATGTCTCTTTGGCAAGATGCCATTGAGAGAGAGATTACTTTTTGTAACAATTGAAAGATATTATCAATAAAATTGCTATTCCCAATTCATTTGTGTTTACATTTTTATTTTTTTCATACTAACTGATGATCAGTTTGATTAAAGAAAATTTCACTAACTGAACAATAATTATCACCAACTGACGTAATTATATTAAATTAAGTCAATGGTTTCCTTCTAATTAAATTGTATAAAAGTAAAATGGTTCTTATCCTTGGAAGATGAATCGTCGGAATATGACAAATGCGTCTCTTCAGATGGCTGCAAAGCTAATCTATAAATAAGAATGAAGATATTATTTACAATATCAGTTGGGTATTTCAGCAAATAGAAAAAATTAACATGACAGCAAATGGATGCCACAGATAGTTCTCGACAACCAGATATGGCTGAGGAATTTAAGCAGTCCATTGAAGCTGAGCGAATGCTAAAGATAGAAGAGCTTGTCTTCTAGAAGACATTGTCAACCTGGTCAAAAATCTAGGAGCTGCAGTTCCCCCGAGAGGAAGAATTGAAGGTCACTAGAAGATGAGTGGCAACTGAAGCTAAATATATGAGTCGACTTGGTGTTGCTCAAGCTTCAAAAATTTTCACAGATGAAGGTACCCTTCATCCCATGCTACTCAAATAGCAGAAGGTTCTGAAAGAGATTGCTCTTTCAGATGAGTTTACGAAGTCTGCCATTGGCAAATTGTACGCCTGGATGAACTTTTGGTTGGAAGCAGAAAAAATAGAAATAACCAATGTAATAGTTAATAGTTTCAATCAATGAAGAGTTCATTTCAGTTAATGTTTGTCTACTTTTTATTATTTCTGCACACTAACTGATACTAATCTTAAAAAGATAATCAATGACAGTTAAACAATCTATTAACTGATATTTCAAACTAATATAACAAAGCAACTAATATTAAGACAAATCAATTAAACCAAGAATATTTCGAAAGTAAGAAAACTTAGTCCCGGTTAATGGTTTTGTGAAGATGTCAGCTGCTTGTTGTTCAGTTGAAACGTATCCCAGCCTGATTGCCTTCTTTAGAGCATGATCTCTGATGAAGTGATGTCTGACGACAATGTGCTTGGTCCTGGAGTGAAGAACTGGATTATATGCAATTGCAATTGTGCTTGTATTGTCATAGAAGATTTGTGATTCTTCTGCAATGACTCCATAGTCTTTCAATTGTTGTTGAATACAGAGCAGTTGAGCACAACAACTTCCAGCAGCAAGATATTTTGCTTCAGTTGTGGAAGTATCTATAGATGTTTGCTTCTTGCTGAATCATGAAATCAATCTGTCTCCTAGAAACTGACATGATCCACTGGTACTTTTACGATCTAGTTTACACCCTGCATAATCTGCATCTGAAAATCCAACTAAATTGAAAGAAGAGTCATTAGCATACCATAAGCCCACATTTTGTGTGCTTTTAAGATATTTCAATATACTTTTGGCAGCTGAAAAATGTGATTGCTTAGGATCCGCATGAAATCTAGCACACATGCAAACAACAAATACAATATTAGAACAACTAACAGTTAGGTACAATAAAAAAAACCTATTAAACTCATGTAGATTGCCGTATCAACTGATATTCCCCCTTCATCTTTATCTAATTTAATCGATGAACTCATGGGAGTACTTGTAGTTGAACATGTCTCCATGCCAAATTTCTTAAGAAGTTCCTTCGTGTATTTGGTCTGACTGATAAAAGTACCAGTTTCCAGTTGCTTCACTTGCAGACCAAGAAGGAACGTTAGTTACCCATCATACTCATCTCAAATTTTTCCTGCATTAACTTCGCAAATTTCTCGCATAATTTGGGGTTAGTTGACCTAAAAATAATATCATCAACATATATTTGCACAAGTAAAATATGACCATTTTTTGAAAATTTGAATAGAGACTTGTCAATTGATCCAACAGTAAATTCACGATCAGTTAAAATTTTGAAAGTGTTTCATACCAAGCTCTTGGAGCTTGTTTAAGACCATAGAGAGCTTTGTTCAAATGATAACATGATCAGGAAGAGAGTAATTAACAAAACCTGGTGGTTGTTCCACATATACTTCTTCTTGCAACTGACCATTTAGGAATGCACTCTTGACATCCATTTGGTAGACTTTAAAGTTCTTGAATGAGGCATAAGCAAGGAATATTTTTATTGCTTCCAATCGTGCAACTGGTGCATATGTCTCGTCGTAATCTATCCCTTCTTCTTGCCTATATCATTGTGCTACAAGCCTCACTTTTTTGTGCCCAAATGAACCTTCTTCGTTCAGTTTGTTTCTGTAAACCCACTTTTTACCTATAATGGTTTTAGAAATTGGTCTTGGAACTAAGTCCCAGACATTGTTATTGGTAAACTGATTTAGCTATTCTTGCATAACATTTATCTAGTTAGGATCTGGCTGAATGAATAAATAAATTAAACATTTGATTCCAAGTTCTTACCAAATCAGATGGATTATCTATTACCAGTTCTGGTGGGTGTGATTTCTTCCATCTGTATTCAGCATTGGTTGGATCGATTTAAGCAACTGGTTCAATTGGTAACTGAACACTTTATTCGATTTCAGTTGCTGCTGCTTCAGTTGGTATTTGAATCTCATCATTTTGCTCCACCAACTGATGATCAGGAATAATTTCTTGTTCAACTGATTGATCTAATATCTCTGCTTTAGGTGTTTTAAGTATATTTTGATTGATATGAACTTCTTCTCCACTATCATCCTCCAAACTGATGTCTGTAAAGTGATCAACTAGCTCAGTTGGATCGGTTGGATTATCAGTTAGTGCAGATTCATCAAATACAACATGAATTGACTCCTCTACATTTAAAGTGAATTTGTTAAATACTCTATAAACTTTACTAACTGATAAATAACCCAGAAATATTCTTTCTGCAGACTTTGCATCAAATGCTTTTAAATGATTTTTGCCATTATCGTGAATAAAACATCTGCAGCCAAATATTCTGAAGTAAGATACAATACTTTATGTCCATGCCAGATCTCATATGGGATTTTTAAATGATTTTTGTTAATCATTGATATGTTCTGAGTGTAACTTGCAGTGTTTACTGCTTCTGCCCAAAACCTCTGAGAAATAACAGAATCAACAAGCATTGTTCTAGCAGCTTCTTTAAGGGTTCCATTTCTTCTCTCAGCTACACCATTTTGCTGAGGGGTTCTTGCTACTGAGAGCTCATGCTTGATCCCAGTATTTTCTAAAAATTGTAAAATATTTTGATTTCTGAATTCAGTCCCTCGATCAGACCTTATTATGTCAATACCAACTGATTTTTCATTAAATAATATTTTGAAGAGTTTAATGAGTTGCGCAGCAGTTTGGTCTTTTGATTTTAAAAAGATAACCTAAGTAAATCTTGAAAAATCATCAACAATTACCAATGTGTAATTCATTTCTCCTAAACTCATTACTGGTATTGGACCAAAAAGATCCATATGCAGCAATTCTAAGAATCCGAAGGAAGATTTACTACCCTTGTTTTTAAGATCTTATTTGCTTACCAAACTGACATGCTGAACAAATTTTATCTTTTGAAAATTTGATCTTAGGCAGATCAGTTACAAGATCATGGTTACTCAGATAAGCAATAGACTTAAAATTTAAGTGGTTCAACCTTTTATGCCACAACAAATTTTTAGAATGTTTTTGAAGTTAAAAAAAAACTGGTGCATTAGGTTGATCAGTCCAACTGTAATGCCCGATAATTTAATCCTAGTAATCTGTAATTATTGATTTATAATTTGATATGATTATGAGAGGATTAATCGGGACACGATTTGATTCAGCATGAAAAGATGTATGTGCGAGGACAGTGCCTTTCGCGCACATGCTCGACATGAGACGCGCACATGCACGAAACAGGCAGAGGGTCTCACGCATATGCGTGGTGGGTGTGCGCGCATATGCGCGAGCTGTGCAAGGGTTCAAAGTCAACTCCAGAGAAGTGGGCGCACATGCGCGAGATGTCCAGTAGCCAAAAATTGATTTCCAGAACATGTCGCGCACTTGCGCGGAGGTTGCACGCGTATATGCGCGAGCTGCCGAGGAAGTCACATGTTGCAACAGTAGGTCTCGCGCATATGCGCGAGGCTAAGTTGCGCATATGCGCGAGGCTAAGTTGCGCATATGCGCGAGGCATGCAAAAGGGAATATCGACATGTGGTGTATCATGCACGGTTGATGTATATATATATATATATACAATTCATTCCTTGAGAATTTCAGAGGAAGAATGAAGAACTCCCGAGAAAAGCTTCAAACTTGATTCCAAAAGTTTGGTTTTGGTAAATCCGTCCGTTAGATTTTGAATACGACTTCGGTATTGTATTCCTATCGACGCTGGCTACAACTGGACGTAAGTTTTATTGAGTTTTGGTATCATTTGAAAATATGATGTTGTAGGAATTTGATATGATTCATATATGGTGTTCTGGATATGTTAAACATCGTAGAATCGAAGTCAGATTGAAAAACAGACTGATTATGGAATTGTTATGATTTTCTGATTATATTGATTTGAAATCGGACAGATTTGGATTATGAATGAATTACAGATTTTATCGGATATGAGTTATGATTTGTAATTGATGTCTGTTGATTTGATATTGACAGGGATACTGAGATTGTGCCGTTATGCTGTTGATTTGAATTAAATCCAGATTAATCAGATTCAGTGTTGAATTGAGAATAGAACATTGATATTATGATTCTCGATATGTCGTTTCAGATTTACAGAGACAGTCTTGAGTTCAGAACTGATATTGCTTTAGACCGAGACTACAAACGAAAGGTATAAGTCAATGTGGTATTGGGAGATCGATTCAAGTAGGATATACTTGAGTTTCCCTAAATCACATACTTATTATTATGATTGTGTTTATTGATTTGATTTGATATGCTTGTTCTATTGATTAATAGGAAGCATGTATTAGACGAGTATTAGACGAGTGATCTTGTGATAGAAGTGCTTGATAGTGGTGGGATCGCCACGGGCACATTGCACGATGTCACAAGATAGGAAATTGGTGAAAACGCCAAAGTCTGTGACGGTTAGGTCCAGACACTGGATGTTTGGTTATATCGATGTGGATAGAATTGGAGTTTCTTCTATTACTGGTGATCGATACCATATCGATGTGGATAGAATTGGAGTTTCTTCTATTACTGGTGATCGATATGGAATGCCAACGTCTGGAAACCGGGATCCCAAGACTAGGATTGAGTCTAGTCTGAAACGTGGAGTCATGAGTCTGATTGGCGATTTTATATTGATTATATTTCTGATTTTGTTACATGTTACTGATATTTGTTAAATTGTTAACATGATTTTACATTGTTGATATAACTGCATGTTTCGTTGATTTATACTGGGATTTATTTCTCACCGGAGTTATCCGGCTGTTTTCGTGTTTGTATGTGTGCATGACAACAGGTGGGACATGTTCAGGGTCGAGGAGATAAAGAGAGATCGTGATTAGAGTGGAGACTACGGACTTTGATCTGAGATAGGGTTTGGAATACTTGATATGTAGTTATTAAACCTTAGCTCGAATGATTGTATATAGTACCAGACTTGTACTTTTAATATACTGATTTGTATATTTGCATGTATTCCATTACGTTCTGCAATTTTAAAAAAAATTTAGACCCTATTTATTATGATTAATTAAATTGTCCTAATGATGATTAAGAACTTGATTAGCGTCCGGGTCCCCACAACAGGTGGTATCAGAGCGATAGATCCTTTAGATTGAGATAGGAGCTAGGGAGCGGGGTAGAATGTGTGTTCTTTTCTGCTTTTGATTGCTAGCATGATTTATTGCTTTATAATGCATGTTTATCTGTTTATCTGACTTGATTTTAAAACATGTGTTATTGAGAATGAATCAGCACCGATTCTGGATCAGCAGTAAGATGATCGGAGGAGGACTGAAACATATTTGTGTATTTGGTTGCTAACCCTTTTGATTATTAGATATGCCTCCGGGAAGAATACCAGAACAGGGTAGTACTTCGAATCCTCCAATGGACGTTACAGCCACTCCTATGGAGACATTATTGAAAAGGTTTCAGTCGTTCCATCCACCAACTCTGAAAGGTACTGAGAATTCAGTGGATTGCGAGAGTTGGCTAGATGATATAGAGATGCTGTTTGAGTCCTTGGACTATACAAATGAGAGGAGAGTGAAACTAATAGGGCACCAGTTGCATGATGTGGCAAAGAACTGGTGGATTACCACAAATCGGGCCTTGGAACATCGAGGTACGATTATCACCTGGAATGTCTTTAGAACTGAATTCTATCAGATATTCTTTCCAGTGTCGTACAGGAAGGATAAGGGAGCGGAGTTCGCAAACTTGAGACAGGGCCAGCTAAACATTGAGGAATATGTGACTAAATTTTCTACTCTGAGCGATTTTCTTTGATGCATTCTTTGCCTATTGAGTCATTGTCTGCTGTAGTGCTTGTCTCTTCTCCGTTGGGGACAGGTTTGATATCAGTGAAGTCTGTTAAACATTGTATACTGCAGTATGATGGGCATGAAATTGAGTTAGACTGTATTGTGCTTGGGTTGTCTGATTTTGACTGTATTATCGGTATCGATATGTTGACCAAGTACAGAGCTACTATCGATTGTTTCCACAAGATTGTGAGATTCAGACCTGAGATGGCTGATGAGTGGAAATTCTATGGTAAGGATTCTCGATCTAGAATTCCTTTGATATCCATATTGTCTATGACTCGATTGTTACAGAAAGGAGCGGAAGGATTCCTTGTCTATTCAGTTGATTTACTGAAATCAAGTCCATCATTGGCGGATTTGCCAGTGGTGTGTGAGTTTGCTGATGTCTTTCCAGATGAGATTCCTCGTTTGCCTCCGATTCGAGAGATAGACTTCAGCATTGAGTTGATGCTAGGTACAGTTCCGATTTCGAGGGCTCCGTATAGAATGGCACCAATTGAGTTGAAAGAGTTGAAAGATTAGTTGGAGGATTTACTGGCCAACGGATATATCAGACCGAGTGTGTCTCCTTGGGGTGCTCCAGTACTGTTTGTTCGAAAGAAAGACGGTTCAATGAGACTCTGTATCGATTACCGGCAACTGAACAAAGCAACGGTAAAGAATAAATATCCCTTGCCTTGCATTGATGCTTTGTTTGATCAGTTGCAGGGTTCATCCGTATATTCCAAGATCGATCTGAGATCTGGATACCATCAACTGAGAGTCAGTGATTCTGATATCTCAAAGACTGCATTTCGAACCAGGTATGGACACTATGAATTTATTGTCATGCCATTTGGTTTGACGAATGCACCGGCGGTATTTATGGGGTTGATGAACCGCATATTTCAGAGATATCTGGATGATTTTTTTATCATATTCATTGATGATATCTTGATTTATTCAAAGAATATGATTGAGCATGCTAATGATCTGAGAATTGTGTTGAAAATTTTGACGGCTGAGAAGTTATATGCTAAACTGTCGAAATGTGAGTTCTGGTTGAGACATGTAGTATTCTGGGGCATATTATATCCGGAGACGATATATTAGTTGAACCCAGTAAGGTTGAGGTAGTGATTTCTTGGCCGAGACCGACATCAGTGCCCGAGATTCGCAGTTTTATGGGTTTGGCAGGATATTATCATCGATTCATCAAAGATTTTTCCAGTACTGCCAAACCGATTACACAGTTGACTCAAAAGAATGCTCCATTCGTTTGGTCTGAGGAATGTGAGACCAGTTTTCTTGAATTAAAGAAAAGACTGACCAGTGCACCGATATTGACTATTCCCTCAGGTACTGGTAATTTTGTGGTTTATTGTGATGCATCTCATCGAGGATTGGGTTGTATTCTGATGCAAGGAGGGCATGTTATTGCTTATGCCTCGAGACAGATGAAACCACATGAGACTCGTTACCCAATTCATGATCTCGAATTGGCAGCCATTGTTTTTGCTTTGAAGACATGGCGACATTATCTGTATGGTGAAAAATTTGAGATATATTCTGATCACAAAAGCTTGAAATATCTGTTTTCACAGTCTGAATTGAATATGAGGCAGCGAAGATGGCTGGATTTACTGAAAGATTTTGATTGTGAAATCAAGTATTATCCGAGGAAATATAATGCAGCAGCAGATACACTGAGTCGAAAGGTATGTTCTTTATGCTTGTCGACGATTGGTGTTTCCAATTTGATAGAAGGTTGCTGTTTGTCTGGATTAGCCTTTGAAACAGATTGTCAGCCTCTGAGATTATGTGCAATTCGAGCTGAACCTAGAATTGATATTGAAAATCAAAGAGGCACAGAAAGTTGATCAGAACGTACAGAATTCGATTGCAATGGTCAGAGCTGGTCATCAATCGGAATATCAGGTTCGTGACGGTGTTTTGTATGTGAATAATCGTATTGTTGTGCCAAATGTTTCAGAATTGAGACAAAGAATACTGACAGAAGCGCACAACAGTCGTTTTAGCATTCATCCTGGTGGCAGGAAAATGTATAATGATTTGAAGACACAGTATTGGTGGAAACAGATGAAATCTGATGTTACTTAAATTGTAGCCAAGTGTCTGAATTGCCAACAGGTGAAAGCTGAGAGAAAGAAACCAGGAGGATTGTTACAGAGTTTGTCCATTCCTGAATGGAAATGAGATCACATTTCCATGGATTTTGTGACACAGTTACCACGTTCCTCCAGAGGTTATGATGCGAATTGGGTCGTGATTGATCGATTGACCAAATCTGCATGTTTTATTCCATACAAAATGACATACAGATATGACCAGATGGCCGATATTTATGTCCGAGAAGTGGTTAGATTGCACGGAGTGCCGAATTCGATTGTTTCAGACCGTGATCCTTGGTTTACTTCGCACTTCTGGCAGAGTTTGCAGCAGGCTCTCGGTACGAAGTTACATCTGAGTACCGCATATCACCCCCAGACGGACGGACAGTCAGAACGGACGATTCAGACATTGGAGGATATGCTGAGAGCGGTAGTGCTTGACTTTAGCACTAATTGGCAAGATGCATTGCCTCTTTGCGAGTTTTCATACAACAATAGCTATCAGACGAGTATTGAAATGGCTCCATTCGAGGCGTTGTACGGAAAGAAATGCAGATCCCCTCTTTATTGGGATGATATCTCTGAAGTTCCGGAGATTGGACCTGATATGATTATAGATATGACGGGAAAAGTGAAACTGATTCAGAAGAAAATGAAGGAGGCTCAGGACCGACAAGCCAAATATGCCAACATCAAACGACGAACGTTGGTATTTGAGACTGGAGATCGAGTATTTTTGAAGATTTCACCTTTCCGAGGAGTTGTTAGATTTGGCAAGAAAGAAAAGTTGTCTCCACGATAAGTGGGTCCATTTGAAATTCTCGAAAAGATAGGAGATCGTGCCTATCGACTCGCATTACCGCCTTCATTATCAGGAATACATGATGTCTTCCATGTATCTATGCTGCGGAAGTATCTCCCCGATCAATCTCATATTATGCAGCAAGACGAGACCGAGCTGGATGAGACATTGAGTTATGTCGAGAAACCGATTCGGATTATCGATCGTAAAGAAAAACAGCTCAAAACAAAGATAATTCTGCTTGTGAAAGTTCAATGGACTCGCCATGGCATTAAAGAAGCCACCTGGGAGACTGAATCAGACATGAGACAGGAATTCCCAACATTGTTTCAATGATGTAAGTTTCTATTCCGTTTCTATTACATTCCTTCTTATTGATATGATTGATTGCCTGTGATTTCGGGGACGAAATCATATCTTAGGAAGGGAGAAATGTAATGCCCGAGAATTTAATCCTAGTAATATGTAATTATTGATTTATAATTTGATATGATTATGAGAGGATTAACGGGACACGATTTGATTCAGCATGAAAAGATGTATGTGCGAGGACAGTGCCTTTTGCGCACATGCGCGACATGAGACGCGCACATGCGCGAAACGGGCAGAGGGTCTGGCGCATATGCGCGGTGGGTGTGCGCGAGCTGTGCAAGGGTTCAAAGTCAACTCCAGAGAAGTGGGCGCACATGCGCGAGATGTCCAGTAGCCAAAAATTGATTTCCAAAACATGTCGCGCACATGCGCGGAGGATTGCACGCGCATATGCGCGAGCTGCCGAGGAAGTCACATGTTGCAACAGTAGGTCTCGCGCATATGCGCGAGGCTAAGAAGTGCATATGCGCGAGGCATGCAAAAAGGAATATCGACATGTGGTGTATCATGCATCGTTGATGTATATATATATATACAATTCATTCCTTGAGAATTTCAGAGGAAGAAAGAAGAACTCCCGAGAAAAGCTTCAAACTTGATTCCAAAAGTTTGGTTTTGGTAAATCCGTCCGTTAGATTTTGAATCCGACTTCGGTATTGTATTCCTATCGACGCAGGCTACAACTGGACGTTTGTTTTATTGAGTTTTGGTATCATTTGAAAATATGATGTTGTAGGAATTTAATATGATTCATATATGGTGTTCTGGATATGTTAAACATCGTAGAATCGAAGTCAGATTGAAAAACAGGCTGATTATGGAATTGTTATGATTTTCTGATTATATTGATTTGAAATCGGACAGATTTAGATTATGAATGAATTACAGATTGTATCGGATATGAGTTATGATTTGTAATTGATGTCTGTTGATTTGATATTGACGGGGATACTGAGATTGTGCCGTTATGCTGTTGATTTGACTTAAATCCAGATTAATCAGATTCAGTGTTGAATTGAGAATAGAACATTGATATTATGATTCTCGATATGTTGTTTCATATTTACAGAGACAGTCTTGAGTTCAGAACTGATATTGCTTCAGACCGAGACTACAAACGAAAGGTATAAGTCAATGTGGTATTGGGAGATCGATTCAAGTAGGATATACTTGAGTTTCCCTAAATCACATACTTATTATTATGATTGTTTTTATTGATTTGATTTGATATGCTTGTTCTATTGATTTATATGAAGCATGTATTAGACGAGTATTAGACGAGTGATCTTGTGATAGAAGTGCCTGATAGTGGTGGGATCGCCACGGTCACATTGCATGATGTCACAAGATAGGAAATTGGTTAAAACGCCAAAGTCTGTGACGGTTAGGTCAAGACACTGGATGTTTGGTTATATCGATGTGGATAGAATTGGAGTTTCTTCTATTACTGTGATCGATACCATATCGATGTTGATAGAATTGGAGTTTCTTCTATTACTGGTGATAGATATGGAATGCCAACGTCTGGAAACCGGGATCCCTAGACTAGGATTGAGTCTAGTTTGAAACGTGGAGTCACGAGTCTGATTAGCGATTTTATATTGATTATGTTTCTGATTTTGTTACATGTTACTGATATTTGTTACATGTTTAACATGCTTTTACATTGTTGATATAACTGCATGTTTCGTTGATTTATACTGGGATTTATTTCTCACCGGAGTTATCCGGCTGTTGTCGTGTTTGTATGTGTGCATGACAACAGGTGGGACATGTTCAGGGTCGAGGAGATGAAGAGAGATCGTGATTAGAGTGGAGACTACGGACTTTGATCTGAGATAGGGTTTGGAATACTTGATATGTAGTTATTAAACCTTAGCTCGAATGATTGTATATAGTACCAGACTTGTACTTTTAATATACTGATATGTATATTTGCATGTATTCCATTACATTCCGCAATTTAAAAAAAAAATTTAGACCCTATTTATTATGATTAATTAAATTGTCCTAATGATGATTAAGAACTTGATTAGCGTCCGGGTCCCCACACCAACTTACTTTGTAAGTATTCCCACATCAATTGCAAGTTAAAATAATCTCATCAGTAGAGTTTCTAACTGTACAATGTGTCCGTTGAACTGAACTGAGAAATTGTTGTCGCATAACTGACTAATGCTAATCAAGTTATACTTCAAGTTCTCAACTCGTAAAACATCATTAATGATAAAGTTATCATGGATAAGCTTAACTTTACCCACAGTTCTACCTTTGGAGTTGTCTCCAATACTAATGTTTGGACCAGTATATTTGATTAGTTGGGATAGCAATTTGCATTCCCTGTCATATGTCGCGAACAACCACTGTCCAGATACCAAATTGATTCTTTGGTTGATGTACCTGTCACCTGCAATCACACACGTTGAATAATTTTGGTACTCATATCTATTTGGGTCCTAAACTGATGAGTCCTTTAGGAACCTAGAATTCGATTAGTCTAACTGACTTTGCCGTTGTTATGTTCCAAATGGTTTTACCCGGTTTGTGTGTGCTTGGTGTGCTGTGTGCAGATGAAACAATATGTGCTTTAGCCTTGTTCAACTGGTTGTTCAGCCTATGTCTTTTCTGAACTGGCTTACAGTTATAGTAATTGGAATAGCAATTAGGAGAGTTCTGATATTTATAACTGAACCTCTTAGGAGTCCATCTTTGCAAATCAGTTGATCTCTTAGGGCTATAACAAATTCCATACCTTTTAGCCTTGTTCTTATTTTCAATAAGTTGCTCAACTGGTTTACTTGACTCAGGTTGTTCTTATACCACTACTGATTTGACAAAGTGAATATATTTCCATTTGCACACTTTTAGTTATGGCCTTTTATCACTGGTAGAAATTTCATCTTGGTTGCTAAATCCTAAACCAGTTTTATCAGTAACTAATTTTTTCATATTCTGCATTTCAGCTAGTGCAACTAGTGATTTATTCCAAACCTGAATAAGCTCAGTTTGCTTTGAATTCTCAAGCGTTAACTGCTGAATCATAGATTGATTCTTGCTTCTTTTATCATTCAGCTCAGCAATCTCCCGTTTAAGACTCAACAGTTCAACTAATTCATCAGTTTCAGTTTTATTGTCTTGGGATCAATTTGATTTGCTTTGGCTTTCTCAAATGATTGAGAAAGCTTGTGATATTCATTGACCATGTCATGTAATGTAGAAATAAGTTCGTCTCGTGTAAAGTCAGTTGAACTGAAATCGAATACATGTTCACTGGTTGATTTCAGTTCTGTGTCATTAGCCATCAAACATTTCACTTCTTCTTCATCGCTGGACTGCTCAAGCTCTCAGATTCTGATTCATCGCTATCAGTTTCTGCCTATTTGGATTTACTTTCCTCGGCTAGAAGAACTTCGTGTTTCTTACTGAATGATTTCTTATCATCCTTGGTTCTTCTTCGGTGCTCAAATGATTTATTTCCCTTTTCAGCTGAGCATTAACTGTCTTTCTTTGGCGTAGGACAGTCAGTAATAAAGTGTCATGTTTTGCCACAGTTGTAGCAAGCACTTGGTTCTTCCTTGGTGTTATTCTTCCGATATTGTCTTTGGAAAGAACCTTGATTTTTTCTCATGAGTCTTCCAAATTTTTTGACAAATAATGACATTGCGTCATTTCTTAAGTGATCAGAAGTTTTCTCAACTGAACCAGTTGGTTCCAATTTTACATCACTAAGAGCAGTTGCAGCTGCTGATGTAGAAGGTTTTTCTTCTCTTGTTTGCAACTCGAACTCATAGGCCTTTAGATCAGCAAATAAATCGGGTAATTTGACCTTTTTCAGGTTCTTTGATTCTCTCATGGCCATGGTCTTAACATCCCACTCCTTGGGAAGACCTCGGGCCACTTTCAGTGCGATTTCTTTGTTTGAATACACTTTTCTAAGTGCATTCAGTTCATTTATGATGCTGCTGATTCTCTCGTCATATTCATTCATAGATTCTTCAGTCTTCATCTTAATGTTATCGAACTTCTGAACAGCAACTGAAAGTTTATTTTCTTTGGTCTGCTCATTGCCTTCGCATAACTGAATTAACTTCTCCCAGATTTCTTTTGCAGTCTTGCATATCTTTATCTTGCTGAAAGTAATTTTATCTAGCGTTTTGTACAAGATATCTTTAGCCACGTTGTCCAAATTGGCTATTCTTTTGTCTTCTGCAGTCCATTATTCTCTGGGCTTTTCAATTCAATGTGGTGCACCATCAGTTATGGCAACAACAGTGTTTGCTTTCAGTATTTTCATTGGTCCGTCAATGATAACGTACCACATCATGACACATTGGTAGATAACTTCTCTTGGAATCCTCCATAGATAATTTTCTCGGTATGGTATCGATATAAGTTGATTGGGTGAGGCCTAGCATCCTCTTTAATCTATCTCTATAGATCTATATTCCTAATACATTGGATGATAAACCCATACTTTAGTTAACTTCAACATCCATACATCATTCCCAATGAGTAGTATGTCATCAATATAAATTACTAGGAATGTCACTGCACTCTCACTAACTTTCTTGTATTCACATAGTTCTTCAAGATTTTTTTAAAAATCACACTCTTTGATAGTATTGTCAAATCTGAGGTTTCTGTAATGCCCGGTTACTCGTATAAATAATAATAAGGCGTTTATGTTATTTAATATGTAGTTATTTAGCTCATTATGTTTTACATGTTGATTGAGGTATCGATATTGAGATTGAATATGATTTCTAGATTGTCCATGGTGTATTGAGAATGAATATGTGTTTAAATAGTGATAGTATGATGTGTAGGTAGAAGTAGTGTAATGAAGTTGGTAGGACATGAGATGAAAATATGGCAGTTTTTACGGGTTTAAGCATAATGATTAGAATATTTATCCAAATTATGTGAGATCATAACCATTAGAAAGTTAAGATGTAATGCTACAACTTTAATGTCTCGGGTTTTGTCCAAATCATTGTGGAAGACAAGCCAAAAGTGCCCCGAAGTGTGTCATGTATATCGTCATTCCTTCACTGACACATGTTGGGAGAATAAGCATAACTTTTTGTAATGCTCGAGATTTGAGGTGTTGTTAATCTAAAATGATTCGTTAATTAATTGATGAGAGTATAGACGAAACGGATCAGATTAGGATATCCGAAAAGGAGATTGAATTATGAATTGAAAATGATATAAGATGGAAGAGGACTTGGGATAGCATGAACAAAGGTTGAAAACCAGTAGGCATCACGCACATGCGTGGAGAAAGGTGCGCATATGCGCAAAAGATCCTTCGCGAGGATAGAACACCTCGCGCATATGCGCGAGAAGGGGCGCGCATATGCGCGAGGCAACTATTTGGGGTGATTGCCGAGACACTAAGTCTCGCGCATATGCGCGAGCAGGTGTATTCAAGAATTCCGAGTCCAGAGAGTTGGGCACATATCCGCGGAAATGTGTCGCGCATATGCGCCAGCAGTTGGGAAGACAAGCGCCGAGACTTAAGGTCTCGCGCATATGCGCCGGTTGATGTCGCGCATAGACGTGTTGCGTAAAGGATGAGCCACTCGTCCTCTTGCATGTACGTGGATGTATATATATATATATTTATTTATGCACGAATTCTTCAGAAAAGGAGAGGAAAGAAGAATCGAGAAAAGGCCGAGGAAGGAAAGAAAATCCTTACGCCTTACGGGAGAAATCCGTCAATCCGATTTTGAATCCGACTTCAGTATTGAGTTCCTATCGACGTAGGCTACAACTGGACGTAAGTTTTTCTACGTTTTGAAATTATGGTATTGTCAGGATCTGATAGGATTCATATATGATGTTCTTGTCATGTTAGACATCGTATAATCGAAACCGGACTGGAGAACAAATACCATATGAAATAGTTATGATTTTTGGAGTAGTTTTGGAGTCGATTTGTTATCAAAATTGAATTGTTATCGATTATGAGGTGTTAGAATTGATATCTGACTGAGATGATATTGCTGGGTATATTGAGACTATGACGTTGTGCTGTTGAAACAGAATTTGATTGAATTCTGATTATATCCAGTGTTGTTTGAGTGGTGTATTGATACCGTACCCTCGATGCCACTCGTCCTCTTGCATGTACGTGGATGTATATATATATATATATATATATTTATATATGCACGAATTCTTCAGAAAAGGAGAGGAAAGAAGAATCGAGAAAGGGCCGAGGAAGGAAAGAAAATCCTTACGCCTTTCGGGAGAAATCCGTCTATCCGATTTTGAATCCGACTTCAGTATTGAGTTCCTATCGACGTAGGCTACAACTGGACGTAAGTTTTGCTACGTTTTGATATGTTTTGAAATTATGGTATTGTCAGGATCTGATAGGATTCATATATGATGTTCTTGTCATGTTAGACATCGTATAATCGAAACCGGACTGGAGAACAAATACCATATGAAATTGTTATGATTTTTGGAGTCGATTTGTTATCAAAATTGAATTGTTATCGATCATGAGGTGTTAGAATTGATATCTGACTGAGATGATACTGCTGGGTATATTGAGACTATGACGTTGTGCTGTTGAAACAGAATTTGATTGAATTCTGATTATATCCAGTGTTGTTTGAGTGGTGTATTGATACCATACCCTCGATATTGTTATTGTCAGATTGAGTATTGACAGGCTTTGAGTTCGAGACTTCGACAAAGTCAGAGTATCAGAAAGAAAGGTATAAATTAATGTTGAGTTGGGATTGCACAACTCGAGTGAGGTTTGACTCGAGTCTCCCTAAATCACATACTTAGTTTATTACATTGATATTTGTAATTGATGAGATTGATGTTTATAGTCTATTGATTTATATCCATTGCATGTATTGACTACTGATTCGTTTAGTCATTGGCTGATTCGCCTAGTCACCGGCTGATTCGTCTGGTTATTGGCTGATTCGTCTAGTTATCAACTGATTCATCTAAACTTTGGCTGATTCGCTTAATTACTGACTGATTCGTCTAATTATTGGCTGATTCGCTTAATTCTTGACTGATTCGTCAATTCTGCGGCTGTTTCGCCCAGACACTGGATATATGAATTATATCGATGCCGTTTAGGGTTGATTCATTCCTATCGACTGAGATTCGATATAATTATCAATATCCAGACATTGGGATCCCTAGGTTAGAGTTGAGTCGAGTCTGAGACGACGCGTTGTTTGAGTCAAGTCTGATACGACTAGTTGATTTACAGTGTGATATCATACATGTTTGTTGATTGGCTGCATGTGAATGATATTTGTTATATGCTTTTGTATATGTTTTTATATGATTGCATGTTTACATTGTTTATACTGGGATTTATTCTCACCGGAGTTATCCGGCTGTTGTCTTGTTTTGTATGTGTGCATGACAACAGGTGGGACAGGTTCAGGGTTGAGAAGATGAAGAGAGATCGTGATTAGAGTGGAGGCTCCGGACTTGGATTAGAGATAGGGTTAGACACGTGATATTAGTTGTTAAACCTTAGTTGAATAAATGTATGTGGTACAGGACTTGTACTTTTATACTGAGATGTATATACGTTTTATTTCACTATGTTCCCGCATTTTAAAAAAAATTTAGACCCTGTTTTATAATTGATTAATTAGTCCCAATGATGATTAAGAACATGATTAGCGTCCGGGTCCCCACACTTTTTACTCAGACCTCCAAATGACATGAAACAACTTGGAAATTAAAGATAGGACATAGGGATACAACTTTCATGTTTACCACCTTTTTAGATTTTGAAAGGAAGAAATGTTTTGGGAGCAATATTTGATAAATCAGTGTGCAGGGCCGAAAGTTGCTCGCTCGAGCCGAAGAGAATGTCCGCCCGGGCGCTGATGCACGAAAATTTTAAAGTTTAGGATCGAGAGTTCCTCGCCCGAGAAGTAAAAGACGTCCGTCCGGGCGCAGTCTTTCGACTTTTCCAAGCAATTTCACCATTCCTCCACTTCTTGAACAACAAAAGCACAAAGGAAACCTAGAAAACTTCCTCCCAAAAGCTCTCTTCTTCATTCTTTTCATCATTTTGAAGTTATAATTAAGTTTTCCATCACAAGGAGTTTCTAAGGGTGTAAATTTCTTCTCTTTTAGTTGTTGTACATGTAGAAGAGTAACTTTCACCTAGTATAGACATAGTAACTGAACTATTGATACATTTGACAGTATAGGAGCGAGAAAAATCGTCTCAAACCAGTATTCGTGCACTTGGACAGTAAGTTAGCATGTTCTTGAAGTAATACATGAGTAATATTATGAATTTCAAATGATTTCCATTTTTATTGATATATGTATATTGTTAGTATGTTTATTGATGAAAACATAGCACAATATTCCATTGTTATATATTAAATATGAAAGAAACTCGTGAATATTGAAGATAGGTCCTATTTCATGAACATGAACATGAAAAGAAAAAGGTTTTAAGTCCACCAAACCTATTGGCCAATATATGTTCATGGGGCGTGGGGTTGCCAAAGGTGCTCCATGACGTCCAACACAATAGTAGCTATATAATAAAGCAAGCACAGTAGTACATGTCAACTAATGAGGCTCAAGTACAAACATGAACATGAATATACGATATGATATGACATTGTTTAAATTTTCATTTTTGATCACGACTTGATATGTATGTTCTTTCTATGCATATTGATACGTATAAGTGCCAACTTATTGAGATTTATAAACTCACGTAGCTCATGTATTACAGGATCAGGTAATGAAGATACATAGGATGCCGGTTTGCCAATGGATGCTTGTGACGTGCCTCACCTCGACAAGAACCTGGACATCTTATTGTATAGCTTCCGCATATGTATTGTAGTAAATGTTATGTCAGGGTTTGAAACAAGTTCCACTATAGGTATGATGATACAATATATATTTATATATGAGAATATGTTTATTAGTGTGTATATATGGTATTGCTTGATTTTTTTTGGCTAGGACAAAATGTAGGGACATCATGCCAAAATTTTTTTATACACCCTCAAGTGATGCCCCTTGTTTGAATTACTTCATAATATAGATATAACATTCAAATCCTATTTTGATTATGGGCATAAGTATCATTAATCTTGTCAAGTATAGAAGAAGGGTGTGATATTTTAGTTGGCATCAGAGCCCACGGTTCTTCGACAGGGAAGACACTGCACTTCATCCATACATGGGAAACTCGGCAAGTAAGTATCTTTGTATTCCATAGTTTATGGTAAGTTATGAGCTTATACGTATCCTACATTTAGGTTAAGATAAAAGACAATGCCACCTAAACGTAAAGTACATGAAGGAGAGTCATCTAAGGCAAGGCCCCAGCGGTCGAAGATGAAGACAGTGCGCCACGATCTATAGATTATTTTGCTCAGCTGCTCCAACAACAAGCAAAAGTTCATGGGGAGCAGATACAACAATTACTTGAGATGCAACAGACTACTCATGAGCAGGCACACGCACAAGCCATGACACCCAAACAAGGGCCTATTCAAACAGATGTATATTATCGCTTTCGATGTCTGAATCCTCCTGAATTCATGGGAAGCACCGATCCGATAGTTGCAAAGAATGGATTAAGTCATTCGAGTCCATCTTCTCCTACCTTCATATGGAAGATACTGACAAAGTAACTTGTGCCATCTTTTTGTTAACAAAACATGCAAGGATATGGTGGGAGAGTGCAAGGGTGGTATTACCTGCAATACATTGACGTGGGATACACTTAAATCCATCTTTTACAACAAATATTTTAGCAAAGATGTACGAGCCTAGAAAGCCAGTGATTTCCTTAATCTGAAACATGGAACCAAGTCAATGACTGAATACATACAACAATTCGAGGCTGGTGTCCAATATGTACAATATAATGCACAGGATGACACAAATAAGGGCGAACACTTCATGCGGGGACTTTGCTCTGAAATTAAACGAGATGTACGGATGTCGAAAGTTGTTACCTATGGGGAGATAGTGGAAAGATCACTTATGGCTGAACAGGATGAACAATACATTGGCAGAGACAAACAACAGCGAAGGCAGCAGTACTTTCAATGGAGCCAAGCAACAGGACAAAGCTAAAAGACTGATAGTAAAGGTACTCGACCAGAGGAACCTCGTGGTAAGGGTTCCCCTCCACGTAAAGAACAAGACAGACCACCTTTTCCTAAATGTGGCAAACTCCATGGTGGTGAATGTATGCAAGGTTCCAATGTTTATTATCGTTGCAAAAAGCCGGGGCATTTCGCCAGGAATTGTCCAAGAAGTTCTGAGAAAGTACATGGACACCTTTTCTCCTTGACCAAAGAGGAAGTGGATGCGGATACATCGATGATCACTGTTACGTTCTTGATTTCTGGTATTACTGCTATTGTTTCACTAGACTAATGAGCCACGCATTCCTTAATTTCGGAATCGTATGTAAGGAGACTGGGCATTACAACAAGTACAACAGATACACAACTCGCCATAGCCTTACCTTCCGGGCAAGAATTACAGACATATCAGATTGTGCGATGGTGTCCAATATATGTCCAAGGCCATCAGATGTATGCCAATTTGATATTTTTGAACATGACTGATTTTGATGTGATATTGGGATTGGATTGGTTCTCAAAGTACAGAGTTACTATTGACTATGACATGAAGATGATCAAGTTTGCACCAGTAGGTTAAGACATGTAAATCTCTTCCTTAATTTCATCATTAAAGAACAATGTTTTTACACCCATCTGTCATATATCATAGTCATATCATGCTGGTATGATTAGCAATATCTAAATGGACTTGAACATTGCGACCGGAGAAAATGTTTCCTCATTGTCAATACATTACATTTGAGTATATGTTTCTGCTACCAATCTTACTTTGAAGGTCATTACATTCACATCTGCACCAAGTTTCCTTTTGTGAATCCATTTGTTTCCTATGACAAAAATTCCGTCAGGTTGATTTATTAAGGACCATACTTGGTACAAATACATGGAGTCCATCTCAGACTTCATGGCTTCAATCCATTTAGATGAATGGACATCAAAAAATGCTTCATTGAAGATTCTTTATTCACATCCAAGAATGAGTTCATCTTGACCTTCTTCAAGAAGCAGGCTCATCATCTTAGATGGCCTTGAGACCCTTTCAGATCACCTATGAGCTTGTGTCTCTTCAACTGGCTGTTGGGGTTGGGTTCTAATATTTCAGAATAGGTGTTTCTTGCATCTCCTCGAGTTCTATCATTCCACCTTGTCTATCTAATAGAAATTTCTTCTCCAAGAAGGTGACATTCCTTGAAACAAATACATTTGTTTCATTTGGATAATGGAAATAATATTCAATGGAATTCTTTAGATTTCCCACAAATTAGCACAAATTGGCTCTATTATCCAATTTATCAAATTTTTCTCTCATTGTCTGCTTCACATAAGTAGGACATCTCTATTTTATTAAGAGATAATAGATGGGAGGATTTTCAATCCATATCTCATATGGAGTTTTATCAACTGTCTTTGTATGGAATTGGTTCAACAACAATATTGCAGTCTTAAGTGCAAATTGACTCATCAGTTTCAGTTTTATTGTCTTTGGGATCCGTTTGCTTTGCTCTCGCCTTCTCAAAAGATAAGGCAAGCTTGTGATACTAATTGATCATGTCATGAAGTATAGAAATAAGTTCATCTCGTGTGAAGTCAGTTGAACTAAAGTCGAATACATGTTGACTCCAGTTCTGTGTCATCAGCCATCAGACACTTGACTTTCTCATCATCATCACTGGAGCAGCTCAAGCTCTCAGGTTCTGAATCATCACTGTCAGATTCTGCCCATTTGGACTTGCTTTCCTCTGCTAAAAGCACCTCATGCTTCTTTATGTATGATTTCTTGTCATCCTTAGTTCTTCTCTTGTGCTCGTAAGGTTTCTTTCCTTTTTCAGTTGAGCCTCGACTGTCCTTCTTTGGCTTAGGACAGTCAGCAATAAAATGACCAGTTTTTCCACAGTTGTAGCAAGCATTAGGCTCTTCTTTGAAGTTATTTCTTTGATATTGTCTTTGGAAGTTTCCATGATTTCTTCTCATAAATCTTCCAAACTTTTTGACGATAATGACATAGCGTCATTACTTAACTGATCAGCAGATTTGTCAACTGAACCAGTTGGTTCCAGTTGGAAAGCAGTTGGGACAGTGGTAGCAGCTGGTGTAGAAGGTTCCCCTTCTATGGTTTGCAGATCAAACTCATAAGCAAATAAATCAGCAAATAAATCATGAAGTTAGACCTTGTTCAGGTTATTTGATTCTTACATTGCCATTGTCTTAACATCACATTCCTTGGGAAGACCTCTGACTACTTTCAGTTCTACCTCTTTATTTGAATACACCTTTCCGAGTGCATTCAGCTCGTTTACTATGCCACTGTTTCTTTCATTTTATTCGTGCATGGATTCTCCAATCTTCATCTTGATATTGTCGTATTTTTGAATAGCAACAGATAGATTATTCTCCTTGGTTTGCTCATTCCCTTCGCAAACCTGAATAAGTTTCTCCCAGATTTCTTTAGCAATTTTGCACATTTTTATTTTGCTGAATGTGACTTTATCCAACGTCATGTATAAGATGTCTTTAGCTACGTTGTCCAAGTTGACTTTTCTCTTGTCTTCAGCTGTCCATTCATCTTGGGGTTTTTTAATAAAATGTGGTGCCCCATCAGTTATGTCAACAGCATTGTTTGCCTTCAATATTTTCATGGGTCCGTCAGTAATAACGTACCACATGTCATCGTCTTGTGCAGCTAGATGAGCCTGCATTCTGATTTTTCAATCATCAAATCTTCTCTGGAGAACATTGGAATTTTGTTGAATGAAGACATGGTAATCAGTTTGTATGGAAATATTCAAAAACAAGATTCAACAGCTCTGATACCACATGATATGATTGGTTAAGGGTGAAAGAGTGTTTAGAAAGGGGGTTGAATATACACTAACAATTTTCACAACCTTTTCAATTGATGAGTCAGTTTAGTGATAAACTGATACTCAGGAATCTTTTAGGTCAATATCAATCAGTTAACAATAAAAGTGCGGAAACACACTGACTGATAGATAGAATAAAAATTTAATTAAGAAGACACAAGATTTTATGGATGTTCGGAGATTTCAAACACTCGTACATCACCACTTCTATTACAAGGATATGATATTCACTAAAAGACTTTGATCGATACAAACAGTTGTACTGACCCACTTCAGTTTTGGACTTAACAATGCCAAACTGAAATTCTTAGTTACAAACCTGTTTACAGTATTCAATAGAACTGAAATAATTTAACACAACTGATCTCTTTCAAGATCAAGTATTACAGTTTATGCTTGTATGATCGAAATATAGCTTTGAATGCTATGAAGGTATACAATAAGTGTGAGCTTTGAGGTTTGCAAGGATTTTTGCAGAGTAAAAACTCAGTTGATAGAATAGTAAAATGTTGAGAGATTCCCTAATTTCTCAGCTGCCCTTCTTTGATATTTATAGGCTTTCCTCCAACGGTAATATTAAATATGATTTGAAACTTTCAATCCGTTGTTTGTCACGTCAACATTCTTCTGACAGTCGTACACTGCAGCTTTTCTAAAATGCGGAGATCCCACTACTTGTTGCAGTCAGCTTTTGTCGGTTGAATGTCCTTTACCTCAACTGATGACGTGTACAGCTGAAGGATCGGCTGATGGAATGTAGTTGATAATCTTACAACTATTTGTAGTGACTGATCAGTTCCAAATGATCAGTCAGTTGTCTGTGTAGTTCAATTGCTAGTTCAGTTGCCTTTCAAAACTTGCGTATTATTCTTCAGTTACTTGTAGCCGATTGAAACGTCTGCCCTTTTTATTGCTTTAAAGTACTAGAAATTTTTTTTTAAAACCTCACATAGCATTCGGCCGAACCATAAAATCTCATAAAATATTTTTGACATCATTTTAAAATAACCAACCAACTAACATTTTTCTAAATCTAAACTAACATTTGAAAAGTATAGCCCATACTATAACCTCTCAAAAACCATTGATAATCATGATAAAAGTCATAAAATCTTTTAACATAAATCATAACATATATGCGAAAACTAGCGTCGGTCCTCGGGTCATGTGCACCTTCAGTCCAGTCGGATCAACCATCAAGACCTCCATTAGCATTATCATGATAACCTGCATCCATCACACCTAGTGAGTCTAAAGACTCAACACACCATAATCTTTATAACGAGTAATACGTAATACAGTCAACATATAACGGTGAAAAAATAATTGTACTTAAAATATCGTTTTCATGAAGATGCATAAACATAAACATTTTCGTAAAAATTTTCATGATGCATAAAACTTTAAACATAAACATTTTCATAAAATACTTTTTCATGACATGCAATCATAAACCTTAACTTTTTCCTTTTTCCTCAACATGACATGACATAAAACCTTTGACATGATCATGAACATTTCCTTTTTTTTTCTTTTGTTGAATTCAGATCGTTAATTGTGACTTTCCTGATCATGCTCATGAGGGTCGATGGATCCATCTACATAAAACCACAGTACTGGGCAGCGGGGGACACCAGCAACACTCTCACCGGTCAACTGGGCCCTGGCCTATCATGATTCGAATAGAAATACAATCGTCGGGGCTCCCTCTGGGGCCTTTTCCCATAAATGGGCTCCCTCTGGGGCCTTTTCCCCTCACGATATTCCCATTCTTCCGTTACCACAAAACCGTTACCACATATCCGTTACCACATATTCGCAATGATGGAAACACGATCGTTGGGCTCCCACTGGGACCATAACCCTCACGACGTCGCCAACATTAACGAATTAGTCACAATTATTTCACATCCTTCAACATTTTTCATTCACATCACTTTAGAAAAATCATGAATATCATTACGTTTTTCATTTTTGAAACCAAGCATGAAACATGTATTTTAACTGTCTTCTTAAATCATAAAAATCCCTTAGACATTTAAAAATCATCATTTAATTATGAACAATTCATAAACATTTAAAAATAATCATATTTTCGTAAAAATAGCATTTAGGGCACTGCCATGACCTTTACTAATTTCCCGGTGTAAAAAGATCGTTTTACCCCTGGACTCGACATTATACTTTTTCGACTTTTTTCTTGATTTCATGACTCTAACATGTGCCAAATAATTATTTAAGCTTACGTGAATTTTTCCATAATTTTATTTGGCTTAAAACTTAAACTTTTTCATTTATATTTAATTAATTGTTTTGAGGGTGTTTTAATCCCGAAAAATCTCAAACTTTAATATAAAATTCCTTAATTCTAAATTTAATCTTTTTATATTGTTTTAGCCCTTATGGACCACGACTCGACCCCCGTGAGCCGTTTTCCAATTTTTCTTCTTTTAAATGCCCTATTTGACACCTAAACTTCGACCCCGAGCCAACTTTTGATTTTCCAGAGTTACCCCCGAACCATGTCGAGCCAAAACTTGCCCAACATCCCAAAGTACCCTACTGGACCCTAAGTTTACCAAGAATCCCTTCCTAAAGTCAAAAACGTGAACCCCTTCTCTGCCCCTAATTCTGGCCTAGAAGTGTGAAGTCCTAGGACTCTAAGTTTTGCTCTCCAACCCATGAACCAACGCGCCCAGCCCTTGTACCACCCCTCGTGCACCCTCCTAGGACTCTAGTGCATCGCCTCGACCCAGCCCTTGAATCCTAGACAAAGCCACCAACGCCTGGATGCAGCGCAAACCCTGCACCAATCTGTGCAGGGTTCTCGGGTGGAGTCCTAGAAAGGCTAGGACTCTTCCCCAGCCTCTAACTCGAGTCTTAGCTTGGCTAGGACTCTAGCCCTGACCCATGACAACCCTTGGCCGAGCCCTGGCCCCAGCCAAGACCAAGCCGCCCCTTCCCTTAAGGAAACCGAACCCCTGAAAGTCTTGGCAGCAGCTCTCGGGTTCCGCTTGTGCTTGTTCCTGCAGTTTTATTTTTCTTTTTGTGGTGTTTATGGTGCGTGCTTGTGGCTCTAAAATATGTATAAACCACCCTTGATCATACCCTATGTCATGACAGCCCCTTCACTAAACAATAAACAAGCTATTGGGTTTCAAAATCATACTTCCTCATGCATACAAGCAATCAACCGAAATTTTCTGAATATATATATGAACTTCAAGCTTTTCATGCAAACATAATTTAAACAATATTATGATATGATGGATGAGAAAAGGGAGATTAAGGTGTGCCTTTGCGTTAAATACGCTCGAATAACCGTTGATGACGAAGAACGGGACGTGACGATGGCTTCTACCTTGCTAGAACTTTCGAAAACTCCTTACGAAACCCTCTCTGATTTGTTTGTGTGTGCAGCCGTGAGTTTGGGAGAGTGTGGGTGGGAGTTTTCAGAATATAATAAAAGTGGTTGATTATTTTCCCAAGCTAGACTAGGGTTTGTGATATTTTTTTACATTTTAAATACTAATTTAATTACTAAGTAGGCTTTAGGCCTATTAAGCCATAAAATTTAAGCCCATTAGTTTTAATTAGGATTTAATAAAATAATAACAAAGTTTTTCTTTATTAAATATGTGAATTTATTAGCCGGGTTGTCAAAAAGTTTGTATTTTTATTGAAAATCCAACACCGATAAAAATTTATGTCCCGACGTATAAAATCACCTCAAAACCCCTTATTTTCAGAAATACTAAAAAGCAACAACCATATTTTAAATAATTAAAAACAATTATTTAATAAAAACATTTTCTATTTTTCAGTCCTCGGTCTCCGTTCCTCGATCGTCATTTGAATATTACTTAAAAATACAATTTTAATGCAACCAAGTTGAAAAATATAATTTAAACATATCAATAAGAACCACATAAATAGTTAATGCAATTAGAACATTTAATTAAAATACAAAAGAATTTATAATTGCATGCACGTGGTTTGCATGGACCTTAAAATTTTCAGGCGTTACACCTATAGTTTGCGTATTTTAGATCAGTTTCTATCAGTCTTCTTGATTAGTTAGTTTAATATATTAAACGCTCAGTTTGTGAAACATCCGAAATTTAGTTTCCAACAGCATTGTACTGTTTATATTTTTAGTTGGAATCCGGTGTTTGATGTCTGACTCTTCCATCTATATATAGGATGTATTGTGTTCTTAAAAGGACACGGTTGAGTTTGCTCCCTTCTATTCTGTAATAGCCGATCGTTCATGTCTTTTATTATGAATTACGGTATTTTTATTGTGATGGTTTATGGATTTACATTATTATATGAATGGTAATGAATGTTATAGAATGAAATAGATAATGGATGGGAAGAATAGAAGGTTGAATTTGAGTTAAATAGGTAATGGAAGTGCTGTAACGGTATGAAACTGTGGCAGTAGTTGTGGTTTTTAGCATCATGTTTTGTATATTGATCTGATTGATGTGAGGCCACTTTTATTAGAAAGATAAGACATAAGGCTATAACTTTCATGTTTTGAGTTTTGCTCAAATCATTTTGGAAAACAAGCCAAAAGCGCCCCGAAGTGTGTCGTGTGTATCGTCATTCCTACAATGACACATGTTGGGAGAATGAGCATAACTATTTACTCAGACCTTCTGTGGGGACCCGGACGCTAATTCATTTCTTAATCGTCTGTGGGAATAATTAAATCAATTATAATAAACAGGTTCTAAATTTTTTTTTTAACATACAAGTGTCACCTGCGGAACGTAATGGAATTCATTCGCATATATACATCGAAAAAAAGTACAAGTCTTGTACCATATACAATCATTTAAAACTAAGGTTTAACAACTATATATCAAGTGTTCAAACCCTATCTAGAATCCAAGTCCGTAGTCTCCACTCTACTCACGATCTCTCTTCATCTCCTCGACCCTGATCCTGTCCCACCTGTTGTCATGCACACATACAAACACGACAACAGCCGGATAACTCCGGTGAGAAATATATCCCAATATAAATCAACAATACATGCAATCATATAATCAATATAAAGCATGAGACAGATATCAGTAATATAAATCAAAATCTGAAAGCATAATTCAATATAAATCTGTAAATCAACTCATGACTCCATATCTCAGACTAGACTCATTCCTAGTCTAGGGATCCCGGTTTCCAAATTCTGGCATACTATATCGAATTTCATTAAAAGAAGTAAATCCACCTCTAATCAAATATCGATATAAATCAAACATCCAGTGTCTTGACCTATTCGTCACAGACTTTGGCAACCTCCGCCAATCATTATTCGGTGACAATGTGCAATGGGTCAGTGACGATTCCATCACCATCAGGCCCGTCTGTCACAAGACCAATCGTCTAATACATGCTTTCTGTAAATCAATAGAACAAGCAAATCAATCCAATCAAGGCACACAATAACAATAAGTATGTGGTTTAGGGAAACTCAAGTATTTCACACTCGAGTCATTCTCCCGGTTCGACATTGACTTATACATTTATTTAATAGCAGTTATGACAACGTTCAAGTCTGGAATTCGATGTCTGTCAATACTCAATCTGGCAATGACAATATCAAGAAGTACAATATCAATATATTGCTCAAATCAATACCGAATCTGATCAATCTGAATCTAACTCCAAATCAACGGCATAACGGAACAATCTGAATATCCCCGTCAATACAATATCAACATATATCAATTACCACAACTCATAATCATTAACAACACAAATATAATATCAAATCTCAATCAAATCAACTCTAAAAATAATAACAATTCAATATTGTATCTGTTCTTCAATCCGTTTTCGATTATACGATGTCTAACATGTCGAGAACACCATATATGAATCATATCCGATTCTGACAGTATCATAATTTCAAAACATATCAAAACTTAATAAAACTTACGTCCAGTTGTAGCCTGCATCGATAGGAACATAGTACTGAAGTCAGATTCAAAATCTAACGGGCTGATTTTCGCACAAATCGAATTGTAGTATAGAAAGATTGGAAGCTTTCCCTAGCTCTCGGTTCCTTCCCTTTTTCCTTTCTGAAGAATTGTAGTATACACACACACACACACACATATATATATATATATATATATATATATATATATATATATATATACACGTTGCATGGCCAAGATACGTGTCATCATTTTTCTTGCATTTCCGTCGGCGCTCAGGCGGTCAAGAATTTCCGCTCGGGCGCGGAATTTTCGGCCCTCGCGTATTATACAATGGCGCTCGGGCGGTCATGAATTTCCGCCCGGGCGCATAATGTTCGGCCCCCTTCATATTTTCTAATGGCGCTCAAGCGGTCGAAAACTACCGCCCGGGCGCCGAACGTTCGGTCCAAAAATTGTGTCATTCCTATGCTTTGCCCAATCTGGTCTCGGGATGATCTGTCTATAATCATATCAGTTCATAATCAATAATATCAGATTAACAGAATCAAAATATCGGGTATTACATTTCTTCCCCGCTAAGACCTGATTTCGTTCCCGAAATCACATGCAATTAAATCATATCAGAAAGAAATGTAACAGAAGCTAAATAGAAACTCACATCAGTGAAATAACTCTGGGAATCTCTGCCTCATATCAGACTCAGTCTCCCAGGTAGCTTCTTCAATGCCATGACGACTCCACTGAACTTTCATAAGCGCAATAGTCTTCGTTCTGAGCTGCTTTTCCTTACGATCGAGAATCTGGATCGGTTTCTCGAAATAACTCAATGTCTCGTCAAGTTCTGCCTCGTCTGGTTGAATGATATGTGAAGCATTGGAAAGATATTTCCTCAATAACGATACATGAAAGACATCATGTATCCTAGATAAAGAAGGCGGTAGGGCAAGTCGATAGGCGCGATCTCCTATTTTTTCTAGAATCTCATACGGCCCAATATATCGAGGAGACAACTTCCCTTTTTTGCAAAATCTGAAAACTCCTCGGAAAGGTGAAATCTTCAGAAATACTCGGTCTCCTGCCTCAAATACCAATGGTCTACGTTAAACATTGGAATATTTGGCCTGTCTGTCTTGCGCTGCCTTCATTTTCTTCTAAATCAGCTTCACTTTCTCAATCATATCTCTGATCATGTCAGGTCCAATCTCAGGAATCTCAGAGATATCATCCCAATACAGAGGGGATCTGCACTTCTTTCCATACAACGCCTCAAAAGGAGCCATCTCAATACTCGTCTGATAGCTGTTGTTGTACGAGAACTCACAAAGTGGCAATGCATCTTGCCAGTTAGTGCTAAAATCAAGCACTACCGCTCTTAGCATATCTTCCAGTGTCTGGATAGTCCGCTCTGACTATCCATCAGTGTGTGGATGATATGCGGTACTCAGATGTAATTTCGTACCAAGAGCCTGCTGTAAACTCTGCCAGAAGTGCGAAGTAAACCGAGGATCACGGTCTGAAACAATCGACTTTGACATTCCGTGCAATCTGACCACTTCTCTCACATTAATCTCTGCCATCTGGTCATGTCTGTATGTTATCTTGTACGGAATAAAGCATGCTGATTTGGTCAATCTGTCAATCAAGACCCAAATCGCATCGCAACAACGGGAGGAACGCGGTAATTTCGTCACAAAATCCATGGAAATGTGATCCCATTTCCATTCAGGAATGGACAAACTTTGTAATAATCCTCCTGGTTTTTTTCTCTCGGCCTTCACCTGTTGGCAATTCAGACATTTTGATACAAACTCAGCAATATCAGCTTTCATATGTTTCCACCAAAACTGTCTTTTCAAATCATTATACATTTTCTGCCACCAGGATGAATACTGAATCGACTACTGTGCACTTCTGATAATATCTGTCATTTCAAATCCGAAACATTTGGCACAACAAGACGATTATTCACATATAGTACACTATCATGAACCTGATATTCTGATTGATGTCCAGTTCTGACCATAGCAATCGAATTCTGCACATTCTGATCAACTTTCTGAGCCACTTTAATTCTCAAAATCAGCTTTGGTTCGGCTTGAACAGAATATAATCTCATCGGTCTATAATCTGTCTCAAATACCAATCCAGACAAACAGCAATCTTCTATCAAATTCGAAACACCAATCGTCGATAAGGATAAAGAACATATCTTTCGACTCAGTGCATCAGCTGCTGCATTAGATTTCCTTGGATAGTACTTGATTTCACAATCGAAGTCTTTAAGCAAATCAAGCCATCTTCGCTGTCTCATATTCAACTCTGACTGTGAAAAGAGATATTTCAAGCTTTTATGATCAAAATAAATCTCAAACTTCTCACCGTAAAGGTAGTGTCGCCATATCTTCAAAGCAAATACAATGGCAGCCAATTCAAGATCATGAATTGGGTAACGAGTCTCATGTGGCTTCAGCTGTCTCGAGGCATAAGCAATAACATGTCCTCGCTGTATCAGAACACAACCCAATCCTCGGTGAGATGCATCACAATAAACCACAAAATCACTAGTACCAGATGGAATAGTCAATATCGGTGCACTGGTCAGTCTTTTCTTCAGTTCAAGAAAACTGGACTCACAGTCTTCAGACCATACAAACGGAGCATTCTTCTGAGTCAACTGAGTAATAGGCTTGGCAATACTCGAGAAATATTTAATAAATCGACGATAATATCCTGCCAAACCCATAAAACTACAAATCTCGGGTACTGATGTCGGTCTCCGCCAAGAAATCACGGCTTCAACCTTGCTGGGATCAACTAATATACCATCTCCGGATATGATGTGACCCAGAAATACAACTTGTCTCAACCAAAACTCGCATTTTGACAGCTTAGCATATCATTTCTCATCCCTCAGAATTTTTAATACAGTTCTCAGATGCTCAGCATGCTCAATCATATTCTTCGAATAAATCAAAATGTCATCAATGAATATAATAACAAAATCATCAAGATAACTCTGAAATATGCGGTTCATCAGACCCATAAACACAGCTGGAGCATTAGTCAAACCGAACGGCATGACAATAAACTCATAATGTCCATACCTGGTTCTGAATGTTGTCTTCGAGATATCAGAATCCCTGACTCACAGTTGATGATATCCAGATCTCAGATCGATCTTGGAATATACTGAAGAACCCTACAACTGATCAAACAAATCATCAATGCGAGCCAAGGAATATTTATTCTTTACCTTTGGGTTGTTCATTTGTCGGTAGTCGATACAGAGTCTCATAGAACCGTCTTTCTTTCGAACAAACAGTACTGGAGCACCCCAAGAAGACACGCTCGGTCTGATATACCCCTTGGCCAGTAAATCCTCTAACTGTTCTTTCAACTCAATTGGTGACATCCTGTACGGAGCCCTCGAAATCGGAACTGTACCGGGCATCAACTCAATATTGAAGTCTCTCTCTCGAATCGGAGGCAAACTCGGAATCTCATCTGGGAAGACATCAGCGAACTCACACACCACTGGCAAATCGGCCAATGATGGACTCGATTTCAGTAGATCAACTGAATAGACAAGGAATCCCTCCGCTCCTTTCTGCAACAATCGAGTCATATTCATAGTAGATATCAAAGGAATTCTGCCTCGAGAACCCTTACCGTAGAATTTCCACTCATCAGCCATATTCGGTCTGAATCTCACAATCTTGTGGAAACAATCAACAGTAGCTCTGTACTTGGTCAGCATATCGATACCGATAATACAGTCAAAATCAGACAACCCAAGCACAATACAATCTAACTCAATCTCATGCCCATCATACCGTAGCATACAATGTTTCACAGACTTCACTGCTATCAAACTTGTCCCCAAAGGAGAAGAGACAGACACTACAGCAGATAATGACTCAATAGGCAAAGAATGCATCAATGCAAACCGCTCAGATATGAATGTATGCGATGCACCACTATCTATCAATACATATGCAGGATAACCCGAAATAAAACAGTTACCTGCAACAACATCGTCATGTGCCTCTTGAGCCTGCTCCTCTGTCAAAGCAAATACTCTGGCCTGCTGTCTAGGAGGCTGGCTCACTGTCTGGCTACCTCTTGGCCTCTGCTGTGACTGAGCTGTTGCTGGCTGGAACGAATGAACAGCAGCTGATCGTCTATCAGTCTGTGCCGCTGATCCAGATGATTCGGCACCCTGTGATCTCTTAGAATCTCTCTAGGGACAAACTCTAGCAAAATTTCACTGCTGTCTACAGATACGGCAAATGCCAAACACTCCTCGGCACTGCTCTGTGGCATGTTTCCCTCCACAAGTGCTGCAGTAGGCTCCTGTATAACTCTAGCCCTGACCGATCTGTTTCGAGCCACTAGAACTGGACGAACTGCTTCCAGATCTATTAAACTGCTTCTCTCTGGTTTTCAGGAAATCTTTCTTTCCACCACTGCTGCTGCCACTCTCAAACCAGGGAGGTATTTGTCGTGGTCTCGTTGCTGAATGCACAAACGAAGCTCCCTTCTGTCTCATCAGACAAGCTTCAGCTCCCTTGGCTCTGTTCAAGGCATCAGTAAAATTGTTTGGTCGCCCCGTATTCACCAATGTAAATATTTCAGGATTTAGGCCATTAATGAACTAATCCGCAACAGCTTCGTCGTTTTCAGCCACATGTGGAGTAAATCTCAACAAGGTAGAGAACTTGGCCACATACTCTTCAATGTTCAGCTGCCCCTGTCTCAAATTTGCAAACTCTGCTCCCTTGTCCTTTCTATACGACACTGGAAAGAATCTCTGATAAAATTCAGTTTTAAAGACATTCAGTAATAGTCATACCTTGATGCTCCAATGCTCTCTTCGTCGTAATCCACCAAATCTTTGCGACGTCATGCAATTAGGTGTCCAATCAGTTTCACTCTCCGCTTAATGGTGTAATCCAAGGACTCAAACAGCATCTCAATGTCATCTAGCCAACTCTCACAATCCACTGAAGTCTCAGTACCTTTCAGAGTCGGTGGATGGAACGACTGAAATCTCTTCAGCAATGTTTCCATCGGTGTTGCTGTCACATCCATTGGAGGATTCGAAGTGCTACCCTGTTTTGGTATTCTTCGAGGAGGCATATCTGATTATCAAAAGGGTTAGCAACCAAATACCACAAATCTGTTTCAGTCCTCCTCCGATCATCTTACTGCTGATCAAGAATCGGTTCTGATTCATTCTCAATAACACATGTTTCCAAATCAAGTCAGATAAACAGATAAACATGCATTATAAAGCAGTAGAACATAATAGATTGCTAGCATGTAAAAGCAAGGAAGAAAACTCAATCTACCCCGCTCACTAGCTCTTATCTAAATCTAAAGGATCTATCGCTCTGATACCATCTGTTGTGGGGACCCGGACGCTAATTCATTTCTTAATCGTCTGTGGGAATAATTAAATCAATTATAATAAACAAGGTCAAAATTTTTTTTTTAACATACAAGTGTCACCTCCGGAACGTAATGGAATTCATTAGCATATATACATCGAAACAAAGTACAAGTCTTGTACCATATACAATCATTTAAAACTAAGGTTTAACAACTACATATCAAGTGTTCAAACCTTATCTAGAATCCAAGTCCTTAGTCTTCACTCAACTCACGATCTCTCTTCATCTCCTCGACCCTGATCATGTCCCACCTGTTGTCATGCACACATACAAACACGACAACAACCGGATAACTCCGGTGAGAAATATATCCAAGTATAAATCAACGATACATGCAATCATATAATCAATATAAAGAATGAGACAGATATCAGTAATATGAATCAAAATCTGAAAGCATAATTCAATATAAATTTGTAAATCAACCTATGACTCCATATCTCAGACTAGACTCATTCCTAGTCTAGGGATCTCGGTTTCCAGATGTTGGCATACTATATAGAATTTCAGTAAAAGAAGTAAATCCACCTCTAATCAAACATCGATATAAACCAAACATCCAGTGTCTTGACCTATTCGTCACAAACTTTGGCAACCTCCGCCAATCACTCTTCGGTGAAAATGTGCAATGGGTCAGTGACGATTCCATCACCATCAGGCCCGTCTGTCACAAGACCAATCGTCTAATACATGCTTTCTATAAATCAATAGAACAAGCAAATCAATCCAATCAAGGCACACAATCACAATAAGTATGTGGTTTAGGGAAACTCAAGTATTTCACACTCGAGTCATTCTCCCGGTTCGACATTGAATTATACCTTTCTTTAATAGCAGTTCTGACAACGTTCAAGTCTGGAATTCGAAGTCTGTCAATACTCAATCTGGAAATGACAATATCAAGAAGTACAATATCAATATACTGCTCAAATCAATACTGAATCTGATCAATCTGAATCTAACTCTAAATCAACAGCATAACGGAACAATCAGAATATCCCCATGAATACAATATCAACAGATATCAATTACCACAACTATAATCAATAACACCAATCTAATATCAAATCTCAATCAAATCAACTCTAAAAATAATAACAATTCCATACTGTATTTGTTCTTCAATCCATTTTCGATTATACAATGTCTAACATGTCGAGAACACCATATATGAGTCATATCTGATTCCGACAGTATCATAATTTCAAAACATACGTCTAGTTGTAGCCTGCGTCGATAGGAACACAGTACTGAAGTCAGATTCAAAATCTAACGGGCGGATTTTTGCACAAATCGAATTCTAGTATAGAAAGATTGGAAGCTTTCCCTAGCTCTCGGTTCCTTCCCTTTTTCCTTTCTGAAGAATTGTAGTATACATATATATATATATATACACGTTGCATGGCCAAGATACGTGTCATCATTTTTCTTGCATTTCCGTCGGCGCTCGGGCGGTCAATAATTTCCGCTCGGGCGCGGAATGTTCGGCCCTCGCGTATTATACAATGGCGCTCGGGCGGTCATGAATTTCCACCCGGGCGCCGAACTTTCTGTCCAAAAATTGTGTCATTCCTATGTTTTGCCCAATCTGGTCTCGGGATAATCTGTCTATAATCATATCAGTTCATAATCATTAATCTCAGATTAACAGAATCAAAATCTCGGGCATTACACCTTCAAATGACATGAGGACAATTGGAGATGAAATCCAAGACATAGGGTTATAGCTTTCATGTTTACCACTTTTTCTAATTCTGAAGGGAAGAGGCGTTTCGGAAGCGATCTTTGATGTGGCTGTGCGCAGAGCGGCGCCCGAGCGGTAAGATATGACCGCTCGAGCGCGCCCCGTTCTGAATTTTTGAGTTTTGGGCAGTAAGTTCGGCGCTAGGGCGGTAATATGTGACCGCCCGAGCGCCCAGCAAGTTAAAAAGCATGTTTTGAGGTTTGGGATGGCATAAAATCGAATGGGATCACTTTTTACTCAATTTTTCTCATTTCTTCTTTTCTCTCCATCGGTTTGGAAGCTAGGGTTCTTCATTTCTCCTTCAATCCAACTTCTTCCAAGACATTAATCTTTGATTGAAGCCTTAATTTTTCTCGGAGGTTAGAAGTTCTTCTCCTCAAGAGTTTAGGAGCAAGGTAAGAAAGCTTATTTCCTTGGGTTAGTGATTGAAGGGAAGATGTTGGGTCGTTTGGTTTGGGTGTTGAGGTAAAGTTGTTAATATAATGATTGATGGTATTATTATTGATATTGTGTTGTAGGAATCCATCAAGAACTTAGCAAGCACTTGTGTATTGGGTTGTAAGTAGATTCTTCCTTTGAATGCATCTCATGAGCTATGTATATGATAAATGAAGTTTCTATTGATTTTGGCTCCTTTAAATCATTGATTATGTATATTATATGTATTGATATATTGAAAAAATATGGAATTGATGACAAAGGCAAAGTAAATGAGCTAATTCTTTAGCACGCATGCCACGTATTTGATAAAATGCTTAAATGAATGTTTTTATGGCTTGATGGTTATATGGTATTGTGGTGTTACCTATGGTAATTCTAAACCAACTTGACTGAAGTTGATCAACATAATGACATGTACTGTGACTGATTTTAACTGAGACGTACATGTGTACCATTGACGGATGACCTATCATGCCATACCAATGAAAAGAAATGAATTGTTCTATAGATGTCATCTTATAATTGTTATATACGCATTTTATTGACTGGTGGCATATTATGGTTAAGAAATGGTATAGATTCCTTCTTTACACTATGATATATGTACCTGTTATTTAAAGGTCTACTTGCTGAGTTTTATAACTCATTTCAGTTATGTTCATGAGATGCAGATACAGGTAACCGAGATTGATACGGCAGGGTGTCGAGATGGAAGAAAGAAATGTACCAAGCTTTGAGGAAAGGTGAAAGGATTATTTTGTCTATGGATGTGTAAAGGGCCTAAAACTCCTTGCGGAAAATTAAAAATTTTCTTTTTAAAAGAACTTTAATGGCCTCGTTCATAAAATCACTGGGAATCAAGTTCAATGTTTAAAATAATAGCAGCGGAAGAAAATAAAGTTTTGCCAACAATAACAATTTAAAAATTATCCAACGACTGATAAAAATTGTTTGCGGAATAAAATAACAACTGCTGCATTGAGGTCCTCGGGTGCCACTACTGCCGACCCAAGCTGGCTCACTGGTCCCCGCCCTCGGCCCTGGCCTCATCAGTACCTACAACAATCAAGTCTAGTGAGCCTAAAGACTCAGCATGCATAAATCGCAGGTAACGAGTAAAAATCTGAATTAAAATATGCATGGGATAAAATATCATGTCCTGAGGCATACTGAAAATAATCTGTACTGAGCAATTATAATACGTGCATAACTGAACTGATAATCACAGTAAAAATGTTTGCTCCTTGGAGCCTGTACTGAAATAACTGGTAAAATTTTCTGTTGAGATTATGTTTTACGCCTGTGGCCACTGCACTAAGCTGAACTGATCGGTAACTGGCTACCAGGGAGGCTGAAACTGAACTGAGCTGGCCGGTCACTGGCGACTGGGTGGTACCATACTGAACTGATCGGTCACTGGCGACCGTATAAAATAACACTCCTACATAGTGAATGAGCCACAAGCCATATCGCATAAATCTCAAAAATAATCATTTTCTGTTTAATGCACGTAAAATAATTAACTGGCGTAATGAAAATTCCTGTAATTTTACCAACTGGATTGGATTGGATCGTTCCCAGGCTCGCTGCAACCTAACTGTGCTATGAAAAATATGCAATAGCTTAAACATGACCAACTACGCAATTTAGTTCAAAAGATGCGACTATGACGCCTAATGACTTCGCATTTAATCATGACTCCGAGCCAACCTGAATCGACACCGAACCGACGTATAGTCATGATTAAAATACGCTGAAAAATCATAAAATAATGCTCCTAAAATGATAGGGTCGAAATCTAGGTGGAATGGAGGCCAAAACACGAAACGCTCTTTCGAGAGTCAATTTGGCACATTGCACCGTAAATTCTCGTACGACCTCAAAAATGATCCGAATCACGAACGATTGAAAACATGACCTTCCCAACTCAATGAGGCACTGTCCAGTCCAAGGCCATGGGCTAAAAGCCAACCAAGAACTCAAACGAGCCTTCTAAACGACACAGAAACTTGCTGTAATTTCCAGCAGCTGCGCAACTACAAGACTTGCGTTGGTTTCGAGACTATCGGCCATTAGGGGCGTGAACCACCGACCAGAGACTCTTACAAACATACCAAGGAATGATTTGAACCATGGCTAAGGGCCCTAGGCCAGCCACAATCCGCATCACACCAAAACTCAACCGAAGGGTCCAACCGAGAGCAATGTGCATGCGTGTGTAGTGTTAATGCTATGATCGATGTCTCGTGTCATTCCAATGGCCATTTGATTGACCATGGCACGATCTAGACATCTAGGAGCATGATATGAACCGTGGCTAAGGGCCATAGGCCAACCAAGATCCATACCAAGCAACCAAAAGAAACGAACCAAAAGCTGTCCAACCGAAGTAGCCGAAGGGGTATAGGGGCTGTTCTTGTTTATTATTTAAAAACCGATGAGCCATGGACCAAGCCACCAAAAGGGCGACTTTGTCACATCTTAGACTTGCTAGGGAAGTGATCTAACCATGGCTATAGGCCCTTGGGGCAGCCAAGATCAGATCCACAACCCTTGACACAAAACTGAAATTTCGAAACACAAATCTGCGCCTATGGGAACTTGCTGTCATTCTGAATTTCCAGCAAGCATGGGGCTGGTTTGAATGGACCAAAATGGTCCTAATGCATCCTATTACGTGTCTAGGAGTCGCCTTGGGAGCCTGGAGTCGAACCAATCACCTGAAACTCACAAACCAAGAAAAACGTGAAGCTTGCCAAGGAAAAACGAAAATTCTGCATGTGTTGTTCCAAAATGTTTTGACATGTATCTCGGTTTTTGCTTGAATAAACATGATCATGTACTGAAAAATAAATGATAATATGACTTGATTGAGGTTTGAAAAAAATCTAGACATGCCTGGTTTCGTTTCGAAAGAAAACGAAAAGAAGAGACGAGACGGCGCGGAGGAGACGGAGTGGCTTGCTTCTCTACCTTTCTTGGCTCTCGATTTCTTGCCTTACTCCCTAGCTATGGCTCATGACTTTTACCTCTGAAAAGGGGTCTTATTTTCGGTGGAGGTGGAGGGGGAGTGATGGTTATGAAGGTGAGGAGAAGGGTGCACAACAATAGGATCATATCAAGACCAAGTCTTCCCAAATTTGAATTTTGAATTATGGTTTGATATCAAATGAGTTGGTGGATGTTTCTAGAGGTAAGTGGCCGATTTTTAGCTTGTTTTCTAGTCTAGGATATGTCCATTAATTAATTAAATTGTGCTCCCAAAAATCCTAGAAGTATCCTACAACTTACATGCAAAGAAATGGTCAAAAGGTTGATGAGTTGGCAATTAAATTGTCTAGCAACTATGGGGGCCGAAAATTGCAATAAAATGAAGGGGAAATATTGTTATCTAGTCAACTAATAATCCTTGAAAGCCTTACTAGTTCTTTAAATAATTTAGTGATCTAACCCCTTAATTAAGTAACTTAAATGAGCTTATTTATTAATCACCTCAAATAATTAAATTAAATCCTCAAACCTCCCTTTCTAACTTAAATGAACTTATTTGCTAGCTAAATTAACTTCTGGAAATATTTCTCGAATCTTAAATTCTACCTCAAAACTCCGACTCCGGTCCGGCCTCACTGAAATAACTGAAATGCTAAAAATCAAACTACTGAACTGAAATAATGAATAATTAACTTCAAATAAATGGATTTAAAATAATTATGCAATGAAGTCAATTAAATTTAAAAATCTAGAATTATGCATGGCTTATACGTCTACTGATTTATGGGTTCTACAATCCTTCCCCCCTTAAAAGAAATTTCGTCCTCGAAATTAGAACTCACCGAATAACTCAGGGTATCGACTTCTCATCTCCGGCTCAGACTCCCACGTAGCTTCCTCCTCTGAATGGTTGAGCCATTTGACTTTGACTCGCTTAACGAGCTTGTTCTTAAGTTTCTTCTCCTGCCGGTCTAGGATCTGCACTGGTCTCTCCTCATAAGATAAGTTCGGTGTAAGCTGCAACGGCTCGAAATTCAGCACATGCGAAGGATTTGCCATATACTTCCTCAGCATGGAGACGTGAAAGACATTGTGTACTCCGGCCAGATTCGGCGGAAGAGCCACACGATAAGCAAGAGTCCCAACTCTGTCGAGGATCTCAAACGGTCCAATGAATCTCGGACTGAGCTTCCCTTTCTTCCCAAATCTCATGACACCCTTTATAGGTGCCACTTTCACGAAAACATGATCGCCCACTGCAAACTCCAAGTCTCTCCTCCGCTGATCGGCATAACTCTTCTGTCGGCTCTAAGTAGTCCTCATCCTATCACGGATCTTGACTACTACATCTGCTGCCTGCTGAACAATCTCTGGACCCAACTCTGCTCTCTCTCCTACTTCATCCCAATGAACAGGAGATCTACACTTGCGGCCATACAGCGCTTCATACGGAGCCATACCTATAGACGACTGGAAACTGTTGTTATAGGTGAACTCTACCAATGGTAAGTTCGACTCCCAACTCCCAGAGAAATCAATGACGCAAGCACGGAGAAGATCCTCTAAGATCTGAATAACTCGTTCTGACTTCCCATCCGTCTGCGGATGGAAAGCTGTGCTAAACAGCAACTTCGTACCCAAAGTCGAATGCAAACTCTTCCAAAACGAGGAAGTGAATCTGGGATCTCTGTCGGATACGATAGAAACTGGAATACCATGGAGTCGGACTATCTCTCGGATATACAGCTCTGCATACTGAATCATGGTGAAAGTCGTCTTAATAGGCAAGAAGTGCGCTGATTTGGTAAGACGATCTACAATCACCCAGATGGCATTCGATCCTCTGGCTGACCTCGGCAATCCGGTCACAAAGTCCATGGTAACATTCTCCCACTTCCACTCGGGAATAGGGAGAGGCTTGAGCAAACCTGCTGGTCTCTGATGCTCGGCCTTCACTAACTGGCAAGTCAGGCACTCGGATACAAAACGCCTGATGTCCTTCTTCATCCCTGGCCACCAATACAATAGATGCAGATCTTTGTACATCTTCGTACTCCCAGGGTGAATGGAGTACGAGGATGTATGGGCCTCTGATAAGATGTCTGCTCGGATAGAATCACTGCTGGGAACCCATATCCTATCTCGGTATCTCACAATACCGTCGCTGACTGAATACAAAACACTGCCCTTGGCTTCATCTCTCTTCTTCCACTGTGCCAACTGCTCATCTGCGGTCTGACCACTGTGAATACGGTCCAAAAGGGAAGACTGAATGGTCAAGGTAGATAGACGAGGAACTCTACCTCGAGGGTAAGTCTCAAGATCAAACCTCTGCATCTCGATCTGAAGAGGTTTCTGAATCGTCAAATGAGTCATCACTGCGACTTTCCTGCTCAAAGCATCCGCAACTACATTAGCTTTACCCGGGTGGTAGCTAATGTCACAATCGTAGTCTTTCACAAGCTCCAACCAACGCCTCTGACGCATGTTCAGCTCCTTTTGCGTAAAAAAATACTTGAGGCTTTTGTGGTCGGTAAAGATCTGACACTTCTCTCCATACAGATAGTGCCTCCAAATCTTCAAGGCAAAAACTACGGCCGCTAACTCCAGATCATGGGTAGGGTAATTCTTCTCGTGGATTTTCAGCTGTCGAGAAGCATATGCTATCACTCTCCCATGCTGCATCAAAACTGCACCTAAACCAAGCTTCGAAGCATCGGTATAAAGGACAAACTCACCAGATCCTGACGGTACAGCCAAAACGGGTGCTGAGATAAGAGCTTGCTTCAAAGTATCGAAGCTCTTCTGACACTCCTCGCTCCACACAAACTTCACATTTTTCTTTGTCAGTGCTGTGAGTGGAACGGCGATAGAGGAAAATCCTTGGATGAATTTTCTGTAATATCCTGCTAGCCCAAGGAAACTGCGGATCTCGGATGCATTCTGAGGCACAACCCAATCTCTGACTGCTGCAACTTTCGCCGGGTCTACCTCAATGCCACTGCTAGAAACAATGTGGCCCAAGAACGCCACCTTCTCTAACCAGAATTCGCACTTACTGAACTTTGCGAATAGTTTGTGTTTCTGCAATGTCTGCAACACTGTGGTCAGATGCCTGCTGTGCTCCTCCCGACTCTTGGAGTAGACGAGAATGTCATCTATGAACACTATCACAAACTGGTCGAGGTACGGCTGAAATACGCGATTCATTAGATCCATGAAGATCGCTGGCGCATTCGTCAGACCGAACGGCATCACTAGGAACTCGTAGTGGCCATAACGAGTCCTGAAAGCTGTCTTCGAGACATCAGCATCTCTCACCCTCAACTGGTGATAACCGGAACGCAGATCTATCTTGGAGAAAATCGAAGCTCCCTGCAACTGGTCAAACAGATCCTCAATCCTCGGCAGTGGGTATTTATTCTTCACTGTAACCCTGTTCAACTCCCTGTAGTCAATGCAAAGCCTCATCGAGCCATCCTTCTTTTTCACAAATAAGACCGGCGCGCCCCATGGAGAAAAGCTCGGGCGAATGAACTCCTTGTCGAGAAGTTCCTGAATCTGCTTCTTAAGCTCTGCCATCTCTGTCGGTGCTAGTCGGTATGGCGCTTTGGATATCGGAGCCGTACCTGGCATAAGCTCAATGGAAAGCTCCACCTCTCTCTCGGGTGGCATACCAGAGACGTCTTCGGGAAAAACGTCTAAGAAATCTCTGACAATCGGAACATCTGAGGCTGACTGGCTGGGTTCCTCGGGGACAGATAAAAAGGTCGCTAGAAATGCCCGACACCCTCTATGCATGAGTTTCCTAGCCTGAACATAAGGAATAATGCGCGGTAAAGGAAAGTACCTGTCCGGCTCAAATAAGAACTGCTCCATTCCAGGCGGTCGGACAAGAACAGATCTCCTCTGGAAGTCTATCAACACTTTGTTCTTCAATAGCCAGTCCATCCCTAGGATGATGTCAAATTCAGGCATCGGTAGCACAATCAGATCAGCATAAACAAGATTACCGTGTAGCTCAAGGTCTATATCTCGGATAACATTGGTGGCTGCCATCTCCTCGCCTGACGGCAACACTACTGAAAAGGCTGTATCTAGCCCAATGGTCTGGATCTTGAGAAAGTTTGCAAAGACCTCCGAAATAAATGAGTGAGTGGCCCCTGAATCTATCAAGGCCTTGGTAGCGGAACCAGATATAAAAATTCTCCCTGAAAGAGCGGAGCTCTAAGTTGAATCCCACTACAAGATCTAAACTTATAGACATGCAAAGGTCAAGGTTCCTCTATCTTAATTCCTCTGAAATAAATCTGAGTAGAGCATGCAATCCTATAACAGTTCTAAGTTCAAAAAATCTAAATCCCGATTCCCAAAATGCTGAAATTCGAAGAATAACTTAAAGTTTAAAGGTACCTGTCAACAACATAGTCTCCGGGTTGGCTTCCGCGGCATGGAGAGCAAAAACTCTGCCTTGGGTAGGCAGATTCCTCTGAGGGCACTGCAGCAACATGTGGTCTGGACTGCCACACTTAAAACACTTTCCTGAGCCAGCCATACATGCTCCAGGATGGCGACGTGAGCACCTGGGACAGACTGGGTGCTCCTGAGTCCTCGGGGCTGGGCGTCCCCGCTGCTGCTGGCCTCGGTTCCTGGGCGGTCCAAGAAAAGGCCTCTTATTCTGCTGCTGATTCTGATGAAGAGGAGGGCGGTGCGGTGCCTGGACTGGGCGCTTGCCCTGGCGATCCCTCTCGATATCCCGCAGATCCTGCTCTGCGGCTAAGGCCTTGGAGACGGCAATCTCATAAGTAGCAGGGTCAGATACCCTAACATCCCGGCGCAAGATCGGCCGTAAACCCACCAGGAAGTGCATCAACTTAGCTCTGGCATCATTCGCTATCAGGGGCACAAAGTGACAGCCCCTCTCGAACTTACGGATAAACTCCGTAACCGTCATATCCCCCTGTCTCAGGCTCATGAACTCGGTGGTCAGCCTGGTGCGAACCTCCTCAGCAAAATACTTGGAGTAGAAAACCTCCGTAAAGCGGGTCCAAGAAAGTGTAGCCAAGGTCAGGGCTACCGAAGCTCCTTCCCACCATAAGCGGGCGTCTCCAGTGAACAGGTAGGTGGCACATCGGACTCGGTCTGCATCTCTCAGCTCCATGAACTCGAAGATAACCTCGAGGGATTTGATCCATCCCTCAGCAACCATGGGGTCAGATGTCCCAGAGAATTCCTTCGGGCACATCTTCATGAATCGCTCATAAACAGCCTCGGGCCCTGTCGGCCTGGCTGCGGTTGCGGCTACGGCTGCGGCATTTCCCCCCGCAAACTGTGCGAAGAACTGTGCCATCCCAGCTAACATCTGGGCACTCATGTCCGTTGGTGGCGGTGGAGGAGGTGGTAGGTCTCCCTCCGGTCTACGTTCCTCCCTGTCCTCTCGGCGAGGCTCCTCCTCTCTGTTGCGCTCTAAAATGCGTCTAGGGGGCATACTGTTCCAACATAACCCATACGTAACTAACATGCATAATTCCATACTTTATTTTAAATGAACCCTGAAATACTGAAAATCTGGAAGCATGCTGACAAAATAATTCATGCTTTAACTAAAATGCTGAACAAAATGCTGAACTGAAACACTTACAGACCAAAGACGTGGCTTCGTGAGCTTCTCGCGGTCAGTAGTAGTGAAACCCTATACAGAACCTGGCACTGATACCAACTGTAAAGGGTCTAAAACTCCTTTCTTGAAAATTTGCGGAAAATTAAAAATTTTCTTTTTAAAAGAACTTAAATGGCCTCGTTCATAAAATCACTGGGGAATCAAGTTCAATGTTTAAAATAATAGCAGCGGAAGAAAATAAAGTTTTGCCAACAATAACAATTTAAAAATTATCCAACGACTGATAAAAATTGTTTGCGGAATAAAATAACAACTTCTGCACTGAGGTCCTCGGGTGCCACTACTGCCGACCCAAGCTAGCTCACTGGTCCCCGCCCTCGGCCCTGGCCTCATCAGTACCTACAACAATCAAGTCTAGTGAGCCTAAAGACTCAGCATGCATAAATCGCAGGTAACGAGTAAAAATCTGAATTAAAATATGCATGGGATAAAATATCATGTCCTGAGGCATACTGAAAATAATCTGTACTGAGCAATTATAATACGTGCATAGCTGAACTGATAATCACAGTAAAAATGTTTGCTCCTTGGAGCCTGTACTGAAATAACTGGTAAAATTTTCAGTTGAGATTATGTTTTACGCCTGTGGCCACTGCACTAAGCTGAACTGATCGGTAACTGGCTACCGGGGAGGCTGAAACTGAACTGAGCTGGCCGGTCACTGGCGACCGGGTGGTACCATACTGAACTGATCGGTCACTGGCGACCGTATAAAATAACACTCCCACATAGTGAATGTGCCACAAGCCATATCGCATAAATCTAAAAAATAATCATTTTCTGTTTAATGCACGTAAAATAATTAACTGGCGTAATGAAAATTCCTGTAATTTTACCAACTGGATTGGATTGGATCGTTCCCAGGCTCGCTGCAGCCTAACTGTGCTATGAAAAATATGCAATAGCTTAAACATGACCAACTACGCAATTTAGTTCAAAAGATGCGACTATGACGCCTAATGACTTCGCATTTAATCATGACTCCGAGCCAACCTGAACCGACACCAAACCGACGTATATTCATGATTAAAATACGCTGAAAAATCATAAAATAATGCTCCTAAAATGATAGGGTCGAAATCTAGGTGGAATGGAGGCCAAAACACGAAACGCTCTTTCGAGAGTCAATTTGGCACATTGCACCGTAAATTCTCGTACGACCTCAAAAATGATCCGAATCACGAACGGTCAAAAAGATGACCTTCCCAACTCAATGAGGCACTGTCCAGTCCAAGGCCATGGGCTAAAAGCCAACCAAGAACTCAAACAAGCCTTCTAAACGACACAGAAACTTGCTGTAATTTCCAGCAGATGCGCAACTACAAGACTTGCGTTGGTTTCGAGACTATCGGCCATTAGGGGCGTGAACCACTGACCAGAGACTCTTACCAACATCCCAAGGAATGATTTGAACCATGGCTAAGGGCCCTAGGCCAGCCACAATCCGCATCACACCAAAACTCAACCGAAGGGTCCAACCGAGAGCAACGTGCATGCGTGTGTAGTGTTTATGCTATGATCGATGTCTCGTGTCATTCCAATGGCCATTTGATTGACCATGGCACGATCTAGACATCTAGGAGCATGATATGAACCGTGGCTAAGGGCCATAGGCCAACCAAGATCCATACCAAGTAACCAAAAGAAACGAACCAAAAGCTATCCAACCGAAGTAGCCGAAGGAATATAGGGGCTGTTCTTGTTGATTATTTAAAAACCGATGAGCCATGGACCAAGCCACCAAAAGGGAGACTTCATCACGTCTTAGACTTGCTAGGGAAGTGATCTAACCATGGCTATAGGCCCTTGGGGCAGCCAAGATCAGATCCACAACCCTTGACACAAAACTGAAATTTCGAAACACAAATCTGCACCTATGGGAACTTGCTGTCATTCTGAATTTCCAGCAAGCATGGGGCTGGTTTGAATGGACCAAAATGGTTCTAATGCATCCTATTACGTGTCTAGGAGTCGCCTTGGGAGCCTGGAGTCGAACCAATCACCTGAAACTCACAATCCAAGTAAAACGTGAAGCTTGCCAAGGAAAAACGAAAATTCTGCATGTGTTGTTCCAAAATGTTTTGACATGTATCTCGGTTTTTGCTTGAATAAACATGATCATGTACTGAAAAATAAATGATAATATGACTTGATTGAGGTTTGAAAAAAATCTAGACATGCCTGGTTTCGTTTCGAAAGAAAACGAAAAGAAGAGACGAGACGGCGCGGAGGAGACGGAGTGGCTTGCTTCTCTACCTTTCTTGGCTCTCGATTTCTTGCCTTACTCCCTAGCTATGGCTCACGACTTTTACCTCTGAAAAGGGGTCTTATTTTCTGTGGAGGTGGAGGGGGAGTGATGGTTATGAAGGTGAGGAGAAGGGTGCACAATAATAGGATCATATCAAGACCAAGTCTTCCCAAATTTGAATTTTGAATTATGGTTTGATATCAAATGAGTTGGTGGATGTTTCTAGAGGTAGTGGCCGATTTTTAGCTTGTTTTCTAGTCTAGGATATGTCCATTAATTAATTAAATTGTGCTCCCAAAAATCCTAGAATTATCCTACAACTTACATGCAAAGAAATGGTCAAAAGGTTGATGAGTTGGCAATTAAATTGTCTAGCAACTATGGGGGCCGAAAATTGCAATAAAATGAAGGGGAAATATTGTTATCTAGTCAACTAATAATCCTTGAAAGCCTTACTAGTCCTTTAAATAATTTAGTGATCTAACCCCTTAATTAAGTAACTTAAATGAGCTTATTTATTAATCACCTCAAATAATTAAATTAAATCCTCAAACCTCCCTTTCTAACTTAAATGAACTTACTTGCTAGCTAAATTAACTTCTGGAAATATTTCTCGAATCTTAAATTCTACCTCAAAACTCCGACTCCGGTCCGGCCTCACTGAAATAACTGAAATGCTAAAAATCAAACTACTGAACTGAAATAATGAATAATTAACTTCAAATAAATGGATTTAGAATAATTATGCAATGAAGTCAATTAAATTTAAACATCTAGAATTATGAATGGCTTATACGTCTACTGATTTATGGGTTCTACAGGATGGTTAAGAAAGTATTTTGCCTTGTAATGATTAAAGTTGGTCAACATATTTTGTTGTAACCCATTTGATATTTTAGGAGTTTAAACATGACTTAATTACTTTGGTAATCAAATGCAATGCTTTTAATTTTGTACATCTTTATGTATTAGTTGTGGGAAATTTTTATGGCGTATTGGTTTTATTGCTTGAGACAGGTTATGAGTTCCTTTTTACGAGGAAACTTTGCCAAAAATTTTAAAGTACATACTTTCCTCCAAGTCTATTTTTTTAAAGCTTCCGCATTATAGAGTTCATTTTTTAAAAAACGGGTTAGTGTGTCACATTTAGTGGTATCAGAGCAGACGTTTTTCGGACCAATGTTTGGCACATGACTTTTTCTGTTGGCGACACTTCGGTATGTATATTTCTGCATCTCATTGATGTACTGATATGATGATAAGTATCTTTAATTGTATGTTGATGATTTAAAATGATTTTAAACTGAGATGTAATGTAGGAGATGCCACCTAAGAGGAAAGCTGTAGAGGGAGAAGATAGTTCCTCATCACGAGTTGTTGATGAGTTTAGTAAGTTGCTCAAGGAGCAAGCCAAACTTCATGGAGATCAGATCCAACAGTTATTGAGATTGCAGAACCTAGTACAAGGGAGAGGTAGAGGTCTTGTGAGACAGGAGCCCAGTTCAGAGGGAGCGTATGACAGATGTGGGGACCCGAACCTAATTCGTCTTCTGGGATTAAGTGGATCAATTAATTAATCTGGGTCTAAAAATTTTTTTTTAAAATACATAAGTGCGGAACATATGATAATCAGTCTCATAAAAACATCAAAAGTAAAGTACAAGTCTTATACAAAATACATTTATCTCAAACTAGGGTTCAACAACTATACATCAAGTGTTGAAAGCCAATTCTACTTCTATGTCCGGATCTCCACGCTAATCTTGATCTCTTATCCTCTTCTCGACCCTGATCCTGTCCCACTTGTTGTCATGCACACATACAAACACAACAACAGCCGGATAACTCCGGTGATAATTATATTTCCAGTATAAACAATGAATACATGCAATCATATAAGCAGATATAAAAGCATGGAACAGTTATGTTGCGACTTTGATTGTTGCACTCCCAAGAGCAGCTTGTCCACAAGTAGTATAATTCGGTGAGTCCAAATATCGTATCCACAGGAAAGCTAAGGTAATTACAAGTCCATTACAATGTATTTTTGTTTTTGTTTTTGTTTTTTTTTTCTTTTAATTGTTTGAATCTTTAATTGGTAATTTTTAATTGTTCAAATTTTAATTTAAGTAGTTGAGATTAAAGGATCCACTCTTTGATATTTTAATAAAGTTAACATTAATGAACATTATTGAAATTCACTTAATAAAATGGTTTCAATATATATTAAATAATCATATTTATATTATGTTATATATTATTTTCTTATAAGTATATAATATATATCAAAACTTGTAAATGTTGTCAAGTATTTATTGTGCTATATATATTTGTAAACACTAAATCAAGGTTCCCACTTTAAATGGTTGGTAAAACCAAACAAACATTTAAATGGTACCAAGAAATTAATATTATGATATTAATATATAATAAATCAAGGCATCCACTTTAGATGGTTGGTAAAACAAAACAAACATTTAAATGGTAGCAAGAAATTAATATTATGATATATTCATATATAATAAATCAAGGCATCCACTTTAAATAGTTGGTAATACCAAACTAACATTTAAATGGTTCCAAGAAATTAATATTATGATATAATCATATATAATAAATCAAGGCATCCACTTTAAATGGTTGTTAATACCAAAGTAACATTTAAATGGTTCCAAAAATTTAGTGTAACAAATAGCAACAATAAATCAAAACTCCCACTTATAAGTAATGTATAATAATACTTAAAGAAATAAATATAACATAAACAATAAATAATGATTAAAAAATATAAAACATATATTCTTACCTTTTAATAACCTTATTATCATGCCAAGAGTTTCATCTTTTCATCTCAACTTTAAGAAGTTAGCTACTCATTATTCAAAGTGTAAAACTTTGAATCTGAATTTAACATGCTAATTATATTTAAATGAAGAAATAAAGGAAAAACAAAGAGAGAAATATTATTAACTCAAAGGTTTGTTCATAAAATGAGGTATATCTCAATACATTACAATGCACCCCTATTTGTAGCCGAATTTGGGGAGACAACCACAAATAAAATATTATTTTTTACACATAAGTCTTCATTGGTGTTCCAATAAATTAATATTTTAATACACATCACTTTTGAAAATCTTTCCATCCAAATTTTCTTTTCCACATAAAACAAAACATGTAGATATCTGAGTTGTTTGAATTGTGGTGTTTTTTTTAACCATTTGACCAAGTAAATTGAGAGATATGGTCAAAATGCTAGAGCATGGTAAAACTGCCACTTCTTTGGTAACTTTATTTGTTGCTTAATTTGATCTCACTTATGAGAAGATTTTTATCTCATGCTTGCTACCAATATTGTAGATATTAACATCAACTTTCTACAGGTCCAAGAATCATCTTAATCCCATTTACAACGCCAAGGTTATTCTTGTTTTATCGAACTTTTAAAAAATTTTAAAAACTTATAATTACACAACAACTTATATTTTATACAATTTATTATAAAACATATAATATATAAACATTTAATAAAACAAAAACTATAAATTTATATTATAAAGCATTTAATTAATATACAATTTTTTATCTTTATCACACTCCCCAACCAGCTTATTGCTAGTCCCTAACAATTTAAGCGTTAATAGCAACACAAAACATATTGATTAATTTAAATAGAAATGTAATCAGAACTATCCAAGTGTTTAAATTAAATTTGAAAACTGTCAAAGTTATATCAAGATCATTATAATTATAATTTATGAAATAATCTGAACTGATCAATTCAAAGCTTATTTTCAGGTAGTTAAATGTACATGGCCTTCAGAAATTCCTAGTAAGAGTCTCAACTCCATATCTTCACAGGTTAATAAGTGTTTCAATTTATGGGAATGATTTCTCTCAAGGAGTTGGAATACAGAAAAATGCTCAGGAAAATGGTTTATAGAATGCAGACAGACAAACGAGCCAAACTAATCAAAAGATAGGAAATCAATTGATTCAAAATCCAGTTGTTCTTATTATATAATTTTTCCTGATTTTTTTATTTTTTTTACATCATGGAATCAGACTAAGTTTATGCTTCTTGACCACATATTTATTTAATTTGTACAATATATTTCTCTCTTTCTTTCTTTTTTTATTTTTATTTTTATGAGAGATAAATGGGTCGCAGCATAGATCTTCAACATCTATCTTTTTTTTTATTTTTTCTTTTTTCAGGAAATAACATTTTTTTTTTTCAAAATTAGAACTCAAGATCTAAACAATGATAGCCTCTCTGATGATCAATAAAGGCTCGCAAGCTGTTTTTTCAATCCTCTCCACTCACTCACAAAATATGTGTGAATTTAAAAATTTTAAGCACTCTTATCAGGTATATCTTGGGCCATATACTTTAATAACTGATTTTATCACAATGGTTAATCATTCAAAAAGATTTCATAAATCAAATTTTTATAGTGATCAAAATATTAAAATTGACATTTTTTTTCAAATAAAAATTTAAACATCCTTAGATAGATTATTACGATTTCTAATCTAAACCTTTCAAACATGTAATGTATGATATTTTTGCAAAAATTACTAAGATACAAACAATAAACATGTTTTTATTTTAAAATATTTTTTTTATTTTTTTTTTTAAGTTTGTTCTCCCCCTATCAGAATATAACATTGTCCCTAATGTCAAAATAACTATTAATAAAGAATACATAATGAAAGAGATATCACCTGGAATTTTATTGAAGATAACAAACTGAAAAAAACGCAAACCAATCCATGATTTTTGAATCAATGATCCAACTTTCTTTTTTTACTGCTTGATTGCGACCAATTGATATTTGTTATCATCGGATCAGGCTTATGAACAAAAGCTTCCAAATTATCAATTAATTGGTCGGCAGTCGAAGCACAGATGAGCATCCGTCGTGAATTTTCCGAAATGAAATTTTGTTCCACAGGTTTATCAAGAAATGTCAACAAACTGTCATAATAATTATTGATATTCAACAAGCCCACAGGTTTATTATGGATATTAAATTGTGCCCAAGAAACAGTGTGAAAAATTTCTTCTAATGTACCAAAACCACCTGGTAAAGCGATAAAAACATCAGAATTTTCAATCATTTTGGTGATTCTTTCCTACATAGAAGAAACTTTTAATTCCTCCCCAATTGTAACACCTGTAATATTTCCTTCAGCTAAAGCTGTAGGAATAATACCCAAAACCTGACTACCTCCAAGATGAGCAGATGTTGAAACAGATGCCATTAACCCGATATTACCTCCCTCATATACCAAGTGAATTTTTCTCTCAGCCAATATCTTTCCAAGATTATTCGTTGTTTCTACAAATACTTCATTTTTTCTAGGACTCGACCCACAAAATACACAAATATTTTTCAATGTTTGTGCAGAGGATCCAACCATGTTTTTACTTTCTTTTTGGTCTGCGAAAATAGAGAGAAAGATGAGAGATTTTATAGGTGTAATATTTTATCATGACAAAACTATGGGTCATAGCTGTAAGCAGAATAAACAGTAAAAATACTAATGACACACATGCATATAAACAGTAGTGTGATTGTGGCTCACAATTTTCCTCTGGTTTTACGTCCAGAAACGACTTTGACGCCTTCTATGAGTCGAGGATATGCTTCCCATCCAATTTTCTTATAAATTGGCAAACAGGGTCTTTTTTTGTCGGATTCCCAAGACTATGACGCTCATCTTGAAATTGTTTCCATAAACAGAGAAGTTCAATATGCACATGTCCATTAGAATGCGTCTCAAGAGTGAATAAGATGTTATCTAAAGACTCCTTACTCAGCTCATTCTTAATGAAACCAATTTTATCTTCTCTGTTATTGGAAACACATCCCAAAGATCTGCATCGTTTGTCACAAGTCAATCTTGCACGCTTATGACAAACCCCTAACCTTTTGGCCCTTCGTTTTTTCGCATAAGTGCTTTTTCCTAATCCAGGCAAATACCGAATGAGCAATGATTGTGGAACTTCTCCTTCTAATCGGACCTTAGCTTCTATTACAAGAAGAGTATCTTCTGGAATTCCTTTTTGCATTATCAATCTCAATCTTTCACACCTACCTGCATAAATTTTTCTTAGAACATTTTCAGAAACAGAGGGAAAATATTTACAAATTTTTGAGAGATTTTCATCCATTTTGAAAAGAAAAGAAATGATTTTTTTTATTTTTGTATCAGCAATTGTGGGAAACTGATTTAACCGACTATGAGAGTCACAGAGTACCGTTATCCGCCATTTAACCGGGAAAATAAAAAGATTAAGGAAACCTGAATTAAAAACAAACAAAATTAAATGCAACACAAAAATTTAAGGATCAGAAAGGGAAATAAACTCTTCTTGAAAGATTTCATTTTCTTTCACATGACCATTTACTGTCCATTTACTTTAAAAACATCACCATTTTTAGGATTTTCAATATCCACAGCTCCATAAAAATATACATTCTTTACAACATATGGGCCTGTCCATCTTGATCGTAATTTTCCTGGTAATATGTGAAGTCGAGAATTATAAAGCAAAACTTTTTTACCAATCTCAAAAGATTTTCTAAGAATTTTTTTATCATGAAATGATTTGATTTTTACTTTATAAATCCTTGAATTCTCATACGCATCATTTCTAAGTTCATCAAGTTCATTAAGTTGCAATTTGCGCAATTTGTTGCAATCATCCATGCTTGAATTAAAAGTTTTGATCGCCCAATAAGATTTATGTTCCAATTCCACAGGCAAATGACAATGTTCTCCGTAAACCAACATATAGGGAGACATATTCAATGATATTTTAAAAGCTGTTCGATATGCCCAAAGTGCATCATAAAGTCGCAGAGACCAATTTTTTCTATTTGAGTTAACAGTTTTTTCCAAAATTTTCTTTATCTTCCTATTAGCTTATTCAACTTATCCATTTGTTTGAGGATGATAAGTAGTAGTTAATTTGTGAGTAATACCATATTTTTTCATTAATAAGCAAATGGTTTATTAACAAAGTGAGTTCCCCCATCACTTATCATGGCTCGAGGAATTCTAAATCTACTAAAAATATTTTCTTTCAAAAATTTGATGACGATTTTATGATCATTTGTTCGACATGGAATTGCCTCTATCCATTTGGAAACATAATCAAGTGCAACTAAAATATACAAGTATCCAAACGATGGTGGAAAAGGTCCCATAAAATCAATTCCCCAACAGTCAAACATTTCAATTTCAATGATAGGATTCAAAGGTATCATGTTTTTTTTTGAAATCGCACCCAATTTTTGACAATTTTCACAGATCTTGCAGATTTCGTGGGTGTCTTTAAACAAAGTGGGCCAATAAAATCCACACTGCAAGATTTTTGCAGCCGTTTTCTTTGAAGAAAAATGTCCTCCGCATGCTTCTGAATGACAAAATTTAATGACACTACTTACCTCATTGTCGGGTATGCAACGTCGAAAAATTTGATCTGGATAATACTTGAACAGATACAGATCATCCCAATAAAAGTTTTTTACCTCATTCAAAAATTTTATTTTATCTTGGGAACTCCATTGCGGTGGCATTTTTCCTGTCACAAGAAAATTTACTATCTTAGCAAACCAAGGTGTAGTAACAACTGAAAATAGATGTTCATCAGGAAAATTATCGTTAATTGGTGTCATTCACAAGATGATCATGTTACTAGTCTCGATAAATGATCGGCTACGACATTCTCGGTTCTTTTTTTATCTTTGATCACAATGTCAAATTCTTGGAGCAACAAAATCCATCGTATCAGTCGTGGCTTTGTATCCTGTTTGGTCAACAAATATCTAATAGCAGAATGATCAGTAAACACAATAGTCGTTGATCCAATCAAATAAGAACGAAATTTATCTAATGCAAATATTACAGCAAGTAGTTCTTTTTCAGTTGTGGAGTAATTCATTTGAGCATTGTTTAATGTGTTAGAGTAGGTGCTCGTCGAGCCAAGTGTTGGCCGAGTGTTCACAATGAAACTCTATGTATAAACAGGATTTATTTTAATAATATTTGAATTTATCATTTTGGCACTTCTTTATCTGTATACCCATGCTAGTTGCATAGATATAGTCTTTGAATGTACAAATAGTAGAAAGAATATGAGATGCTCATATGATGAGTATCATGAAACTCATATTTGGGATACTGTATATTCTAAACAGTTCCTAGTCGATTCAGCCGCCGCTAAGAAGGATATAGGCCGCTCGAGTTCGAGACTAGTATCTGCGATGTGAGTACCATGTTTCATTGGTAGGGGACATTGTGATGTCCGAGCATGCAGATAGGTGCTCCTTGTAGAGTGCACTGAACAACACTCCATAAAGGACTTTCCAAGTGGTTCTCACTTATCGAGTGGAAACGTCCTAGTTTATGGTTGTACACCATTAGTCCTTATGACCCGGGACAACATTGAGACTCTATGTGCTAGAATTACACTTTGACTTGTTTACCGACTCTCATGGGGTCATCAGGTGACAAGGTTGGGTGTTCTGTTGAAACATATAGGAGTCGATGCATTGTAGTCGGGGATTCACCGCTTACCTTCGGGTATGGATATCCTATGTGTTCTCATGTGTATGTAGGTTGAAATCTCTGATCAGAGTATGGTGGTAATTATGAAAGGGGTTTCATAGATTACACCATCGATGCAACTACGACATGACACATAGTATCGATTCATTGACAACTCTCGATAAACAAATGGTTGTCGAATCGGTTGGGATATATGAGTTGAAGGGACCGTACTGTACGCTAACCATAATTGAATGGTTCTTGCAGGCACTATCATTTGATACCTAGGGAATCATGTAAGCGATGCTGCTAGGAGTTTAACATGATTGGTTGGGTACTATCAGACTTGAGTTCTGACGTTCTTATTATCAAGGAGTTGATAATTAATAATGGAGTAATTGGGGTATGCTCGTATAAGGACATGTTTAGTCCGAATCACATGGAGATGTGAACCCACGGCTAGTTGTATCAATGAACCATTGAGGGCCACACAAGTACTAGCTTTCTAGATCCCGTTGAGAAGTAAAATAGTTCAATGTGTTGAACGGCTTATAAATGAGTTTATAAGCATAAAGAAAAATAGAAGTATGACATCTATGAGGGAAATGTAATTTTTAATTTATGAATGTGTTCTTGAATTAAAAGTTGGCCAAATAAATAATGTATTTGAAAATTGTGATTTTCATAAACATTATTATGGACTAAATTAAATTAATTCAAGTGTTGAATTAATTAAACACTAGTGGGCCTAGTAGAGTCCAAATAATTAAACTAATTCAAGTGTTGAATTAATTAAGTAACATTGGGCCTTGTAGAGCCCAATTGGAAATAATTATTTAACTAGTGGGCTTGAGTAAAATCAAGCATTGTTTAATTGGGCTCAAATATGTTTGAGACAATTTAAATTAAAAGTCCATGAGCCCTTTGTAAATGTTACAAGCCCACTTGATTTGCATGCTTGGGAGGTGAAGTGTTGTGGATTACTTTTGATTAAAATATTGGCATGACATGCACATGCTTTCATTAGCTTTTCGCACAACCAAGACAAGTCATTCACTCCACACATTCCATCCACTTTGGCCGAAATTTTTCATCTCAATTTCTCCCAATTTTTGTTCTTCAATTGTTGAGGAAATCCTACACTTCTCTTTGAAAAATCCTCTTATTTTTCTAGTGCAAAATAAGAGGGGTTCTAGCTAGTTGGTGGTGGGCCTAATTTTGGAGCAAGTAGAGCTTGAAGATTGTCTTGCCAAACAAGAGCTAAGGTGTTTACACCTTAGTTGGAGCCATCATCAACCTCAAGAGGTTGATAGGTATAATTTCTTAACACCCTATGTTTGACAAAGGTGTTTAGTATATGTTACACACTAGTACAAAGGTGTTCAATTTTTACTTAAAATTTCGGTTTTATGCCCTATACAAGAATTTTGAATTTCCGTTGCGCATTTGAACACCCTAAAATCGATCCCTTACAAAGTGGTATCAGAGCTAAGGGTACTAGTTTTTGTAGCATATACATAATATTATATTGAGATCGATTTCTAACCGCATGAGAAATATTTTTGCAACAAAACCAAGGCTGAATTTTGGGGAAAATTCGGGCAGCTTGTTGCTGCCCATTTCGGGCAGCTCGGGCTGCCCGTGGGGCTACCTATTTCGGGCAGCAAGGGCAGCCCGAACAGCCCCTTTAAAAATAAAAAAAATAAAAAAATTTTGTTGTTGCCCGGAATCCGGCGACAGAGCTCCGGCGACGGCGATGACGACTAGGGTTTTCAAAAGGTGTTTTGAAATATCAAAGTATCATGGGCCTTGAGTTGTTGGGTCATTGGATGGCTAACATATTTGTGAATTTTAAATGGGCCAAAATGTTTTTGGTGAAAAAAGAGTTTTTTGGGCCCTTAAGTTTAAAATTACAAAAGTTGCAAATATTTTCTCATAAAATAAATAATTGAAGTTGGACTTTAATTATTTATAGTAAATTAATTAGAAAGTAGACAAAGGTGTTTGTATACTTTGTTAATTTAGTTTATAATCGTGGCGGTTAGTGATTGGATCAAGATATACAATATTGGATCAATTAATTATTGTGATAATTAATTGATGGTGTATGATATGTGATATTATGCATGAATGATGATCAAAAGCCCAAGCCCAATTTGCTAGGTGTATGCTATGATATTTTGTGTTGAATGATTGTAATAATTATCAAATTTAAAGTGGGCTTGGTTTATGGCCCGTTCCCACCCCCATGAGATGTAACCCTATTTGCCATGGATATTTATTTGTAAATATTAGTATAGTGGATGATCAAGATTGGAAGATGGTGGCTGTAGAACCCGTAAGTCAGTAGACGTAGAAGCCGTGCATAATTCTAGATTTTTAAATTTAATTGACTTCATTGCATGATTATTTTAAATGCATTTATTTGAAGTTAATTATTTTATTATTTCAGTTCAGTAGTTTGATTTTTAGCATTTCAGTTATTTCAGTGAGGCCGGACCGGAGTTGGAGTTTTGAGATAGAATTTAAGATTCGAGAAATATTTCCAGAAGTTAATTTAGCTAGCAAGTAAGTTCATTTAAGTTAGAAAGGGAGGTTTGAGGATTTAATTTAATTATTTGAGGTGATTAAGAAATGAACTCATTTAAGTTATTTAATTAAGGGGTTAGCTCACTAAATTATTTAAAGGATTAGTAAGGCTTTCAAGGATTATTAGTTGACTAGATAATCAACATTCCCCTTTATTTTATTATGCATTTTTTCGGCCACCCTTAGTGCTAGAAGATTCATTTTCCAACTCATCAACTTTGACCAATTCTTTGCATGTAATTAGTAGGATAATTCTAGGATTTTTGGGAGCACAATTTAATTAATTAATGGACATATCCTAGACTAGAAAACAAGCTAATATTCGGCCACCTCATCCCCAAGTAGACTTGATATCAAACAACAATTCAAATTTCAAAGGAGAGTGGACTTAGTCTTGATTCATTCCTTATATCTTGCACCCTTTCTCCTCACCTTCCTAACCATTTTTCCCCCTCTCTTTTCTTTCGAAATCTGAGTGAAATTTTAAGCTGAGAACCGTGGGAATCCAGTAGGAAAATAAGGGAGAGAAATCGAGAGCAAGAAAGGTAGACAAGAAGCGCTCCACCTCCTCCGTGCCGCGTCATCGTTGTTTCGTTCGTTTTCTTTCAAAACGAAACCAGGCATGTCTAGATTTCTTTCAAACCTCAATCAAGTCATATTATCATTTATTTTTCAGTACATGATCATGTTTATTCAAGTAAAAATCGAGATCCAAGTCAAAACATTTTGAAACCACACATGCAGAATTTTCGATTTCATTGGCAAGCTTCACGATTTCTTTTGGTTTGTGAGTTTCAGGTATTGGATCGACTCCAGGCTCCCAAGGCGGCTTGTATACATGTAGTAGGATGCATTAGGACCATGTTGGTCCATTCAAACCAGCCCCATGCTTGCTGGAAATTCAGAATGATAGCAAGTCCCCATAGGTGCAGAAATGTTGTTCGAAAAATTCAGTTTGTTGTCATGGAGGAAGGATCTGATCTTGGCTGCCACAAGGGCCTATAGCCATGGTTGGATCACTTCCCTAGCATGTCTAAGACGTGACTAAGTTGCCCTTTTGGTGGCTTGGTCCATGGTTCATCGGTTTTTAATAAAAACATCACAACAGCCCCTATACCCCTTCGGCTACTTCGGTTGGACAGCTTTTGGTTCGTTTCTTTTGGTTGCTTGGTATGGATCTTGGTTGGCCTATGGCCCTTAGCCACGGTTCATATCATGCTCCTAGATGTCTAGATCGTGCCATGGTCAATCAAATGGCCATTGGAACGACACGAGACATCGATCATAGCATAAACACAACACACGCATTCAAGATGCTCTCGGTTGGACCCTTCGGTTGAGTTATGGTGTGATGCGGATTGTGGCTGGCCTAGGGCCCTTAGCCATGGTTCAAATCATTCCTTGGGATGTTGGTAAGAGTCTCTGGTCGGTGGTTCACGCCCCTAATGGCCGATAGTCTCGAAACCAACGCGAGTCTTGTAGTTGCGCAGCTGCTGGAAATTACAGCAAGTTGCTGTGTCGTTTAGAAGGCTTGTTTGAATTCTTGGTTGGCTTTTAGCCCATGGACTTGGACTGGAAAGTGCCTCATTGAGTTAGGAAGGTCATGTTTTCGACCGTTTGTCATTTGGATCATTTTTGAGGTCGTACGAGAATTTACGGTGTAATGTGCCAAATTGACTCTCGAAAGAGCGTTTCGTGTTTTGGCCTCCATTTCACCTAGATTTCGACCCTATCATTTTAGGAACATTATTTTATGATTTTTCAGCGTATTTTAATCATGACTATACGTCGGTTCAGTGTCGGTTCAGGTTGGCTCGGAGTCATGATTAAATGCGAAGTCATTAGGCGTCATAGTCGCATCTTTTGAACGTAAATTGCATAGTTGGTCAAGTTTAAGCTATTGCATAATTTTCATGGCACAGTTAGGTTGCAGCGAGCCTGGGAACGATCCAATCCAATCCAGTTGGTAAAATTACGGGACATTTTCATTATGCCAGTTAATTATTTTACGTGCATTAAATAGAAAATGATTATTTTTGAGATTTATGCGATATGGCTTGTGGTTCATTCACTATGTGGGAGTGTTATTTTATACGGTCGCCAGTGACCGATCAGTTCAGTATGGTACCACACGGTCGCCAGTGACTGGCCAGCTCAGTTCAGTTTCAGCCTCCCCGGTAGCCAGTTACCGATCAGTTCAGCTTAGTGCAGTGGCCACAGGCGTAAAACATAATCTCAACAGAAAATTTTACCAGATATTTCAGTACAGGCTCCAAGGAGCAAATATTTTTACAGTGATTTCCAGTTCAATTATGCACGTATTATAATTGCTCAGTACAGATTATTTTCAGTATGCCTCAGGACAGGATATGTTAACTCATGCATATTTTTAATTCAGATTTTTACTCGTTAGATGCGATATATGCATGCTGAGTCTTTAGGCTCACTAGACTTGATTGTTGTAGGTACTGATGAGGTCAGGGCCGAGGGCGGGGACCAGTGAGCCAGCTTGGGTCGGCAGTAGTGGCACCCGAGGACCTCAGAGCAGCAGTTGTTATTATTCCGCAAATAATTTTTATCAGTTGTTGGATATTTTTAAATCATTGTTGTTGGCAAAACTTTAATTTTCTTCCGCTGCAATATTTTGAAATATGGAACTTGATTCACCAGTGATTTTTTAAGAATGAGGCCATTTAAGTTCTTTTAAAATGAAAATTTTTAATTTTCCGCAAATTTTCAAGAAAGCAGTTTTAGGCCCTTCACAGTTGGTATCAGAGCGGTGGTTCTGTATAGGGTTTCACTACTACTGACCGCGAGAAGCTCACGAAGCCACGCCTTTGGTCTGTAAGTTTTTCAGTTCAGCATTTTGTTCAGCATTTTAGTTAAAGCATGAATTAGTTTGTCAGCATGCTTCCAGATTTTCAGTATTTCAGAGTTCATTTAAAATAAATTATGGAATTATGCATGTTAGTTACGTATGGGTTATGTTGGAACAGTATGCCACCTAGACGCATTTTAGAGCGCAACAGAGAGGAGGAGCCTCGCCGAGAAGACAGGGAGGAGCGTAGACCGGAGGGAGACCTACCACCTCCTCCACCGCCCCCACCGGACATGAGTGCCCAGATGTTAGCTGGGATGGCACAGTTCTTCGCGCAGTTTGCGGGGGGCAATGCCGCAGCTAGCCGCAGCAGCCAGGCCGACAGGGCCCGAGGCTGTGTATGAGCGATTCATGAAGATGCGCCCGAAGGAATTCTCTGGGGCATCTGACCCCATGGTTGCCGAGGGATGGATCAAATCCCTCGAGGTTATCTTCGATTTTATGGAGCTGGGGGACGCAGACCGAGTCCGATGTGCCACCTACCTGTTCACTGGAGACGCCCGCTTATGGTGGGAAGGAGCTTCGGTAGCCCTGACATTGGCTACACTTTCTTGGACCCGCTTTACGGAGGTTTTCTACTCCAAGTATTTTGCTGAGGAGGTTCGCACCAGGCTGACCACCGAGTTCATGAGTCTGAGACAGGGGGATATGACGGTTACGGAGTTCATCCGTAAGTTCGAGAGGGGCTGTCACTTTGTGCCCCTGATCGCGAATGATGCCAGAGCCAAGCTGATGCACTTCCTGGTGGGTTTACGGCCAATCTTGCGCCGGGATGTTAGGGTATCTGACCCTGCTACTTATGAGATTGCCGTCTCCAAGGCCTTAGCCGCAGAGCAGGATCTGCGGGATATCGAGAGGGATCGCCAGGGCAAGCGCCCAGTCCAGGCACCGCACAGCCCTCCTCCTCATCAGCATCAGCAGCAGAATAAGAGGCCTTTTTATGGACCGCCCAGGAACCGAGGCCAGCAGCAGCAGCGGGGACGCCCAGCCCCGAGGACTCAGGAGCACCGAGTCTGTCCCAGGTGCTCACGTCGCCATCCTGGAGCATGTATGGCTGGCTCAGGTAAGTGTTTTAAGTGTGGCAGTCCAGACCACATGTTGCTGCAGTGCCCTCAGAGGAATCTGCCTACCCAAGGCAGAGTTTTTGCTCTCCATGCCGCGGAAACCAACCCGGAGACTATGTTGTTGACAGGTACCTTTAAACTTTAAGTTATTATTTGAATTTCCGTGTTTTGGGAATCGGGGATTTAGATTTTGAACTTAGAACTGTTATAGGATTGCATGCTCTACTCAGATTTATTTCAGAGGAATTAAGCTAGAGGAACCTTGACCTTTGCATGTCTATAAGTTTAGATCTTGTAGTGGGATTCAACTTAGAGCTCCGCTCTTTCAGAGAGAATTTTTATATCTGGTTCCGCTACCAAGGCCTTGATAGATTCAGGGGCCACTCACTCGTTTATTTCGGACGTCTTTGCAAACTTTCTCAAGATCCAGACCATTGGGCTAGATACAGCCTTTTCAGTAGTGTTGCCGTCAGGCGAGGAGATGGCAGCTACCAATGTTATCCAAGATATAGACCTTGAGCTGCACGGTAATCTTGTTTATGCTGATCTGATTGTGCTACCGATGCCGGAATTTGACATCATCCTAGGGATGGACTGGCTATTGAGGAACAGAGTATTGATAGACTTCCAGCGGAGATCCGTTCTGGTCCGACCGCCTGGAATGGAGCAGTTCTTATTTGAGCCGGACAGGTACTTTTCTTTACCGCGCATTATTCCTTATGTTCAGGCTAGGAAGCTCATGCATAGAGGGTGTCGGGCATTTCTAGCGACCTTTTTATCTGTCCCCGAGGAACCCAGCCAGTCAGCCTCAGATGTTCCGATAGTTAGAGATTTCTTAGACGTTTTTCCCGAAGACGTCTCTGGTATGCCACCAAAGAGAGAGGTGGAGTTTTCCATTGAGCTTATGCCAGGTACGGCTCCGATATCCAAAGCGCCGTACCGACTAGCACCGACAGAGATGGCAGAGCTTAAGAAGCAGATTCAGGAACTTCTCGACAAGGAGTTCATTCGCCCGAGCTTTTCTCCATGGGGCGCGCCAGTCTTATTTGTGAAAAAGAAGGATGGCTCGATGAGGCTTTGCATTGACTACCGGGAGTTGAACAGGGTTACAGTGAAGAATAAATACCCACTGCCGAGGATTGAGGATCTGTTTGACCAGTTGCAGGGAGCTTCGATTTTCTCCAAGATAGATCTGCGTTCCGGTTATCACCAGTTGAGGGTGAGAGGTGCTGATGTTTCGAAGACAGCTTTCAGGACTCGTTATGGTCACTACGAGTTCCTTGTGATGCCGTTCGGTTTGACGAATGCGCCAGCGATCTTCATGGATCTCATGAATCGCGTATTTCAGCCGTACCTCGACCAGTTTGTGATAGTGTTCATAGATGACATTCTCGTCTACTCCAAGAATCGGGAGGAGTACAGCAGGCATCTGACCACAGTGTTGCAGACATTGCAGAAGCACAAATTATTCGCAAAGTTCAGTAAGTGCGAATTCTGGTTAGAGAAGGTGGCGTTCTTGGGCCACATTGTTTCTAGCAGTGGTATTGAGGTAGACCCCGCAAAAGTTGTAGCAGTCAGAGATTGGGTTGTGCCTCAGAATGCATCCGAGATCCGCAGTTTCCTTGGGCTAGCAGGATATTACAGAAAATTCATCCAAGGATTTTCCTCTATCGCCGTTCCACTCACAGCACTGACAAAGAAAAATGTGAAGTTTGTGTGGAGCGAGGAGTGTCAGAAGAGCTTCGATACTTTGAAGCAAGCTCTTATCTCAGCACCCGTTTTGGCTGTACCGTCAGGATCTGGCGAGTTTGTCCTTTATACCGATGCTTCGAAGCTTGGTTTAGGTGCAGTTTTGATGCAGCATGGGAGAGTGATAGCGTATGCTTCTCGACAGCTGAAAATCCACGAGAAGAATTACCCTACCCATGATCTAGAGTTAGCGGCCGTAGTTTTTGCTTTGAAGATTTGGAGGCACTATCTGTATGGGGAGAAGTGTCAGATCTTTACCGACCATAAGAGCCTCAAGTATTTCTTTACGCAGAAGGAGCTGAACATGCGTCAGAGGCGTTGGTTGGAGCTTGTGAAAGACTACGATTGTGACATTAGCTACCACCCGGGTAAAGCTAATGTAGTTGCGGATGCTTTGAGCAGGAAAGTCGCAGTGATGGCTCATTTGATGATGCAGAAACCTCTTCAGATTGAGATGCAGAGGTTTGATCTTGAGACTTACCCTCGAGGTAGAGTTCCTCGTTTATCTACCTTGACTATCCAGTCCTCTCTTATTGACCGTATTCGCAGCGGTCAGGCAGCGGATGAGCAGTTGGCACAGTGAAAGAAGAGAGATGAAGCCAAGGGCAGTGTTTTGTATTCAGTCAGCGACGGTATTGTGAGATACCGAGATAGGATATGGGTTCCCAGCAGTAATTCTATCCGAGCAGACATCTTATCAGAGGCCCATACGTCCCCGTACTCCATTCACACTGGGAGTACGAAGATGTACAAAGATCTGCAGCTATTGTATTGGTGGCCAGGGATGAAGAAGGACATCAGGCGTTTTGTATCCGAGTGCCTGACTTGCCAGTTAGTGAAGGCCGAGCATCAGAGACCAGCAGGTTTGCTCAAGCATCTTCCTATTCCCGAGTGGAAGTGGGAGAACATTACCATGGACTTTGTGACCGGATTGCCGAGGTCAGCCAGAGGATCGAATGCTATCTGGGTGATTGTAGATCGTCTTACCAAATCAGCGCACTTCTTGCCTATTAAGACGACTTTCACCATGGTTCAGTATGCAGAGCTGTATATCCGAGAGATAGTCCGACTCCATGGTATTCCAGTTTCTATCGTATCCGACAGAGATCCCAGATTCACTTCCTCGTTTTGGAAGAGTTTGCATTCGACTATGGGTACGAAGTTGCTGTTTAGCACAGCTTTCCATCCGCAGACAGATGGACAGTCGGAGCGAGTTATTCAGATCTTAGAGGATCTTCTCCGTGCTTGCGTCATTGATTTCTCTGGGAGTTGGGAGTCGAACTTACAATTGGTAGAGTTCACCTATAACAACAGTTTCCAGTCGTCTATAGGTATGGCTCTGTATGAAGCGCTGTATGGCCACAAGTGTAGATCTCCTGTTCATTGGGATGAAGTAGGAGAAAGAGCAGAGTTGGGTCCAGAGATTGTTCAGCAGGCGGCAGATGTAGTAGTCAAGATCCGTGATAGGACGAGGACTGCTCAGAGTCGACAGAAGAGTTATGCCGATCAGCGGAGGAGAGAGTTAGAGTTTGCAGTGGGCGATCATGTCTTCGTGAAAGTGGCACCTATGAAGGGTGTCATGAGATTTGGCAAGAAAGGGAAGCTCAGTCCGAGATTCATTGGACCGTTTGAGATCCTTGACAGAGTTGGGACGCTTGCTTATCGTGTGGCTCTTCCGCCAAATCTGGCCGGAGTACACAATGTCTTTCACGTCTCCATGCTGAGGAAGTATATGGCAAATCCTTCGCATGTGCTGAATTTCGAGCCGTTGCAGCTTACTGCGAACTTATCTTATGAGGAGAGACCCGTGCAGATCCTAGACAGACAGGAGAAGAAACTTCGGAACAAGTTGGTTAAGCGAGTCAAAGTCAAATGGCTCAACCATTCAGAGGAAGAAGCTACGTGGGAGTCTGAGCCGGAGATGAGAAGTCGATACCCTGAGTTATTCGGTGAGTTCTAATTTCGAGGACGAAATTTATTTAAGGGGGGAAGGATTGTAGAACCCGTAAGTCAGTAGACGTAGAAGCCGTGCATAATTCTAGATTTTTAAATTTAATTGACTTCATTGCATGATTATTTTAAATGCATTTATTTGAAGTTAATTATTTTATTATTTCAGTTCAGTAGTTTGATTTTTAGCATTTCAGTTATTTCAGTGAGGCCGGACCGGAGTTGGAGTTTTGAGATAGAATTTAAGATTCGAGAAATATTTCCAGACGTTAATTTAGCTAGCAAGTAAGTTCATTTAAGTTAGAAAGGGAGGTTTGAGGATTTAATTTAATTATTTGAGGTGATTAAGAAATGAACTCATTTAAGTTATTTAATTAAGGGGTTAGCTCACTAAATTATTTAAAGGATTAGTAAGGCTTTCAAGGATTATTAGTTGACTAGATAATCAACATTCCCCTTTATTTTATTATGCATTTTTTCGGCCACCCTTAGTGCTAGAAGATTCATTTTCCAACTCATCAACTTTGACCAATTCTTTGCATGTAATTAGTAGGATAATTCTAGGATTTTTGGGAGCACAATTTAATTAATTAATGGACATATCCTAGACTAGAAAACAAGCTAATATTCGGCCACCTCATCCCCAAGTAGACTTGATATCAAACAACAATTCAAATTTCAAAGGAGAGTGGACTTAGTCTTGATTCATTCCTTATATCTTGCACCCTTTCTCCTCACCTTCCTAACCATTTTTCCCCCTCTCTTTTCTTTCGAAATCTGAGTGAAATTTTAAGCTGAGAACCGTGGGAATCCAGTAGGAAAATAAGGGAGAGAAATCGAGAGCAAGAAAGGTAGACAAGAAGCGCTCCACCTCCTCCGTGCCGCGTCGTCGTTGTTTCGTTCGTTTTCTTTCAAAACGAAACCAGGCATGTCTAGATTTCTTTCAAACCTCAATCAAGTCATATTATCATTTATTTTTCAGTACATGATCATGTTTATTCAAGTAAAAATTGAGATCCAAGTCAAAACATTTTGAAGCCACACATGCAGAATTTTCGATTTCATTGGCAAGCTTCACGATTTCTTTTGGTTTGTGAGTTTCAGGTATTGGATCGACTCCAGGCTCCCAAGGTGGCTTGTATACATGTAGTAGGATGCATTAGGACCATGTTGGTCCATTCAAACCAGCCCCATGCTTGCTGGAAATTCAGAATGACAGCAAGTCCCCATAGGTGCAGAAATGTTGTTCGAAAAATTCAGTTTGTTGTCATGGAGGAAGGATCTGATCTTGGCTGCCACAAGGGCCTATAGCCATGGTTGGATCACTTCCCTAGCATGTCTAAGACGTGACTAAGTTTCCCTTTTGGTGGCTTGGTCCATGGTTCATCGGTTTTTAATAAAAACATCACAACAGCCCCTATACCCCTTCGGCTACTTCGGTTGGACAGCTTTTGGTTCGTTTCTTTTGGTTGCTTGGTATGGATCTTGGTTGGCCTATGGCACTTAGCCACGGTTCATATCATGCTCCTAGATGTCTAGATCGTGCCATGGTCAATCAAATGGCCATTGGAACGACATGAGACATCGATCATAGCATAAACACTACACACGCATTCAAGATGCTCTCGGTTGGACCCTTCGGTTGAGTTATGGTGTGATGCGGATTGTGGCTTGCCTAGGGCCCTTAGCCATGGTTCAAATCATTCCTTGGGATGTTGGTAAGAGTCTCTGGTCGGTGGTTCACGCCCCTAATGGCCGATAGTCTCGAAACCAACGTGAGTCTTGTAGTTGCGCAGCTGCTGGAAATTACAGAAAGTTGCTGTGTCGTTTAGAAGGCTTGTTTGAATTCTTGGTTCGCTTTTAGCCCATGGCCTTGGACTGGAAAGTGCCTCATTGAGTTAGGAAGGTCATGTTTTCGACCGTTTGTCATTTGGATCATTTTTGAGGTCGTACGAGAATTTACGGTGCAATGTGCCAAATTGACTCTCGAAAGAGCGTTTCGTGTTTTGGCCTCAATTTCACCTAGATTTCGACCCTATCATTTTAGGAACATTATTTTATGATTTTTCAGCGTATTTTAATCATGACTATACGTCGGTTCAGTGTCGGTTCAGGTTGGCTCGGAGTCATGATTAAATGCGAAGTCATTAGGCGTCATAGTCGCATCTTTTGAACGTAAATTGCATAGTTGGTCAAGTTTAAGCTATTGCATAATTTTCATGGCACAGTTAGGTTGCAGCGAGCCTGGGAACGATCCAATCCAATCCAGTTGGTAAAATTACGGGACATTTTCATTATGCCAGTTAATTATTTTACGTGCATTAAATAGAAAATGATTATTTTTGAGATTTATGCGATATGGATTGTGGTTCATTCACTATGTGGGAGTGTTATTTTATACGGTCGCCAGTGACCGATCAGTTCAGTATGGTACCACCCGGTCGCCAGTGATTGGCCAGCTCAGTTCAGTTTCAGCCTCCACGGTAGCCAGTTACCGATCAGTTCAGCTTAGTGCAGTGGCCACAGGCGTAAAACATAATCTCAACAGAAAATTTTACCAGATATTTCAGTACAGGCTCCAAGGAGCAAATATTTTTACAGTGATTTCCAGTTCAATTATGCACGTATTATAATTGCTCAGTACAGATTATTTTCAGTATGCCTCAGGACAGGATATGTTAACTCATGCATATTTTTAATTCAGATTTTTACTCGTTAGATGCGATATATGCATGCTGAGTCTTTAGGCTCACTAGACTTGATTGTTGTAGGTACTGATGAGGTCAGGGCCGAGGGCGGGGACCAGTGAGCCAGCTTGGGTCGGCAGTAGTGGCACCCGAGGACCCCAGAGCAGCAGTTGTTATTATTCCGCAAACAATTTTTATCAGTTGTTGGATATTTTTAAATCATTGTTGTTGGCAAAACTTTAATTTTCTTCCGCTGCAATATTTTGAAATATGGAACTTGATTCACCAGTGATTTTTTATGAATGAGGCCATTTAAGTTCTTTTAAAAAGAAAATTTTTAATTTTCCGCAAATTTTCAAGAAAGCAGTTTTAGGCCCTTCACAGTTGGTATCAGAGCGGTGGTTCTGTATAGGGTTTCACTACTACTGACCGCGAAAAGCTCACGAAGCCACGCCTTTGGTCTGTAAGTTTTTCAGTTCAGCATTTTGTTCAGCATTTTAGTTAAAGCATGAATTAGTTTGTCAGCATGCTTCCAGATTTTCAGTATTTCAGAGTTCATTTAAAATAAATTATGGAATTATGCATGTTAGTTACGTATGGGTTATGTTGGAACAGTATGCCACCTAGACGCATTTTAGAGCGCAACAGAGAGGAGGAGTCTCGCCGAGAAGACAGGGAGGAGCGTAGACCGGAGGGAGACCTACCACCTCCTCCACCGCCCCCACCGGACATGAGTGCCCAGATGTTAGCTGGGATGGCACAGTTCTTCGCGCAGTTTGCGGGGGGCAATGCCGCAGCCGCAGCCAGGCCGACAGGGCCCGAGGCTGTGTATGAGCGATTCATGAAGATGCGCCCGAAGGAATTCTCTGGGGCATCTGACCCCATGGTTGCCGAGGGATGGATCAAATCCCTCGAGGTTATCTTCGATTTTATGGAGCTGGGGGACGCAGACCGAGTCCGATGTGCCACCTACCTGTTCACTGGAGACGCCCGCTTATGGTGGGAAGGAGCTTCGGTAGCCCTGACATTGGCTACACTTTCTTGGACCCGCTTTACGGAGGTTTTCTACTCCAAGTATTTTGCTGAGGAGGTTCGCACCAGGCTGACCACCGAGTTCATGAGTCTGAGACAGGGGGATATGACGGTTACGGAGTTCATCCGTAAGTTCGAGAGGGGCTGTCACTTTGTGCCCCTGATCACGAATGATGCCAGAGCCAAGCTGATGCACTTCCTGGTGGGTTTACGGCCAATCTTGCGCCGGGATGTTAGGGTATCTGACCCTGCTACTTATGAGATTGCCGTCTCCAAGGCCTTAGCCGCAGAGCAGGATCTGCGGGATATCGAGAGGGATCGCCAGGGCAAGCGCCCAGTCCAGGCACCGCACCGCCCTCCTCCTCATCAGCATCAGCAGCAGAATAAGAGGCCTTTTTATGGACCGCCCAGGAACCGAGGCCAGCAGCAGCAGCGGGGACGCCCAGCCCCGAGGACTCAGGAGCACCGAGTCTGTCCCAGGTGCTCACGTCGCCATCCTGGAGCATGTATGGCTGGCTCAGGAAAATGTTTTAAGTGTGGCAGTCCAGACCACATGTTGCTGCAGTGCCCTCAGAGGAATCTGCCTACCCAAGGCAGAGTTTTTGCTCTCCATGCCGCGGAAACCAACCCGGAGACTATGTTGTTGACAGGTACCTTTAAACTTTAAGTTATTATTTGAATTTCCGTGTTTTGGGAATCGGGATTTAGATTTTGAACTTAGAACTGTTATAGGATTGCATGCTCTACTCAGATTTATTTCAGAGGAATTAAGCTAGAGGAACCTTGACCTTTGCATGTCTATAAGTTTAGATCTTGTAGTGGGATTCAACTTAGAGCTCCGCTCTTTCAGAGAGAATTTTTATATCTGGTTCCGCTACCAAGGCCTTGATAGATTCAGGGGCCACTCACTCGTTTATTTCGGAGGTCTTTGCAAACTTTCTCAAGATCCAGACCATTAGGCTAGATACAGCCTTTTCAGTAGTGTTGCCGTCAGGCGAGGAGATGGCAGCTACCAATGTTATCCGAGATATAGACCTTGAGCTGCACGGTAATCTTGTTTATGCTGATCTGATTGTGCTACCGATGCCGGAATTTGACATCATCCTAGGGATGGACTGGCTATTGAGGAACAGAGTATTGATAGACTTCCAGCGGAGATCCGTTCTGGTCCGACCGCCTGGAATGGAGCAGTTCTTATTTGAGCCGGACAGGTACTTTTCTTTACCGCGCATTATTCCTTATGTTCAGGCTAGGAAGCTCATGCATAGAGGGTGTCGGGCATTTCTAGCGACCTTTTTATCTGTCCCCGAGGAACCCAGCCAGTCAGCCTCAGATGTTCCGATAGTTAGAGATTTCTTAGACGTTTTTCCCGAAGACGTCTCTTGTATGCCACCAGAGAGAGAGGTGGAGTTTTCCATTGAGCTTATGCCAGGTACGGCTCCGATATCCAAAGCGCCGTACCGACTAGCACCGACAGAGATGGCAGAGCTTAAGAAGCAGATTCAGGAACTTCTCGACAAGGAGTTCATTCGCCCGAGCTTTTCTCCATGGGGCGCGCCAGTCTTATTTGTGAAAAAGAAGGATGGCTCGATGAGGCTTTGCATTGACTACCGGGAGTTGAACAGGGTTACAGTGAAGAATAAATACCCACTGCCGAGGATTGAGGATCTGTTTGACCAGTTGCAGGGAGCTTCGATTTTCTCCAAGATAGATCTGCGTTCCGGTTATCACCAGTTGAGGGTGAGAGGTGCTGATGTTTCGAAGACAGCTTTCAGGACTCGTTATGGTCACTACGAGTTCCTTGTGATGCCGTTCGGTCTGACGAATGCGCCAGCGATCTTCATGGATCTCATGAATCGCGTATTTCAGCCGTACCTCGACCAGTTTGTGATAGTGTTCATAGATGACATTCTCGTCTACTCCAAGAATCGGGAGGAGCACAGCAGGCATCTGACCACAGTGTTGCAGACATTGCAGAAGCACAAATTATTCGCAAAGTTCAGTAAGTGCGAATTCTGGTTAGAGAAGGTGGCGTTCTTGGGCCACATTGTTTCTAGTAGTGGTATTGAGGTAGACCCCGCAAAAGTTGTAGCAGTCAGAGATTGGGTTGTGCCTCAGAATGCATCCGAGATCCGCAGTTTCCTTGGGCTAGCAGGATATTACAGAAAATTCATCCAAGGATTTTCCTCTATCGCCGTTCCACTCACAGCACTGACAAAGAAAAATGTGAAGTTTGTGTGGAGCGAGGAGTGTCAGAAGAGCTTCGATACTTTGAAGCAAGCTCTTATCTCAGCACCCGTTTTGGCTGTACCGTCAGGATCTGGCGAGTTTGTCCTTTATACCGATGCTTCGAAGCTTGGTTTAGGTGCAGTTTTGATGCAGCATGGGAGAGTGATAGCGTATGCTTCTCGACAGCTGAAAATCCACGAGAAGAATTACCCTACCCATGATCTAGAGTTAGCGGCCGTAGTTTTTGCTTTGAAGATTTGGAGGCACTATCTGTATGGGGAGAAGTGTCAGATCTTTACCGACCATAAGAGCCTCAAGTATTTCTTTACGCAGAAGGAGCTGAACATGCGTCAGAGGCGTTGGTTGGAGCTTGTGAAAGACTACGATTGTGACATTAGCTACCACCCGGGTAAAGCTAATGTAGTTGCGGATGCTTTGAGCAGGAAAGTCGCAGTGATGGCTCATTGACGATGCAGAAACCTCTTCAGATTGAGATGCAGAGGTTTGATCTTGAGACTTACCCTCGAGGTAGAGTTCCTCGTTTATCTACCTTGACTATCCAGTCCTCTCTTATTGACCGTATTCGCAGCGGTCAGGCAGCAGATGAGCAGTTGGCACAGTGAAAGAAGAGAGATGAAGCCAAGGGCAGTGTTTTGTATTCAGTCAGCGACGGTATTGTGAGATACCGAGATAGGATATGGGTTCCCAGCAGTAATTCTATCCAAGCAGACATCTTATCAGAGGCCCATACGTCCCCGTACTCCATTCACCCTGGGAGTACGAAGATGTACAAAGATCTGCAGCTATTGCATTGGTGGCCAGGGATGAAGAAGGACATCAGGCGTTTTGTATCCGAGTGCCTGACTTGCCAGTTAGTGAAGGCCGAGCATCAGAGACCAGCAGGTTTGCTCAAGCATCTTCCTATTCCCGAGTGGAAGTGGGAGAACATTACCATGGACTTTGTGACCGGATTGCCGAGGTCAGCCAGAGGATCGAATGCTATCTGGGTGATTGTAGATCGTCTTACCAAATCAGCGCACTTCTTGCCTATTAAGACGACTTTTACCATGGTTCAGTATGCAGAGCTGTATATCCGAGAGATAGTCCGACTCCATGGTATTCCAGTTTCTATCGTATCCGACAGAGATCCCAGATTCACTTCCTCGTTTTGGAAGAGTTTGCATTCGACTATGGGTACGAAGTTGCTGTTTAGCACAGCTTTCCATCCGCAGACAGATGGACAGTCGGAGCGAGTTATTCAGATCTTAGAGGATCTTCTCCGTGCTTGCGTCATTGATTTCTCTGGGAGTTGGGAGTCGAACTTACAATTGGTAGAGTTCACCTATAACAACAGTTTCCAGTCGTCTATAGGTATGGCTCTGTATGAAGCGCTGTATGGCCGCAAGTGTAGATCTCCTGTTCATTGGGATGAAGTAGGAGAAAGAGAAGAGTTGGGTCCAGAGATTGTTCAGCAGGCGGCAGATGTAGTAGTCAAGATCCGTGATAGGATGAGGACTGCTCAGAGTCGACAGAAGAGTTATGCCGATCAGCGGAGGAGAGAGTTAGAGTCGACAGAAGAGTCATGCCCGAAAACGGGAATTATAAAGTTGTTTATAATTTCCATGTCTTCCATCGACAATGGGTGCGCATGATGAACGCTACCCGTGCTCGGGGCTCGGCTCATATTATTGGGGGGGCCCTGGGTGCCGAAAAGCTGTGACATCCATTGACATGGTGATGTGAACTACATGGAACTCCCATGATTTCGGCTCATATTATTGAGGGAACTCATGGCGACCGTCCATTAAGGTTCAACATCGATGGGTAAGGCTTGACACGTGAAGATGAACGACGTCATATTATTGGGTCCTAATCAAACGTGAGACAAAAGTTTACGTAGAGGGTTGCATTGTGATGCAATTGGAAACTACCTTTTAGGGATTATGATTGGCTGATATTATTCGGGGTCATAATTCGCTAATTGGACCTTACGTACCTACTGAGGAAAGGAGTTTCCCGTTTTCACTAGAGGGTAGTGAAAATGTCAAAACAGTGGGAGCGAAAATTTATAAAGTAAAAGTCCATACTTTATATCTTACTAAATATTTTAAAATAGTCATTAACATTTATCTGTTTTACTTTTCAGTACAAAATTTGACAATGTCTTCAATTCGCAATCCGCTTTCTATCATACTCGAAAAACACGTATTAACCAGACCTAATTACATCACTTGGCTAAGAAATCTGAAAATCGTCTTGAACTCGGAAAAGATTGCATATACACAGACTGAGTCGCCCCCTGATAAGGCTCCGACTGACTGCACTCCTGAGGAATTGCAGACCTACAAGGATTGGTGTGACCATGACTTGAAGGCCAAGTGTTATATGAAGGTTTCTATGAATTATGAGCTGTAGAGGCGTTTTGAGGATGCAAAGAGTGCTGCTGAAATTCATTTGCACCACAAGGAGCTCTTTGGAGAGCAAACGCGGCCTCTTAGGCAAGCTACCGTCAAGGAGCTGATCACTTTGTGCATGCGAGATGGAGCCTCGGTCCATGAGCATGGCCTAAAGATGATTGGGCTCGTGGACAAGCTCGTTGGCATGGATTTGATATTGCCTTCGGAGTTGACCACCGACGTGTTGCTGTTATCGCTGCCTAGCTCATTTGATCCTTTTTTGGTGAACTTCAACATGAACAAGATGGAGCCGACCCTTGAGGAGTTGGTGAACATGCTTGTGGCCTTTGATTCCACCATCAAGAAAGAGAAGACGGTTCTTTTTGTGGGCTCTTCATCTGGTACGAAGACCGGTCCACCTGGGAAGGGAAAGAAGCGTTCTTTCCAACGTCCCAAGAAGAACGTGCCCTTGAAGAGGCAGACTCCGGGTCCCGTTGTGACAGCCACACCAGTGAAGACTGACAAGACTGTTGACATCTGTCATCACTGCAAGAAGCCAGGACATTGGAGGCGTAATTGCAGGGAATATCTGGCCCAAAAGAGTTCTGGAAACGGTATGTTCTATATTGAAGTAAACATTTCAATTAACTCTACTTCTTGGGTATTGGATACCGGATGTGGCTCACATCTCTGTAATGATTTGCAGGCGATGGGAAGAAGTAGAAGGCTCAGGGAAGGTGAGACCTTCTTGAGGATGGGCAATGGAGCAAGGGTTGCTGCCAAGGCCGTAGAAGATGTTTGCTTGTATTTGAACAATGATTTTAAGTTAATGTTAAGAGACGTTTTGTTTGTACCTGACTTGGTGAAAAACATTATTTCCATTTCTATGTTAGATAAAGATGGATTTTCTTGTTTATTTAGCAAAGGTGTTTGCAATATTTACAAGAATGAGTGTTTAATTGGTACTGGAGAACTTGAAAACGATCTCTACACCTTAAAATTGAAAGATATTCCACTAAACAATGTCCAAGCAATAACAACAACAAACAAGCGAAAACAAGATACTCTAAATTCGGCACAATTATGGCATGCTCGATTAGGACATATTTCCCTAAGAAGGATGAACAAGTTAGTGGGAGTGGGCATGTTTGATATGTCTGATATTAATGCTCTCACGACTTGTGAATCCTGTCTGAAAGGAAAGATGACCAAAATTCCCTTTAAGGGCCATGTGGAGTGAGTCAAAGGGTTATTGGATTTGATCCATACCGATGTGTGCGGTCCGCTTAGCATCACCACTAAACATGGACATGCCTACTTCATCACCTTTACCGATGACTTTTCGAGGTATGGGTATGTGTATTTGATGAAATACAAGTCTGAAGCCTTTGAAAGGTTCATAGAATTCAGAAGTGAAGTAGAGAAACTGTTGGGACGAAGCATCAAGACACTTCGATCGGATCGAGGTGGTGAGTACTTGAGTGCCGAGTTCCAAGAGTATCTTAGGGAGAATGAGATTCTCTCGTAGTGGACTCCGCCCGCTATAACACAGTTAAATGGTGTTTCGGAGCGTCGTAACCGGACTTTGATAGACATGGTTCGATCTATGATGGGGTTCACGGAGTTGCCGCCATCCTTTTGGGGATATACGCTCGAGACAGCGGCACTGTTGTTGAACAATGTCCATTCAAAGGCAGTTGACAAGACACCATATGAGATATGGATGGGTAAGCCACCCAAATATTCTTATCTTAGAATATGGGGGTGCCCTGCTTATGTGAAGCAGGCAGTGGGAGATAAATTGGATAGTCGATCCATTTTATGTTACTTTGTGTGATATCCAAAGAATTCTGTTGGATATTACTTCTATCATCCCCAAGAAACAAAGGTGTTTGTTTCTAGGAATGCAACTTTTTTGGAAAGGGAATTTCTATTGAATAGAAAAGGGGAGATGATAGAACTCGAAGAGGTTCGAGAGACACCCACCATTATAGAACCCACACCCGAAGAGCCAAGAGAGGAGATACAAGCTCCTAGAAGATCCGAGAGAGTCTCGAGACCACCTATGAGGTATGGTCTGCTTCTTGAAGAGGGCCATGATGAGCCTAACCATGGATGTGATCCAAGGACCTTCAAGGAAGCGTTATCTGATGCCGATACATCCAAGTGGCTTGAAGCGATGGAATCTGAGATGAATTCCATGCATTCGAACCAAGTGTGGAATATCATGGATCCACCTGAGGGAACTGTTCCCATAGGGTGTAAATGGATTTACAAGAGGAAACTTGGGGCGGATGGGAAGGTATTGACCTTCAAGGCGCGATTGGTGGCAAAAGGATATACTCAAAGACAAGGAGTTGACTTTGAGGAAACCTTTTCTCCAGTTGCAATGTTCAAGTCCATAAGGATTTTGCTAGCCATAGCAGCATGGTATGACTATGAGATATGACAGATGGATGTTAAGACAGCCTTTCTAAATGGGGATATTAAGGAAGAGATTTACATGTCTCAACCCGAATGGTTTACATCTATCGGAAGTGAGCATATGGTATGCAAACTTCAAAGATCTATTTATGGTCTAAAGCAGGCATCTAGGAGTTGGAACCTCAGATTCAATAGTACAATCAAAGAGTTTGGTTTTGCTAAGAATCCTGAGGAACCCTGTGTGTATAAGAAGGTCAGTGGGAGTGTTGTGACATTCCTTGTGCTTCATGTTGATGACATTCTACTCATTGGGAATGATTTAGGGATGTTGCAATCAACTAAGATATGGTTAGCGAGTAAGTTCTCAATGCAGGACTTGGGTGAAGCATCTTTTGTATTGGGAATACAGATCTATAGAGATAGATCAAAAAGATTGCTTGGTCTTACCCAGTCCACATACATTGATACCATCGTGAAGTGGTTCTCGATGAATGAGTCCAAGAGAGGACATCTACCAATGTGTCATGGCGTGTCTCTATCCAAGTCTATGTCTCCCAAGACTGATGCAGAGATAGCGGCGATGACAAGCATTCCTTATGCATCTGCGATTGGTAGCATCATGTATGGGATGATATCTACACGTCCTGACGTGGCTTTTGCACTAAGAGTAGTGAGTAGATATCAATCCAACCCTTGTCTTCCACACTGGAAAGCTGTGAAAGACATCCTCAAGTATTTGAGAAGGACCAATAAGTTGTTTTTGGTCTATGGGGGTGGAGAACTGAAATTGGAAGGCTATTCCGACTCTAGCTTCCAAAGCGATATCGATGACTCGAAGTCAACCTCTGGGTTCATATTCATGCTCAATGGTGCTGCTGTCTCTAGGAAGAGTTCCAAGCAACACAGTACTGCGGATTCCACCACTGAGGCAGAATATATTGCTGCATCAGCTGCAGCAAAGGAGGCTGTTTGGATAAGGAATTTCGTCCAAGAGTTGGGCGTCATTCCTAACGGAGTTGCTCCAGTCCCGGTGTTTTGTGACAACACGGGAGCCATTTCTCAAGCAAAGGAGCCGAGGTCTCATCAGAAGTCCAAACACGTATTGAGAAAGTACCACATCCTCAGAGAGATCGTGGAAAGAGGAGATGTCACGATTGACAAAGTCGGCCTCGCAGATAATGTTGCTGATCCGCTAACTAAGCCTTTACCGGGACCATTATTCGAGAAGCATCGCGAATCGATGGGTTTGAAGCATATGGGTAGTTGGCTCTAGTGCAAGTGGGAGATTGTTAGAGTAGGTGGACGTCGAGCCAAGTGTTGGCCGAGTGTTCACAATGAAACTCTATGTATAAACAGTCTTTATTTTAATAATATTTGATTTATCATTTTGGCACTTCTTTATCTGTATACCCATGCTAGTTGCATAGATAAAGTCCTTGAATGTACAAATAGTAGAAAGAATATGAGATGCTCATATGATGAGTATCATGAAACTCATATTTGGAATACTGTATATTCTAAACAGTTCCAAGTCGATTCAGCCGCCGCTAAGAAGAATATAGGCTGCTCGAGTTCGAGACTAGTATCTGCGATGTGAGTACCATGTTTCATTGGTAGGGGACATTGTGATGTCCGAGCATGCAGATAGGTGCTCCTGGTAGAGTGCACTGAACAACCCTCCATAAAGGACTTTCCAAGTGGTTCTCACTTATCGAGTGGAAACGTCCTAGTTTATGGTTGTACACCATTAGTCCTTATGACCCGGGACAACATTGAGACTCTATGTGCTAGAATTACACTTTGACTTGTTTACCGACTCTCATGGGGTCATCAGGTGGCAAGGTTGGGTGTTCTGTCGAAACATATAGGAGTCCATGCATTGTAGTCGGGGATTCACCGCTTACCTTCGGGTATGGATATCCTATGTGTTCTCATGTGTACGTAGGTTGAAATATCTGATCAGAGTATGGTGGTAATTATGAAAGGGTTTCATATATTACACCATCGATGCAACTACGACATGACACATAGTATCGATTCATTGACAACTCTCGATAAACCAATGGTTGTCGAATCGGTCGGGATATATGAGTTGAAGGGACCGTACTGTATGCTAACCATAATTGAATGGTTCTTGCAGGCACTATCATTTGATACCTAGGGAATCATGTAAGCGATGCTGCTAGGCGTTTAACATGATTGGTTGGGTACTATCAGACTTGAGTTCTGACGTTCTTATCATCAAGGAGTTGATAATTAAGAATGGAGTAATTGGGGTATGCTCGTATAAGGACATGTTTAGTCCGAATCACATGGAGATGTGAACCCACGGCTAGTTGTATCAATGAACCATTGAGGGCCACACAAGTACTAGCTTTCTAGATCCCGTTGAGAAGTAAAATAGTTCAATGTGTTGAACGGCTTATAAATGAGTTTATAAGCGTAAAGAAAAATAGAAGTATGACTTCTATGAGGGAAATGTAATTTTTAATTTATGAATGTGTTCTTAAATTAAAAGTTGGCCAAATAAATAATGTATTTGAAAATTGTGATTTTCATAAACATTATTATGGACTAAATTAAATTAATTCAAGTGTTGAATTAATTAAACACTAGTGGGCCTAGTAGAGTCCAAATAATTAAATTAATTCAAGTGTTGAATTAATTAACGTTGGGCCTTGTAGAGCCCAATTGGAAATAATTATTTAACTAATGGGCTTGAGTAAAATCAAGCATTGTTTAATTGGGCTCAAATATGTTTGAGACAATTTAAATTAAAAGTCCATGAGCCCTTTGTAAATGTTACAAGCCCACTTGATTTGCATGCTTGGGAGGTGAAGTGTTGTGGATTACTTTTGATTAAAATACTGACATGGCATGCACATACTTTCATTAGCTTTTCGCACAACCAAGACAATTCATTCACTCCACACATTCCATCCACTTTGGCCGAAATTTTGCATCTCAATTTCTCCCAATTTTTGTTCTTCAATTGTTGAGGAAATCCTACACTTCTCTTTGAAAATTCCTCTTATTTTTCTAGTGCAAAATAAGAGGGGTTCTAGCTAGTTGGTGGTGGGCCTAATTTTGGAGAAAGGAAAGCTTGAAGATTGTCTTGCCATACAAGATCTAAGGTGTTTACACCTTAGTTGGAGCCATCGTCAACCTCAAGAGGTTTATAGGTATAATTTCTTAACACCCTATGTATGACAAAGGTGTTTAGTATATGTTACACACTAGTTCAAAGGTGTTCAATTTTTACTTAAAATTTCGGTTTTGCCCTAGAAAAGAATTTTGAATTTTCGTTGCGCATTTTAACACCCTAAAATCAATCTTTTACATAATGTTCTACTTGCATAATATATCACATAAGGCTTACCTTTTCTTCTTTGACCCAATAATGCACCGACTGCATAATCACTCGCGTCGCACATGATTTCGAATGGTAAAGACCATTCAGGAGGTTGCATGATAGGAGCTGATGTTAAATGTCGAATGATTTTATCAAAATCATTTTGACATTCTTGAGTCCACTCAAATACAGTGTCTTTTGTTAAGAGGTTACAAATGGGTTTAGAGATTGAACTAAAGTCCTTTATAAACCTCCTATAAAATCCAGCATGTCCCAAAAATGAGCGAATTTCTTTAATAGTTTTTGGAGGGGGTAAATTGGCAATGAAATCAACTTTGGGTTTGTCAACTTCAATTCCATGAGATGACACGGCATGTCCCAAAACCATCCCAGAAGTAATCATGTAATGACATTTTTCTCAATTTAAAATAAGACCTTTTTCCTCGCATCTTTATAAAACTTTTTCCAAATTTTCAAGACAATTATCAAATGTATTCCCAAAAACAGTTAAATCATCCATGAAAATCTCCAAACAATTTTCAACCATGTCGCTAAAAATGCTTAGCATACATTTTTGAAATGTTTATGGGGCATTGCATAATCCAAATAGCATCCTTCTAAATGCAAATGTTCCAAAAGGACATGGAATGTAGTTTTATCTTGATCTTCGAGTGCAATGGGAATTTGATAATATCCTGAATATCCATCAAGAAAACGGTAGTATGGATGACCTGCTACTCTTTCTAAAATTTGATCCAAAAATGGTAATGAAAAATGATCTTTTATAGTGGCGTCATTTAATTTTCTATAATCAATACACATCCGCCAACTAGATGGGACTCGACTTTTTAACAATCACCTTTTTCATTTTTATCACTGTGATGCCAGATTTTTTTGGAACTACTTGTGTTGGGCTTACCACTTACTATCAGAAATAGGGTAGATAATCACAACATCAAGTAGTTTGAGAACTTCAGTTTTCACAACATCTTTCATGTGTGGATTTAATCTCCTTTGTGGTTTTTGAGATGTTTTTGCATTTTCTTCTAAGTGAATTTTGTGAGTGAAAATTAGTGGATTAATGCCCTTGAGATCTTTTAATGTCCAACCAATTGCATTTTTATGTCTTTTAAGCATATCAACTAATTAACCTTCTTGATCACTTGCTAGTTTGGAAGAAATTACCACAAGATATGTTTCATCTTCTCCAAGAAATGCATACTTCAATTCTTCTGGCAAGGGTTTTAACTCCAATATGGGTTGTTCGTCTTTGTTCTCATATTTTGCCTCAAATTCTTTCTCTGATCCTGGTAACGAGTGATACCTGATAAAATCATCAAGATCAATTTCAATATTTTCTTTAACAGTTTCAATTGAACAAATATCTAATTGATCACGAGTACTCCCTTCTTGAATGTTTTCTTCCACAAGAGTTTCAATAAGATTTTCAACTTCACTTTCATCTCCTTTGTCATGTGGTTGCTTACAAAGATTAAAAACATTAAGCTCCAAGGTCATGTTACCAAATGACAACTTCATTATTCCATTCCTGCAATTTATAAGATCATTAGAAGTTGCTAAAAATGGACGACCTAGAATTACAGGAATCGCATTACAAGCTTCGATAGGTTGTGTATCTAAAACTATGAAATCGACAGGATATACAAAGTTATCAACTTGGACTAACACGTCTTCTACCATATCTCTTGGCACTTTAACAGATCTATCGGCAAGTAAAAGTGTTACCGAAGTAGATTTTAACTCGCCTAGATTGAGTTCTTGATAAACTGAATATGGAAGTAAATTCACACTAGCTCCAAGATCAAGCAAGGCTTTCTTAATCTTTCGTTCTCCAATAATACATGAAATAGTAGGACAACCAGGGTCTTTGTATTTCAAAGTATTATTATTTTAAATGATTGCACTTACTTGTTCGGCTAAAAATGCTTTCTTTTTCACATTCAATTTTTTTTCACAGTGCACAAGTCTTTCAAAAATTTGGCAAATGATGGTACTTATTTTATTGCATCTAATAAAGAAATATTAACTTTTACTTGTTTAAAAATATCATATATATCAGAATTAAAATTTGATTTTTTTTTTATTTTTCAATGCACGAGGGAATGGTGGTGACACTGTCTGTTGAACCTCCTCTTTGCAAGTTATGGGTTCCACTTCCTTACCCTTTGGAGTTGATTTATCATCATCTTCACAAGGTTCAAGAATGGATTTTTCCACAACCTTACCACTTCGAAGGGTAATAACAGATTTTACCTGATCCATTGGTTGAGTTCCAGAAGTTCCAGTTTGTAAATGATGATCCTTGGGATTAGGCTGTGGTTGCGAAGGAAATTTACCTTTTTCATGAACATTAAGTGCAGATGCAAATTTAGCAAGAGTATCTTTCAAATCTGTCATGGTTTGAGCAGTTTGAGTATTGATAGACTCTTGCTTTGCAATGAAAGAATTCAATATATCTTCCAAGTTCCTTTTAGGTGGAGGAACATAAGGTGTGTAATTTTGAAAATTTCGTTGATTTTGGAAATGTGGTTGTGAAAATTGTGCAGCATTATCCTTCCTCCAACTAAAATTTGGATGATTTCGCCAACCTGGATTGTAATTTTGAGAAAATGGTTCAAAATTTGGCCTTTTGAAATTGTTCAAAACATTAGCTTGTTCATGGAGACATTCTTTAAAAGAGGGCAAAGTGGGACAATCTTTTGTAGAATGATCACTTGTATCACAGATATGACACGCAATTTCTTGAACAGATTTTAATTGACCATTCTTTTTCAATTCAAGTGCCTCAACTTTTCTTGCCAAAGAGGTAAATCTAGCTTGAAGATCATGTTCATCTTTGAGGGTGTACATACCTCCACCAGATGTTGGAGATTGAATCTTGTTTGATGGTTCGATTGTATCTATAGTGTCCTAATTTTGAGCATTTTCAGCTAATGAATCGAGATACTCAATTGCCTCGTTTGGATCTTTATCTTAAAATGTTCCATTACACATTAATTCAACCATTTGCCTATCTTTAGGTGTTAAGCCTTCATAAAATGGAGAAACAACTCTCCAAATTTCAAAACCATGATGTGGAAAAAGATTAAGAAATTCTTTGTATCTATCTCAACACTGATCAAAAGTTTCTCCTTGTTTTTGAGTGAAAGTGATTATTTGCCTTTTGAAAGAATTTGTTCTACGAGATGGAAAAACTTTTTCAAAAATTGTTGTTGCAATTCATCCCAAGTTTGAATGGATCCCGATCTAAGATTTTGTAGTCAAGTTTTAGCTTTATCTTTTAAAGAAAAAGGAAAAAACTTAAGTCGAATGGTGTTCATGCTACAATTTAGATCATTATATGTGTTGCACACTTCTTCAAACTCTCGTAAATGCATGTATGGATTTTCAGAATCTAAGCCATGAAAATTGGGTAAAATTTGGATAATACCAGACTTAAAATTGAAATGAAATACATCAGGGGGAAAAACTAGACATGAAGGTGCACCAGTACGTGTAGGATTCATGTGATCTCTAAGTGTTCTTCGTCTATCATGATCATGTTGAGATTGAATTTCATCTTCATTTTCTTGGATGGGTTCTTCCGCCATGTTTTGTAAAAATAAAGGGTTATTTTGAATGAGTCGACCGCTAAGTGTACGTGACCAAATGCTCATGCAAATGCAAATGCAAAAGAATAAAAACACACAAAAGCAATAAAAATTCAAATAAAAAAATAAACTATAAACAAAATTAAATAGACTTGAAATTAAATTATAATTACCTGGCATGGCGGAAAAAACTTGTTGCGACTTTGATTGTTGCACTCCCAAGAGCAGGTTGTCCACAAGTAGTATAATTCGGTGAGTCCGAATATCGTATCCACAGGGAAGCTAAGGTAATTACAAGTCCACTACAATGTCTTTTTGTTTTTGTTTTTGGTTTTTCTTTTAATGGTTTGAATCTTTAATTGGTAATTTTTAATTGTTCAAATTTTAATTTAAGTAGTTGAGATTAAATGATCCACTCTTGATATTTTAATAAAGTTAACATTAATGAACATTATTGAAATCCACTTAATAAAATGGTTCCAATATATATTAAATAATCATACTTATATTATGTTATATATTATTATCTTATAAGTATATAATATATACCAAAACTTGTAAATGTTCTCAAGTATTTATTGTGCTATATATATATTTGTAAACACTAAATCAAGGTTCCCACTTTAAATGGTTGGTAAAACCAAACAAACATTTAAATGGTACCAAGAAATTAATATTATGATATTAATATATAATAAATCAAGGCATCCACTTTAGATGGTTGATAAAACGAAACAAACATTTAAATGGTATCAAGAAATTAATATTATGATATAATCATATATAATAAATCTAGGTATCCACTTTAAATGTTTGGTAATACCAAACTAACATTTAAATGGTTTTAAGAAATTAATATTATGATATAATCATATATAATAAATCAAGGCATCCACTTTAAATGGTTGTTAATACCAAAGTAACATTCAAATGGTTCCAAGAATTTAGTGTAACATATAGCAACAATAAATCAAAACTCCCACTTATAAGTAAGGTATAATAATACTTAAAGAAATAAATATAACATAAACAATAAATAATGATTAAATAATATAAAACATAGATTCTTACCTTTTAATAATCTTATTATCATGCCAAGACTTTCACCTTTTCATCTCAACTTTGGGAAGTTAGCTACTCATTATTCAAAGTGTAAAACTTTGAATATGAATTTAATATGCTAATTATATTTAAATGAAGAAATAAAGGAAAAACAAAGAGAAAAATATTATGAACTCAAATGTTTGTTCATAAAATGAGGGATATCTCAATACATTACAATGCACCCCTATTTATAGCCAAATTTGGGGAGACAACCACAAATAAAATATTATTTTTTATACATAAGTCTTCATTGGTGTTCCAAGAAATTAATATTTTAATACACATCACTTTTGAAAATCTTCCCATCCGAATTTTTTTCTCCACATAAAACAAAACATGTAGATATCTGAGTTGTTTGAATTGTGGTATTTTTTTAACCATTTGACCAAGTAATTTGAGAGATATGGTCAAAATGCTAGAGCATGATAAAACTGCCACTTCTTTATTAACTTTATTTGTTGCTTAATTTGATCCCACTTGTGAGAATATTTTTATCTCATGCTTGCCACCAATATTGTAAATATTAACATCAACTTTCTACAGGTCTAAGAATCATCTTAATCCCATTTGCAACGCCAATGTTATTCTTGTTTTATCGAACCTGTAAAAAATAGTAAAAACTTATAATTACACAACAACTTATATTTTATACAATTTGATATAAAACATATAATATTTAAACATTTAATAAAACAAAAACTATAAATTTATATTATAAAATATTTAAATAATATACAATTTTTTATCTTTATCAAGTTATCAATAGCATGTATAATAATCTGAAAAACATGAATCGATATAAAACTGTAAATCAAACTCTTTAACTCTTAATCTTATACTCGACTCTCATCTAGTCTAGGGATCCCGGTTTTCGGACATTGGCACATTATATCGAATTTCTGCAATAGAAGTCGATCTACTCCTAAGCACATCGATATAAACCAAACATCCAGTGTCTTGGTGGCTCTGCCAAAGATTTGGCATCTCTGCCAATGACTAGGCACATTTGCCCATGACTCTTTCTCGATATCTATCTTCTATTCCCTGCTTTTCTATAAATCAATAGAATAAGCATATTCATTCAAAGAATACAAATGTATTAAAGCAATAACAAATAAGTATGTGGTTTTGGGAAAACTCAAGTCGAATCTAACTCGAGTCGTATTTTTCCTGTTAAACATTGATTTATACCTTTCTTTTGTCGATCTGAAGAAGTCGAAGTCTCGAATTCGAAGCTGTCAATACTCAATACTCAATATGGCAATGACAATATTGAGGAGTACAATATCAATATACAACCCAATCAATCCTGGATATAATCAGAATTCAATCTAATTCTGTTTCGACGGCATAACAGCACAATCTCGATATACCCAGCAATACCATATCAATAGATACAAATCATAACTCATAATCAATCAACAACACAATCTGATACAAAATTTGTATAATCTCAATCATATCAATTCTAAAAAATCATAACAATTCATATCAAAAAGTAAATAAAATTACGTCCTGTCGAAGCTCTTGACAATAGAAGTACAATACTGAAGTCGGATTGAAAATTAGAAGGACGGATCTTGCACAAATCAAATTTCTAGAATATGAAAAGTTTGAAGATTTTCCCTGTAGCTTTCTGTTTTCTCTCAGACATTCTGAATGAAATGAATACATTTACACATTATATTGCATGGCCAAGACAATTGGCTCATTCCTTTGCACTGCACGTCTCATGCATATGCGCGACCTTCCTCGGCGCATATGCGTGAGACCTACTTGTCTCGGCATACAAGAGTTCCTCTGCTCGCGCATATGCGCGCCCCAACTTCGCGCATATGCGCGAGACCTACTGTCTCGGCACTTCTTCCTTGTACATGCTCGCGCATATGCGCACGAGGTTCTCTACCTGTCTCGCACATATGCGCGACTCTCGGTCGCGCCTATGCGCGAGGGCTTCTGTCCTCGCACATATCTCATGTCTTCTTTTGTCTTTCCCGTCTGTCCTTTTCCATCTATAATCACATCAATTATCTATTAATCATTTCAAATTATGACAATAAAATCTCGGACATTACATTTCTTCCCCTCTAAAATCTGATTTTGTCCTCGAAATCGCAAGCAATCAAATCAGATAGCAATTCAGATACAATAAGAAATGCATAACAGAAGTTAAACAGAAAACTCACATCAGTGAAATAACTCTAGAAATCTCTTTCACATGTCTGATTCAGTCTCCCAGGTAGCTTCTTCAATGCCATGACGACTCCACTAAACTTTCACAAGCGGAATAGTTTTCGTTTTGAGCTGTTTTTCTTTACGATCGAGAATCTGGATCGGCTTCTCAAAATAACTCATTGTCTCATCAAGTTCGGCCTCGTCTGGCTGAAGAATATGAGAAGCATCAGGAAGATATTTCCGTAATAAAGATACATGAAAGACATCATGTATTCCAGATAGAGAAGGCGGTAAGGCGAGTCGGTAGGCACGATCTCTTATCTTCTCGAGAATCTCATATAGCCCAATATAACGTGGAGACAACTTCCCTATCTTGCCAAATCTGAAAACACCACTGAAAGGAGAAATATTCAGAAATACTCTGTCTCCTACCTCAAACACTAGAGGTCGACATCGAACATTGGCATATTTTGCCTGTCTGTCTTGAGCTGTTCTCATTCTCTGTCGAATCAGCTTCACTTTCTCAGTCATTTCTCGGATCATATCAGGCCCAATCTCAGGTACCTCAGAAATATCATCCCAATAAAGAGGGGATCTGCACTTCTTGCCATACAACGCTTCAAACGGAGCCATCTCTATACTCGTCTGATAGCTGTTGTTGTATGAAAACTCACAAAGTGGCAAAAAATCTCGCAACTAGTGCCAAAATCTAGCACTACAGCTCTAAGCATATCCTCTAATATCTGGATAGTCCGCTCTGACTGTCCATCAGTCTGAGGATGATATGCATTACTCAGATGTAACTTCGTACCTAGAGCTTGCTGCAAACTGTGCCAGAAGTGCGAAGTAAACCGAGGATCACGGTCTGATACAATCGACTTCGGCACTTGATGCAATCTGACCACTTCTCTGACATAAATCTCTGCCATCTGGTCATGTCTGTACGTCATTCTGTACGGAATAAAACATGCTGATTTGGTCAATATGTCAATAATGACCCAAATCGCATCACAACCTTGGGAGGATCGCGGTAGCTTCGTCGCAAAATCCATAGGAATATGTGAAAGGATCGGTTAGAAGGTGATAAGTGTTTAGAAGGGGGGTTTGAATAAACACTCACGGATGATATATATATTTTTCGAAAATTGGGTTTAGTTATTTGACAAACTGACACTCGGTATCTCGTCAAGCGATAACAATCAGTTTAATTGAAAAACAATTGCGGAAGTAAACTGACTGAGAGATAGAATAACTGACTGAAAATAATAACTGAAATAAAATGCACACGGTTTTTTTCTGGATGTTCGGAGAATAGAATAACTCCTACATCACTCCTTCTATCACGAAGATAGGATTTTCACTAAAAAACTTTGATAGAAAACAAAAGTTGTACTGACCCACTTCAGTTTGGACTTAACACTGCCAAAACTGAAACTCTTAGTTCACAAAAAATTTTACAGTGCGTGACTGAATTTAACACGACTGAATGAATCTAACAATGATTTCAAAGTGCTAACAAGCTCGTAAGTGTAGCCTTGATTGCTACTGATCAATCTTATAAGAGTGAGCTTTTGATATTTGAATACGAGTAGTGATTTTAGCAGCGTAACAGCAAGCTTGAATAGGATAGTTGTTCGTGTGTTATTCTCTCGACTGCTCTTCTCGCCTATTTATAGGCTTCTCTTCCTACGGTAATAATAAATAATATTTGAATCTTTATATCCGTTGATTGCCACATCAATATTCCTCTGACGACCGTACACTGCAATCTCTGAAATACGGCGTTCCACTAAGTAACAGTCTGATGTGTACTACTGTCGGTTGAATGTCTTTTCCCGATACCTGATGACGTGTTCAGCTGAAGAATCAGCTACTGAGCAATAGGTGGTAAGGTTTACAACTGCTGTTAGTTGACTGCTTGTTCAGTTGCGTAAATCAGTTGCGTAGTTCAGTTGCGGCTTCAAGCGTTCAGTTACTATAATCAGTTGGTTCGAGCTTTGTCCTTCAGTTTGTCAAACGCTGAAACTTGGTTTCCAACATATGATCCCATTTCAATTCTAGAATAGATAAGCTATGCAACAGCCCTCCTGGTTTCTTTCTTTCTGCTTTTACCTTTTGGCAATTCAGACACTTGGACACAAACTCTGCAATATCTGCTTTCATCTGTTTCCACCAAAACTGTCTTTTCAAATCATTATACATCTTTCTGCCACCAGATGAATACTGAATCGACTACTCTGTTCTTCTGACAATATCTGTCGTTTCAAATCTGAAACATCTGGCACAACAAGACGATTATTCACATATAATACATCATCACGAACCTGATACTTTGATCGATGCCCTGCTCTGACCATCGAAATCGAGTTTTGAATATTCTGATCAACTTTCTGTGCTTCTTTGATTCTCAAAATCAGTTCTGGTTTGATTTGAATAGTATACAATCTCAACGGTTTACAATCTGTCTCAAATGCTAATACAGAAAAACAGCAATCTTCAATCAAATTTGAACAATCGTCGATAAGGATAAAGAACATACCTTTCGACTCAATGCATCAGCTGCTGCATTAGATTTCCCCGGATAATATTTGATTTCACAATCAAAATCTTTCAATAAATCAAGCCATCTTCGTTGCCTCATATTCAATTCTGACTGTGAAAACAGATATTTCAGACTCTTGTGATCAGAATAGATTTCAAACCTCTCACCGTATATATAGTGTCGCCAAATTTTCAGTGCAAATACGATGGCTGCCAATTCAAGATCATGAATTGGGTAGCGAGTCTCATGTGGATTCAATTGTCTCGAGGCATAGGCAATAACATGTCCTAGCTGCATCAAAACACAACCAAATCCTCTGTGAGAAGCATCACAATATACAACAAAATCACCAGTACCTGACGGGATAGTCAACACCGGAGCACTGGTTAATCTCTTCTTCAATTCTAGAAAGCTGGACTGACATTCTTTGGACCATACAAATGGAGCATTCTTCTGAGTCAGCTGCGTAATAGGCTTAGCAATGCTTGAAAAATCTTTAATAAATCGTCGATAATAGGCTGCTAAACCCATAAAACTGCGTATCTCTGGCACTGATGTCGGTCTAGGCCAACTGATCACTGCATCAACTTTGCTAGGATCAACATAAATACCATTTTCAGATATAATGTGTCCCAAAAATACAACTTGTTTCAACCAAAACTTACATTTCGATAGCTTTGCATACAATTTCTCAGCTCGTAGAATTCTCAACACAGTCCTCAAATGTTTATCATGATCAATCACGTTTTTGGAATAAATCAGAATATCATCAATAAAAATAATCACAAAGTCATCGAGATACTTCTGAAACACACGGTTCATCAAACCCATAAATACATCTGGAGCATTCGTTAAACCAAACGGCATGACTATAAACTCATAATGGCCATACCTGGTTCTGAAAGCTGTTTTCGATATATCAAAATCTCTGACTCTCAGCTGATAATATCCAGATCTCAGATCGATCTTGGAATAAACAGAAGAACCCTACAACTGATCACATATATCATCGATTCAAGACAAAGGGTATTTGTTCTTTACTGTAGCTTTGTTCAGTTGCCGGTAGTCAATGCAGAGTCTCATTGAACCATCCTTCTTTCTTACAAACAATACTGGAGCACCCCAAGGAGAAACACTCGGTCTGATGTAACCCTTGGCCAGTAAATCATTCTAACTCTTCTTTCAATTCTTTCAATTCAATCGGTGCCATTCTGTACGGAGCTCTAGAAATCGGAACCGTACCTGGTACCAATTCAATGTTGAAGTCTATCTCTCGAACTGGAGGCAAACCCGGAATCTCATCTGGGAAGATATCAGCAAACTCACATACCACTGGCAAATCTGCCAATGATGGGCTCGATTTCAGTACATCTACTGAATACACAAGGAATCCCTCTGCTCCTTTCTGTAATAATCGAGTCATAGATAACGCAGATATCAAAGGAATTCTCGATCTAGAACCTTTACCGTAAAATTTCCATTCATAAGCCATATCAGGTCTGAATCTTACAATCTTCTGGAAACAATCTACGGTAGCTCTGTACTTGGTCAGCATATCAATACCGATAATGAAATCAAAATCAGATAACCCAAGTACAATACAATCTAACTCAATCTCATGCCCGTCGTACTGTAGCATACAATGTTTCACAGAATTCACTGATATAAGACCTCTCCCCAAAGGTGAAGAGACAGATACTACAGTAGATAATTGTGGGGACCCGGACGCTAATGATCTTCTTAATCATCTTTGGGATTTAATTATCAATTAAGATAAACAGGGTCTAAATTTTTTTTTTTAAATTGTAAGTGTGGAACGTAATGGAATTTAACTAATATACATCTCAGTATAAAAGTACAATTATGTACAACACTTATCCAAACTAGTCTAAGGTTCAACTACTAAATTTCAAGTATTAAACCAAGTCTACAATAAGTCCGGAATCACCACTCTAACTCATCTTCTCTCATCATCTTCTTGACCCCGATCCTGTCCCCACCTGTTGTCATGCACACATACAAAACAAGACAACAGCCGGATACTCCGGTGAGAATAAATCCCAGTATAAAACATGGTAGACATGCATATACACAATATAAATCATAAAGCATATTATCATGCATAAAATCAATAGCAATAAGTTTCATAGTCTATGAAACTAAATCAAAATAAGCATGCAGTAACAATGGGTTCCATAATCTCTGAAACCAAAATAAAATAAGCACGTAACTCAATTCAATTCATATCTTGACTCAACTCATTTATAACTCTAGGGATCCCGGTGTGAATAAGACGGCACTGTCTGTCACCTACCCTCCCAATCGGGGTGACTATACGTCTTATTCCTAGACTTCGGCCCTGTCTGTATCGAATATCTACAATCGGAGTGACTCTGATCCGAAGCGTCGATAACACCGAACATCTACTAATTTGGCGAATCTACCAAAAGAATTTCCTATCTCAAATGCTTGAATATAATTCTATAAACAAAGCATAATCATATAAAAAGATAAACAACAATTCTAGTATGTGATTTTGTTGGGAAACTCAAATTGAATCTCATTTGAGTTGTGTCTTCCCCAAAACAAAACATGAATTATACCTTTGTCTTCCCGGTCTGACGAAGATGAAGTCTTGTATTCCAATCTGTCCATACCCAGTCTGGCAATGACAATAACATAAATACAATATTAGTATATAATTCGATTCAAAACCTGTTCTGATCAATACTCAAATCAGTATATAATCTGATCCATATCTGAACAAGGTACAATCTAATTCATATCAACGATATCATCGAAATCATTACTGAATCTGATCACTCTAAATCAACTGATGTTTCGACGGCATACCAATACAGTTTCGATATCCCCGTCAATCTCAACATCACAGATATAATATCAGAATTCATAATCAGTATCAGTACAATTCATAATATCAATATCTGTACACTTAAGATTAGTAACAACACAACTCTGATATCAAATCCCAATCAATATCTTTCAAAAATCATAACAATTGCATAAACAGTCTATTCTTTAATCTGACTTCAATTATACAATGTCTACTGTAGCAGAAACACTATATCTGATTCATATTCAATTCTGACAATATCATAATTTCAAATCATGTCTAAACGTAACAAAACATACGTCCATTTGTAGCCTGCGTTGATAGGAACACAGTACTGAAGTCGGATTTAAAATCTGACGGACGGATCTCCAAACTCTTCAATCCCAAATCGAAATCCTACCTCAGAGTCTTTTTCTCGATTCTTACCTTAATTCTGAAGAAGGAATCGGTTGTATACGTATATATATATTACATGCAAGATAAGAAAACGTGGCACACTCCTTTGTGCAGCACGTCTCGCGCATATGCGCGACCACCATCGGCGCATATGCGCGAGACACAATTCCTTGGCGCGTGTCTCGGCAGAAATCTCAGCGCATATGCGCGCCCATCGTCGCGCGTATGGGCGAGACCTACTGTCTCGTGCATCCATTTACTCACGCATATGTGCGCCTTCTGCCGCGCATGTGCGCCGAACTCTCTTGACGTTCCGCGCATATGCGCGCATTCAAGCCGCGCATGTGCGCCGAACTCTCTGGACGTTCCGCGCATGTGCGCGCATTCAAGCCGCGCATGTGCGCCCATACATATCGCGCATGTGCGCGGGGACTTTTCTTGCACAAAATGTCAAATCTCCTTTCGGCTCTCCCGGTCTGATCCGTTTCATCTATAATCATCTCAATTAATAAATAAATCATTTCAGATTAATCTCAAATTAGCGTAATAAAATCTCGGGCCTTACATTTCTCCCCCCCTAAGATCTGATTTCGTCCCTGAAGTCATAGGCACTCCATTCAGATATATCAAAAGAATTGTACACAGAGTTTAATCAGAACTCATCTCAATAAAAATTATTCTGAAATCTCAGTCTCATGACAAATTCTGTCTTTCAGATAGTCTCTTTGATGCCCTGTCAACTTACTGTATTTTCAATAATAGAATAGTCTTCATTTGGAGATATCTTTCTTGTACGGATCTGTGATTCTAAATTGGAATAATAATTCAAGAGCATAATATCATAATACCCTTCGAAATAACTCTGACAGAATCAATCTCACAATACTGGCTATACAACATCCGTATATACCAATCAACAGCTCATACCAAATCAATATCATCAGCTGTTATCAAATCTGTTTATCCCAGTCAAGGATATATTAAATCTTCGGCCCCAAATACCAATCGTCACCATCCGACGTCGGCATATTAAGTCTATCTGGTCTGAGCTATCTTCATTCTTTTCTGAATTAGCTACATTTTCTTTGTCATATCTCTAACCGTATCAGATCCTATCTCAGGTCTCTCCGAGATATTATTCTTATATCAAAGAAATCTGCAGTACTTACTGTACAATATATCATCTGTAACTATTTCATTATCCATTTGGTTATCTGATAACTATTATCATACAATAATTCATATAGTGACAATATGTTATGTCAACTGGTGCTAGCATCCAGCACTGCAACTCTCTGGATATCTCTCAATATCCGGATAGTACACTCTGGCTATCTGTCAGTCGGTGAATAATATATGAATGAGTTCATGGTATGTTCTGCCACAATTACAAACTCAATCAAAATTCACAATCTGATATAATCTATTTCAACATTCTGATCAATCTGACCATTTCTTTGACATCGATCTTTGTCATCTGGTCATGTTTGTACGTCATCTTGTACAAACTAATAAATATAGATTGAACAATCTGTCAATCACAATCATATTATATCACAATGTGGAAAGTATTATAGTGATCTCATTACGAAATTCATCGAATTATACTCCCCATGTCTAGTCAGAATATACAAATTCTGTAATAACTCTTCTGATTTCTATCTTTCTATCTTCATTTATTGGCGATTCAGACATTTCAGTACAAATTCTGCTAACATTTTAGTACAATTCTTTCACAACTGATTTAATATGTCTATGTCAAAACTATCTGTTCGAATATCATACATTCTCAGTCACCAAAATGAAAACTGAATCCACTACGGTGCGTTTTTGACACTATCTGTCATTTCAGATTCGAACTATTTGGTACAAACAAATCAGTTAATAATATAAATTAAAAAATATATATCTACCTGGTATTCGGTTCTGACTATCGATATCAAATTCTGTTGTACAATTCTGAAACATTTGACATCACAAAATAATCATTCTCATACAGTAAAAATCACATATCTGCCACTCTGATCAATGTTCTGCTCTGATTATCGAATTTAAGTTCTGAACATTCTGGTTAAATCTCTGAACTGCCGTAATTCTCGAATTCAGCTCTGATTCGGTTTGCATAATCGATTACATCTTCACGTTGTCCAGATCAACTGCTATATTATCTGCAAAGATGATATGCCCCCAAACCATACAATCTGTATCAAATACTTATCTAGAAGCTAAAAATTCCCAAGCAGTTCCAAACATAATCGGATAAGATAATCTGCCAACTCAGACAAAAATAAATTTCTGACATTTCTGAAATTTCTGATCTTTCTGATATCGGTATCGTTCTCAGTCACTGATCACAATCTCAACTGTGTCAAAATCAATCGGTATATTAACTTCAGATATCGCTTATTCTGAATACAATCTGTTTCAAGCAAGATTCTTATCTGAATAATTTCTGTATACAATAATCACAATTCTCAGAGTATTGAATACAATCTTCAATTGTTTGATACAATCAATCAGACGCTGCGAATATATCAACATATCATAGATATAATAAGCATAAATAATTAGAATACCTCTGAACATACTGAAACATGCCACAGAGAAACACTAAATCATATGTAACTCCTTGGTCGGTATTCTTCTACTGATCTTTCAATTCTTTCAATTCATTCAGTGACATTCTATACATTCAATATCATTCTGTACTGAATTCTAAAACACAAACAGTACCTGGTATCAATTCAATTCTAGAATCTATCTTCCTGATATAAAGCAAATCCAAAATCTTATCTAGGAAGACGTCAACCAACTCGTACATCACTTGGCAAATCTGCCAATACTAGGCTCGATTTCAGCATGTCTACTGAATACATAAGGATACCATCTGCTCCTTTCTGTATCAATCGAGTCATAAACAATACAGATATCAAAGGAATTCTAGATCTAGAATCCTTACCGTAGAATTTCTACTCATCAGCCCTATCTGGTCTGAATCTTATATTTTTCTGGAAGGAATCTACAATAGTTCTGTACTTGTTCAGCATATTAATATCAATAACGCGGTCAAATCAGAAACACAAGTACATCATAATCTAACTCGACCTCATCCTCATCTTACTGTAGTATACAATATTTCACAGAAATCTCTGATATCAATCTTTCTTTCCCAAAAAAATAAGGGAATCAATACTACAGTACAAACAGACTCAACAGATACAGCATATCTCCATGCAACTCATTCCAACATATTCGTAATGAATGCATTAGTATATATCAATACATATGCAACATAATCATAGAGTAACAGTACCTGCCACTATATTATCAGGGTGCCTCCTGGGGCTGTTCTTCAGTTATTGCCACCAGATGATTCTGCTCCCTGAAATCTTCGGGAACCTCTCTGTGGACAAACTCTAGCAAAGTGTCCCGGCTGTCGGCAGTTACGACAACTACCAGTCACTCCCTGGCATTGCTCTGTGGAATGTCTCCCTCCGCAATTCCTGCAATACACTCCAGTATAACTTGGGCTGGAACCACTGGAGCTAGATGAACCGCTCAGTCTGCTCCCTAACTTCTTAAACTGTTTCTTTCGAGCTTTCAGCAAATCTTGATTTCCACTCGTACTGCCTTTATCAAGTCTAAGGGTGAATTGAATCACCTCTAACCTTTCACGTTGTCGAATCAGACTCACCTCAGCTCTCTTTGCCCTACTCAAAGTATCAGCAAAATGGTAAGGTCGCTGCATATTTATCAATGCAACTATCTCTGAATTCAATCCTTTGATGAACTGCTCAGCTACAGCTTCATCATTCCCAGCTATCTGAGGAACAAAACGCAGTAAAGTAGAGAATTTAGCAACATATTCTTCAATATTCAGTTGGCCTTGTCTCAAATTCTCAATTTCTGCTCTTTTGTCCTCCCGGTACGAAATTGAGAAAAATCTTCGATAGAATTCAGCTTTGAAGACTTCCCACGTGATCACAGTACCACGTTGTTCTAATACTCCCTTGATTGTAATCCACCAACTCCTGGCGGCCTCTCGTAACTGGTGGAATACCAGTTCAATTCTCTGTTCATTTGAATAATCAAGTAAATCAAACAATAGTTCTATATCATCTAACCAATTCTGACACTCTTCAGACATCTCAGTACCCCTCAAAATCGGCGGTTGAAACGACTGAAACCTCTTCAACTGTATTTCCATCTGAGTTTCTGATATATCTATCTGTTCAACCGAAGTACTGCCCCGTTCTGGAATTCTTCTAGGAGGTATATCTGATTACCAAAACCATTAGTAACCCAAATACTACAAACATGTTCCATTCTTTCTCGGATCATCTTACTGTTGATCATGAATCAGATCTGATTCATACTCAATAATACATAATACCAACTCAAATCGGATAATCAGGTAAACATGTATTTCAAAGCAGTAAATCATAGTATCATGCTAGCATACATAATGTAAATCAACATTAAAATAAATCTCATACTAGCAATCACATGCAAGGAAAGAAAACTCAATCTATCCCGCTCATTCTCTTCTATCTCAGTCTAAAGTATCTATCGCTCTGATACCACCTGTTGTGGGGACCCGGACGCTAATCATCTTTGTGGGGACCCGGACGCTAATCAAGTTCTTAATCATCATTGGGACTAATTAACAAATTATAAAACAGGGTCTAAAATTTTTTTCTTTTTAAAATGCGGAACGTAGTGAAATCAACTAATATACAACTCAGTATAAAATAAAGCACATGTCCTGTACGGTCTACAAATCAGTAAAACTAAGGTTCAACGTCTAAATATCAAGTGTCAAAACCCTATATACATCCAAGTCCGAAGTCTCCACTCTATCATGATCTCTCCTCATCTCCTGGACCCTGATCCTGTCCCACCTGTTGTCATGTACACATACAGACAAGACAACAGCCGGATAATTCTGGTTAGAATAAATCCCAGTATAAATCAACGAAACATGCAATCATATAAACAAATATAAAGCATGTACTCAGGCAACAGATATATGTATCAAAATCTGAAACATAGACAATCGTAGACTGTCAAACATATACGTGACTCCACGTTTCAGACTAGACTCCATCCTAGTCTAGGGATCCCGGTTTCCAAACGTGGTATTCTTATATCGAATTCCGTAATAGAAGGAACTCTGTTCCTATTACTCGATATAACCAAATATGGTGTTCCTATATCGAATTCCGTAATAAAAGAATTCCAATCCTATTACTCGATATAACCAACATCCGGTGTCCTGACCTATCCGTCATGGACTGTAGCTCTATCGCTAATATCCCATCTTGAGACATCGTGCAATGTGCCCGTGGCGATCCCGCCACTGTCAGGCACTTCTGTCACAAGATTTCCCGTCTGATACCTGCTATCTATAAATCAAGAGAACAAGTATATCAATCAAATCAATGCAATATCACTGCAATAAAGTAAAGTATGTGCTTTAGGGAAACTCAAGTCTAGACCGACTCAAGTCGATCTCCCAATACCACATTGAATTATACCTTCCGTTTGTAGTCTCGGTCTGCCGCAATCTCAGTTCTGAACTCAAGATTATCTCTGTAAATCTGAAACGACATTTCGAGAATCATAATATCAATATTCTATTCTCAGTTCAACACTGAATCTGATTAATCTGGATTTAATCCAATTCACGACAGAACGACACAATCTCAGTATCCCCGTCACTACCATATCAACAGACATCAATTACAAATCATAACTCATATCCGATATAGTCTGTAACTCATTCATAATCTAAATTTGTCCGATTTCAAATCAATATAATCAGAAAATCATAACAATTCCATAATCAGTCTGTTTCACAATCTAACTTCGATTCTATGATGTCTAACATGTCAAGAACATCATATATGAATCCTATTCAATTCTGACAATGACATAATTTCAAAGCATGTCAAAACGTAGCAAAACTTACGTCAAGTTGTAGCCTACGTTGATAGGATTGCAGTACTGAAGTCAGATTACAATTCGGACGGACGGATTGAAGTATAAAGGCGTAAGGATTTTTCACTCTTTCACAGAAACCTTTTCTCGATTCCTTCTGCTGGTTTTTGAAGAATATAGCAAGATATACGTATATATATCAAGTTGCTCGGTTAATGATACGTGTCTATTTTTCATGAATTTCGGTCGGCGCTCGGGCGGTGCTAAACTACCGCTCGAGCGTGGCATTCTCTGTCCGAGCTCCTTCGGATTACACATTGGGGCTCGGGCGGTCACAAACTACCGCCCGGGCGCCACATCTTCTGCCCGAAGCATGCTCCCGTTGCACATTGGCGCTCGGGCGGTTATTTTCTACCGCTCGGGCGCCAATAATTCTGTCTCAAAATTGCACCCTTCATATGTTTTGGCCAATCTGGTCTCCTAATAGCCCGTCTATAATTATATCAATTCATAATCAAGAATCTCATATTAACATGATATAAAATCTCGGACATTACAATCTTCTTAATCATCTTTGGGATTTAATTATCAATTAAGATTTACAGGGTCTAAAATTTTTTTTTTAAAAAAATTGTAAGTGCGGAACGTAATGGAATTTAACTAATATACATCTCAGTATAAAAGTACAATTATGTACAACACTTATTCAAACTAGTCTAAGGTTCAACTACTAAATTTCAAGTATTAAACCAAGTCTACAATAAGTCCGGAATCACCACTCTAACTCATCTTCTCTCATCATCTTCTTGACCCCGATCCTGCCCCACCTATTGTCATGCACACATACAAAACAAGACAACAGCCGGATAACTCCGGTGAGAATAAATCCCAGTATAAAACATGGTAGACATGCATATACACAATATAAATCATTAAGCATATTATCATGCATAAAATCAATAGCAATAGGTTTCATAGTCTGTGAAACTAAATCAAAATAAGCATGCAGTAACAATGGGTTCCATAATCTCTGAAACCAAAATAAAATAAGCACGCAACTCAATTCAATTCATATCTTGACTCAACTCAACTCTAACTCTAGGGATCCCGGTGTGAATAAGACGTCACTGTCTGTCACCTAGCCTCCCAATCGGGGTGACTATACGTCTTATTCCTAGACTTCGGCCCTGTCTGTATCGAATATCTACAATCGGAGTGACTCTGATCCGAAGCGTCGATACCACCAAACATCTAGTAAATTGGCGAATCTACCAAATGACTTTCCTATCTCAAATGCTTGAATATAATTCTATAAACAAAGCATAATCATATAAAAAGATAAACAACAATTCTAGTATGTGATTTTGTTGGGAAACTCAAATTGAATCTCATTTGAGTTGTGTCTTCCCCAAAACAAAACATGAATTATACCTTTGTCTTCCCGGTCTGACGAAGACGAAGTCTTGTATTCCAATCTGTCCATACCCAGTCTGGCAATGACAATCACATAAATACAATATTAGTATATAATTCGATTCAAAACCTGTTCTGATCAATACTCAAATCAGTATATAATCTGATCCATATCTGAACAAGGTACAATCTAATTCATATCAACGATATCATCGAAATCATTACTGAATCTGATCACTTTAAATCAACTGATGTTTCGATGGCATACCAATACAGTTTCGATATCCCCGTCAATCTCAACATCACAGATATAATATCAGAATTCATAATCAGTATCAGTACAATTCATAATCTTAATATCTGTACACTTAAGATCAGTAACAACACAACTCTGATATCAAATCCCAATCAATATCTTTCAAAAATCATAACAATTGCATAAACAATCTATTCTTTAATCTGACTTCAATTATACAATGTCTACTGTAGCAGAAACACTATATCTGATTCATATTCAATTCTGACAATATCATAATTTCAAATCATGTCTAAACGTAACAAAACATACGTCCAGTTGTAGCCTGCGTTGATAGGAACACAGTACTGAAGTCGGATTTAAAATCTGACGGACGGATCTCCAAACTCTTCAATCCCAAATCGAAATCCTACCTCAGAGTCTTTTTCTCGATTCTTACCTTAATTCTGAAGAAGGAATCGGTTGTATATTTTTGACGTCGCGCATATGCGCGAGACACAATTCCTTGGCGCGTGTCTCGGCAGAAATCTCGCGCATATGCGTGCCCATCGTCGCGCGTATGCGCGAGACCTACTGTCTCGTGCATCCATTTACTCGCGCATCTGCGCGCCTTTTGCCGCGCATGTGCGCCGAACTCTCTGGACGTTCCGTGCATATGCGCGCATTCAAGCCGGGCATGTGCGCCGAACTCTCTGGACGTTCCGCGCATGTGCGCGCATTCAAGCCGCGCATGGTCCTGTCTTCCTCGCGCATGTGCGCCCATACATATCGCGCATGTGCGCGGGGACTTTTCTTGCACAAAATGTCAAATCTCCTTTCGGCTCTCCCGGTCTGATCCGTTTCATCTATAATCATCTCAATTAATAAATAAATCATTTCAGATTAATCTCAGATTACCGTAATAAAATCTTGGGCCTTACAATAATGACTCAACAGGAAATGCATGTATCAATGCAAATCGCTCAGAAATAAAAGTGTGGGATGCACCCGTATCAATTAATACATAGGCAGGATAACCACAAAGAGAAAAGTTACCTGCTACAACATCATCTGGTGCTTCCTGTGCCTGTTATTCAGTCAATGCAAATACTCTGGCCTGCTGTCTGGGAGGCTGGCTAACAGTCTGGCTTCCTCCGGGCCTCGGATGTGACTGGTCAGGTGCTGGCTGGAAAGAGTGAACCGCATATGATCGTCTATCTGTCTGAGCCACTGATCCAGATGATTCTGCTCCCTGGGATCTTTGGGAACCTCTCTGTGGACAAACTCTAGCAAAATGTCCCTGCTGTCTGCAGACGTTGCAACTACCAGATACTCCTTGGCATTGCTCTATAGGATGTCTCCGTCCACAAGTTCTGCAATAAGAACTGGTATAACTCTGTCTGGAATCGCTGGAGCTAGAGGAACTGCTCTCTGACTTCTTGAACTGTTTTACTCTGGCTTTCAACTGATCTTTCTTTCCACTGCTACTATTGCCACTCTCAAATCTAGGAGGGGGTTGGTGGAACTGAGTAGAAGTTGGCTGCTGTCTTGGTACTGGAGGAACATACGAATCTCCTTTCTGCCTATTCAGGCCAGCTTCAGCTCCTTTTGCTCTGTTCAGGGCATCAGCAAAATTATTCGGTCTTCAAGTGTTTACCATTGTAAAAATCTCAGGATTCAGCCCATTGATAAACTGGTCAGCAACCGCTTCATCATTCTCAGCAACATGCGGAGCAAATCGCAACAAGGTAGAGAACTTGGCTACATATTCTTCAATATTCAGTTGGCCATGTCTCAGATTAAAAACTCTGCTCCCTTGTCTTTTCTGTACGATACTGGGAAAAATCTTTGATAAAATTTAGTCTTAAAGATTTTCCAAGTAGTGACTGTACCTCGATGCTCCAACGCTCTCTTGGTCATAAGCCACCAATTCGTTGCAACATCATGCAACTGGTGTCCAATCAGTCGGACTCTACGCTCATCTGTATAATCCAATGAATCAAATAGCATCTCAATGTCATCAAGCCAACTTTCACAGTCAACTGACGCCGCAATGCCTTTCAGAGTCGGCGGTTTGAATGACTGAAATCTCTTCAGCAGTGTTTCCATAGAAGTTGCTGTGATATCCATCGGATTGGTCGAGGTACTACCCTATTCTGGGATTCTTCGAGGAGGCATATCTGATTATCAAAAGGATTAGTAACCAAATACAACAAATCTGTTTCAGTCCTCCTCTGATCATCTTACTGCTGATCAAGAATCGGTTCTGATTCATTCTCAAATCATACATGTTTCCAATCAAGTCAGATAATCAGGTAAACATGTATTTATAAAGCAATCAAACATGCTAACACAGTAAAAGCAGGAACGAAAACTCAATCTACCCCACTTATTCATTTCTATCCCAGTCTAAGGAAAGTACAGCTCTGATACCACCTGCTGTGGGGACCCGAACCTAATTCGTCTTCTGGGATTAAGTGGATCAATTAATTAATCTGGGTCTAAAATTTTATTTTTTTAAAAAAATACATAAGTACGGAACATATGATAATCAATCTCATATAAACATCAAAAGTAAAGTACAAGTCTTGTACAAAATACATTTATCTCAAACTAGGGTTCAACAACTATACATCAAGTGTTGAAAGCCAATTCTACTTCTAAGTCCGGATCTCCAGGCTAATCTTGATCTCTTATCCTCTTCTCGACCCTGATCATGTCCCACCTATTGTCATGCACACATACAAACACAACAACAGCCGGATAACTCCGGGGAGAATTATATTCCAAGTATAAACAATGAATACATGCAATCATATAAACAGATATAAAAGCATGGAACAGTTATCAATAGCATGTAGCATAATCTGAAAAACATGAATCGATATAAAACTGTAAATCAAACTCTTTAACTGTTAATATCATACTCGACTCTCATCTAGTCTAGGGATCCCGGTTTCCGGACGTTTGCACATTATATCGAATTTCTGCAATAGAAGTCGATTTACTACTAAGCACATCGATATAAACCAAATATCCAGTGTTTGGAGGCTCTGCCAAAGACTTGGCACATCTGCCAATGACTAGGCACATCTGCCCATGACTTTTTCCATATCTATCTTCTATTCCCTGCTTTTCTATAAATCAATAGAATAAGCATATTCATTCAAAGAATACAAAGGTATTAAAGCAATAACAAATAAGTATGGTGTTTTGGGAAAACTCAAGTCGAATCTAACTCGAGTCGTATTTTCCCTGTTAAACATTGATTTATACATTTTTTTGTCGATCTAATGAAGTCGAAGTCTCGAATTTGAAGCTGTCAATATTCAATCTGCAATGAAAATATTGAGGAGTACAATATCAATATACAACCCAATCAATCCTGGATATAATCAAAATTCAATCTAATTCTGTTTCGACGGCATAACAGCACAATCTCGATATACCCAGCAATACCATATCAACATATACAAATCATAGCTCATAATCAATCAACAACACAATCTGATACCAAATCTGTATAATCTCATTCAAATCAATTATGAAAAATCATAACAATTTCATACGGTATCCGTTCTTCGATCTGATTTCAATTATACGATGTCTAAATTCTTAGGAACACAGAATAGTAAGCAAATCATGATTCCTTCAACACATGAATTTCGAAACATATCAAAAAGTAAATAAACTTACGTCCTATCGAAGCTCTTGACAAGAGAAGTACAATACTGAAGTCGGATTGAAAATCATACGGACGGATCTTGCACAAATCAAATTTCTAAAATATGAAAACTTTGAAGATTCTCCCTGTAGCTTTCGGTTTTCTCTCAGACATTCTGAAGGAAATGAATACATTTACACATTATATTGCATGGCCAAGACAAGTGGCTCATTCTTTTGCACTGCACGTCTCGCGCATATGCGCGACCTTCCTCGGCGCATATGCACGAGACCTACTGGTCTCGGCATACAAGAGTTCCTCTGCTCGCGCATATGCGCGCCCCAACTTCGCTCATATGCGCGAGACCTACTGTCTCGGCACTTCCTCCTTCTACATGCTCGCGCATATGCGCGCCTCTTGGTCGCGCATATGCGCCAGGTTCTCTGCCTGTCTCGCGCATATGCGCGCCTCTCGGTCGCGCCTATGTACGAGGGGTTATGTCCTCGCACATATCTCATGTCTTTTTTTGTTTTTCCCGTCAGTCCTTTTCCGTCTATAATCACATCAATTATCAATTAATCATTTCAGATTACGATAATAAAATCCCGGACATTGCAACAGATTTAAAAGAATGAATCCACCTGAGTTTGTGGGAAGTGATGACCCTCTTATAGCTATGGAATGGCTTAAAGCTATTGAAGCAATCTTTGACTACCTGCACTTTGATGATAATGATCGAGTTAGTTGTTGTAATTCCCGAGATTTTATTTTGTTAATCTGAGATTATTGATTGATGAATTGATGTGATTATGAAAGGAACGGACCGAGGAAGACTTGAGAAAGACATGTTATATGTGCGAGGACAGAACACCTCGCGCATATGCGCGAGAAGAGGCACGCATATGCGCGAGACAGGCAGAGAACCTCGCGCATATGCGCGAGGATGGAAAATTCCTAAGTGCCGAGACAGTAGGTCTCGCGCATATGCGCGGGGCTAGGGCGAGCATATGCACGAGTAGAAGATTTTAATGCGCAAAGACCAGTAGGTCTCGCGCATATGCGCCGAGGAAGGTCGCGCATATGCGCGAGATGTGCTACACAAAGAATAAGCCACACGTCCTTACCATGCAAATATAATATGTAAATGTCTCATTTCCTTAGATGAAACAGCAAGCAAGAACCGAAAGAACTCAAAGTTTCCTTAGATTTTAGATTTGTGATTGTTCTAGATCCGACCGTCTAATTTTCAATCCGAGTTCAGTACTGTGTTTCTATCGACAAGAGCTTCAAAAAGACGTAAGTTTTCTTATCTTTTGATATGGTTTTAAAATATGATATTGAAGAAATCATGTTATGATTGACATTATCTGTTCCTGAGATTGTTGTAATCGTATAATCGAAACCGGATCAAAGAACAGATACCGTATGAAATTGTTATGATTTTTCAGATTTGATTTGATTGAGATTATACATATTTGGTATCAGATTGAGTTTGTTATCGATTTTGAGTTATGATTTGTATCTGTTGATATTGTATTGCTGGGTATATCGAGATTATGCCGTTATGCCGTCGAAACAGAATTAGATTGAGTTCTAATTATATCCAGTATTGGTTGGGTTGTATATTGATATTGTACTCCTCAATAATGTCATTGCCAGATTGAGTATTTACAGCTTTGAATCAAGACCTCGACTTCGTCCGATCGACAAAAGAAAGGTATAAATCAATGTTAAACCGGGAAGATACGACTTGAGATAGATATGTCTTGAGTTTCCCAAAACCACATACTTATTTGTTATTGCTTTAATACCTTTGTATTCTTTGAATGTTTATGCTTATTCTATTGATTTATAGAAAAGCAGAGAATATAAGGTAGATATCAAGAAAGAGTCTGTGGCGGATGTGCCTTGTCTTTGGCAGAGGTGCCAAGGCACTTGACATTTGGTTTATATCGATGTTGCTTAGGAGCAGACCGACTCCTATTGTAGAGATTCGATATAATGTACCAACGTCCGGGAACCGGGATCCCTAGATAAGAGTTGAGTATGAGATTAAGAGTCTTAGAGTTTGATTTATAGTTTTATATCGATTCATGTTCTTCGGATTATGATACATGATATTGATAACTGTTCCATGTTTATATATCTGTTTATATGATTGCATGTATACATTGTTTATACTGGGAATTATATTCTCACCGGAGTTATCCGGCTGTTGTTGTGTTTGTATGTGTGCATGACAACAAGTGGGACAGGATCAGGGTCAAGAAGAGTATGAGAGAAATTAGCGAAGAGATCCGGACTTAGAAGTAGATTTGGCTTTCAACACTTGATGTATAGTTGTTGAACCCTAGTTTGAGATAAATGTATTTTGTACAAGACTTGTACCTTACTTTTGATGTTTATATAAGACTGATTATCATATGTTCCGTATTTATGTATTTTTAAAAAAAAATTAGGCCCATACAATTAATTGATCCTAATGATGATTAAAAAGATGAATTTGGTTCGGGTCCCCACAACATGTGGTATCAGAGTAGTAGGTTCCTTAGACTGACTTAGAAGAGAGTGAGCGGGGTAGTTTGAATTTTCTTGCCTTGCTTTGCGATGCTCCATGTTTTACTGCTTTAATGCATGTTTACCTGAATATCTGATTTGATTGGAAACATGTATGACTTGAGAATGAATCAGAACCGATTCTTGATCAGCAGTAAGATGATTAGAGGAGGACTGAAACAGATTTGTTATATTTGGTTGCTAATCCTTTTGATAATCAGATATGCATCCTCGAAGAATCTTAGAACAGGGTAGTACCTCTACAAATCCGATGGATGTTACAGCAACACCCATGGAAACACTACTGAAAAGATTTCAGTCATTTAAACCGCTGACTTTGAAGGGCACAGAGAATTCTGTTGAGTGCGAGAGTTGGCTAGATGATATTGAGATGTTGTTTGATTCATTGGATTATACAAATGAGCGTAGAGTCAGACTGATTGTGCACCAATTGCATGATGTTGCGAAGAATTGGTGGCTCACGACCAAGAGAGATTTGGAGCATCGAGGTACAATTATTACTTGGAAGATCTTTAAGACTGAGTTTTGTCAAAGATTTTTCCCAGTATTATACAGAAAAGACAGTGGTGCAGAGTTTGCCAATTTAAGACAAGGTCAGTTGAATATTGAAGAATATGTGGCCAAGTTCTCTACATTGTTACGATTTGCTCCGCATGTTGCTGAGAATGATGAAGCAGTGGCTGATCAGTTCATCAATGGATTGAATCCCGAGATCTTTACACTGGTAAATGCTGGGAGACCGAATAACTTTGCTGATGCCTTGAATAGGGCAAAGGGAGCTGAAGCGGGCCTGATTAGGCACAAGGGAGCTTCGTATGTCGCTCCAGCACCGAAACAGCCACAACCTTCAGTCCTATTCCACCAACCCCCTCCCAGATTCGAAAGTGGCGGTAGCAGTAATGGGAATAAAGATCATTTGAAAGCCTGAGGAAAACAGTTTAAGAAGTCAGGGAGTAGTTCATCTAGCTCCAGTGGTTCACGACAGAGTTATACAGGGGCTTATTGTAGAACTTGCGGAGGGAGACATCCCACAAAGCAATGCCAAGGACTATTTGGTAGTTGCAACATCTGCAGACAGCAGGGACATTTTTCTAGAGTTTGTCCATAGCGAGTGTAATGCCCGAGAATTTTGTTATCGTAATCTGAAATGATTTGTTGATAATTGAGGTGATTATAGATTGAACGGATCGGACCGGGAAAGCCGAAAAGAAGAATTTATGTATGTGCGAGGATGAGCCCTCGCGCATATGCGTGACCCCGCCGGGCGCATATGCGCGAGATAGGCAGAGCACCTCGCGCATATGCGCAACATGGAGCGGCGAATATGCGCGAGGGTGGCAGAGAGTTGTGAAGAACTTCGCGCATATGCGCCGAGTGAGAGCGCGCATATGCGCGAGTTACCGGGATGACACGCGCCGAGACATATTGTCTCGCGCATATGCGCCGAGGGAGGTCGCGTATATGCGCGAGACGTGATGCCCAAAGGAATGAGCCACGTTTCTTGGCATGCATGACAGATATATATTAGTTCATTTCCCTTTATTCCTCGGTAGAAACGAGGAAGAATCAGCAGCAAGAAAAGGAACGAGAATAGTTGAAGAAAATCCTTACGCCTTTTCAGATTTCGATTTGTTAATTGGAACAATCCGTCCGTTTGAATTTTAATCCGACTTCAATACTGAATTTCTATCGACGAGAGCTTCAACTGGACGCAAGTTTTATTACGTTCTGATATGATTTGAAATTATGATAATGCCAGAATCAGATATGATTGATATATGGTGTTCCTGACATAGTAGACATCGCATAATCGAAATCAGATTAAAGAACTGATACCATATGTAATTGTTATGAATTTTCGGAGTTGATTTGATTGTGATTAGACCGATTTGATATCAGAATTGTATTGATATTATTCAGATTGGATAAGATGAGTTGATGATTTGTATATGCTGATATTGTATTGCTGGGTATATCGTTATTGTTCAGTTATGCCGTTGAAACAGAATTTGATTGAGTTCTGATTATATCCAGTATTGATTTGAGAATATATATATTGATATTGTGCATATTCGATATTGTCATTACCAGATTGAGTATAGACAGAGTTAAATTCGAGACTTCGACTTCGTCAGACCGAGAAGAGAAAGGTATAAATCAATGTTGATTCGGGATTGCACAACTCGAGTTTGATTTAACTTGAGTCTCCCAAAATCACATACTGAATTGCCATTGTTTCGATATGTTACAATGTTTGAGATTGATATGCTTATTCTATTGAGTTATAGTAAGCATATGTTATGTGAGGAGTCATGGATGGATGTACCTAGTCATGGGCTGATGTGCCTTGTCATTGGCTGATGTTGCCAAGTCTTTGGCTGAGTTGCCAAGACACCGGACGTTTGGTCATATTGATGTGGCTTAGAAGAAGAGCGACTTCTATCACCGAGATTCGATATAGAGAGGACCAAAGTCCGTAAATAAGAACGTACCGCCACCACGATCGGGAGAGTAGGTGGGAGGTTGTTGCGTTCTTATTCAGATCGGGATCCCTAGATTAGGAAAGAGTCGAGTCGGAGATTGTGAGTCAGAGTTTGATTTACAGTTTTATATCGTTTCATGTCTTTCAGATTTGATACATTTTATTGATATCTAATTCATGCTTTTATATCTGTTTATATGATTGCGTGTATACATGATTTATACTGGGAATGTATTTCTCACCGGAGTTATCCGGCTGTTGTTGTGTTTGTATGTGTGCATGACAACAGGTGGGACAGGTTCAGGGTCAAGACGAGGCTGAGAGATTATACGTTAGCGTGGAGATTCGGACCAAGAAGTAGATATGTTTCATCACCTGACATGTAGTGAAGAAACAGTAGTTGTTATGGTTTACTTTTATACAGGACTTGTACTTAGATCTGTATATTGATCTTGTAAATGAAATAAGATTTATTTCATATGTTGCGTACTCTCGTATTTGAAAAAAAAAATTTAGACCATGTTTATTAATTGATCTAATTATTCCAATAAATGATTAAGAACTGAATTAATGTCCGGATCCCCACACCGAGGCTCCCAAAGATCCGAGGGAGCAGAATCATTTAGATCAGTGGCTCAGACTGATAGACGATCATTTGCTGTTCACTCTTTCCAGCCAGCACCTACTACTCAGTCACAGCCGAGGCAAGGAGGAAGCCAGATTGTTAGCTAGCCTCCAAGACAGCAGGCCAGAGTATTTGCTTTGACTGAAGAACAGGCCCAGGAAGCGCCTGATGATGTTGTTGCAGGTAACTGTTCTCTTTGTGGTTACTCTGCTTATGTATTGATTGATACGGGTGTATCTCATACTTTTATATTTGAGCGATTTGCATTGATTCATGATTTGCCTGTTGAGTCATTATCTGCTGTAGTATCTGTCTCTTCACCTTTGGGGAGAGGTCTTATATCAGTGAATGCTGTTAAACGTTGTATACTGCAGTATGATGGTAATAAGATTGAATTTGATTGTATTGTACTCGGTTTGTCTTATTTTGACTGCATTATCGGTATTGATATGCTGACCAAGTACAGAGCTACCGTAGATTGTTTCCATAAGATTGTGATATTCAGACCTGAGATGGCTGATGAATGGAAATTCTACGGTAAGGGTTCTAGATCTAGAATTCCTTTGATATTTGCATTGTCTATGACTCGATTATTACAGAAAGGAGCAGAGGGATTTCTTGTGTATTCAGTAGATGTACTGAAATCGAACCCATCATTGGCAGATTTTCCAGTGGTATGTGAGTTTGCTGATGTCTTCCCAGATGAGATTCCGGGTTTGCCTCCAATCCGAGAAATAGATTTCAGCATTGAATTGATACCAGGTACAGTTCCTATTTCGAAAACTCCATACAGATTGGCACCGATTGAATTGAAAGAATTGAAAGAGCAGTTAGAAGATTTACTGGCCAAGGGTTACATTAGACCGAGTGTTTCTCCTTGGGGTGCTCCAGTATTTTTTGTGAGAAAGAAAGATGGTTCAATGAGACTCTGCATTGACTATCGGCAACTGAACAAGGCTACGATAAAGAATAAATATCCTCTGCCTCGTATCGATAATTTATTTGATCACTTGCAGGGTTCTTCTATTTATTCCAAGATCGATCTGAGATCTGGATATCATCAGCTGAGAGTCAGAGATTCTTATATATCGAAGACAGCTTTCAGAACCAGGTATGGCCATTATGAGTTTATAGTCATGCCGTTTGGTTTGACGAATGCTCCAGCTGTATTTATGGGTTTGATGAACCGCATATTTCAGAAGTATCTTGATGATTTTGTGATTACCTTTATTGATGATATTCTGATTTATTCCAAAAATATGATTGATCATGTTGAACATCTGAGAACTGTATTGAGAATTCTGAGAATGGAGAAATTGTATGCAAAGCTGTCTAAATGTGAGTTTTGGCTGAAGCAAGTGATATTTTTGGGACATATTATATCTGGAGATGGTATTTCTGTTGATCCTAGCAAAGTTGAGACAGTCATCAGTTGGCCTAGACCGACTTCAGTGCCAGAGATACGCATTTTTATGGGTTTAGTAGGATACTATCGTCGATTCATTAAAGATTTCTCCAGTATTGCGAAGCCGATTACTCAATTGACTCAGAAGAATGCACCGTTTGTTTGGTCCGAGGAGTGTGAATCCAGCTTTCTAGAGTTGAAGAAGAGATTAACCAGTGCTCCGGTGTTGACTATTGTGACCCGGACGCTAATTCATGTCTTAATCACTATTAATGTCAAATATAACAATTAAAAAAATTGGGATTAAATTTTTTCCATTTTAAATTATAAATGCGAAAACGTAACAGTAATCTATCTGATATACATGTCAAGAGTAAAGTACAAATCATGTTGTGAAGGCCCTCGAACTACTTGCTCGGAAATTTGCGGAAAATTAAAAATTTTCTTTTTAAAAGAACTTAAATGGCCTCATTCATAAAATCACTGGTGAATCAAGTTCAATATTTCAAAATATTGCAGCGGAAGAAAATCAAAGTTTTGCCAACAACAACGATTTAAAAATATCCAACAACTGATAAAAATTGTTTGCGAAGAAAATAACAACTGCTGCTCTGAGGTCCTCGGGTGCCACTACTGCCGACCCAAGCTGGCTCACTGGTCCCCGCCCTCGGCCCTGGCCTCATCAGTACCTACAACAATCAAGTCTAGTGAGCCTAAAGACTCAGCATGCATAAATCGCAGGTAACGAGTAAAAATCTGAATTTAAAATATGCATGTGATAAAATATCCTGTCCTGAGGCATACTGAAAATAATCTGTACTGAGCAATTATAATACGTGCATAACTGAACTGGAAGTCACTGTAAAAAAAATATTTGCTCCTTGGAGCCTGTACTGAAATATCTGGTAAAATTTTCTGTTGAGATTATGTTTTACGCCTGTGGCCACTGCACTAAGCTGAACTGATCGGTAACTGGCTACCGGGGAGTATCAAACTGAACTGAGCTGACCGGTCACTGGCGACCGGGTGGTACCAAACTGAACTGATCGGTCACTGGCGACCGTATAAAATAATGCTCCCATAATAGTGAATTGACCACAAGCCATATCGCATAAATCTCAAAAATAAGCATTTTCTATTTAATGCACGTAAAATAATTAACTGGCATAATGAAAATTCCTGTAATTTTACCAACTGGATTGGATTGGATCGTTCCCAGGCTCGCTGCAACCTAACTGTGCCATGAAAAATATGCAATAGCTTAAACATGACCAACTATGCAATTTACGTTCAAAAGATGCGACTATGACGCCTAATGACTTCGCATTTAATCATGACTCCGAGCCAACCTGAACCGATACTGAACCGACGTATAGTCATGATTAAAATACGCTGAAAAATCATAAAATAATGTTCCTAAAATGGTAGGGTCGAAATCTAGGTGGAATGGAGGCCAAAACACGAAACGCTCTTTCGAGAGTCAATTTGGCACATTGCACCGTAAATTCTCGTACGACCTCAAAAATGATCCAAATAACGAACGGTCAAAAACATGACCTTCCCAACTCAATGAGGCACTGTCCAGTCCAAGGCCATGGGCTAAAAGCCAACCAAGAACTCAAACGACGCATCTGAACAGTAGCATACTTGCTGTCAAAAAAATACAGCAGCTGCGCACTACAAGACTTGCATTGGTTTCGAGACTATCGGCCATTAGGGGCGTGAACCACCGACCAGAGACTCTTACCAACATCCCAAGGAATGATTTGAACCATGGCTAAGGGCCCTAGGCCAGCCACAATCCGCATCACACCAAATCTTAACCGAAGGGTCCAACCGAGAGCAACGTGCATGCGTGTGTAGTGTTTATGCTATGATCGATGTCTTGCGTCGTTCCAGTGGCCATTTGATTGACCATGGCACGATCTAGACATCTAGGAGCATGATATGAACCGTGGCTAAGGGCCATAGGCCAACCAAGATCCACACCAAGCCACAAAAGAAACGAACCATATGCTGAAAAATGGAAGGGTCGAATGGGGAAAGGGGCTGTTCTTGTTGATTATTTAAAAACCGATGAGCCATGGACCAAGTCACCAAAAGGGCAACTTAGTCACGTCTTAGACATGCTAGGGAAGTGATCCAACCATGGCTATAGGCCCTTGGGGCAGCCAAGATCAGATCCAACCCCTTGACAAGAAACTGAATTTTCGAACCACATTTTTCTGCACCTAAGGGACTTGCTGTCATTCTGAATTTCCAGCAAGCATGGGGCTGGTTTGAATGGACCAACATGGTCCTAATGCATCCTACTACATGTATACAAGCCGCCTTGGGAGCCTGGAATCGAACCAATCACCTGAAACCACAAAACTCAGAAAAACGTGAAGCTTGTCATGAAAGGGCCGAAATTCTGCATGTGTGTTCCAAAAATATTTTGACATGTATCTCGGTTTTTGCTTGCTAAAACATGATCATGTACTGAAAAATAAATGATAATATGACTTGATTGAGGTTTGAAAGAAATCTAGACATGCCTGGTTTCGTTTCGAAAGAAAACGAAAAGAAGAGACGAGACGGCGCGGAGAAGACGGAGTGGCTTGCTTCTCTACCTTTCTTGGCTCTCGATTTTTCTCCCTTTCTCCCTAGCTGCTATCCACGTTTTTTCTACTGAAAAGGGGTCTTATTTTCGGTGGAGGTGGAGGGGGGAGTGATGGTTATGAAGGTGAGGAGAAGTGTGCACAAAAATAGGATCATATCAAGACAAAGTCCACTCCCCTTTTGAATTTGAATTTTGAATTGATATCAAATGAGTTGGTGGATGCTTCTAGGAGGTGGTGGCCGAAATTTAGCTTGATTCTAGACTAGGATATGTCCATTTATTTAATTAAATTGTGCTCCCAAAAATCCTAGAATTATCCTACTAATTACATGCAAAGAATTGGTCAAAGTTGGTGAGTTGGAAAATGAATCTTCTAGCACTAAGGGTGGCCGAAAAATGCATGATAAAATAAAGGGAAATGTTGATTATCTAGTCAACTAATAATCCTTGAAAGCCTTACTAATCTTTTAAATAATTTAGTGAGCTAACCCCTTAATTTAATAACTTAAATGAGTTCATTTCTTAATCACCTCAAATAATTAAATTAAATCTTCAAACCTTCCTTTCTAACTTAAATGAACTTAGTTACTAGCTAAATTAACTTCTGGAAATATTTCTCAAATCTTAAATTCTATCTCAAAACTCCAACTCCGGTCCGGCCTCACTGAAAATACTGAAATGCTAAAAATCAATCTATTGAACTGAAATAATGAAATAATTAACTTCAAACAAATGCATTTAAAATAATCATTCAATGAAGTCAATTAAATTTAAAAATCTAGAATTATGCATGGCTTATACGTCTACTGATTTACGGGTTCTACACATGTACTACATGTCACTATCTCAACTAGGTTCAACGACTATACATCCAGTGCTGAATCCTATTCTGCTTCTGGGCCCGGATCTCCACGCTAACTATAATCTCCCATCCTCTTCCTGATCTTGATCCTTTCCCACCTGTTGTCAAGCACACATACAAACAAGACAACAGCCGGATAACTCCGGTGAGAATTACATTCCCAGTATAAATCATGTATACATGCATTTCATAAAAACAGATATAACAGCATGAAACAGATATTCATATCCTGTATCAAAGTCAGAAACATGAACCAATACAAACTCTGAATCACACTCCGTGATTCCTAGACTCTGACTCGACTCATCCTAATCTAAGGATCCGGATCGGAATAAGAACATACACCCACCTACACTCCCGATCGGGGTGGTGGTACGTTCTTATTCACGGACTTTGGCTCTTTCCATATCGAACATCAGTAATAGAAGAAACTCCAATTCTATCCACTTCGATATAACCAAACATCCGGTGTCTTGACCTATCCGTCATAGACTAGGAACATCCGCCCTGGCATATCGGCCAATCATCTAGGCGTATTAGCCCTGGCATATCCTTCCAAACCTCTATGACAATGTGCAATGGCCCAGTGACGATTCCATCACTATCGGATACCTCTGTCACGAGATCAATCGTCTAAGACTAGGCGTATCAGCCTATGACTCAATACATAAATCAATAGACCAAAGATATCAATCTCATTCAATTGCAAATATCAATGCAATAAGGTAAAGTATGTGAATTTGGAAAACTCAAGTCGAATCTAACTCGAGTTGTGCAATCCCGCATCAACATCAATTTATACCTTTCGTTTCGTTCTATCGATCTGCCTCTGTCAAAGTCTCGAAGTCGAAGCTATCAATGTCACTCAATCTGAAATGACGTATCGAGAAATACAATATCAATATGCAACTCAATTCAAAATATGTTTTGATCAATATCAAGTCAAGACATACTCTGATCAATGTCAATGATACAACGATACCATCTCAATCAATACTGAATCTGATCAATACCAATCTACTGATGTTTCGACGTCATAATAATACAATCTCGATAACCCCGTCAATCTCAACATCACAGATATAATATCACAACTCATAATCGATATCAATACACTCATAATTTTCAAGAATAACAGGTCATGATATAAAACTGTACAATCTCAATCATATCGCTTCATAAAATCATAACAATTATATAAACAATCCGTTCTTCGATCTGACTTCAATTATATACTGATCAGTATATCCAGAACACAATATATCAGTCAAATCATAATTCCCCCAATATCATAATTTCAAACGATATCAGAATTCAATGAAACTTACGTCCAGTTGAAGCTCTCATCAATAGGAACATGGTACAGAAGTCGAATTCAAAATCTAACGGACGGATCGAATTATAAAGGCGTAAGGATTTTTCTGAAGAATTCTCGATTTCCTTTCTTCTTC